>NC_046163.1:73702356-74432146 GCF_011064425.1 Rattus rattus
TGATGTTTTAACACTTTCCTCCATTACTATTTCTGCTACTGGGGAAGACAAAAGTGTTTTTTGGTGTTGTGTTTTGAAAATTATTTTTCTAGATTTTTCATTTTCCTCCTTTTTTCTTTTGAATAGTTCATTTTGTTCTTGTGAAAAGACTTCATCATTACTTCTGAATTTATATTAAGAATAAACTTACTATAAATTTTAAGGTTTATCTTGTGTAGGTTCCACATATACTCGAAATAATTTATGTTGTTACATTTGTGTGGAATGTCAGATAAATATCAGTTATACTGTATTTCATTGATAGTGCTTATCCTTTCTTATGAATTTTATGATGCTCTTGCTACTTAATTTAACTATAAGCAAGACTTTGATAATTTAGCCTTTCTGTGTTTATACGGTTGGCCTTCCTTCTTAGAAGTATGAAATCTCAGGGTCTTGTTGAGAAAGCTGATGTTTATGTTTTGAAGACAGTTATGGACAAGTGTGAGTTCAGAAAAATATGAAACAAAACTCATTACTTAGTATGTTAACCTAAGAAATTACTTTAAAATTTAAAGAGTAAAAATTAAATAGTATAATATTTAAAAGATGATTGACCAGAATGTACTCCTTACCCAGATTTTTATAAAATTGAGAGATGTGGATCTGATCTCACATGAGTTTTGAAGTTTTTGCAATTGTATTCATCTTTATCTGGCTCTGACATTCAACAGAAAGTCTGAGATTTAAGGAGTAGTTAGTGTGTTGTAGAGTTTTCAATGTTTGGAATATATTTTAGATATGGAAGCACAGATTGGAATGGTTTTAGGAGACATGATAGAGCCATTCTGTAATACTTTCTGTGGATAAAATCACACTTTCATAAACTGAATGGCCCCTCTTTCTGATTTTTGGACATGAAATCAGGGTACAAACTTCATTTCTTTGTGTTCTCTCATACTTTGTGATTCAGTCTCTCTTGTGGAAGAAAATATGCTCTGACAAGTACAGTAGCATTGCCTCACACTTTGTGAACATGGATTCAAAAGTTTCTTCCTTTGCCTATAGGAGGCATTCAGAGTAACCTTCCCCTGTGCTTCTCTGAGAGACCAATAACAACATGTGAACCTGAAGACACTGCTTTATTGTTTCTGCCCTGCAGTGGCCTGATTTTTCTCTGTTTATGCCAGAAACATAGACAGAATCTTTTGTAGGCCTTTATTTACACCTTTAATGGCTGAACCAAATATTGTTGAAATTCTCTTTTCATTGAGGCTAGTAAAACAAAAGGGCAAAGAAGTGGAAGTCTAAGGATCACTGAAAGCCCCACAAAGAAAAGTGTGATGATAATCCTCTCCTACACTTTTTCTCAGTTGTTGTTTGTATGTTTATTAGATTTCACCAACTGGCATCTGGTGCTAATATTCCAATAAAACAATATTTAGAAATCAATATTTTTGTCTGATAACTGGAAACTAGTGTAAGCATTGTTTTTACTATAGTAGAGATGATCTAGAATTAATCCAGAGCACATATTAGTAGAGCTAATATATAAGCACCTAAATCAAAAAAAGACCGAAGTTTTCCACTAAGTCACAGGAGGCAGCAAGAAATAGTTAAATACCACAGTGAATGTAGAAGAAGAAAACTCAGTTTTAGGTATTTTAGACACTGCAAAGACCTGGGTAAGCTAGCCCACTTAATATGTGTCTCAGTAATTGTGGCCCTAAAATATATGATAAAAAGTCCACTTAGATGTAAAATGAACACACCAAGACTAGATAAATGAAGTGTCTTGTAAAAAGGTGAATTTGAAACAACAGCTTAATGATATATGATAATGATAAATTATACACTTTTTTGAGAAAACAAAAACAAAAAAGCAGAAGTATAGAAAGTTGTGAAGGATAAAAAATTAAATATAAGTTTAATGTTTTTATTTTATGTTATTTGTGGTGTGTGTGTGCGTGTGTGTGTGTGTGTGAGAGAGAGAGAGAGAGAGAGAGAGAGAGAGAGAGAGAGAGAGAGAGAGAGAAGAGAGACTCTTTTGTAGCCTGTGCATTCAGGTACCTGCAGAGGCCAGGAGATGGTGCTATGTCCCCTTGAAGCTGGAGTTATAGATAGTTGTGTGCTGCCTTATTTGGGTGCTATGGAGTGAACCCAGGTCCTCTGCAAGAGGGCTGTGTACATTTAACTGCTGACTCATCTTTTTACCCATAGCATATAAACTCAGAAATAGTTTACATAAGTTGAGGGATAATTTTACCTTTCATGAGTGAAAATGATTTGGAATACACAGAAATAGTGATACATTTCATATCATGAATGTTCTTATTATGCCAAAGCATAATTACTATTTCTTCACATATTACCCAACTTAGGTTTCATCCTCTGAATTTGTACATTATTCCTCTCATTTGACAAATCAAGAAAAGTGAAACTGATTAGGTAACATAGTTACAAATGACCACATAGTAATTCTAACCAAGGATTTTTAATACTAGGTCCTCTCTTGTTGTCCAGTGATCTGTGATACCTACCTTGATAATATTCTTACATTGTTTATTGTATTGTACAGTGCATAATAGTTACTTTTCTTTTGGTTATGATGGAACCTGAGAAAAGGTGACTTAAAGAATGAACGGTTTATTTGTTCAGTGTTAGCATTGGCAGTATTTGTTTTTCTATGTTCCTTAACTTATACTCAAAAATGAGTAGACCAGTACCTCATGGAGTTAACATATTTGTTAATGATATTAACAGCTAGTTGTTCTTGTATTAGAACTTCATTGTGTCACTGTTGGTTGCTAAATATAGACAAGACATTTTTCAGAAACCATATGTTAGAGAGAAACATACATTTTTGCTTTTATAAATCAGGTTGATGTAATTTTTAGACATCGTTCACTAAAGCTAGTCCATCAAACAGTACTGTGGAGCATGCTTTCAAAAGAAACAAACAAAAAACAAAATAAAACAAAATGCAGAAGGCCTACGTTAGCCCTATTTAGGATACTTAGTTGTTGGTTCAATATTTGTGGTAACTGATAGGACAAGGTTGTTTGATTCTGTGGGTTTTCTTATGAAAAAAATGATATTCTGTATGTATGTACATAGAATAAACATATATGTATATATGCATATAATCTCCTGTACACAGGAGACTCAGCAGTCCAGAGATTAACATTGAGATGTCTTCCTTTCTTGCTCTATACCTTTTATTTTACCAAAGGCTCACCAGTGGACACAAGCTTTCTGTGTTATCTAGATTAGATAGGCAACAATTTCCAACTATCCAACTGTTTCTGCATAGAGGCATCAGAGCTGGAATGACAGCTTTGTATTATCATGCCTGTTCATGTAGGGAAGCCAGTGTCATGGCATGAAAGTGGAGTGGAGGCCAGAGGAAAATCATAAAAATTCAGATCTTTCCTTCTACATCATGGGATGTAAGCATCAAACTCATATCTGCAGGATTAGTAGCAAGGACCTTAACTTTTAGAGCCATCTTGGTGGCCCACATATGCCTTTATTTTAAAATATTTTTAATGTGTATGAATGTTTTTCTTGAAGATGTATCTATGAAACTGCATGCCTGCTACTCTTATATTTTAATTGTATATTTTATTTATTTACATTTAAAATGGTTTCCCCTTCCCTAATTTCCCCTCTGCAAACCCCTGATTCTATCCCCCTTACCCTGTTTCGATGAGGGTGCTTCCCCACTTACCCACTCACTCCCACCTCACTGCCCTAAGCATTCATCTACACTGGGGCAACAAGCCTTCACAGAATCAAGGAACTCCCCTCCCACTGATGTCAGAAAAGGCCCCTTCAGCTCCTACAATTCTTCCCCCAACTCTTCCATTGGTATCTCTGTGGTAAGTCTGATAGAGTTGGCTTCGAGCATCCACATCTGTATTGGTCAATATCTGGCAGAGCCTCTCAGGAGACAGTTATACCAAGCTCCTGTCAACAAGTGCTTCATGGCATCAACAATGGTGTCGGGGTTTGTTGTCTGGAGATGGGGCTAGATCCCTAGGTATGGTTGTTTCTGGATTGCCTTTCCTCCAGTCTCTACTCTACTCCTTGTCTCTCTCTTTCCTTTAGACAGGAGCAATTCTGCCTTAAAATTTTTGGAGATGAGTGGTCGGCCCTATCCTTCAAACTGGGACAATTCCTAATATCTGGACATGGTCTCGACAGATTCTCCCTCCCTTGAAATACCCTAGTTATCATATTTCAGCTAATGTCATCCCCTCTGGATCCTGGGAAGCTCTTGGTTTCCTAGCATTTGGGACTTTCCGATTGCTCCCCACAGTTCCCCATCCCCAGTTGCTACACAATTCTGACCAATTTCCTGACCCTCTGTACATCTCCTCCATCTCCTCCTATACCTGATTCTGCCCCCTTTTTTTTACTCCCCTTCCTCTTTTCCTCCCAAGTTCCTCCCACTTTTTACTTCCCTTGATTATTTTGTTTCCCCTTCTAAGTAGGACTGAATCATCCACATTTTGTACTCCTTCCTGTTCAGCTTCATGTGGTTCCTGAATTGTATCATGGTATTCCAAGCTCTTTGCCTAATATCCAAGGAACATTCAGTACAGACTTACCTCACTCAGCGTATTTTCGAGACCCATCCATTTGTCTGTGGATTTCATGAAGTCGTTGATTTTAATATCTGTGTGGTAGTCCACTGTGTAAATGTATAACATTTTCTGTATCCATTACTCTGTTGGGGGACATCTGGGTTGTTTCTAATTTCTAACTATTATAAATATGGCTGGTATGAATATAGTGAAGCATGTGTCCTGGATGTAGGTTGGAATATCTACAGAAGTTGTATAGCTGGGTCCTCAGGTAGTACTATGTCCAATTTTCTGAGGGACCAACAGACTTATTTCTAGAGTGGTTGTAGCAACTTATAATCCCACAAGCAATGCATGAGTTTTCTTCTTTGTCTGCATCCTTGTCAGCATCTGCTGTCACCTGAGTTTTTTATCTTAGCTATTCTGACTGGTGTTAGAAAAATCTCAGGGTTGTTTAGATTTGCATTTCCCTGATCACTAAGGATGTTGAACATTTCTTTAGTTACTTCTCAGTCATTTGAGTTTCCTCTGTTGAGAATTCTCTGTTTAATTCTGTTCCCCATTTTTTTAAATCTTAATTAACTTGAGTATTTCTTATTTACATTTCGATTGTTATTCCCCTTCTTAGTTTCCAGGCAAACATCCCCCTAATCCCTCAACCTCCCCTTCTATATGGGTGTTCCCCTTCCCATCCTCCCCCCATTACCGCCCTCCCCCCAACAATCACGTTCACTGGGGGTTCAGTCTTGGCAAGACCGAGGCCTTTTTCTTCCACTGATGCTCTTACTAGGCTATTCATTGCTACCTATGAGGTCGGAGACCAGGGTCAGTCTATGTATAGTCTTTGGGTAGTGGCTTAGTCCCTGGAAGCTCTTGTTGGTAGGCATTGTTGTTCATATGGGGTAACAAGCCCCTTCAAAGTCTTCCAGTCCTTTCCTCAGGAAAGATGTATATCCGCTTCCTGTCAGCCTGCACTTCTTTGCTTCATCCATCTTATCTAGTTTGGTGGCTGGATATGTATGGGCCACATGTGGGGCAGGCTCTGAATGGGTGTTCCTTCTGCCACTGTTCTAAACTTTGCCTCCCTATTCCCTCCCAAGGGTATTCTTTTTCCCCTTTTAAAGGAGGAATGAAGCATTCGCATTTTGGTCATCCTTCTTGAGTTTCATGTGTTCTGTGCATCTAGGTTAATTCAAGCATTTGGGCTAATAGCCACTTATCAATGAGTGCATACCATGTTTGTTTTTCTGTGATTGGGTTACCTCACTCAGGATGATATTTTCCAACACCATCCATTTGCCTATGAACTTAGTAAAGTCATTGTTTTGTTTTGTTTTTTTTTTTTTTTTGAGGTTCTTTTATTTATTTATTTTTTTATTATTATTATTAACTTGAGTATTTCTTATATATACATTTCGAGTGTTATTCCCTTTCCCTTTCGGGCAAACATCCTCCCCCTCCCTTCCTTATGGGTGTTTCCTCCCAACCCCTCCCCCATTGCTGCCCCTCTCCCAACAGTCTAGTTCACTGGGGTTCAGTCTTAGCAGGACCCAGGGCTTCCCCTTCCACTGGTGCTCTTACTAGGATATTCATTGCTACCTATGAGGTCAGAGTCCAGGGTCAGTCCATATAGTCTTTAGGTAGTGGCTTAGTCCCTGGAAGCTCTGGTTGGTTGGCATTGCTGTACATATGGGGTCTCGAGCTCCTTCAAGCTCTTCCAGTTCTTTCTCTGATTCCTTCAACGGGGGTCCTGTTCTCAGTTCAGTGGTTTCCTGATGGCATACGCCTCTGTATTTGCTGTATTCTGGCTGTGTCTCTCAGGAGCGATCTGCATTCACATTTTGATCCTCCGTCTTGAGTTTCATTTGTTCTAGGCATCTAGGGTAATTCAAGCATTTGGGCTAATAGCCACTTATCAATGAGTACATACCATGTATGTCTTTCTGTGATTGGGTTAGCTCACTCAGGATGATATTTTCCAGTTCCAACCATTTGCCTATGAATTTCATAAAGTCATTGTTTTTGATAGCTGAGTAATATTCCATTGTGTAGATGTACCACATTTTCTGTATCCATTCCTCTGTTGAAGGGCATCTGGGTTCTTTCCAGCTTCTGGCTATTATAAATAAGGCTACGATGAACATAGTGGAGCACGTGTCTTTTTTATATGTTGGGGCATCTTTTGGGTATATGCCCAGGAGAGGTATAGCTGGATCCTCAGGCAGTTCAATGTCCAATTTTCTGAGGAACCTCCAGACTGATTTCCAGAATGGTTGTACCAGTCTGCAATCCCACCAACAATGGAGGAGTGTTCCCTTTCTCCACATCCTCGCCCGCAATTGCCGTCACCTGAGTTTTTGATCTTAACCATTCTCACTGGTGTGAGGTGAAATCTCAGGGTTGTTTTGATTTGCATTTCCCTTATGACTAACGATGTTGAACATTTCTTTAGGTGTTTCTCGGCCATTCGGCATTCCTCAGCTGTGAATTCTTTGTTTAGCTCTGAACCCCATTTTTTAATAGAGTTATTTGTCTCCCTGCTGTCTAACTTCTTGAGGTCTTGGTATATTTTGGATATAAGCCCTCTATCTGTGGTAGGATTGGTAAAGATCTTTTTCCCAATCTGTTGGTTGCCGTTTTGTCCCCTAACCACAGTGTCCTTTGCCTTTAGAAGCTTTGCAGTTTTATGAGATCCCATTTGTCGATTCTTGATCTTAGAGCATAAGCCATTGGTGTTTTGTTCAGGAAATTTTTTCCAGTGCCCATGTGTTCCAAATGCTTCCCTAGTTTTTTCTTCTATTAGTTTGAGTGTATCTGCTTTGATGTGGAGGTCCTTTATCCACTTGGACTTAAGCTTTGTACAGGGTGATAAGCATGGATCGATCTGCATTCTTGTACATTTTGACCTCCCGTTGAACCAGCACCATTTGCTGAAAATGCTATCTTTTTTTCCCTTGGATGGTTTTGGCTCCTTTGTCAAAAATCAAGTGCCCATAGGTGTGTGGGTTCATTTCTGGGTCTTCAATTCTGTTCCATTGGTCTATCTGTCTGTCTCTGTACCAATACCATGCAGTTTTTATCACTATTGCTCTGTAATACTGCTTGAGATCTGGGATAGTGATTCCCCTGAAGTCCTTTTTATTGTTGAGGATAGTTTTAGCTATCCTGGGTTTTTTGTTATTCAGATGAATTTGCAAATTGTTCTGTCTAACTCTTTGAAGAATTGGATTGGTATTTTGATGGGGATTGCATTGAATCTGTAGATCGCTTTTTTGGCAGAATGGCCATTTTACTATATTAATCCTGCCAATCCATGAGCATGGGAGATCTTTCCATCTTCTGAGATCTTCTTCAATTTCTTTTCTTCAGAGTCTTGAAGTTCTTATTGTACAGATCTTTCCCTTGCTTGGTTAAAGTCACACCGAGGTACTTTATATTATTTGGATCTATTATGAAGGGTGTCGTTTCCTTAATTTCTTTCTCGGCTTGTTTCTCTTTTGTGTAGAGGAAGGCTACTGATTTATTTGAATTAATTTTATACCCAGCCACTTTGCTGAAGTTGTTTATCAGCTTTAGTAGTTCTCTGGTGGAACTTTTGGGATCACTTAAATATACTATCATATCATCTGAAAATAGTGATATTTTGACTTCTTCTTTTCCGATCTGTATCCCCTTGACCTCCTTTTGTTGTCTGATTGCTCTGGCTAGAACTTCAAGAACTATATTGAATAAGTAGGGAGAGAGTGGGCAGCCTTGTCTAGTCCCTGATTTTAGTGGGATTGCTTCAAGTTTCTCTCATTTAGTTTAATGTTAGCAACTGGTTTTGCTGTATATATTTTTACTATGTTTAGGTATGGGCCTTGAATTCCTATTCTTTCCAGGACTTTTATCATGAAGGGTGTTGAATTTTGTCAAATGCTTTCTCAGCATCTAATGAAATGATCATGTGGTTTTGTTCTTTCAGTTTGTTTATATAATGGACCACGTTGATGGTTTTCCGTATATTAAACCATCCCTGCATGCCTGGGATGAAGCCTACTTGATCATGGTGGATGATTGTTTTGATGTGTTCTTGGATTCGTTCTGCCAGAATTTTATTGAGTATTTTTGCATCGAGGGAAATTGGTCTGAAGTTCTCTTTCTTTGTTGGGTCTTTGTGTGGTTTAGGTATAAGAGTAATTGTGGCTTCATAGAAGGAATTCGGTAGTGCTCCATCTGTTTCAATTTTGTGGAATAGTTTGGATAATATTGGTACGAGGTCTTCTATGAAGGTCTGATAGAATTCTGCACTAAACCCGTCTGGACCTTGGCTCTTTTTGGTTGGGAGACCTTTAATGACTTCTTCTATTTCCTTAGGAGTTATGGGGTTGTTTAACTGGTTTATCTGTTCCTGATTTAACTTGGTTTTTGGTATCTGTCTAGGAAATTGTCCATTTCCTGCAGATTTTCAAGTTTTGTTGAATATAGGCTTTTATAGTAAGATCTGATGATTTTTGAATTTCCTCTGAATCTGTAGTTATGTCTCCTTTTCATTTCTGATTTTGTTAATTTGGACACACTCTCTGTGTCCTCTCGTTAGTCTGGCTAAGGGTTTATCTATCTTGTTGATTTTTCTCAAAGAACCAACTTTTGGTTCTGTTGATTCTTTCTATGGTCCTTTTTTGTTTCTACTTGGTTGATTTCGGCTCTGAGTTTGATTATTTCCTGCCTTCTACTCCTCCTGGGTGTATTTGCTTCTTTTTGTTCTAGAGCTTTTAGGTGTGCTTTCAAGCTGCTGACATATGCTCTTTCCTGTTTCTTTCTGCAGGCACTCAGCGCTATGAATTTTCCTCTTAGCACAGCTTTCATTGTGTCCCATAAGTTTGGGTATGTTGTACCTTCATTTTCATTAAATTCTAAAAAGTTTTTAATTTCTTTCTTTATTTCTTCCTTGACCAGGTTATCATTGAGTAGAGCATTGTTCAATTTCCATGTATATGTGGGCATTCTTCCCTTATTGTTATTGAAGACCAGTTTTAGGCCGTGGTGGTCTGATAGCACACACGGGATTATTTCTATCTTTCTGTACCTGTTGATGCCCATTTTTTGACCAATTATATGGTCAATTTTGGAGAAAGTACCATGAGGAGCTGAGAAGAAGGTATATCCTTTTGCTTTAGGATAGAATATCTGTTAAGTCCATTTGGCTCATGACTTCTCTTAGTCTGTCTACGTCCCTGTTTAATTTCTGTTTCCATGATCTGTCCATTGATGAGAGTGGGGTGTTGAAATCTCCTACTATTATTGTGTGAGGTGTAATGTGTGTTTTGAGCTTTAGTAAGGTTTCTTTTATGTATGTAGGTGCCCTTGTATTTGGGGCATAGATATTTAGGATTGAGTGTTCATCTTGGTGTATTTTTCCTTTGATGAATATGAAGTGTCCTTCCTTATCTTTTTTGATGACTTTTAGTTGAAAATTGATTTTATCTGATATTAGAATGGCTACTCCAGCTTGCTTCTTCTGACCATTTGCTTGGAAAGTTGTTTTCCAGCCTTTCACTCTGAGGTAGTGTCTGTCTTTGTCTCTGAGGTGTGTTTCCTGTAGGCAGCAGAATGCAGGGTCCTCGTTGCGTATCCAGTTTGTTAATCTATGTCTTTTTATTGGGGAGTTGAGGCCATTGATGTTGAGAGATATTAAGGAATAGTGATTATTGCTTCCGGTTGTATTCATATTTGGATGGGAGGTTATGTTTGTGCGCTTTTCTTCTCTTTGTTTTGTTGCCAAGACGATTAGTTTCTTGCTTCTTCTAGGGTATAGCTTGCCTCCTTATGTTGGGCTTTACCATTTATTATCCTTTGTAGTGCTGGATTTGTAGAAAGATATTGTGTAAATTTGGGTGCAGAGAACTGTTTATTCGGTCGGTCCCTTCAGGTGCGGTGTCTCAGACGCAGTGGACCTGCTGCTCCTGGGCCCTCCTCTACGGGTACCCAGGCCGTATACAGTTTCCTCCTGGGCCAGGGATGTGGGCAGGGGTGGGCAGCGTTGGTGGTCTCCTCTGCTCTGCTGCCTCAGGTGTGCCTGCCCGAACAGGCGGCGAGAACTCCCCTCCAGGGGGCCTGGGAGCAGAGAGCTGCTGAAGGCAGGGATCCTCCGCTGGTCTGGGACTCTGGCCAAACACCGGAAGAGGTCATTGTTTTTGATAGCTGAGTAACATTCCATTGTGTAGATGTACCACATTTTCTGTTCCCCATTTTTAATAGCGTTATTTCATTCTCTGAAGTCTAACCTCTTGATTTCTTTGTATATATTGGATATTAGTCCTATATCAGATGTAGAGATTGGTAAAGATCTTTTCTCAATCTGTCAGCTGCCATTTTGTCCTATTAACAGTGTCCTTTTCCTTACAGAAGCTTTTCACTTATAGGCCAGACAAGGTCATTAAGTCCTCTGGAACTAGAATTACAGATTTATTTCCTTCCTTTCTTCCTCTCTCTCTCTCTCTCTCTCTCTCTCTCTCTCTCTCCCTCTCTCTCTCTCTTTCATCATTTATTTATTGTTCATTTGTTTATTTATCCTTCTTTCCATGAAGATGCTAGGAATCAAACTCAAGTCCTCTGGAAGAACTGTAAAACAGCTGAGACAACTATACAGCCTCAAGCATACATCTCTTTTTAGAAGTTGTAGTGAGCATATTCATGTCCTCACAGATGTTTGTTTAGCAATCACTTTGCTGTTTCAGTAACAAAGCCCAATATAAACAAGATTGATTAGTAGTACATATTTATGCAATGTAGCAGTCAATCAACACAAAGTAAATGTACCAACACTCCATTTTGCAATAAAGACATATTTTCAGATAGAAATGGCACGTGGCTCATATTATTGAAGCTCAATATAAATAAATCTATGATTCTGTAAGAGGTTGGCTTGATTATTACTTGGAAGATATATTGATGGGGAGAGAGGTTGGATCTTTCTGTAGGGTCTACATTCTTAAATTCTGTGCTGGTGACACTTAGTTTATATTTATCAAAGATTCAAGGGAGGAGGAATAATTCTATAGAATGTATATAAATGCTACATGCACAAGAAATGCATGTGAATCTTTTAAAGAACACATATATGTGGAGGTAAAAGTACAGATTTAGGATTCAGTTCTCTCTTTCACATCTTTTCTCCCCAGGTCACTTTACTCCATATATAACACTTTTCATATTTGACTGAAGTCTAGAAACAAAAAGGGCAGATGTTCAGTGTGGTTCTGGTATAAGAATTCTGTTAGAGTTGAGAGTGTATAGTACAGAAGGAGCAAACTTCAAATCAGACGATCCCTAGTTCTCCAGGTACAATGACACACACTTCCAATTTTACACCTACTCTGAACAGCATCAGTTGGCCTTTTTCTGGCTGCTTTTCCCAATTGAGATGGAGTATTTCTAGTTCATATTTCTACCTCTCAGATCATTTAATTCTTCTGTTCCCCCCCCCCCGTGGTGCTCTGGGGTTTCTGTATTGCTGAAAATACCAAAAATGGCACCATTCCATACTATGCTGAACACTGGTGGGTTACATGGCACCAGTTGGATATTCTCAACTCAGCAGACTCTATGGCCTAGAGCCCCCAAAAACTCTTCACCTGATTTGCTAAGTTCCCATGGAGGTTTGCTACTGTGCCAGCCTCATGCATCTAAATTCTGTGACTATCTCAGAATCCCAGTACCTGTCTCTCTCTCTCTCTCTCTCTCTCTCTCTCTCTCTCTCTCTCTCTCTCTCTCTTTCATCATTTATTTATTGTTCATTTGTTTATTTACCCTTCTTTCCATGAACTCAGATGAGTCACCATGTGAAGAAAAACACCACTCAAACTTAGGTTAGAATCAACAGAACTCAATTCTGAGTTCTGAGCACAACTAAAGCACATCATATTAATAAGGCATATTGAATTAAATCCTCTGGTTGTGAATCCTGGAAGATGCATGTCTAACCAGGGGACCCTAGTTCATTACATCTTCTACCCCAAACTCTCTCTCTGTCCAAAAAACCCCACAAGTTACTTTTTTTCCTCCTCTCTTCCAACCTCAGACCTAGAAGTCTCACCTACTCCTTGCCCCTGAAATCTATTCATTAGGGGAATGCCCTTGCCACATTTCTCATTCACACTGAGACCAAAAAAATGTATCCACAACTTCTAGGAAGACATTGAATCTTTTTCTATTCTGGTTCCTTGCCAACATTCAGTGTCAGAGTACACTGAGCTTACTGAGGTATTTTTCCTAATCAACTGCCCCTTCTTCGATTATAAATGAAGAAAATTTCCTCCAGGTCAAAAGCATGAAACTCTACAGACAGTGATGCGGCCTCAGGATTCTATGATAATAATGTTGAGCAAAAGGAAGGTCTTGGAAGAAGAAACTATTAAGGAAGAAAGAAGGAAAGAGGAAGGTGATACAGGAGAACCGGAAGAGAGAATGGAAAAGAAGCAGAAAGAGAAGAGGAAGAGAAAAGCAAAACGTAGAAAGCAAGTGAAGTTGAACTGAAGAAAAAGGGAAGACGAAAAGTAAGAGGAGGAGGTTGGAATGAGAGAAAAATGAAGAACAGAAGAAGGAAGAGGTGAAGTAGTAGATGGAAGAGGAGGGAATAAGGAAGGGAAAGGATAAGGAGAAGAGGGAGGATAAACATGAGTATAAGGGAGGGAAGGAAGAAGAGTGAAGGAACAGGAGGGAGAAAATAAAGATGACCATAGAGAAGAAAGGAGGAAGAAAGAAAGACAACAGACAAGATGAGAAAATTGAGAAGATGCAGGAAGGATGGGGAAGAAGTAGAGAGATGTAGATGGGGCAAGGAGAAAAATAGGGGGGATAGGAGAGAGAGAGCAGAGCAGAAAGTCCAGCTTGGTGTTTGATCTGTGATATTATTTACTACCCCTGTTCCTCATTCAAGTCACTGGCATCTCTGAGGACTCTCCTTCTCCTTCTTTGGAAGAGAGAGAGTGGTATGATGTGCCTGCTCTACTCAAAACTCACAGCAGCATTCTACACAAACTGGATAAGTACCAGGCAGCCTTCTGGCTTTGTCTCCAAGTGCTTGGATTACAGGATATAATGCCACACTAGGTATATTTTTATTGAAGTACTGAGAATCCAAGCTCATGGGATATGCTTGTTGGTTTGTTTGTTTTAATTACTTTTTAATCTCTGACTGTTTTTCTTTTTACATGTGTGAGTCTGAGCCAAGTGGCATCTCTCAGGTTAGAGGTGTAAAAAGACAAATTCCCATTTATAGTTGCCTTCCTAAACCTCAGTTCAGTTTAGTTTTTCTACACACAGAATCTTACATTAGATTTACCAAAACTTTCATTTAGCTGTTGAAGTTTGACATAATATATATTCATATCTCTAAAATATTAACCATGAAAAGTCAAGTGTTCATGTGTGCCTTAATCCAAAACTAATTACTAAAACTAAAAGAGTAAAAATAGGCTCACCTGAGTTTGATTTTGACATGCTGAGCTTCCCACACTGATGGAGTCAGCAGAGAAATGTGTAGAAAGGACTGGTGAGGCACATGGAGAGAATATCTTTGACACATGTATGTATTTTTCAAAGACTAAGTAAAACTGTATTAAAAATACTTGCAACACTAAGTAAATAATATTCTTGCTTGCTTTGTTAATAAAGTAAAAAGAAGTAAATCATTCAATTTTATTTAAAAGATAAACATAAACATTAATAAAACTTAGGCAAAACATTTCTAAATTTTTCATAAGAATTGTAACTGTACCTTCACCTTTGATAATTTAAAGCAATACAGAAGACTACCAGGATCCGAGTGGATAAAGTAAATTTGGTCTATTTAAAAGACTATTCAGAAGTAATATGACAGGGGCTTCCAATTTCTCCCTGTGCCCTGAGCCTGATCCTCTGACACGGCCCATATCCCACGGTAAGAGTGCTGGATTTTCAGAATTGTGGACAATCCTGAGAACACAGCTGAGACCACCACTTCTGCTCACACTCCTGGATCAAGAGCAACATGCCTGATGGCCGTTGGATACAGAGTTGACCCTGTGACACAGTTTTCTGTACCCAGACCCTGATGGGAGAAAGACAGTCTCCAGGAGTACTGACAACCAGGCTTAAAGTATGGTCAAGTCACTGCAAGAGACAGCAAGACCAAGTAACTCCAGATATGAGCAGACGGCAAGCAGCAAAGGCAAGAACCTAAGCAACAGAAACCAATGACACTTGGCATCATCAGAACCCAATTAACCCACCACAGAAAGCACTGGATACCCCATCATACAGGAAAAGCAAGATTTTGTTTTTATTATTTTCTTTTTTTTATTGGATTTTTAAATTTACATTTCAAATGTTATCCCATATCCCAATTTCCCTTCCACAAACCCCCTATCTCACCCCCTCCCACTCTATGAGGGTGTTCTTCCACCAAGTATCCCACCACTTGTCACCTACCCACCCTGACATAACACTGGGGGGATAAGCCTTGGCAGGACCGTGGGCTTCTTCTCCCATTGGTAACCAACAAGGCCATCCTCTGCTACAAATATAGCTGGCACCATGGGTCTTTCCAATTGCACACTTTGGATGGTGGTTTAGTTAGTGGGAACTCTGTTTCGTTAATATTGCTGTTCTTAATGTGGTTGCAAGCCCCTTCAGGGCCTTCATCCTTTCTCTAACTCCTCCAATGGAGACCCCATTCTCAGTTAAATGGTTGACTGCAAGCATTCACCTTTGTATTTGTCATACTTTGGCAAAGCCTCTCAGGAGACATCTGTATCAGTTTCCTGTCAGCATGCACTTCTTAGAATCAGCAATATTGTATGGGTTTGGTGGCTGTATATATATGGACTGGATACCAGGTGGGGCAGACTTTGAAAGGCCATTCCTTCAATTTCTGCTCCAAAATTTGTTTCTATATCTTCTCCTATGAATATGTTTGTATCCCCCCCCTTTTAAGAAGGACTGAAAAATCCATACTTTGGTCATCCTCCTTTTTGAGTTTCATGTGGTTTGTGTTTTATATCTTGGGTAAACTAAGGTTTTGGACTAATATCCATTTATCAGTGAGTGTATACCATGTGAGTATTTTGTGGTTCGGTTACCTGAGTCAGGCTGATATTTTCTGGTACCATTCACTTGCCTAAATATTTCATGAACTCATTGTTTTTAAAACCTGAGTAGTACTCCATTGTGTAGATGTACCCCAAATTCTGTATCGATTCCTCTGTTGAAGGACATCATGTTCTTTTCAACTTCTGATTATTATGAATAAGGCAGATATGAACATAGTAGAGTATATGTCCTTGTTTTATGTTGGAGCATCTTTTGGATATAAGCCCAGAAGTGGTATGGCTGGATCCTCAGGAAGTACTATGGCCAATTTTTCTGAAGAAACTCCAGTTTCCAGAATGGTTGTACCAGCTTCCAATCCCACCAGAAATGGAGTGCTGTTCCTCTTTCTCCATATCCTTGACACCATCTCTTGTCACCTGAGTTGTCGAACTTAGCCATTGTGACTATGAGGTGTGAGGTGGAATGACAGGGTTGTTTCGATTTGTATTTCCTTGATGACTAAGGGTGTCTTTAGTTGCTTCTCAAGCATTAGATGTTCCTCAGGTAGGAATTCTCTGTTTAGCTCTGTACCCCACTTTTTAGTAGGGTTATTTGGCAAATCTGGAGTCTAACTTCTTGAGTTCTTTGTGTATATATTGGATATTAGCCCTCTATTGGATGTAAGATTAGTAAAGATCTTCTCACAATCTGTTGGTTGCCATTATGTCATAATGACAGGGTCCACTGCCTTACAGAAGCTTTGCAATTATATAAAGTCCCCTCTGATGATTCTTGATCTTAGAGAATAAGCCATTGGTGTGTTGTTCAGGTAACTTTCCCCAGTGCCAATGTGTTTAAGAATCTTCCCCAATTTTCTTCTATTAGTTTGAGTGTATCTAGTTTTATGTGGAGGTCCTTGATCCACTTGGACTTGAGCTTCATACAGGGCAATAAGAATTGATCGAGTAGCACTCTTCCATATACTGACCTTCAGTTGAACAAGCACCATTTGTTAAAAAGGCTATCTTTTTTTTCCACTGGATGGGTTTAGCTCCTTTGTCAAAGATTGAGTAACAATAGGTGTGTGAGTTCACTCCTGGGTCTTCAATTCTTTTCCATTGATCTATATACCTGTCTCTGTACCAATACCTTAATGTTTTTATTACTATTGCTCTGTAATACACATTGAGGTCAGGGATGGTGATTTCCCTCAGAAGTTCATTTATTGTTGAGGATGCTTGTGCTGTCCTGGATTTTTTGGTATTCCAAAAGAAATTGAAAATTTCTCTTCCTAATTCCATGAATAATTGATTTGGAATTTTGATGGGGATTGTACTGAATCTGTAGATTGCTTTTGGCAATATGGCCAATTTTAGAATATTAATCCTGCCAATCCTTTAGCATGAGAGATCTTTCCATATTTTCATATCTTCTACACTTTCTTTCTTCAGAAACTAGAAGTTCTTGTCATACAGATCTTTCATTTGCTTGGTTAGAGTCACATCGAGGTATTTTATATTATTTGTAACTATTGTGAAGTGTGTGATTTTTCTAATCTCTTTTTTAGCTTTTTTATCCTCTGAGTAAAGAAAGATAATTGATTTCTTTGACTTAATTTTCTATCCGGCAACTTTGATAAAGTTGTTTTTCAGGGTTAGGAGTTCTCTGGTGGAACTTAGTGAGTCATTTAAGTATACAATCATACCATATGCACTTAGTGATATTTTGACTTCTTCCTTTCCAATTTGTATACTTTTGACATCCTTTTACTGTCTGAGTGTTCTGTCTAGGAATTCCAGTACTATATTAAATAAGTAGGGAGAGAAAATGCAGCTTTGTCTATTCCCTGATTTTAGTGGAATTGTGTCACGAATCTCTCCATTTAGTTTAATGTTAACTACTGATTTGCAGTACATGGCTTTTACTATGTTTAGGTATGAGCTTTGAATTCTTGATTTTTCCAAGTCTTTTAAAATAAAGGCATGTTGAATTTTGTGGAATGATTTGTCAGCATCTAATGAGGTGATCATGTGGGTTTTTTTCCTTTGATTTTGTTAATAGTGGATTACATTGATGAGGTTTCCTATATTGCAAGAATGCAGGTGTGGTTTAGTTATAAGATTAACTGTATCCTCATAGAAGGAATTGGGTAGTTTTCCTTCTGTTTCTATTTTGTGGAACAGTTTAGAGCATATTGAAATTAGGTCTTCTGTGAGGGTCTGATAGAAATCTCCAATAAACTCATCTGGTCCTGGGCTTTTGTTTTATGTTGGGAGACTGCTAAAAACTGCATCTATTTCTTTAGGATTTATGGGACTGTTTAGATGGCTTATCTGATCCTGATTTAACTTGGTACCTGGTAACTGTTTAGAAAATTGTCCATTCCATCCAGATTTTTCTGTTTTGTTGAATATAGACTTTTGTAGTAGGATCTAATATTTTATTTTATTTATTTTCTTCTGATTCTGTGGTTATGTATCCTTTTTCATTTCTGATTTTGTTAATTTGGATACACTGTCTGTGACTTCTGCTTAGTCTGGTTTAGGATTATCTATCTTGTTGATTTTCACAAAGAACCAGCTCCTGATTTTGTTGATTCTTTGTATAATTCTTTTTGTTTGTACTTCATTGATTTTAGCCCTGATTTTGATTATTTCCTCTTGTCTACTTATCTTATGGGTATTTGCTTCTTTTTGTTCTAGATCTTTTAGGTATGCTGTCAAGCTGCTAGGTTATGCTCTATTCAGTTTCTTTTGGGCAGCACTCAAAGCTATGAGTCTTTCTCTTCACACTGCTTTCATTGTATCCTATAAATTTGGGTATGTTTTGCCTTCATTTTCATTAAATTCTAAAAAATCTTTTATTCTTTTCTTTATTTCTTCCTTGGCTAAGTAACCATTGAATAAAACATTATTCAGCTTCCATGTGTATGTGGGCTTATTGTCATTTTTGCTCTTATTGAACACCATCTGTATTTTGTGGTTTTATGATAGGATGCATGAGATTATTTCAGTCTTCTTGTATCTCTTAAGACCTGTTTTGTGGGGTTGGGGATTTAGCTCAGTGGTAGAGCGCTTGCCTAGGAAGCGCAAGGCCCTGGGTTCGGTCCCCAGCTCCGAAAAAAAAAAAAAAAAGAACCAAAAAAAAAAAAAAGACCTGTTTTGTGACTGAATATATGATTGATTTTGGAGAAGGTATCCTGAGATATGGAGAAGAAATATATTCTTTTATTTTAGGAGGAAATGTTCTATAGATATCTGTTAAAGCCATTTGGTTCATAACATGTTAATTTCTCTGTGTCTCTGTTTGGTTTCTGCTTCCATGATCTGACCATGTCTGTAGGGTGTTGACGTCACCCACTATGATTGTGTGAGGTGCAATGTGTGCTTTGAGATTTAGTAAAGTTTCTTTTATGTATGTAGGTGCCCTTGCATACGAACCATAGATATTCAGGATTGAGAGTTCATCTTGGTGGATTTTCCCTTTGATGAATATGATGTGTCCTTCCTTATCTTTTTTGATAACTTTGGTTGAAAGTCAATTTTATTTGAGTTTTCCATATATTATCTTTTGTGGGGCTGGATTTGTGGAAAGATAATGGATAAATTGTTTATGTCATGGAATATTTTGGTTTCTCCATCTATGTTAATTGAAAGTGTTGCTGGATATAGCAACCTGACCAGGCATTTGGGTTCTATTAGTGCCTATATAACATTTGCCCAGGATCTTCTGGCTTTCATAGTCTTTGGTGAGAAGTCTGATGTAATGCTTATAGGTCTGCCTTTATCAATGATCATTACTAGATGTTTATCCTTTAATGCTTTTCATATTCTTTCTTTGTTTTCTGCTTTTGGTGTTTTGAGTAATATTGTACAGGAGGAATGTCCAGCAAAACTCTCAATTAACATAGATGAAAAAACCAAGGTATTCCATGGCAAAACCAAATTTACCAACTAACTTTACACAAGTCCAGCCCTACAAAGGATAAGAGATGCAAAATTCCAACATAAGGAGGGAAATTACTCCTAGAAAAACTAAGAAAATAATCTTCTTCAAACTAGCACAAAAGAAGATACACAGATAAAGAAAATTCCACCTCTAACCAGAAAAATAACAGAAAACAACAATCATTAGCCCTGAATATCTCTAAACATCAATGGACTCTATTTGTCCAATAAAAAGACATAGATTAAGAGACTGGATATGTATAGAGGACTCAACATTTTGCTGCACAGAGAAAACACACCTCTGTGACAAACACAGATAATACCTCAGAGTAAAAGGCTAGAAAACAATTTTCAAAGCAAATGGTCCCAAGAAACGTCTTGGAATAGCCATTCTAATAATGAATAAATTGACTTTCAGTAAAAGATATCAAAAAATAAAGAAGAACACTTCATATACATCAAAGGAAAAATCCACCAAGATGAATTTACTATCCTGAATACCTATTCTTCAAATGCAAGGGCACCTACATTTATAAAAGAAACCTTACTAATTCTCAAAGCATACATTAAACATCACACAATAAGAGTGGAAAACTGCAACAACCCACTTGAATTAATGAACAGATCACGGAAACAGAAACTAAGCAGAGATACAGAGACACTGTCAAATGGTTTTTACAGATATCCATAGTACACATCATCCTAAAACAAAAGAGTATATATTATTCTCAGTACCTCATGTCTTCTCCAAAACTTACCATATAATCGGTCAGAAAACAGGCCTCAACATATAGAGGATTGAAATAATATTATAAGTTTCATCAGAAAGCCACAAATTAAAGATGGTCTACAATAACAAGAAAAACAACAGTAAGTCCACATACAGATGGAAGCAAAACAAGTCTTTTCTCAATGGTAACTTAGTCAAGGAAGAAATAAAGAAATGAATAAAAGGTTTTTTAGAATTTGATGAAAATGAAGGCAAACATAACCAAATTTATGGGACATACAATGAATGCTGTGCTAAGAGGAAAACTCATAGCTTTGAGGACCTCCAAAAAGAAACTGGAGACAACATACCCTAGCAGCTTGACAGCACACTTAAAGATCTAGAACAAAAAGAAGCAAATATAACCAAGAGAATCATAAGGGAGCAAATAATCAAACTCAGAGCTGAAATCAACCATGTCGAAACAGAAGAACAAAAAGGACCATAGAAAGAATCAAAAAAAACAAAAGTTGGTTCTTTGAGAAAATCAACAAGATAAATAAACCAGACTAACCAGAGGGCACAGAAAGAATATCCACATTGACAAAATCAGAAATGAAAAGGGAGATATAACAACAAAATCTGAGGAAATTCAAAAAAATTATCAGATCCTACTAAAAAAGCTATATCTCAACAAAATTGGAAAATCTGGATGAGATGGACAATTTTCTAGACAGATATCAGTTACCACAGTTAAATCAGGATCAGATAAACCATGTAAACAATCATATACCTCCTAGAGAAAGTGAAGCATTAATTAAAAGTCTACCAATTAGTAAAAGCCCAGGACCAGATGGGTTTATTGGAGAATTCTATCAGAGCTTCATAGAAGACGTAATACCAATACTCTATAAACTATTCCACAAAATAGAAACAGAAAGAACAATACCCAGCTCCTTCTATGAAGCCACAATTAAGCTTATAGCGAAACCACTCAAAGACCCGACAAAGAAAGAGAACTTCAGGGCAGTTTCATTATGAATATCGATGCAGAAATACTCCATAAAATCCTCGCCAATTGAATCCAAGAACACATCAAAATGAGCATCTATCATGATCAATTATGCTTCATCCCAGGGATACAGAGATGGTTCAATACTGGGCAACTCATCAATTTAATCCACTGTATATGCATAGATAAATTAAAAATAAACCATAATCTTCTCATTAAAAGTAAAGGAAAAATGGACAAAATTCATCACCCTTTCATGATAAAAGGCTTGGTAAGATCAGGAATTCAAGACCCATACTTAAACATAGCAAAAGCAATATATACTAAACCATTATCCAATATCAAAACTAAATGGACAGAAATTAGAAGCAATGCCACTAAGATAAGGAATTAGATAAGGCTATGCACTCTCTCCCTACTTATTCAATATAGTACTTGAAGACCTAACAAAAGCAATCAAAAAACAAAAGGCAGACAAAGGGATACAAATTAGAAAGGAAAAAGTCATTATATCTCTATGTGCATATGATATGATAGTATACTTTAGAGAACCCTAAATGTTCCACCAGAAAACTCCTAAGCATGGTTTAAAAAAAAAGCAGAAAAGTGGTTGGATTTAAAACTAACTCAAACAAATCAGTAGCCTTCCTCTAAACAAAGGATAAACAGGCTGAGAAAAAAATTAGGGAAATGACACAATAGTCACAAAAAATATAAAAATACCTTGGTGTGACTCTAACCAAGGAAGTGAAAGATCTGTATGAGAACTTAAAGTCTCTGAAGAAAGAAATTGAAGATCTCAGATGATTGAACGATCTCCTTTACTCATGGATTAGCAGGGTTAATATTATAAAAATGGCCACCTTGCCAATAACAATCTACAGAGTCAATGTAATCCCCATCAGAATTCCAACTCAATGCTTCATTGAGTTAGAAAGAGCAATTTGCAAATTCATTTGTAATAACAAAAAACCCAGGAGAGTGACCTCAATCTGTATTACAGAGCAATAGTGATAAAAAACAACAACAAAAAAAAAACCAACCAAACAAACAAACAAAAAAAACTATGATATTTATGCCAAGACAGGCAGATAGATCAGTGGATCAGAATTGAACTTCCAGGAATGAACCCACATATCTATGGTCACTCAATCTTTGAAAAAGGAGCTAAAACCATCTAGTGGGGAAAAGATAGCATTTTTTAACAAATGGTGCTTGCTCATCTGGAGGAATGTAGAAGAATACTAATCAACCCATTCTTATTGCCCTGTAGAACACTCAAGTCCAAGTGGTTCAAATACCTCCACATAAAACGAGATATACTCAAACTAATAGAAGAAAAAGCTGGGAAGAGGCTGAAACACATGGGCACAGAAGAAAATTTTCTGAACAGAGCACCAGTGACTTATACTCTAAAATTAAGAATTGACAAACAGGACTAGATAAAACTGCAAAGCTTCATTAAGGTAAAGGACACTGTCGGTAGGACAAAACATCAACCAACAGAGTGGGAAAAAGATCTTTACCAATCCTACATCTAATAGACAGCTAATATCCAAAATATACAAAGAACACAGAAGTTAGACTCTAGAGAGACAAATAACCCTATTAAAATTAGGCTACAGAGCTAAACAAAATATTATCAGCTGAGTATTATGGAAAGGACAAAAAGCACCTAAACAAATGTTCAACATCCTTAGTCATCAGGGAAATGCAAATCAAAATGACCCTGAGATACCACCTCACACCAGCCAGAATGGCTAAGATCATACACTCAGGTGACAGCAGATGCTATCAATTATGTGGAGAAAGAGGAACACTCCTCCGTTGTCGGTGGGATTGCAAATGGGTACAACCATTCTGGAAACAAGTCTGGAGGTTCCTCAGAAAATTGGACATTCCACTTCCTAAGGATCCAGCTGTACCACTCCTGGGCATATACCCAAATGATGCTACAACATATAACAAGGACACGTGCTCCTCTATGTTCACAGCAGCCTTATTTATAATAGCCAGAAGTTGGACAGAAACCAGATGTCCTTCAACAGAGGAATAGATACAGAAATTGGGATAATCTACACAATGCCATACTACTCAGCTATTTAAAAAAAGACTTCATGAAATTCATAGGCAAATGTATGGAACTAGAAAACATCAACCTGAGTGAGGTAACCCAATCCCAAAATACATGCATGCTATATATTCAGTGATAATTAGCTCAGACTACAAAGGTATAACCCTCAGATCACATGAAGCTCAAGAAGAAAGGTGACTAAAGTGTGGATGCTTCAGTCATTCTTTAATGTGAGAACATAAATATGGATAGTAGTAGATATGGAGACAAATTTTGGAGCAGAGACTGATGGAAAGACCATTCAGAGACTGCCCTACCTGACCATCCAGCCCATACATACGTACATACAGCCACCAAACTCAGAAAATAATGCTGATTCCAAGAAGTACATACTCACCTGAACCTGATATAGCTATGTCCTTAGAGCTCTGCCAGAGCATGACAAATAGAGTGATGGATGCTCAGAGCCAACCATTTGACTGAGAGCAGGTCCCCACTGAAAGAGTTATAGAAGGGATTGAAGGAACTGAAGTGATTTACAATCCAGTAAGAACAATACCAACCCAGCAGAGCCCCCAGATCCATGGGTCCAGCTGTATATGTAGCAGAGGATGGCCTTGTTGGGCACCATGGGAGGAGAAGTCTTTGGTCCTGCTAAGGTTCGACCCTCCACTGTATGGACTGTCAGGGCAGGGAGGCCGAAAAAGGTTTGTAGATCGGGGGCGAGGGGAACACCCTCATAGAAGGAGAGGGAGGGCAGATGGAATCAGGGTTTATGGAAGGTAAACCAGCAAGGGGAATAACTTTTGAAATGTAAATGAATTAAAATATATACAATAAAAAATAAAAGGGACAGACACTGCAGAGATTCTCCAGCTTGTATTATTGCTGAGACCACTTCAGGTTCAACTAGAATTTGATATACTACTGGAGAATCCCATGTAAAATAATGCAACTCTGTTCTGAGAACCCAAAATAGTTGGGCTCTGTTAAATTATGTGCCTGTGCAAACTAACCAGTCCAGCTAACCAGTTACCTTAGCTTCTTTTAAACTTCTTGCTTGCACACAATGATCCCTGCAGCTGCAGAACAAAATATCAGGATGTGCTTTTGCCTTTAAAAGTCTCTTTCTATAAATGCCCAGGACTACACCTAGGTCCTGGAATACCTCAGTGTAGTCCCAGCTGGCTGGAATAAAGACTTTCAATTGGCTGTAAACTGTGTCTGGTGCAATCCTCATAAGATTAATATGTAAATTTCAAATTATATAAACATTGCAAATATTACAGTGTACAATCACAATAGTTATACCTGAGGCAGGGAGGGATGGAGGGAGGGCAGGGAAGAGAGTAAAAGTTCTCTAATAAACCATACAGAGCCAGCTGTTCCCTGGTTATTGGAGTGAAGAATGGGAAACTCTGAAAAGCAATGGGTGATCTATGAATGTACACAGACCCCTCAGTGCCTCCATGGTGAGTAGACCAGCTCTTCAGTAGAAGAGAGGAAACAACAGCACAATTGCTATTGCTTTTATTTCATATCATACGTACTGATGATGGTAGGTAGAACAGGACAAGACATCCCTGAGAGAAATGTCATATATGAAACTTTTAGATGCATAATGGATGGACAGCATTGTAAAATAATTGTCACATGTGAGATCACTACAATAAACACTAGAATGATCAGAGTTCATTTCTACATCATAGATCAGATGCTGAGCCTGAAAAGCATGGAGGCAGCATCCTAGGAAAAAAATGAAGAGAACAGTAGTGCAACATTATATATACTGTCTAAGGGGTTTCCCTCTTGCAGGAGGAAGGCTTGAAAAGCAAAGAATAAGGCATGGTGTTGGGGGGAGTGGCTAAAGTAGTAGGTAATAAGAGTGGTATTTATTTGCCTCATGTTTCACCTCAGTATCTGTACACATTGTGTTGGAGATTCTTTTATAAGAAGGGATTTAAAAAACAAAAGATTGGAAGGGAGTGCCAAAGAAAGAACTAGAGACTGTAGAAAGTTTTGTGTTGAAAGGCAGAGGGACAAGTATAAAGGAAGGCTCAATAAGATCTTGTGCCAAGGCAGTAGAAGAGGGGAAATCTGGGAACTGAAAGCACAAAAGAGCAGAGAAAAAAGTGTGTGCAGTCCCTGTAGTAGTTGTAGGTAAGAGAAGTGAGCAGGCTAAAAGGTGATAAAAGGTGATGCCGACTGCTAGCACCTGCCTTTTGTTATCGAAAGCACACATCTTTTCATATGAAACCTGGCTACCTTATTTCATTTATGACAAAATTCCTAGGTTTTCTTCATATCATCTTGAGGATGCTTGACAGTTGGGAGCTATTCACCTCCATCCTGCAGTAGGGTAGCAAAGGCAGAAGTGTGGTGGCATTTCTCTTATCTATCCTATGAGCTAGGGGTAGGCATGGCTCCCAGTTTACTTACACGGGGCTTTTCTTCCTGTAACTCTTTCCCTGGTTCCCAAAGAAGTGAAAGTGTCAGATCTCTTTGCTATGCAGTGACTTACTAGACATGAAGCTTGGTTGACTGGGAAAGGTTAACCAAGTCATACTCACCTCTCTCAACAATAGTTAGGAAGCTTCTCAGGAAAACAGTGCCCAGTAAGGTGCTTTATACAAAAGAAGTCTTCCTTAGCAGTAAAGATCTTGAGTGATATAGCTACTTCTTTACATATGATTCTCATAATTCTTTTGTTGTCTCCTGTTACTAACTATATGTAAAGAACTTGTGCTTTCATCCAAACATCTACATCTCTGAGATTATTATGGATGTAGACACAAATTATGTCTGAAAATATGAGTTTCATATGACCATATTACCCTTTACCTTTTACGGGTTCACAATGCTTATATTGAATTTAGTGATTATTTAATGAAAATTCCTTCATAATTAAAACATAATCCAATAAGAAATAACATTTTCTTCAACAGAAATATATTACAACTATTGGTGACATTTTCCACAGGAATTCTGGTATTATTATTATTGTTGTTGTTGTTGTTGTTGTTGTTATATACTACTACTACTACTACTACTACTACTACTACTACTACTACCACCACTACCATCACCACCACCACCACCACTACTACTACTACTACTACTACTACTACTACTACTACTACTACTATCCACCACTATTTTTTCTTGTGTGATTTGAGGTATGAGCATATACATGCTTATATGTCAGAATGCACACTTATGCTATTTTATGGGTGTAAGTAAAAAACAATTTGAGATGTGTGATATTTGAGGCATAATCTCTAGTTCCAAATTGCATATGTCAGGTTAGCTGGCCCTGGGGCTTCTGAATCACTGGCCTGTGCATCCCTTTCTTCTATAGCAGTAATGGGGCTTCAACTACTCCTTATCACACCCAGCTCTTATGTGATTCTAGGCTTTCAAACACAGGCCTCCAGGTTTGAATTGCAAACACTTTGCTCTATGAGTCAAGACCCAGTCAAAAGTATGCAGGTTTAAGTAACTTCAAGAAGCTAAACAATCAGATCATAGGGCTCCTTGATGTAAGGTACTGAAGTCTTTTCCCACTTCACATACTTACAGAAAGAGAAGATTTTAATGACTGTGGTGTCTTCATCAAGAAATACCAGAGTTCTACTAGCACTGTGGTCTCAAATGCAAGTATTTAACACAGCAATGGCAAGGGAGGGACCTTAGATGAAATGTCCTATAGTGGTGAGAGGGAACTTGTAGAGCCTGCCTTCAGTAGAAAGACAGGGCATCAAATGGAAGCACAGAGTTGCCATCTCACAGTCAAAATCTCACACCCAGAATTGTTCCTGTCTGAAAGAACTGCAGGAATAAAGATGGAAAAGTGCCTGAGGAAAATGACTTACAGTGACAGGCCCAAATTGGGACACAGCTTAAGTGGAGGCTCCAAGACCTGATACTATTACTGATGCTATGTTATGCTCAGAAAATGGGGCCTGCCATGACTGCCCTCTGAAAGACACAACAAACATGAAAATCAGTCAGATGCAGATATTTACACATAACCAGTGGACAGAAGCTGCTGAACCCTTTGGTTTAATTAGGGAAAAGCGCAAAGAGTCTGAGAAGAGTGGCCATGTAAGAAGACCAGCAGCTTAAACTGACCTGGACCCCTGAGATCTCCCAGGCACTAAGCCAACAACCAGGCAGCATACAGCAGCTGATATGTGCCCCCGGGACTTAATGGAGCAGAGAACTCCATTAAGGAGTTCTCCCTCAGGTCTGGCCTCAGGGAGAGAAGATGGGCCTAACCTTCAAGAGACTGGAGGTCCCAGAAAGTGGAGAAGTCTGGCAGGAAAGAGGTGGAGGTTGGGGGTGTCATCCTCATGGAGATCAGGGTCAGGGGAAGAGGTGGGATGGAATGTGGAACATTAAGAGTGTGGACCAGGAGGGGAATAAAGTCTGGACTGTAGAATAGATTAAATAGTGATTTAAAAAATACCATCAAGTATGACGCTGTCTTTTGTACCACCTCTTTCTGTTTCTGCATCCAAGTTTCAGTAAGAATAGCCTCTATTGGGGTCCCCAAGCTCATTCCAATGTTTGGCTGTATACATGCACATCTGTATTGCTCAGGCTCTGGTAGAGTATCTTAGGAGAGAGTTATGCCAGGTTCCAGTGAGTAAGCACTTCTTGGCATCAGCAATAGTGTCTGGGTTTGGTGTCTGCAGGTGGGATTGATCTCTAAGTGGGGCAGTCTCTGGATAGCCTTTCCTTCATTCTTTACTATACTCTTTTTCCCTGCATTTCCTTTTGACAGGAGGAATTCTGGATTAATATTTTTGAAGTAGGTGGGTGGTCCAATCTCTCAACCAGGGTCTTTGTCTATCCACTGGAAATAGTCTCTACAGTCTCTCTCTCTGCTTTCTTGAGTGTTTCAGCTAATGTCCTCCCTGTTATGTCTTGTCATGGGAACCCCAGTAGAGAAGTTAGGGCATGGACTATAGGAGCTGAAGAGGTTTGCATCCCCATAGGAAGAATAACAGTATCAACCAACAAGACCCCTCAAAGTTCACAGGGACTTAACCACCAACCAAAGAGTACACATGAGAGGACCCATAGCTCCAGTTAGATATGTAACAAAGGATTGCCTTAGTGGGCATCACTAGGAAGGGAGCACCTTCATTCTGTTCGACCTCAATGACACAGGATAGGAGAATGCTAGGGCAAAGAAGTAGATAGATGTTAAGTTACAGAATTCAATTTTGTTGAGCAAGTTTAATGTTGTGTACAATATTGTTTACTAATTTATGATCTTCACTTTCTAAAAGGAAAATGTTGAAGCACTGTACCTGTTATGCTCCATTGCTCTTCAATCTTGAGTTAAGTATACATACATACATGATCATACACACAACTACTTCCTAGCCATCGAAATACTAAGTGTAAAGATAATATGCCATTTTGAGTAGGTAAAATCTGTATGAAATCAATGTTACAGGAATATTCTCCTCACTTCCAGGAAGAGCTGTTCTCAAGAATTTGGTTATATACTTTGGAAAACATTCAGGTATGTGATAGAAGCTGGACTCTTTTGTACATGGTTTTCATACTAATGTTAAATGCAAACTTAGCATCAATATTTTCACATAAGAAGTAATTTGATCTTATATTAAAGACCCTAAGGCTGAGGAGATAAATACCTTGTGTAAATGTGGACTTGAGTCTCAGAAACCACATTTTAAAATTAATAAGCAAGCAATACAGAGTGCATTTGGGTAGCCTAGCTGAACTATTATGGCAAACTAACTTTAGTTTTTTATCTGCCTTCCTCTGAAGACAAAAAATAAGGAGGGAAGGAAGGAAGGAAAAGGGGATGATGAGAGAGGAAGAGAAGACAAGGAAGAGGGGAGAGAAAGGGAGAGAAAAAAGAGAGAGAAATGACACTTGAGAAAAGACAGTTGTTAGCTTTCATTCTACACACACACACACACACACACACACACACACACACACACACACAGTAGAAACAGAAAACTGAGCTAGGAAGACAGGAAGAGGTGTGGAGCATTCACATGCCATGGTAGACACAAGGCTGTGCATGCAGTGAAGGTAATGAAGGATTTACAAAGGAATAGCTGAGGGTTTATAAGCTTTATTCCTGTGTTCTTAGCTTTAAGATAATGTTTTGTTCTCTAGAAAACAAGGAAGCAAACAAAGACACAAACAACAACAACAACAACAAAAAAAAAACACCACCACCATCACCATCACCACCACCACCACCACCACCACCAACAACAACAACAACAAAGCAATTAAAAATAAACTAGATCCTTTTGATGTACTATATTTTATCTGGGTTGTTATTTTTAACACATATTTCAAGTAAAATATTATAGAGTTTCTGAGTTTTGTGTCATGATATTTGGAGAAAATTATAGAGAGGAACTATTTTTACCATCTGTTTTATATTTGTATCATCCTTAAGTTCTTAAACGGTGTCTCATTCTTTCTCTGTCTCTCTATCTCTCAGTCTCTATCTCTCTGTCTCTCTGTCTCTCTTTTCTCTGATTTTTGTGTTTTCCTGTGTGTGTTTGTGTGTCTGAGTGTTTCCTTGTATATGTCTGTGTGCAATTTTGTATATGAGTGTGTGCATATATATATGTTTGTACATTTGTGTGTGTGTTTTATGTGAATGTGTTTGTTTGCGTGTATGAATCATTTTGTGTATCTCTATGTGCTTCTGTGCTTGTGAATGTCTTTTGTGTATATTTATATATCATATGTGTGTGTCTCTGTGTGACTGTGCATGTATGTGTGTGGGAATGTATGTCTGTGTATATCTGTATATCCAGTTGTGCATGTGTGTGGTAAGTACATATGCATTTTTATGTGTATGTGTGTGATGTGTGTATATGAGAGAATGCATGTAAGTGTATGTTTATGTGCGTAAGAGTGTGTGCATGCATGTTTGTGTGTTTCCTCCTATGTATTATATGAACTCTACTTAAATTCAAAGTTAATCCTATCTTGCCCTGATTGGAGTGACAAATTCTTTGGGAAAAAAAGTACTTACTCCTTTCCTTGAGTCTCTAGAAATATGTATTGATGTGTGAATATGAGTGCTTTTTTGATAAATAACATGATACAAATGATTTTTTGTATTATAAAACTGGACAAAAGCCCGCAAATATTTTAATGTCTTTAAATATTTATAGATTAAAAAGAAATATCTATTTCTTTCTTTATTTTTTGTTCTTTGACATTTTCTTTATTTACATTTCAAATGTTATCCCCTTTCTCAGTTTTCCATCCATAAACCCCCAATCCATCCCCCATTCCCCTTTTTCTATGAGGGCATTCCCCCCCATCAACCAACCACTTCCCACCTCCTCACCCTGACAATCTCCTACACTGGGGCATTAAGCCTTCACAGGACCAAGGGCCTCTCTGCCCACTAATGCATAAAATGTCCCATCCACTGCTACAAATGCAGCTGGAGCCATGGGTTGCACTCTGTTTACTCTTTCGTTGGTAGTTTAGTATCTGGGAGCTCTGATTTGTCTGGTTGGTAGATATTATTGTTCTTCCTATAGGGTTGCAAATCAACTCAATTACCTCAGTCCATTCTCTAACTCCTTCTTTGGGAACCCGGGGAAAGTGCAATGGTTGGATGCCGAGCCTCCACTTCTTTATTTGTCAGGCTCTGGCAGAGTTCTCAGAATACAGCTATATTAGGCTTCTATCAGCATGACCCTCTAAGAATCTCCAATAGTAACTCAGTTTGGTGATGGCAGATGGAATGGATACCCATAGGTGGCATTCTTTGGATGGCCTTTCCTTCAGTTTCTGCTCTGCACTTTGTCTCTATATTTCCTCCTATGAGCATTCACACTTTTGCTTTCTTCTTCTTGAGTGTCATGTGGTCTGAGGATTGTATCATGGGTATTTCTAGTTTTTGGGATAATATTCACATATGAGTGAGTACATATCATGTGTGTTCTTTTGTGATTGCATTACCTCATTAAGGGTGATATTTTCTAGTTCTATCCATTTGCCTAAGAGTTTCATGAAGTCATTGTTTTTAATAGCTGAGTAGTACTGCATTGTATAAATGTACCAGAGCTTCTGTATCCATTCATTGGTTGAAGGACATCTGGATTCTTTCTACCTTCTGGCTATTATAACTAAGGCTGCTATGAATGCACTAGAGCATGTGTCCTTGTTATATGTTGGTACATTGTTTGGGTCTATGTTCAGGAATGGTATAGCTGAGGTTTCCCGTAGTACTATGTCCAGTTTTCTGAGGAACATTCAGACTGATTTCTAGAGTGGCTGTACCAGTTTGCAATCCCACCAACAGTGGAGGAGTGTTCCTCTTGCTCCAAATTCTCACCAGCATCTGCTCTCACCTGAGTTTTTGATCTTAGCCATTCCGACTTGTGTGAAGTGGAATCTCAGGGTTGTTTTGATTTACATTTACCTGATGACTATGGATGTTGAACATTACTTTAGGTGTTTGAATTTGATACAATTCAGTTCAGAATTCTTTGCTTAGCTCTGTACCTCATTTTGTAAAACTATAGTTTGATTATCTGGACTCTAACTTCTTAAGTTCTTTGTATATATTGGATATTAGCCTTATATCAGATTTGTAAAGATCTTTTACCAATATGTTGATTGCCTTTTTGTCCTATTGACAATGTACTTTGCCTACAGAAGCTTTCTAATTGTATGAGGTCCCATTTGTCAATTTTTGATTTTAGAGCATAAGCCATCGGTGTTCTGTTCAGGAAAATTTCCACTGTGCCTAAGTGTTCAAGGCCCAACCCCACCTTTTGTCTATTAGTTTCAGGGTATCTGATTTTGTGTGGAGGTCCTTGACCCACTTGGACTTGAACTTTGTACAAGGCAATAAGAATGGATCAGTTTGCTTTCTTGTACATGATAACCTCCAATTAAACCAACAGCATTTGATGAAAGTGCTGTCATTTTTCCTATGGATTGTTTTAACTCCTCTGTCAAATTCAAGTGACCAAAGATGTATGGGTTTATTTCTGGGTTTTCAATTCTATTTCAATTATTCACGTGCCTATCTCTGTACCAATACCATTCAGGTTTTTATCATGATTTCTGTGTAATAAAGCTTGAAGTCAAAGATGGTGATTATCCCAGAATTTTTATTTTAATTTTGAGAATAGTTTTTGCTATCTTAGATTATTTGTTATTCTAAATGAATTTGAAAATTGCTTTTTCTAAGTCTATGAAGAATTGAATCCAAATTTTGGAGGGGATTGCATTGAATCTGTAGATTGCTTTTGACAAGAAGTTTTTGTCGAGTTCCCTGCACCCAAATCCCGTCGGGAAGAGAGCTGAACACCCAGAAGTGCAGACGTCCTGAGACCACAGGACAGACTGCCATCTCTGCACATGTCTGTCCACATTAACGGTCCAAGGAGAAAATGCACAGTGCCTTTGGACACAGGGATATAGGAACAGACAGCCACCAGTACCTGCAGTTCTGGTCTGCATCCAGGACCAAACCGAAACAGCCAAACATCTCCCTGCACTCAAACCCTGTGGGAGAGAGAGCTGGACCGTCAAAAGTGTGGACACTCCTGAGAAGTCAGAGGAGACTACCTTCTGCCCACAGACCAGACCCAAGAGGGAATCACCTAGTGCCACCTGTGCCCATGGGATGCAACGACCTAGGAGCAACCAGGGACAGGACCCTTTGTTTCCTGCCTGTGCCTAGAGCTGAAAGACAGTCACCAGGTTACACACCTGAAATCAGAGCCCCTGTTCTCAGAAAAGACTGAAAATAAGCAGGAAAAAGTCCTACAGGAGTGCTGACACAGAGGCCTGGATGGGGTGGGGTGGTAATTCACTTTCAGAAACAACTCGAAAAGCAAACACCAGAGACAATTCAATGGCTAGAAGCAAGCACAGGAACCTAAGCAATAGAAACCAAGACTACTTGACATCCTCAGAGCCCAGTTCTCCCACCAAAGAAAATACTGGATATCCAAACACACCAGAAAAGCAAGATTTAGATTTAAAATCACATTTTTGATAATGATGGAGGACTTTAGGAAAGACATAAAGAACTCCATTAAAGAAATGCAGGAAAACACAAGTAAACAAGAAGTCCTTAGAGAAGAAACAAAAAAAAAAATCCCTGAAAGAATTATAGGAAAACACAACCAAATAGGTAAAGGAATACAATATGGAAATAGAAAAAAGAAAGAAAGGACAAAGGGAGACAAACCTGGACATAGAAAACCTAAGGAAGAGACAAGGTGTCATAGATACAAGCATCAGCAACAGAGTACAAGAGATAGAAAAGAGACTCTCAGGGGCAGAAGATACAAGAGAAAACATCAACACAACTTTCAAAGGTAATGTAAAAGGCAGAAAGTCTCCTAGCCCAAAACATACAGGAAATCCAGGACACTACGAGAAGATCAAACCTAAGGATAATAGGTGTAGAAGAAAGTGAAGACTCCCAACTTAAAGGGCCAGAAAATATATTCAACAAAATTTTAGAAGAACTAACCTAAAGGAAGAGATGCCCATAAATATACAGAAGACTACAGAACTCCAAATAAATTGGACCAGAAGAGAAATTCCACCCATCACATAATAGTTAAAACACCAAATGCACAAAACAAAGAAAGAATATTAAAAGTAGTAAGGGAAAAATGTCAAGTGACATATAAAGGCAGACATATCAGAATTACACCAAACTTCTCACCAGAGACTATGAAAGCTAGAATAACCTGGACAGATGTCATACAGACCTTAAGAGAACTCAAATGCCAGCCCACATTACTGAATACAGAAAAAAATCTCAATTAACAAGGATGGAGAAACCAAGATATTCCATGACAAAAGCAAAATTACACAGTATATTTCTCCAAATCCAGCCCTACAAAAGGTAATAGATGTAAACTCCAACATAAGGAAAAAAACTACACTGCACAGAAAGCAAGAATATAGTTTCCTTGCAATGAAACCAAAAGACAGAAAAACAAACATAATTCCGCCTCTAAAAATGAAAATAAATCATTGTTCCTTAATATTTCTCAATATCAATGGACTCTATTCCCCCGAAAAAAGACATAGACTAACAGACTGGATACATAACAAGGACTCTGCATTTTGCTGCATGCAGGAAACACACCTCAGACACAAAGACAGACACTACCTCAGAATAAATGGTTGGAAAAAACTTTCCAAGCAAATGGCCTGAAGAAACAAGCTGGAGTTGCCATTCTAATATCAAATAAAATTGACTTTCAACCAAAAGTCAATTAAAAAGATAAGGAAGAACACTTCTTATTCATCAAAGGAAAGATCCACCAAGGTAAAGTCTCAATCCTTATTAACTATGCTCCAAATACAAGGGCACATACATACATAAAAGAAACCTTACTAAAGCACAAAGCACACATTGGACCTCACACAAAAATAATAGATTTCAATACTAAACTCTCATCAATGGAAAGATTATGGAAACAGAAATTAAATAAAGACATAGAGAAGCAGAAGTTATGAATCAAATGGATTTAACATATATTTATAGAACATTGCATCATAAATCAAAAGTATATACCTTCTTCTCAGCACCTCATGGAATCTTCTCCAAAACTGTCCATATAATTGGTCATAAAACAGGCCTCAACAGATATAGGATGATAGAAAAAAATCCCATGCATCCTACCAGATCACTGCATGCTAAGACTGGTCTTCAATAACAACAATAATGATGGATAGCTCAAATATACATAACAGTTGAACAGTGCTCTACTCAATGAAAACTTGGTCAAGGAAGAAATAAAGAAAGAAATTAAAGACTTCTAAGAATTTAATAAAAATGAAGATACAACATTCCCAAATTTATGGGACACATGAAAGCGGTACTAAGAGGAAAACTCATAGCTCTGAGTGCCTGCAAAAAGAAACAGGAGAGAGCATACGTCAGCAGCTTGACAGCACACCTAAAAACTCTAGAATAAAGAGAAATAAATAAACCCAAGAGGAGTAGAAGGCAGGAAATAAACTCAGAGCTGAAATCAACCAAGTAGAAGTGAAACAGACTACACAAAGAATCAAGAAAACCAGGAGCTGGTTCTTTGAGAACATCAACAAGATAGATAAACCCTTAGCCAGATTAATCAGATGTCACAGAGAGTGTATCCAAATTAACAAAATCAGAAATGAAAAGGAAGACATAACAACAGAATCTGAAGCAATTTAAAAAAATCACCAGATCCTACTACAAAAGCCTGTATTCAACAAAACTGGAAAATCTTGAGGAAATGGACAATTTTCTAGACAGATAACAGGTACCACAGTTAAATCAGGTAGAGATAAACCATCTAAACAACCCCATAACTCCTAAAGAAATAGAAGCAATTATTAAAAGTCTCCCAACCAAAAGGATCCCAGGTTCAGATGAGTGTGGTGCAGAATTCTATCAGACCTTCATAGAAAAGCTGATTCCAATATTGTCCAAACTATTCCACAAAACAGAAACAGACAGACCACTACTAAATTCCTTCTATGAAGCCATGATTACTCTTATATCAAAACCACACAAACACCCAAAAAAGAAAGAGAACTTCAGCCAATTTCCCTTATGAATATTGACTCAAAAATATTCAATAAAATTCTTGTAAACTCGGTCCAAGAACACATCAAAAAGATCATCTAAAATGATCAAGTAGGCTTCATCCCAGGGATGTAGGCTTGGTTTAATATATGAAAATCCATCAATGTAACCCTCTGTATACAAAACTCAAAGATAAGAAACACATGATCATTTCATTAGATGCTGAGAAAGCATTTGACAAAATTCAACACCCCTTCATGATAAAAGTCCTTGAAGGATGAGGAATTCAAGGTCTATATCTAAACATAGTAAAAGCAATATACAGCAAACTAAATGGAGAGAAACTTTAAACAATCCCATTAAAATCAGGGACTAGACAAGGCTGCCCACTCTCTACCTATTTATTCAATATAGTACTCAAAGTCCTGGCCAGAGCAATCAAACCCTGAAAGAAGTTCAAAATTATACAAATTGGAAGGGAAGAAGTAAAAATATCACCATTTGCAGACGATATGATAGTGTACTTAAGTGAGCCCAAAAGTTCCACCAGAGAACTACTTAACCTGATATACAACTTCAGCAATGTTTCGGGGTATAAAATTAACTCAAACAAATCAGTAGCCTTCCTCTACTCAAAGGATAATATAAAATATATTGGTGTGACTTTAACTAAGCAAGTGAAAGATCTGTATTACAAGAACTTCAGGTCTCTGACGAAGGAAATTAAGAAAGATCTCAGAATATGGAAAGATCTTCCATGCCCATGGATTGACAGCATTAATATAGTAAAGAGGGCCATTTTGCCAAAAATGATCTACTGATTCAATGCAATCCCCATCAAAATTCCTACTCAATTCTTTATAGAGATAGAAAAGGCAATTGACAAATTCATTTGGAATAACAAAAAACCCAGGATAGCAAAACTATATTCAACAATAAAAGAACTTATGGAGGAATTACCATTCCTGACTTCAAGCAGTATTACAGAGCAAGAGTCCTAAAAACTGTATGGTATTGGTACAGAGACAGGCAGATAGATCAGTGGAACAAAATTGAAGACCCAGAAATGAACCCACACAAATATGGTCACTTGATCTTTGACAAAGGAGCTAAAACCATCCAATGAAAGAAAGATAGCATTTTCCACAAATGGTACAGGATCAACTAGAGGTCAGCATGTAGAAAAATGCAAATTGATCCTTTCTTTTTTTTAACACATTTTTTTTTTCGGAGCTGGGGACCGAACCCAGGCCCTTGCGCTTGCTAGGAAAGCACTCTACCGCTGAGCTAAATCCCCAAATTGATCCTTTCTTATCCCCTTATACAAAGCTTAAGTCCAAGTAGATCAAGGACCTCCACATCAAACCAGATAAATTCAGACTAATAGAAGAAAAAGTGGGGAAGAGTCCCAAACACATGGGCACTGGGGAAAATTTCCTGAAAAAAACGCCAATGGATTATGTTCTAAGATCAAGAATCAACAAATGGGACCTCAAAAAACTAAAGCTTCTGTAAGACAAAAGACACTTTCATTAGGACAAAACAACAACAAACAGATTGGGAAATGATCTTTACCAAACCTACATCTGATAGAGGGCTAATATCCAAAATATACAAAGAACTCAAGAAGTTAGACTCGAGAGAACCAAATAACCCTATTAAAAAATGGGATACAGAGCTAAGCACAACATACTCAGCTGAAGATTATTGAATGGCCAAAAAGCAACTAAAGAAATGTTCAAAATCCTTAGTCATCAGGGAAATGCAAATCAAAACAACCCCTGAAATTGCACCTTATACCAGTCAGAATGGCTAAGATAAAAAACTCAGGTGACAGCAGATGCTAGTGAGGATGGGGAGAAAGAGGAACACTTCTCAATTGTTGGTGGGATTGAAAACTGGTACAACCACTCTGGAAATCAATCAGGTGGTTCCTCAAAAAATTGGACATTCCCCTACCTGAGGACCCAGCTATACTTCTCGGGGGCATATACCCAAAAGATGTTCCACCATACAACAAAGACACATGCCCTATGTTCATACTATGTTCATAGCAGCCTTATTTATAATAGCCAGAAACTGGAAAGAACCCAGATACCCTTCAACAGAGAAATGGATTTAAATAAATGTGGTACATCTTCACAATGGAGTACTATTCAGTTCTAAAAAACAATGACTTCATGAAATTCATAGGTAAATGGAAGAAAATATCATCCTGAGTGAGGTTACTCAGTCACAGAGAAACACATTTGGTTTGCACTCATTGATAAGTGGATATTAGCCAAAAAGCTCAAATTAACCAAGATGCAATCTACAGTCCACAGGAAGCTCAAGAAGAAGGATGACCAAAATTCAGATGCTCCCACTCTGTCGTAAAAGGGGAAAAATATTCATAGGAGGGGATATGGAAGCATAGTTTAGAGCAGCGACTCAAGGAATGGTCATGCAGAGCCTGACACACATGTGGCCCATATCTATACAGCCAAAAAAACTAAATATGATTGATGAAGCTAAAAAATGCATGGGGAAAGGGAACGGATATAGATCTATCCTAAGAGACACATGCAGAGCATGTCCAATACAGAGGTCAATGTTAGCAGCAAACCAACAAACTGAGAATAGGACCCCTTTGAGGGGAATTAGAGGAAATATTGAAAGAGATGAAAGAACTTGCAACCCCATAAAAAAATGCCAACAAACCAGAGCTTCCAGGGACTAAACCACTACTGAAAGTCTATACATGAACTTACCCAGGGCTACAATGGCATATGTAGCCAAGAATAGCTTTGTTCGGGCACCAGTGGAAGGGAAAGCCCTTTGTCTTGCCAAGGTTAGACCCCTAGTGCAGGAGAATATGGGGTAGGGCAATAAGGGGGATGTGTAGGGGGAACACCCCTATGGGGGAGGAGGAGGGGAAGGAATGGGGGCTTATGGACAGGAAACCGGGAAGGGGAATAACCTTTGAAATGTAAGTAAAGAAATATATAACTAAAAAAAATTTTAAAAGGGGGGAAAATATCCGTAGAAGAGGATATGGATATGGAAGCAAAGTTTAGAGCAGTGACTCAAGGAACAGCCATTCAGAGACTGCCCCACAGGTGGCATATATATATATATATATATATATATATATATATATATATATGGATATATATGGATATATATGGATATATATGGATATATATATCTCCACCAAAACTAGATAAGATTGATGAAGCTAAGAAATGCATGCTGAAATGAATCAGTTATAGATCTCTCCTGAGAGAGACATCCAGAATATCCCAATACAGAGCTCAATGCTTGTATCAAACCACTGAACTGAGAACAGGACCCTATTGGGGGGAATTAGAGGAAGTATTGAAAGAATTGAAAGAGCTTGCAACCCCATAAGAACAACAATGCCAATCATAGCTTCCAGGGACTGAACCACTACTGAAAGTCTATACCTGGACTGACCCAGAGCTCCAACTGCATATGTCACAGAGAGTAGCCTTGTTGGGGCACCAGTGGAAGGAGAAGCCCTTGGTCCTGCCAATGTTGGACCCCCAGGGCAGGGGCACATGTGTGGGCAGCAAGGGGGATGTATGGGGGGAATACCTCTATGAGGGAGGGGGAGGCGAGAGGATAGGGGATTATGGACAGAAGACCAGGAAGGGTTATAACATTTGAAAAGTAAGTAAAGAAATATATCGGGCTTGAGAGATGGCTCAGTGGTTAAGAGCACCATCTGCTTTCCAAGAGGTCCTGAGTTCAATTCCTAGCAACCACATGGTGGCTCTCAATCATCTGTAATGGGACTGATGCCTTCTTCTGGTCTATGTGAAGACAGCAGCAGTGTTCTCACATATATAAAATAAATGAATAATTCTTATAAAAAAAGAAATATATCTATTAAAAATTTTAAAAAGCGTTTTTGTCTTCCAGATATTTCACTTGCTTCGTTAAAGTCACACCAAGTCATTTTATATTATTTGTGCCTCTTTTGAAGAGTGTTGTCTCCCTGATTTCTTTCTTAATCTGTTTATCCTTTGAGTAGAGAAGGTTACTGATTTGATTGAGTTGATTTTACATCTACCTACTTTGCTGAAATTGTGTCTCAGGCTTAGTAGTTCTCTGGTGGAACTTTTAGGGGTCACTTAAATATACTATCATATCATCTGCACATAGTGATATTTTGACTTCTTCCTTTCCAGTTTGTATCCCTTTGACATCCTTTTGGTTTCTAATTGCTCTAGCTAGAACAATTATGTACTATATTGAATAGGTAGAGAGAGAGCATGCAGCCTTGTCTAGTCCCTGGTTTTAGTGAGACTGCTTCAAGTTTTTCCTCATTTTGGTTTGATGTTGGCTACTGGTTTGATGTATATTGCTTTTACTCTGTTTAGGTATTGGCATGAATTCCTCATCTTTTTAAGACTTTTATCCTGAACGGTTGTTGAATTTTGTACAATGATTTTTCAGCATCTAATGAGCTCATCATGCGGTTTTCTTCTTTGAGTTTGTTTATATAGTGAAATATGTGGATGGATTTCTATGCATTCAATCATTCCTGAATCACTGGGATGAAGCTTACTTGATCATGATTGGTGATCATTTTGATGTGTTCTTGGATTCAGTTTGTGAGATTTTTATTGAGTATTTTTGCATTGACATTCATAAGGGAATATGGACTTTGTTGAGTCTTCGGGTGTTTAGGTATAAGTAAAATTGTGACTTCATAAAACCAATTGGGTAGTGTTCCCTCTGTTTCTATTTTGTGAAATAGTTTTGGGAGTACTAGTATTAAATCTCCTTTGAAGGAAGGACAGAATTCTGAACTAAACCCACCTGGTCATGGGCTTTTTTTCATTGGAAGAAATTTGATGACTGCTTCTATTTCTTTAGGGGTTATGCAACTGTTTAGATGGTTTAACTGTTCATTACTTAAGTTTGATACCTCATATGTGTCTAGAAAACCATCCATTTTCTCCAGATTTTCCATTTTTGTGGGGGATAGGCTTTTGTAGTATGATCTGATAATTCTTTGGAATTCTGCTTTTTAATTGTTATCTCTATCTTTTCATTTCTGTTTGTTAATCTGAATATTTTCACTGCGCTCTATGGTTTGTCTGGCTAAGGGTTTATCTATTATGTTGATTTTCACAAAGAACAAGCTTCTGCTTTTGTTGATTGCTTGTATAGTTATTTTTGTTTCTACTTAGTTGATTTCAGCCCTGAGTTTATTTCCTGCCATCTACTCCTCTTTTGTGTATTTGCTTTTTTTTTTTTCTAGAGCTTTCAGGTGTGCTGTCTAGCTGCTAGTGTATACTCTTTCCTGATTCTTTTTGGGGGCACTCAGAGCTATGAGTTTTCCTCTTAGCACTGCTTTCATTGTGTATGTTGTGCCTTCATTTTTATTAAGTTTTAAAACGTCTTTAATTTTTTCTTTATTTCTTCCATTACAAAGTTAGCATTGAGTAGAGCATTGTTCAATTTCCATAAGTATGTGGGCTTTCTGTTGATTTTGTTGTTATTGAAGTCCAGCATTAATCAGTAGTGATCTCATAGGATGCAAGGGATTATTTCCATCTTCTTGGAGCTGTTGATACTTGTTTTATGACTAATTACATGGTTAATTTTGGAGAAAGATACCATGAGGTGCTGAAAAGTATATGTATTCTTCTGTTGTAGGATAAAATGTTATATATATATATATATATATATATATATATATATATATCCCATTTGGCTCAAAACTTCTATTAGCTTCACTGTATCTCAGAGCTTAATTTGTTTCCATCATCTGTCCATTGATTAGAGTTGGATTGAAGTTGCCCACTTATTGTGTAAGGCCCTATTTGTGCTTTGAGCTTTAGTAGTTACTTTTATGAATGTGGGTACCTTAGCACTTGGAGCATAGATATTCTGAGTTTGAAAGTTCATCTGGGTAGATTTTTTCTTTGACGATTACAGAGTGTCATTCCTTTTCTGTTTTGATAGCTTTTGGTTGAAAGTCAATTTCATTCAATGTTAGAATGCCTACTCCAGCCTGTTTCTTGGAGCCATTTCCTTGGCAATTATTTTTTTCGGCTTTATCCTGAGTTAATGTCTGTCTTTTTCATTGACTTGTTTTTCCTCTATGCAACAAAATGCTGGGTCCTGTTTAAGTCTCCAGTCAGTTAATTGATGTCTTTTTATTAATGGATTAAGTACATTGATGTTAAGAAATATTAAGGAAAAGTGATTGTTGCTCTTTCTGTTATTTTTGTTATTATAGGTAGAATTATGTTTGTCTGGCTACCTTTTTGGGGTTGTTGAAAGATTACTTTCTTCCTTTTTCAATGGTATAGGTTACCTTCTTGTGTTGGAGGTTTCCATCTATTATCCTTTGTAGGGCTGGATTTGTGTGAAGAATTTTGTAAATTTTGTTTTGTCATGGAATATATTGGTTTTTCCATCTATGTTAATTGAGAGTTTTGCTGGGTATAGTAGCTTGGGCTGGCATTTGTGTTCTCTCAGGGTCTATATGACATCTACCCAGTGAAAGATCCCCAAAGGGAGATCCTTACTCAAGTCTCGAGAAGTCGTGGACCCTAGACACAGAGAGACCATTTTGTATGTAATATGCGAAGTCTAGGTTTATTATAGAGATCTATTACGGAGACCTCCGGGCCGACATGTATTCCACAAAGGAGACAGAGGTGTCGACCCCGAGTGGCTGGGAGAACAGCTTTTTAAAGGAAGAAGTCACAAGCTCCAGGAGACGAGGGGATATCACAAGGGGAAACTCTGAAAGTCACAGGATTGTTCTTAAGACTCTAGGGTTTAAATCAGGGGAAAGGTTAAGCATTCTCCTGAGAACAGATCTTGCTTGTCCTTTAGAGTAAATGTTTGTCAGAGTTGATGATGCATCTGCATCTGAAACACATCTGGTTAGGCTTGGCCAGCAGGTCTCCTGGAATACTCTCTGTAGGACACAATGGCTGGAGGGTACAATGGGGTCTTGAACAGACATCACAGGGGCAGAACAGAACCCATTACTCATTTACTCACGTCCGGTGATAAGGGAAGTGTCAGTGAGTCTGTACCAGTTCTCCTACATTTTTAACCATCTGTCTTCCTGAGTCAGATCCTGTTGCTGAGTTTTGAGCAAATTTAAAACCCTATCTCTTACCAGTATTTTTTCTCCTTGTAGTCTCTGGTGAGAAGTCAGGGGTGATTCTGCTAGGTCCACATTTATGTGTTACGTGACATTTTTCTCTTACTGCTTTTAATATTCTTTCATTGTTTTGTGCATTTGTTGTTTTGATTATTATGTGAGGGAAGGAGTTTCTTTTCTGGTCTAGTCCATTTGTTGTTCTGTATGCAACCGTTTCTTTAGTTTAGGAAAGTTTTCTTCTATAATTTTTTTGAAGATATCTCCTGGCCCTTTAAGTTGGGAATCGTCACTCTCTTCTATACCTATTACCATTAGGTTTGGTTTTCTCATTATGTCCTGGATTTCCTGGATGTTATGGGTTAGCAGTCTTTTGAAATTGGTATTTTCTTTGACTGTTGTGTCAATGGTTTCCATGGCATCTTCTGCACTTGAAATTCTCTCTTCTATCTCTTGTGTGGTGATGATGATGCTTGCATCTATGACTTCTGATCATTTTCTATCTCCACCGTTATCACCCCTTGTGATTTCTTTATTATTTATTTTTACATTTTTAGATCCTTGATGGTTTTGTTCAATTCTTTCACCTGTTTGTTTACGTGTTCTTGTTATACTTTACAGATGGTTTGTGTGTGTGTGTGTGTGTGTGTGTGTGTGTGTGTGTGTGTGTGTGTCCTCCTAAGGGCTTCTACCTATTTACCAGTGTTATTCTATATTTCTTTAAGGGAGTTTTTTGTGTCCTTCTTAAAGTCCTATATCAGCACCATGGGAAGTGATTTTAAATTCAAATCTTACTTTTCTAGTGTGATAGGGTGTCTGGGATTTGCTGTAGTGGGAGATCTGGTTTATGATGATGGCAAAAAGCTTCAGTTTCTGTTGCTTCTCTTGTTCTGCTTGCCTCTCACCTTCTGGTTATCTCTAGTTTTACCTTCTCTATCTGTCTCTAACTGAAGCCTGTCCCTCCTGTGGTCCTGGTTTTGTCAGAACTCCTCAGAGTCCAGCTTTCTCTGTGATCCTATTATTCTGTGACCCTGTGAGCATAAGGTTCTGGTTGTGTCTGATTGTGTATGATTTGAGCTTCCTCTGAGATCCTGTGATCCTGAGCATTTCAGAGCAACTCTGATGCTGGGCATGTTAGAACCCCTGGGAGTCCAGCTTCCTCTAGGTGCTATATTCTTGGTGCAGAGCCAGTGCCTGACGTCTGCTCAGGGAATTGTTTCAGAATGGAATGAACCTGTGCTCCTGGCTGGACTAAGGTTCCTCTCTCCCTGGATCCCAGTGGTTCCTACTACCCCTGGTGTTAGGATAGTTGTTGCAGATCCCTCACCTCTGATCCTGCACATGTTGGAGCACCTGCAAGTCAGGTTTCTCTGGATATAATGAGAGTGGGTGAAAATATATCTTACTAATGTCACTTGGTAGATTATAGCTGACAGTTTATAGTCTAATTTGAATATCAGGGTTCCACTTTGCTATTTTATTTGATAATATGGTGCTTTGTTTTGCTGTATATTAAAATTTAGTTTTAACCAAGAGGTGTTCTAAAACAAAATCTGTGAAAGAAACAAAGAAACAAAGAAAGAATGAGAAAGTAAATAGGAATAAGTAGTTTCAGGAGCATGGTCTACTCAAAAGCAGTTGCATAACCACAAAGTCTCATCATAGATGAGTACAAAGCTACATTCCCAACGTTGCCTGTATTACCAATGGTCAACTCTGCCGTCAGTTTTCTCTCTCTAGACTTTGGGAGGGAGAATTTGTGAAGCTCCTTTTAGAGAGGCTAATAAGCTTTATTTCTTTACTGTGTTCAAAGGGTTTCCCTCCTTTCTTTAGAAGAATATGTTGAAGAAGTAGGACTCAAATAGGTTCATATATTTAAATGTTTAGTCATCAGGAAATGGTACTATGAGAAGGATTAGGAGAAGCAGCACTGTGTCACAGGGCCTAGTCTTGAGGTGTCAAAACCCCAAGACAGTCCCCGCGTATCTCTCTGCCTACAATTAAAAATGAATATTTTCAGTCACTTTTCAATACCACTCCTTGCTGTGTAACACCATGCTCCTCATCATGATGACAATAGACAAAACATCTGAAATAGCTGTAAGTCTACGTTAAAAGCTTTCCTTTATAGTAGTTGCCATAGTCATAGTGTCTACACATGGCAACACAATACTGCCTATGAGAGAGGGAATATTTTATTTAAGGAAATAGCTACGTGGCATACTATAGGTAAAATTTTGAGTTTACTTTTCACTTAGAAGTTGTCTTACTCTCAATCATATGTCCTTTTCCACTGAACTGAGCTGCATAGTCTTAGACATTTAGAAATCCATAGGTGAAAAGAGGTAGTTTCAATTGACATTTCCATAGAGAAGCAGAAGAATGGAGATCTAGATGTTTGAATTTATAGTGTAGTTGCAGGGAAAATATGGACTCTTAAAGTTGTCTCTTAAGGAATAATGTCATCACTTTCTTATTTATAGGAATTTATTTAGAAGAATAAAATTATCGTTACGCCTAATTCCTTAGTTTCTAACATTTGAGAAAGAACTTTATTCCTTTAATTATCAGGGCAATTTTGTTAAAAAATGTGACAACATTTTTGTGCCACAGCAATCTTGTCAGACTAGAATCAGGTCCTAATCATATTACAGGTTCCCAAGATCACCTGAACCTATTGGTTTAAATTATAAATATGAATAGCAAACAAACATCCTAAGAACATTAGTAGACTAGACCCAAGTAAACTGTCCCATCTTCATGAAGCACTTGATACTACTTTGGATCTAGTTCTCAACCTTAATGAGAAGCTGGTAGTTACAGAAATTTTCCTGGAATTGGCAGAGGTACTCACCACAGCAAGCTCCTGACATCCATGTATACTGTTTTCCACTCAGACATGAGTGTGCCTTTTAAAACTATTTGGGTTACCTATAAAACAGTATAGAAACACTCCTTACAAGAGCTAGGACAACTCAAAGGCATTTGAGTAACACAAAGTTCTACCTCATGACAGTTGCAGCTGAGAAAAACTACATTATAGAGCCACATATGACTTTTTCAGGCAACTATTTCAGTTAGAATTTTGGTTGCATTTCATGTACCACATGGGTTTGAAGAATGGAATTTATGCCCAGCCTTCACTGTTAGAGGAAAGTTTAAGTCACTGACATTTTCTAAGTCAGTACTAATAGAAAACCCAGAAGAGTGGAGTCAGAATAGGGAAAAGAAGAGAGATGGGGGCTAGGTTTTAGGAAGATAAAAAATGGAGAGGAGAAAAAAGGAAAGAGTATAAGAGGGTGAAGGGGAATGGGAGAGGATAGGAATGTGTACAGGAGGAAGGGACAATAATAAAAAGGGAGAAAGAGTGAATTAATTGTCATGCAGATAAGAGATTTATTAATTTGGATTACAAGATGTGTAGCAGGCATTGTGAAGGAGATTTTCAGCCCAGTGGGACACAGTAAGTTAAAATACTTACAAAGTAAGAAACTGTAAGTCAGAGTGATTGAAGAATGCAGCCTTTCTGACCTGCCCCCCACTCCCCCACCCACTCCTGCTGGGGCTGGGGTGGAACCTTCTGTTTTTCATTTTTTTATTTAAAGCTTTCTTGGGAAGGGATCTAGCTGATATATGATATACGCTAAGTGACTGAGTTTCAAAAGAAAAGTCTATGTGACATAGGCTCCATGGCAGTGTCTGGGTAGGAAAATGAAGCTTGGCTAGGTTGTGGTGCATGCAGTGTGACAGTAAATAGGCTGATTCAGACACCCAAAAGGTGACCGATGCTGGTGACATCTTTGCTTTGCTTGCAGTTTCTTCTGTTTATAGAGTCTGCCGACCTGAAAGCTTGCATTCACTCTGAATTCCAAGATCTTACACCTTTCCTAGACTACTAAAAAAAAAAAAAGAAAGAAAGAAAAAAAAAGTACAGGACATTTCATATGGTTTGTGGGCATGGAAACAGATTTCTGAATCATAGTGAAATGAGTATAACAGATAATGTCTCTCACAGCAGGTCACTGAACCTATGACTCCAAAGAACTCCTGAGTCTGCAGCTCACTTCGAGAAGCAAGGTTCCTCATGGCATAAAATGGGAAGCCTATGCAATAGGCTATTTTAAGTGCTAATAATAAGATGTACCTGAAGGTTACTCCTTGTAAATTGGCATGAACATCCTAAGTCCTTAGGGTGTGCATGATAGGCCAGTCTGCAAGTGCGTGTCATGTAAGCATGAGCACCTGAGTGTGATCCACAGAATGTACATTAAAAATGAGGAACTAACCCCAAAATCCCAGTGTTGGTAATGCAGACATAGAAAGATCCCTGGAGCTGGCTGGCCATTCAGACTAACCAAATCTAGAAACTCCAGATTCATTAAGGGTTTTTCCCAAAATAAAGATGGCAGCTATCAAAAGTGATACCTGGCATAATCCATTGGCCTCCACATGCACACTCACATGCACAGTTGCCTTTGTACACAAGTTACATGCACATCAGCATGATTATGAACACACATCCAAATGAAACCCACTCATTAAATGTTTCAAAGCAACACGTCCTTGTTTCTTTCACCCTCTACCTAGTTCATTCTTATTAATGGCAGCTGTGCTCAGGATTCAAAGACTGTACACTATCAGTTCAGCACATGTGCAGTGACTTCAATTAACTCCTGTATCTGGTGCTTCCAACTACATTTCTATCACAACATAACATAAACAGCTTTGCATATTTATAGCTCATTTGTTATAAAATTCACTCATTTTAAATCTATAATTCAAAGAGTGAAGAGAAGGGGCCGAGAAGCCTAAGATCCTAATTTCCAGCCCCAGAAAACATGTAAAAATGCCAGGTATGGTGACATGAACTTGTCTCCCTGATACTGTGAAAGCAGAGAAAGCAGATCCTTGGGAATCACTAATTAGCCAGCTTACGTTTGGAGTTCCAAGCCAGTAGGAAACGTTATCTCAAATACAAGAATGACTGAATGTGAGAGATAACACCCCAACTTCTCCTATGTACACACACACACACACACACACACACACACACACACACACACACACTAAGCTTATATGTCAATAATTCTCAGTTTATTATTGGAAATGTGTAATCACATAATAGTTAAATTCATAATGTAATGTTTGTCTGCCATCCCCTTACGTCACTTTGTAATGCACTATGGAATTTCATACTAGTGTCTCATGTGCCCTAAATATTCTGTTTGACATTGAAATAGAATGTAATACCTTGACTAAGTTTCCTTCTGTTAAAATTCTGGACATTCCTGTAAATGCAAAAGGTAACATGTGACTCTTTATATCTGGTCTATCTCACTTAGCACACAGAATTCCACATTCATTTATAAACATTTCCTCTATTTTCATAACCAATTCAAAGTATGCAATGTTTTACAAAGTTCCTGACCTTTTCATGGTGGTATGTCTCAGGAGTGTGAATTGAAGTTGTATTTTAATTTTGAATTTCATTTTGATATTTCTATACTAATAATGTAGATGCTTTGTCATATTTCTTGATGATTTCTGTCATTCATTTTCAGAAATATTTATATTATTTAAAATATTTAGGGTTGGGGATTTGGCTCAGTGGTAGAGCACTTGCCTAGCAAGCGCAAGGCCCTGGGTTCGGTCCCCGGCTCCGGAAAAAAAATATTTAAAATGTGAAATTACTTATTAGATTTTCTAGCTAAAACATTCACACACATGACTTTCCAGGTATTTTCTTTTATTCTACGAGTTGCCAATATCACAAGAAAATTTGGCACTTTCTTGAAAATAAATTCTGATATATATTTTAGTCATAATGATACTTCATTTATTTCAGTTTTTTGGTTATATCTCTTTTGTGTCACGGATAAGTTTTCTGCCAAATTCGAGGTCATAAGTATTAGAGTACATAATTTTTTATAAATTTAAAAAGAATACTTTCATTTTTATTTTTTAGCTTTAGAGCATGTATTTAAATCAATCTATTATGAACATGAAGAGGTCTTATTCTTTTATTTTTTCATCTTATTGAAAATAAAATTCTATTCTCTTAATCTCAAAACATTTCCTTCTCTCATACAATATATCTTGGTTATTGTTTTTCCTCCTTTTAGTTCTGCCAATTCCTCACCACTTGCCCTCCCCTTGATATTTACTTCCTCTCTATTTTTTATTAGAAAAGAGCAGGATTTATAAGAGATAACAACTAAACATGACAAAATAAAATATAATAACATAAAATAAAAAACATCACATCAAAGTTGGACAAAGCAACCTAACAGAAGACAAAGTGTCCAAAAATCAGGCACATGAATAACAGGCCCACTTTTTCTCAACTCAGGAGAGCTAAAAATTACTAAGTTAATAAGTCATTCTCTCATTCTCTCATTCTCTCTCTGTCTCTCTCTCTGTCTCTCTCTCTCTCTCTCTCTCACGCACACACACACACACACACACACACACACACACACACACAGGCACAGGACCTGGTGTCCACCTGCATAGGCCTTATGCTTGCTGTTTCAATTTTTGTGAGCTCATTTTCACTTTTCTCACTTCACTAATAGCTTCTTGCTCTCCTGGTTTCCTCCATCCTATCTAACTATTACACTCTTTCTTCCTTCTCTTTCAAAGTGTTTTCTGAGTTCTGAAGGGAGGGATTTGATGGAGATTTACCATTTTTAGCTATGTTTCAAGATCTCCCTCTCTCTTTCTGCAATATTTGGCTGTGGGTTTCTCTACATGTTCCCATCATCTGTAGGAGAAAGCTTCTCTAATTGTGACTGAATAACATGCTAATCTATACATATGTCATAATATCATTAGAAGTTACTTTATTGATGTTTTTATTGAGACCTGGAGTGGTTGGTTTTATCTTATGTTTTTGTTGCATCTAGTCTCTGGTTCTTGGTTATTGAAGTAACAATTCTGTCTCAGGGAGTGTGTTTTAAGTCAAATCAGACATTGGTTGGCTTCCTCCACAAGTTCTGTGCCACCAATGCCCTAGCCTATCTTGCAAGAGGATAGATTGTAGATCAAAGTTTGTATGTCTGAGTTTGTGTTTACATTTCTCCTTTGGTAGGTTTCAGAGTACCTTCCCAGATACAATAAAATAGAAGATAGGGATAAAGATCCATGTAGTACCAGTTCAACTTCTCAATGCCCAATAGGTTTTATGTCTGTTATCCCCAGCAATGGGGTCACTAGTCAGGTTGTGATGAGCAACCCAATTGTCTTTTCAACAGCATTGTAAGTTTGGGGATTTTCATGCCTTTCTTAACTGACACATCAACTTATTCCAACTCAGTCCTGCTATTGGAAGTCTCATTTTGAAATAAGAAATGACTAATTGAGACCAAGTATCCCCTATTATTAAAAGTACTCATTAACATAACCTTTATATATTTTATGAATGCATTATTGTACTGGGTTTTCAAATCATCCCTCAAAATACACTTCCATTTTGACTTGCTCTCCTGGAATTTATTCCCTTTATCCTCTTGCTCCTCTCTCTCCTAACGTGATCCTTCTGCAACATTCTCTACCCACTCCATGTCTACCAGTAAAATCTATGTGGTTATCCAGATGCCTCTTGTTCAAAATAGTTTTCTTTCCCTGACGAACATGCTTGGCATTCTTTGTTTCTAGACTCTCTGTTCTATATTTTACTTTTGTACTTGTATCTCTGTCAGAAACAATATTAGAAAACAGAGCAGATGCTTAAAAGGTAATGTGCACTCTGTGTAAGGATGTGGCCCTGAGTTTGATTCCCAGAACCTTTATAAAACATCTGGGCCTAGCAGCATGTGCCAAAATAAATCCCAGTGTTTAAAATATGGAGCAAAGAGACTCTTAAGGGTCACTGGCTTAAAAACCTATGCCACTCAAGAACATATGCAGATAGAGACTCTATCTTAGAAAACATGGTAGACAATACCTAACTCTGGCTTCTACACTCATGCACATGTATGCCCACATGTACTTTCAATTGAGAACAAGGCAAGGATATCCTTTAATCCTTATTGAACAAAACACACAAGTTCTAGTCACTTAACATAAGGCTAAGAATGAAGTATTATGGCTTGAAAATCATCTGTGGAATTACAAGATGATGCACCTATAATTCCTAGCTGGTTTCACTGATTAAAAATTTTGTGATATTCCTAAGGTAGAACATTTCAGGAAATCAAATATTTAAAATCACCCTTAGCTACATAGCAAGCTTTACTCTAGCATGAGTACAGGAGATGCTATCTAAAGAAAAACTGGGGATGGGACCCAAAGTGCGCTCAGTTAGCAGAGTGAATTTAAAACAATTCTAGACCTATTATATCTTTGCAAAGCTTATACTGGATAACTGCAATATTCTGAGATTTGTTTCCATTTTTTTATATTATGACAATGAGAGTAATGGTGTCAATATTTCTTAAGTTGAATTATTTCATTTATATCTGTAGAAAATAGTAAGTTCTACCTGCCATCTGAATGTGTCTGATCTTATCTGATCTGGAATGCTTGACGTAGCCAAGGTTTAGATTGGGGAAAAGCATAAAGAAAATTGGACAAAAGGGATGTATCCTTCAGTCTTAAGAGATGAACTGAGTCAAACATTATTTTATATCTTGAGGGCCACAAAGAAATATCCGAGTACTTTTTAAGCATGAGACAAACTATACAGAAAAAGGAAGAAAGGAAGGAAAGAAAAAAGAGTTGAAGGAAGATGAAAGAAAGAAAAAGAAAAGAAAAGAAATGAAATGAAAAGGTATCCTGAAGTAGAGATTCTGGTTTTGTTGGAGATGCAGGAGTATCCTGTGATGTTTTGCTGAAACAGACACATGATAAGATATTTGCTGAGAAGAGACAAGTGGTCTTTCTCTGTAAGCTGCCTGGTGAAAGAGTATGTGATGTTTTGTTAGAGTGGATGCTTGAGAAGACATGTGATGCTTGCAAAGAGTATAAGTACAACCCAACAGACAGTGAATGAAAGTCTGGCATTGGTTCACCTTGCTGGTCTTCATTGGGCTTCACTAATGCTGATTTTGCTGATGTCATTCTGGCATTGGTTCAATCTTGACTTGTTATGAATCTTCAGAGAAATGCACCAAAGAACTTAGAAGAATGCTGGATGCCCTACTAGTTCAGTAGACTGCGTAGATAATCAGGTTCTGGAGGCTTTTTCTGGATCTAGCAGCTTTGCGATATGTTTTGTGTTTTGCTGGTGAACTAAACTGACAACAAAGACTGAATCTGTCCAAGAGCTATTTAAACAATGTCCCTGCATTTCCTTATTAGCCATCTTCCTTTCTTTTACATTTGGTCAGTTGGCTATAAAAGAAGGTTAAGCATTTAAGAAATCCTTTTTAAATAGGTATTGAAAAAATATAAGCCTATAGTATCTGTTCTGGTTTGTATAATATCAATGATGTTGAGGTACAGACAGGTTTGTTAGTTGAAGCAGCTGTACAGCATGTCTAATATACTAGGAGACTCCTAGAACTATGAAAGATCTTTCTCTGAAAATAAACCTACCAAAAGGTCAATCAAATAAAACAATAACAATAACAACAAAATGTGGTTATCAGGATAGGTGGGGAAATCTTTAATCCCAGCACCAGGGAGACAGAGACAGGCGGATCCCTATGAGAACAAAGACAGCCTGGTCTACTTAGTAAGTTCTCAGAGAGCCTGGTCCAAATTGAAAACCTGTCAAAAGAAATCAATCAAAGTAAGTGAAGGACAGCCAAAGGTGACTTCTGATCTTCACACTTACCGATATAAACACACATGGGCACCGCACACGTGTGCACGTACACAAACACACACACACACACACACACACACACACACACACACACACAATTTTATATCTTGGAAACCTAGTTCTCTAATACTTCAAAATGTGAATATACTTGGAGAGGTCGTCGCCTTTAAAGAAGTAATTAAGGTAAACTAGAATCATTTGCACTATCCCTAATTCAATCTGATTCAAGTTCTTTCAAAGTATAGATTTTAAAATATCCATAAAAATCAAGGCTACATAAAGAGAGATGTAGTTATCCAATGACCAGTCACAAAGAGTGACTTTAGTTTCATATCCTCCAGTACACTTGTTTTAGACTTGAAACCTCCAGAATGAAAGAATCTGGGTGTCTGTTTCTGCAACCACCAAGAAGCTGGGGGTTAGTCACAGCAGACTAGCAGTGAGTCCCACCATGACTGTGTTTCAGAGACTAGTAGTAGAATAGTGTAGACAGAATATTGTCATCAGCAAAACATAGGCAGACAGTGCTTCATTACATCCCAGGATCCTGGGTAATTCTAATCAATGTGCTAGTGATAGGAACCACACCTGTCTCCTGGAGTTGTTTTGATATGCTTTTAATTTCTCTTTTGATGATTGTAAATAGCATTTTACTTTATCGTATTATATATATATATATAATATATATAGAGAGAGTCATATATTTATATGGAGAAAGTCATATATATAGTATTTTTTAGTGATAACAACTGTATACAACAGTGCTGAGAAATAATAGTAAGCAAAGTCATAACTTCTAATTCTCAGGTATGACTTTTTTCCTCATGTCATTAGATTAGTTTAGGTTTATATATCAGGAATCATAAGATATGTAAATGTGCATTGTTTTGCATGTTTGTGTGTGTGCTTGTGTGTTCATGTGTGTGTGTGTGTGTGTGTGTGTGTGTGTGTGTAACTACAGCTTATCTCCCAAACTTATAATTTTTTTCTTAAATTTCAAGCATTTGATTGACTGGTTTATACTTTCCATATTGTTCTTCCTATATCTATATTTTTATACGTGAGTCCCTAAGTTTTAATTAATTTTGTCATTGTCTTGAAAGGCCTTATATAAATCTTGTATATCTTATTCTCATCTTTTATAATTGTGAGCAATTACCAATTATACTTTGGCAATTATGAATCATATTCTTGATATCTTATGGTCTATGAACTCATCAGACTCAGCTCTTCAGTTGGTTTCATAGTCAGATGAATGGTTGTTGCTGAGAGATTTCATGTAGACATTTCTGCCTTACACTGGTTTAGCCTCCTTGATGGTAAGCTGGAGAGAGTCTTATCACCCTAACAATGTTCTGCAAGCAGACAAATTCCTAGTTCCCCAAAAGATGAAGAAGTGTGAGGATCAGACTTTTTGTTTTGGAGCACAGAGAATGAAAAGCCAAACACCTTTTCAATTACCATTTGTCATTGGTAATTCACTGGAGTTGGAAGAAGGTCACGAATAAATGTGATTTTGTCCTGTTGGTCTATCATTCTGTGCTTTTGTTTTGTTTTGTTTTGTATTTAATAGACTGGGAGAGATTCTGTTGGAATCTGGGAGGATTTTTTTGTTGGATGAGGTTGTAGATTCAAATAAAGGCACCCAAATGATACTGCTGAGCAATAAGAGAGACAGAAAATTCACTGCCATGTCCTCTCCTGTCTTCAGCATTGCCTTCTCCTTGATATCTTACAAAGACTTCCTACATGTTCTTTCATTTGATGATTAAGGATATTGAGTCAGTTATATAGATGAGAACGAGAGAAATAATTACATCTAGGCATTACTAGAACTTATTGGCATATAATAACACTTTTTTATAAAAGTCATATAAGGTGATTTCTGTTAGAACTAAATAATAAAATGACAGACTTATACCTCTCATATTTTAATATTAAAATGTTTTACATATCCTAGGGAGCCATAGGTCTTCAATGAGAAACAAGGTCAGAACGTAGAGAAGTGAGCAACATTAAGACTGTAAAATGACAGAAAAGGCTTCCTTTATTATGTCTAATACACTATGCCACTCAACATGTGATAACTCAGAAATAGAGGCAGAGAGTTGGAATTTGACTCAGTAGGTAGGGCAACTGGTTTGTAAGCACAAAACACTGGTTTTCTTCACCAGCACAGTATGAACCAGGTGTGATAGCATCTGCCTAGAATCATAGCAATATGTCATAGCATACTGATGCAATGGGGCCAGTTCAAGGTCATCATTTGTTGCATAGTGACCTGATTGCCAGCATACATTATACAAGACCACACCTAAAAGATAAAAACACAGCAGCAGTTACAACAATATCATAAAGAGCTATGTCTTTTAATACTAAGCCAATGTCCTAGTTTAACAAGGTACAGTTTCTGAATGACGGGTAGAATTGATAGGGTTCTCATTTTTACCAAAGGATGATATAAGTAACTATTTTAACAATAACCACACATTTTTTTGATGTGCAGGAAAATAAAATCTCAAACAGATATTATAATATTGTCATAAAACTACAAGTTTAAAATTATGACAGGAATCATTTAGTAAATCATAGAAAGTTTTAATAATTGAAGACTTGAAAGTAGAATGTTAATGTCTGGTGATTCAGAAACACCACTATTAATAAGTGAAATGAATAATTCCAAGAAATAGAAGAACAATCATCACATCAATATTTAATAATAATAGATCATTCAGCCTTCTTATAATTTATGTCAAGTCATTATTAAAGCTCTATAAAATCACAGACTTCTCTACACCTTTTTCTTCTTTTCTTTGTCTTTTGATATTATGCTAAATTTTGCAATGCTTTCTTACAGAAAAGTTTGGAAATTTGCTTCAAACCCTTCACCCACATTTAGAAATCTCTTTGAAAATAGCCTTAATAGTCATTGGAGCTGAATAGTCAGAGGAACCTTGGTGGGCATGGAGATGAAGAGTGGAATAGGAGGGATCAAGTGAGGGGAGCAGAGGTGTGGGAGAGGGCTGGGAATGAGAAAGGCAATTGATGGTGGGACATCTATGGGAGTATCTTGGACTCTGGGCCTAGGGATTTCTATGGGTGTCTTTTGATGTGACCCTAGCTGAGACTTCTACCACCAGGGAGTAGGGTAGAAACTGAAGTGGCTACCTCCTGTAGCCACTACAGACATAGCTCATGTAAAAGAATAAATCCCTGATACTATTAATGACATTCTGCTTTGCTTGCAGTCAGGAGCCTAGCATAACTGTTTCCTAAGTTGTTGCTGTAGAGAGGGGCTCTGTAAAGAGCTGTAGCCAAATATCAGCTGGAGTAGAAAGGACTTGAGGAAGGAGTAGGGGACAGAATTGAGAGAGAGAGGGGGATCTAGGACACCAAAAGAAGGCATACAGAGTCAACTAATCTTGGTCTAAGGGGAATCATAGAGTGAACCACCAACCAAACTGCATGCAGGGGCTGGAACAAAACATCCTACAGATTTGAAGCTGATGTACAATTTGGTCTACAGGTGAGTCCCCTAACACTTAAACAGAGGTTGCCTGTGACTCTGCTCCTGACATTGGATTTCCTTCTCCAAAATGAACTGCCTGGTTGGGCCTCAATGGGATCCACGTACATCTACTGAGACTGGATGTTCCAGAGTGGGTTAGGAACCAAGGGAGCTGCCCTCTTTCTGAGGATAATGAGAGGGGTTAATGAGGAGAGAGATTTTTAAAGGTGAGACTGGGAAGATAGGATTGAGGGGCTGCACTTTAGTTACAGATTTTGTTAAGGATTGCCTTTCTCCCCCAGCAATGTCCCTCCAGAGCACTTTTCTTTCCTTCAACATCAGATCCAGTATGAATGACTCATTTAGACCCAAGGTTTGTTTAAATGACACTTTATCCTCATACCGTAGAACTAACTGTGATCTCGAAAGATGTCTCAGTATGTAAATACATCTATTATAAAGTCAGAAACCAGAATCTTTGTGATCCACTGGGTGGAAGGAGAGAAATGACTCCTTCAAATTCAAATTCTCACAAATTTCACACAAATTCACACTTTAGCCTGCTCCTACTCACATACAAAGTATGTTTAGAAGTATGCAGCTCTGCTTATAACCTATTTTCAAGACTGTAAAGATACCTTCGTGGATACTACAGCAGTTTACTTACACTGAAAAATTGGTACTTTTCATTTGTCCCTTCAGCAACATGCAGAGACCACCTATCTGTGTTTTCTTTTGGCTTATAGCACCTCACTATGGAAAAGTCACATAAAGGGCATCTATTTAATTTGATTTCCGTTGGATTTTTGTGCCTGACTTCTTTCATTCAGCACAATGTTTAAATATTAATGTCCATTCTAACATGCATCAGTGGCTTACTGCTTTTTGCACTGAATGTTAGCACATCCCTTATTACTTATTCTACAATATATGACTCATATTGAAAAACAAGTGGTATGTGCAAGACTTCTGAATATAAAATCTTCTATAATGTGGACACTTTTCATAAGATTTTGTATTCATCTTTCATTCTTATTTTAAAATTTGTTTCCATATGTACATGCTTGTGTGCATCCACATGCATTCTAGTGCACGTGCAGGCCCAAGGTTGACCTCTAGGATATTCCTTGATAACTCTCTATCATACATATTGAAGCAGGGTCTTTCATTTGATTCCAAGAACACTATTTTGCACAGACTGTTTTGTACAGCCTATTTTGACATATTGTTCAGGTGTTGCCCTGTCTCAGCCCTCTATGTGCTAGGATGGCAGGTAGGCTGCCAAACCTGGCAAACATTTACAAAGGTTCTTGGGATCCAGGGTCTTAAAAATGTGACACTGCTATACCAGCAGAGAGCCATCTGCCAATATGTGAGTGCATGAGATTTGTTATATTTATGTTTGGCAGTGTTTCTATAAAATTAATGTATTTCACTGTGCCCAAATTGTATATTTTACTTATTCTGTTTATGTTTCTATTGTATGAAGAAAAGAATACCGACATCATTGTTTTTAATAGCTGAGTAGTACTCCATTGTGTAAATGTACCACATTTTCTGTATCCATTCCTCTGTTGAAGGGCATCTGGTTTCTTTCCAGCTTCTGGCTATTATAAATAAGGCTGCTATGAACATAGTGTAACATCTATCCTTGTTACATGTTGGAGAATCTTTTGGTTATATGCCTAGGAGTGGTATATCTGGGTCCTCAGGTAGAACTATTTCCAATTTTCTGAGGTGTTGGGAGTGATGTCCTGAAATCCTCCATTATTGATGTTAATATTATGGTTAGAGTTAAGTATGACTGGGTTCCTGTAAACTCCCCAGACAGCTGCAGAAGACTAATACAAATTTGGGGGTCAGGATGAACAATGATATGATAAAGTTCTGACCTTGCTGAGAAATATATCTGATGTCAAGATACCCAATGTGATGACCTGTAACCTTTCTGAAAAACCAACATACTACTGACCAAATGACAAACCTGTGACCTTTCTAACATCCTGTCAACATCCGCCAATTCCCTGACCACATGACTACTGTGTCCTTGGCCTGCGTAAATGTTTCACATTTCCCCCTTCCCTCTGTTACCCCTGTTATGGTATAAATTCAGCCTTGGGAAAAATAAAATTGTCGCCTTGATCAGACTCTTGTCTTCGCATCCTTCTTCGTGTCTCTTGTACCCCATTCTCTTCCAGGAACCCTCCTCACCCTTGTTGACACTGAGGAAACTCCAGTCTGATTCCCAGAGTGGCTGTACCAGCTTGCAATCCCACCAACAAAGGAGGAATCTTCCTCTTTCTCCACATCCTTGCCAGAATCTGCTGTCACCTGAATTTTTGATCTTCTTTATTCTAGCTGGTATAAGGTAGAATCTCAGGGTCATTTAGATTTGCATTTCCCTGATGACTAAAGATATTGAACATTTCTTTAAATGCTTCTTAGCCATTCAAGATTTCTCAGTTGAGAATTCTTTGTTTAGCTCTCTACCCCATTTTTTAATCTGGTTATGTGGTTCTCTGGAATCACATTTTTTAGTTCTTTGTATATAAACATGTAAATTGATGGAACTAGAAGATATCCTGAGTAAAGTAACACAGTCATAAAAGTGCAGATATGGTATGTACTCATTATTAAGTGGATATTAGCCAAAAAAGCTTGGAATACCCTTGATATAACCAACAGATCTTATGAAACCCAAAAAGAAGGAAGCCCAAAGTGGCCTTAAGTCCTGCTCAGAAGGGGGAAGAAAAAAATAACTGGAAGTAAAGGGAAGGAGGGATCTTGGAGGGTGAGAGGAATGGGAGGAAAAAGGGGAGATAGATCAGTTTATGGAAGAGACAAGGGAGAAATACAGAGGGTCAGGAAATTGAGCTGAAGTGTATAGCAATGGGAAGTAGGAAAATGGGGGTATCCACTAGAAAGCCCCACATGCCCGGGACCCAAGAGGATACCAGGACTCAACAAGGATTACATTAGCTAAAATATCCAACAAAGTGGATATAGAAACTCTAGAGACCATATCCAATGGATAGCCATGGTCCCCAGATGAAGGACGGGGTCACCCTCCCATTTCAAAAAAGAACCCAGAATTGCTCTTGTGTCAAGGAAATACCGGGACAAAGAGTAGAGCCAAAGGCTCAGAGACTGGTCAACCTAGGGATTCATCCCATCTGTAGACACCAAATCCAGACACTATCACCAATGCCAAGAAATGCTTGCTGACAGGAGTCTGGTATAGCTGTTCCCATAGAAGCTCTGCCACAGTCTGACTAATACAGATACGGATGGGCACAGTCAGCCATTGGACTGAGGATGGAGACCCCAATGGAGGAGATAGGGAAAGGACTGAAGGAGCTGAAGTGGGTTACATCTGTATAGGAAGAACAATAGCAACCAAACCACATTCCCCAAAGCTACCAGGAACTAAACCACCAACTAAAGAATACTCATGGAGTGACCCATAGCTTCAGCTGTATATGTAGCAGAAGATTGCCTTATCTGCCATCAGTTGGAGGGGAGCCCCTTGATCCTGGATAGGTTTGATGATCCAGTATAGAAGAATGCTAGGTACATGAGGCAGGAGTAGGTGGGTGGGTGGGTGGGTGGGTGGGGAACCACTTACAAAGATGCAGAGGGGAGGGGTACAGAATAGAGGGTTTTCAGAGAGTAATCCGGGAAGGGAGATAACATTTGAAATGTAAGTAAGTAAAATAATCAATAAAAAAGAATAGTGTGTGTGTGTTTCTGTATGTGTGTGTGTCTGTGTTTTTATGTGTCTGTGTGTTAAATCGCTATACAGTTAGAACAGAAATGTAAATTAAAATTTAAATCCATTCTACATTATATCCACACATTATCTGAATTGACAAAATATTTCAGAAGTGGTTATGCATATTTTAATCATATTTCATAATACATCTACTCTGTTAATATTGGTGAGATTTTGTTCAGGTCCAGCAAACCATCAGTATTCACCAACTCTGTGTAGCTAGATTAGAGGGGACGCATTTACATGGGCGTCCCCTCTTTTACTTTTAATGGACCTATATAAGTGCTTTCTACATTACCAAAAAATAGTCTTTTCATTGGAATGGTATTTTCCAGAGTTATTTCTTAAAATTATAGCAACCATTTTACAAAAATGTCTCAATAATTTGCTGCAGCCTAAAGGGGAGCTTATATCCTGTATTACAGCCGAGTAAGGCCTCTGTCAGCTACTCCAGCTGCACTGTCAACCTAACTGCCTGATTCTTGCTCAGAATTAGTTCGACTCAAATGATCTAACCACCCGTTTACAAAAGTGTTTCCTCCTCACTCTTTACATTTTCCCTCAGCCTTCTTCAGTCTCCCACATAAAGCCTTGCCAGAAGGCCTTTCACAGGTGCATGTCAGACTTCACCTTCAAACCACACTTCCTTTATTTAAAAGAAAATCAACTTAGAAGTAAAGAGCAGCTTAATGAGATACTTCCAGCTGGAAAATACTGCCTTCTTCAATTTCTAATTAATCTCTGACAAAATTAGTACTGTAAATAGTGGTTCAAACTCAGGTTTCTGCATGGTCCCTGTGGTTTGGGACTTAGCCAGGTTGAGCAGCTCACAGGGTAAGTCTGTCTGGCATCACCATGTGCCAGCTCCCCAAGCTGGGCACAGCAGGATAACTGTGACTCTAAATACATAGAAAACCTTTCATACATTCCAGCTACAGAAGAAATCAGTTTGGAGTTAATCTTCTCAGAGACAGCATTCTTTTATCTTCTTCTTAGTAAATGTCCAATTTTAAATATTTCTTTTTATGCATCTCTGTGTATATCTGTGTTAGTATATACCTTGTGTGGGTGTGTTGGGTAGTGTTTGGAGGGAGGGGATCTGCAGAAGCAAGAGGAAAGTGTTTTATCCTCCAAACCTGGTATTATAGGCAGTTGTGCTGTACTTTATCTGGGTATTGGTAACAGAACCTGGGTCCTCTGTAACAGCAGCAAGTGCTGTCAAATGCTAAGCCATCTCTTCAGTGCAACATTTTTTTTTATTAACTTGAGTATTTCTTATATACATTTCGAGTGTTATTCCCTTTCCCGATTTCCAGGCAAACATCCCCCTAATCCCTCCCCCTCTCCTTCTTTATGGGTGTTCCCCTCCCCATCCTCCCCCCATTGCCGCCCTCCCCCCAACAATCTAGTTCACTGGGGGTTCAGTCTTAGCAGGACCCAGGGCTTCCCCTTCCACTGGTGCTCTTACTAGGATATTCATTGCTACCTATGAGGTCAGAGTCCAAGGTCAGTCCATGTATAGTCTTTAGGTAGTGGCTTAGTCCCTGGAAGCTCTGGTTGCTTGGCATTGTTGTACATATGGGGTCTCGAGCCCCTTCAAGCTCTTCCAGTTCTTTCTCTGATTCCTTCAACAGGGGTCCTATTCTCAGTTCAGTGGTTTGCTGCTGGCATTCGCCTCTGTGTTTGCTGTATTCTGGCTGTGTCTCTCAGGAGCGATCTACATCAGGCTCCTGTCGGCATGCACTTCTTTGCTTCATCCATCTTGTCTAATTGGATGGTTGTATATGTATGGGCCACATGTGGGGCAGGCTCTAAATGGGTGTTCCTTCTGTGTCTGTTTTAATCTTTGCCTCTCTATTCCCTGCCAAGGGTATTCTTGTTCCCCTTTTAAAGAAGGAGTGAAGCATTCACATTTTGATCATACGTCTTGAAATTTCAAATTGGTATTTTAATAGAGGCCAGTTATTGAATCTTCACCTTGTAACTTTTTACTGAGGGGAAATAGTTGGGGTAGTATTAATTTAACACAAAATATAATGCAATGATACCACATTCCTGTTTATCAATATTGTCTATGTCAAACAATACAGGGAAAACTGAATTACACTGCAACCAGTGCCAAGAAAGACGGGAGATAATGAAGACATGACTAGGCGCCACCCAGCTAATTAGTGTGCAGAATCTTTCTGTAGAAGGAAGTTTAACTTCATCACCCCTGGGTCCTAATTTAAGGATGACGTCAGTCACACTTCCTAATGTAAAATGAAGACCAGCTCACAGGCTCTTGATAGATAAACAAAGACAACAGTAGTGTAACTTGTAAATTTTGTTTCTTTAATTGGTAAAGTTAATTGGAATATTTTTTTACTACAGGTTTCTCAGAAATTCTCTGTATTGAAGGACTCTGTCAGACTCAATAATAATCCTTATTTTTTTTTGGTGAATTCCATATCAAAGTGTGAAATACTGGCCTGGAAATTAATACTTTGTGAATATTAAGAAACACAAAGTGAGTATATTAGTTTACATATTTATATGCCAATGAATAAAATTTGAAAATTCAGGTTGTCAGTACTTATTTTTGACCTTAAATACTGAATCATATTTAAGTAGTCAGTGTACATATTTATATGTGTGTGTACCTGTGCATGTGAAAACTATAGGTCATTGGCTAAAAGGTGAGGAATCTCAGATGCTAGCTGAAAGGGGTCATATCAGGAGAAAGGAAATAGGACCTCTGATCTAAGTAAGGCTATACGGCAATATTCAGGTAGAGGTATGTGGGGTTTTGTGAACTCCTCACACAAGGTAAGATCCCTGCCAATGAAGAGACTTCTTCATATAGCCCTAAGCTCAGAAGACTATCCAGATAATAGAACAGTTTGACCTTAGTTATCAAGGCAATACGCTTGTTTGACAAACACGTTACTGATAGACCTATCACCCTAGTTCACACACTACACTAATTGTTTTACCTTACTCACTCTGTATACTGAAGTAAATAGTAAGTCTTTCTTTTCCTTAGTTCACCTTTTATAAATATAGGACAATAGTATCATTGTTCTCCTATGATTGCTAAAAATACAATTTGTAGAGATACATGTGCAAACACTTATATTCTATTTCTCACATACATATGTCTGGGGCTCCTATCAACTGGACCCATCTGACTTCTACTCCAACTGCTGGTTCAATACTCCCTTGACTTCACCTCCAATCTGATACACGCCACCCCCCTTAGATTTCTATAAGTTAAAATTTGCATACTGGCATGTTTCTTACTCACTTTAAGTAAAACCAGGCAAGACTGAGCAAATGGTACATAATGTAAGTATCAATGCAAGAGGTCCATAGCTCTTATCTCAAAGTAAACAGGAGATTGTTTATTCTGTAACAGGATATGAGTTATCATGGTACCCCAGATTTCTTGTTCCTTTGTATCAAGAAATTTTATGATAACAGAATCAAGAAACTCAAAAGTCAAAGTATTTTTAAAAATACTTTGAAATATCATCAAGGGGGTTACAATAAGGTGGGAGAATCTCTCCCAAAGGGCTCAGATGTTATCTAATGGCATTACTAAATTTGAGGTTGGTGAAATATGTTAATAGATCTGAGAATATTCACATCTATTAGTCAAAAATGTTAGCTCTAATATGGTAATTGTAAAGAAATGGCTATTGTAGAGAATTAAACTACCCTTAAACAAGGAAATTAGGCTTTAAAATCATCAATATTTCAACCTTTCCACTTCTTTGAAGTTCTAATCAGGTAATCAGGCTTTGGAGTCATAGCCTCTAAGAATCCTCATTCTGTGATTTGTATTTTCAAAATATGCAAAATGTATAATATATCAAATTATGTTAAAATTCATTCATTTACAACATACGTTGCAAATCATCTCTACCATCTTGTATGTATGTGTGTGTGTCTCTGTGTTTATCCGTGCATATGTGCATATACTAAGTCATAAATACTTTCATAAGTCAATAAGTAAAAGCTGTTTCCCACCATCTGATATGCCAACAACTATGTGTCTGTGTTTGTGTGTATGTGTGTGTATGTATGTACATGAATGTGAATGCTCCCATTCAGTCACATTCATGTGTGGGGGGGTAACACATGTATAAATGAAGCGGCTAGAGGTCAAAATCTAGGCATAGTTTCTCAGAAGACTTCCATATCATTTCTTTTAGACAGGCTTGCTCAGAGAACTGGAATTCAATAGGTAGGTTAGGCTGACAGGAAATGAAACCAGCTATAGATGACACACATAGTTCTATGTTTCCCATGCCCAGGTGTTTAGCTAATTATCCTTTCTGGATATTTCCATGGTCTAGGAATTTATCCAGGACATTACTTTTAAAAAATGATAAATAATTAAAATCACCTTCCCCAGTGGGGGTAGGCACTACATGCTCTGCTTAGGACCTGGACAGAACAGGAAATATAAACAATAAAGATTTGTTCTCTGGATCTGGCTATGTAAGCAATTATGGTGGCTCTGTTATCTATCATCATTTGCAAAGATGGGGCTTCCAGATTTCAGGTCTTCATGCTTGCATGTAAATTTTATAGTGGGCTTTCATCAGCTTGTCACTATAGATGGCTAGAAACTATAGGACTTCTAAACCTCTGATCCAGTCTAAATGATAAACCCCTTGCCACCAGCATGACATTGTTTTTGTTTCTCTAGAAACTCCAGCTACCGTAAGGAGTCAGGCCTTTTTAGGAATTCCTCTTATATAATTGTATCTATGAGTTATGCAAATATTTTGGGATGATATATAACAATAAAATCTAGTCTGTGATACAGGCCTATGATTGTTTTTGAAAATTTGATAAAGGAGAATGGAAAATACAAAGCTTACCTGGGCTAAGGTATGAATTAAAGGCAGAATTTCACAACTTAGCAACTTTGTGACCTTTATTGCAAAATTCAAAGCAAAGTAGAGAAAGAAAGAAAGAAAGAAAGAAAGAAATGAAGGAAGAAAAAAGGAAGCAAAAAACCTGGATATATGAAATCAGTGGTTCAATTTCTAGCACTTACAAAACAATATCAATAACAACAAAAGAGTAAGCATTGCAATGGACAGAACACCTGCAAACAAAACAGAAGTTAAATCAGCTTAAGGAAAAGAGTAAAACTGCTCTTATAAGAAAGTAAATACGGGATAGGGACATGGGCCAAAGCATAAGAGGACTTGCTACATTTGCAGGGGAATTGTATTTTTTCCCAGCACCTATGTTAGGTAATTCATAACTTCCCAATACATTGTCTCTGGTCTCCATGAAAGGAACATATATGTACATGAATGTGCATGCGCGCGCACGTGTACATACATACACACACACACACACACACACACACACACACACGTGCGCTCACGCATGCACGCACACAAATTGAAATGTAATAAAAGCAAGCAAGAAAGAAAGGTACAGAGTGAAAGAACTCAATGGATCTCTTTTGAGCATATAGAGATAGCAATAAGCAAGTGTGGGCAACAGTAAGTTGATACTACACATCTTCTAGACTGCCTATAAACCTACTAAAAGTAGAACACACAAACAAGACAGTGATGGCACTGAGTGCTAGCAAGATGTAAAAGATACATATCTCTGAGTCAACTCTACAGCCATTATCATTCATAAAAACATTAATTTTATTTCTGTGTACATGTGTGTCAATATGTATATGTGTTCAGGGCACAAGGAGGTCAAATGAAGGCATCAGATTTTCTGGAGCTACAGTTGTAGGTGGTTGTGTGTTACACAATATGGTTGCTGAGAACTGAACTGCAGTCCACAGCAAAATCCATAAGTATTCTTAATCCAGAGCCATCCCTCCAGCACAGACCAAACTAATTATAAGTGAATCAAAGTTAAGGTAGTTAATAAAATACATAAAGTGTTGAGAAATTAAAGGACATGGTCTGATTGCTTTACTTTCTCAGAATTAGAAAGACAAACATCCAAAGTTGCCAAATAATTCAATTTAATTTTAGTATAAAATAATGATTGCAAAAGGGATGATAATCCTGCTGAAGAAAGGATTACTTAATATTGAGAGTAGGCAAGAGAACTACTCCTCCTTTTTCTGTGACAAAATACTGACAAAAGCAATTTAAGGAAGGAAGCATGTATTTTGACTTACATTTCAGAGTACAGTCAATCACTGAAAAGAAAAATCAAGCTAGGAGTAAGAGGGGTCAGGCCACACTGTATGTTAGCATGTTAGCTGCAAAACAATGAGAAAGGGAGAGAGAGCGAGAGAGCGAGAGAGCGAGAGAGCGAGAGAGCGAGAGAGCGAGAGAGCGAGAGAGCAAGAGAGCAAGAGAGCGAGAGAGCACGTGTGCTTGTTGTGATATATATATATATATATATATATATATATATATATATATATATATATATATATGTAGAGAGAGAGAGGGAGAGAGAGAGAGAGAGAGAGAGAGAGAGAGAGAGAGAGAGAGAGAGGAATATTGGTGCTGAGCCTACTTTTTCGGTTTTACAAGGTCTTCTCACATTAACTAACTTAATGTGAGAACATGCTAAAAACATGATCATAGGTTTCTCCCTTAGATCTCATCAAGCAGACAACGAATCTTTCAGTCACCAAAGGTTTGAGGTGATACCCCACCACAGTCTTCCTCTTCCTCTGAAAAATGGGAAAGCTGCCCACTAAATGATATCTGCTGAAGTTTATTTTACCCTTGCTCCCAAAATTTGTATTCAGCTACCTCAAATACAAAATTAGTTGCAAGTGTTTCTTCTTTTCTTGAATGCAAGGTTGACTCTAGGGTTATTAATCATTGGTGCAACAGATAAAGCTGACTTATAAAACCAATCTCATTATTCATTTGAAACCATGTTGTTTACTGAGATACTATGTCACAAAGAAAACAGATGGTTTGTGTTCCAGGTAAAAGAACTTTTGAATAGCATTCATATCTGCAGTGAAGTAGATACAGTGCTTTCACATGTGATGCTCACAAGGTCATGCTGCAGTTGACCTTTTAGTTCTCTGAAATGAAAAAGATAAAATATTAGCAGCTATCATTACAAGAAGATATGGAAATGTTAGTTCAAAACTATAACCCAATTAAGCTTAGATTCATTTGTCCTGCTTAACCATGAAATGTATATTCCAGTTTGAGAACAGGTCAACTCCACGATTAAGCTGTCTTTTACCACTTTCTGTCACCTAGCTTTCACATACCTGGCCAATTATCATCCAGCATCCCCTTCCCTCCAAGAAGAGTTTTTCTGAAGACAAAGCACATTGTTCTACTGCATCCTGGAAAAAATTTAAGTGGATGCCCATCGAATTCTTGAAGAGGTCTTTGGGTCCTGTACTGAAGCTTCTTCTAAAGAGTCTAGGAAGTTGAAAATCACAGTTCTATGCCAGGGATAAGTTAAGAGTAAATTCAAGGTAGATAGCCTATGAATCCAGTTCTATGTCATTTACTTACAACAATTTTCTCTCTTTTGAGTTTTGTTTGTTTATTTTGGTAGAGGTGCTCCTGCTTATATAAGCTTGGCTTCTATTATACTCACTGTATATCCCACCTTCCTCTCTAGTGTAAAAAATGGAGGCCCATGCTAGCACACTTTTTATTGTCTCTTTCTTTTTTACCCCCAGTTATTGGAGACAGAACCCAGGGATTCATGCATACTGTGAAATCTCCTTACTGAAATTCACACAAGCCACTCATAATTGGTTTCTAAAACAGTCAGATATGTGTATTACTTGACACAAATTTAGTTTATCTTCTGTTTTTCTATGTCCCTCAGACTAAAGAAAAGTTTTCAAGTAATTAAAAACAACAAACATTTTAATTCTATAATGTATGAAAATCTGATACAATTAAAACATCTGTGTCTGTAATAAACCCCTTTTGTCTCAAATCCACATTCCCTAATTTTGGCAATGTTTATGACTATGTGTGGAATCACTGTGTAGAGATGATATGGGAGTATCAAGGTGATATGAAAGTAATTACACAGACTACCATGCTTATAAATTTCAGACCATATACCAGCTATTGTTTTTATAAGAGGTGTCCAAAAAAACAAGCAATAGAGTGGATATTATTAAAAAAAATAGTATCTATTAGATTGTCTTAGAAGATAAGCCCTGAATAGTGTAACAATGGCTGTCTTCACATTGTGGAAGCTATGAAGTTAGTAGCTGCTATATCTAGTGACATGTAGGTCTCAAAAGTTCCAACCTAGAATGTAAAGCCTGGATAGTCCCAAGAGCTGCAGATATCTAGTTTACATTGGATGTTTGAAGAAGTTGGGTTCTAGTGGTAGTGAAGACTTAAGGGCTGTGACAGCCACAGAGAAGCCATTATCACCAAAAGGTGATAGGCAGCAGCCAAAAAACAACATCCTTTACCCAGGTATGTTATAACTAGTGTCTCTCCCAGAGGATCCTGCATACATTTGGAGTAGGTCTTCTCATTTCAAAAGTACCCAAATTAAAACTCTTACACAGATTAGCTCTTGGAAACTCTAGATTCAGCAGTCTCACATTGTGGAAGGCATTGCAGAAGCCTAAGCTAGAGTTACCTGAGAGATGGATCTCTCAGCATGCCCATGAGAGGTATTCTTGATTGCATGAATTGAGGTGGAATCATGAGCCCAGTGTGGATGACACCCATTTCCATGGTTGAGATCCTGAGCTATATACAACAAGAAAGTGAGCTGACCACAAGCAAGATGCATTGATTCATAATTAAAAAGGCACACTGGCTAGCCCGTGCCTTGATGACTTCCTGACTATGGACAGTAAACTTGTTCTGCAAGGGAAAATAAACTCTTCAACCCTTAATTGCTTTTCAGTGTGTTTGAACAATAGCAGCAGCAAAAAATAAAGGCAGAACAGAATTAGTATTCTTTCTTCAAGGTTTTACAAGCTTTATTTTTAAAAAAGATATGTTTAGTAACCCCATCCGTGAGGGTATAAACTCATGACATAATCAAAACCTAAAGCAACTCCCCATTAATCTCACCACTTTGGAGTTAGTAATAACTTCAATATAAATTGATCACATAGACTTTTGCATGGAGTATTTGAACCAAAGTTGATTAAGTATTCTGAGAGTTCTGAAAAATTTAGAGCCTAGGAAGGCAAGTTAGTGAAGTTCAGGTCTTTGGTTATATCTTGTTCATGATCTCTCCTTTCTCTCTCCTTCCTCCCCTTTCCTCCCTCCATCAATAAAGTAAAAGGTGCTGGACTAAATGAAGGTCAGTAAAGTCCTAACAACCTGAGATGGAAAGAAGAAACAGAAGAACGCCTGGTTGCTCATAGGATAGTTGGCCTAACTTAAGCAGCAAAACTTCAGGCAAATAGACACCCTGGCTCAAAGAGAACATACCCAAAAGTGCAACCATATCATACACACACACACACACACACACACACACACACACACACACACACACACCACCACCACCACCACCACCACCACCACCACGGTGAGGGGAACAGTGAGAGGAAAGAGGTGGGTATATATGTGTGTGTGTATGTGTGTGTGTGTGTGTGTGTGTGTGTGTGTGTGTGTGTGTGTGTGTGTAGAGAGAGAGACAGACAGACAGACAGACAGAGAGAGAGACAGAGACAGACAGACAGACAGAGAGATAGAGAGAAAAGGAGAGAAACAGAGAGACAGACAGAGACAGAGATAGAGAGACAGAGAGAAGAGAGACTTGTGCCATCTCTTCTAGTGCTATGATATTCTGTACAAATATATAGAATAAATTAAAGTGATCCTAACTGAATTCTCTGAAATTATGAAGAAAATAAAACCTTCCTTTTTTAAAGTTGCTTATTGCAGGCATTCTCTGCAAGACATAATAAAACTGTAAATCTATTCTAATTTTGGGTAGGAAATACAGAATTCCCTCCCAAACTGACTGCATTTAAAGTATATTTTAAATATGTGTGTACATGTATGTAAAAATGTGCTGAGTTTATGTGGGTGTGTGCTCTGTTTTAGAGTCGGCAAAGGACAAAACATCTATCCAAAATTTGGAACTGCACTAATAGGTGGTTGTAAGCCTCAACGTAGGGGCTGGAACTCAATCTTGGTCCTCAGCAAGAGCAGCTGATGCTCTTAAGAAATTAGCCATTTCCTTATGCTCCAAGATCAAGAATTGACAAATGGGATCTCATAAAACTGCAAAGCTTCTGTAAGGCAAAGGACACTGTTGTTAGGACAACCAACAGATTGGGAAAAGATCTTTACCAATCCTATAACTGAAAGAGGACTTATATCCAAAATATACAAAGAACTCAAGAAGTTAGACTGCAGCGAGACAAATAACCTATTTAAAAATGTACAGCAACGCCAACCAACCAGAGCTTCCAGGGACTAAGCCACTACCCAAAGACTATACATGGACTGACCCTGGACTCTGACCTCATAGGTAGCAATGAATATCCTAGTAAGAGCACCGGTGGAAGGGGAAGCCCTGGGTCCTGCTAAGACTGAACCCCCAGTGAACTAGACTGTTGGGGAGAGGGCAGCAATGGGGGGAGGGGTGGGAGGGGAACACCCATAAGGAAGGGGAGGGGGGAGGGGGATGTTTGCCCGGAAACCGGGAAAGGGAATAACACTCGAAATGTATATAAGAAATACTCAAGTTAATAATAATAATAAAAAAAAATGGGGTTCAGAGCTAAACAAAGAATTCACAGCTGAGGAATGCTGAATAGCTGAGAAACACCTAAGAAATGTTCAACATCTTTAGTCATAAAGGAAATGCAAATCAAAACAACCCTGAGATTCCACCTCACACCTGTCAGAATAGCTAAGATCAAAAACTCTGGCGACAGCAGATGCTGGAGAGGATGTGGAGAACAAGGAACACTCCTCCATTGTTGGTGGGATTGAAGACTGGTACAACCATTCTGGAAATCAGTCTGGAGGTTACTCAGAAAAGTGGACATTGCACTACCTGAGGACCCAGTTATACCTGTCTCGGGCATATAACCAAAAGAAGCACCAACATATAACAAAGACACATTCTCCACTATGTTCATGGCAGACTTGTTTATAATAGCCAGAAGCTGGAAAGAACCCAGATGCCCTTCAACAGAGGAATGGATACAGAAAATGTGGGACATCTACACAATGGAATACTACTACTCTGCTATCAAAAACAATGACTTTATGAAATTCATAGGCAAATGGATGGATCTGGAAAATATCATCCTGAGTGAGGTAACCCAGTCACAGAGAAACACGCATGGTATGCACTCATTGATAAGTGGATATCAGCCCAAAAGCTTGAATTATCCAATATGCATAGAACACATGAAACTCAAGGGGGATGACCAAAATGCAAATGCATGGAATAGGGAGGCAAAGTTTAGAACAGAGACAGAAGGAACACCCATTCAGAGCCTGCCCCACATGTGGCCCATACATAAACAGCCACCCAATTAGATAAGATGAATGAAGCAAAGAAGTGCAGGCCGGCAGGAACCGGATGTAGATCTATCCTGAGAGACACAGCCAGAATACAGGAAATACATAGGTGAATGCTAGCAGCAAACCAGTGACCTGAGAATGGGACCTCTGTTTAAGGAATCAGAGAAAGGACTGAAAGAGCTTGAAGGGCCTTGAGACCCCATATGAACAACAATGCCAACCAACCACAGCTTCCAGGGACTAAGCCACTAACCAAAGCCCATGGACTGACCCTGGCCTCCAACCTCATAGTTAGCAATGAATTGCCTAGTAAGAGCACCAGTGGAAGGGGAAGCCCTTGGTCCTGCCAAGACTGAACCTCCAGTGAACGTGATTGTTGGTGGAGGGCGGTAATGCGGGGGGGGGGGGGAGAGGGAGAACACTTATATCGAAGGGGAAGGTGAGGGGTTTGGGGGATGTTGGCCCAGAAACAGGGAAAGGGAATAATAATCGAAATGTAAATAAGGAATACCCAAGTTAATAAAGACGAAAAAAATTAAAAAAGAAATAAGCCATTTCTGCTGTTCTCTACTAAATTTTTTCTTATATTTTCTTCTCATTTCTCGGCAGCACTAAATTGAAAAGACCTTTTAGATAGTGAGAGAATATTTAATGGACTGATGATAGAAGATAAAAATTAATTTACTTTAATAATCACATATCTCCTTTACTTTCCTATTTCTATGAAAAGACACTATAAAACCTTAACTTGCAAAAAAGCATTTGATGGAGCTTAAAATTTCATCGTCTATAATGACAAAGCAAATCATGGAAACATGAAAAGCTAAACTTCTTTCCTCAAATTGCAATTAAGAGGCATAGAACAGACTAGGGATGCTAGGAAACTTGAAATCTCAAAGCCTATCCTCAGTGACCAACTAATCCATCAAGAACACTTATGCTAATCCTTCCCAAACAGTTTTATCATTTGGAGACCATGTATTTAAAGATAAGTGCCTTTGAAGGCCATTATCTTTTAAACCACAAAAGAATGTATTACCATGGATTGGACTGTTATGCTAAGAATAAAAACTTTTAGTTAACCTTAGTGCTCTCCTTTATAACATTATAAGAAAGAACATGCAATTTTTGAAAGAGTTTATTCTAATTCTAATAAAACTTTCAGAGATGTATTTCTATGTAATGTGACCATATAGTTTCCTCTTAAAAACTGCCTTCAAATTGCCACATATTGGGCAAATTTTCCAACTCATGATCTAGTAAACTTCATCCCAGGGATACAGGGATGGTTCAATATATAGAAATCCAACAACATAATTCACTATACAAAGAAACTCAAAGGAAAAAAAATCACATGATCATCTCATTAGATGCTTAGAAAACATTTGACAAAGTTCAACATCCCTTCACATTAAAAGTATTGGATAGATCAGGAATTCAAGGCTAAAACATAAACATAGTAAAAGCAATATACAGCAAACCAGTAGCCAACATCAAACTCAACGGAGAGAATCTTGAAGTAATCCCACTAAAATCAGGGACTAGACAAAACTTCACACTCTCTTCCTACTGATTTCAATATAGTACTTGAAGTCCTGGTCAGAGCATTCGAACAACAAATGGAGGTCAGTGGAATACAAATTGGAATGGAATAAGTCAAAATATCACTATTTGCAGATTATATGATAGTATACTTAAGTGACCCCAAAAGTTCCACCAGAGAACTACTAAGCCTTCAACAATGTGGCTGCGTATAAAACTAAGTCAAACAAATCAGTAGCCTTCCTCTACTCAAAGGATGAAAAGGGCGAGACTGAAATAAGGAAAACAGCATCATTCACAATAGTCACAAATAACATAAAATACCTCGGATTAACCCTAACCAAGCAAGTGAAATATCTGTGTGACAAGAACTTCAAGTCTCTGAAGAAAGAAATTAATGATCTCATAAGATGGAAATAACTTTCATGGTCATGGATTGGCAAGATCAATATTGTAAAAATGACCATTTTGCCAAAAGCAATCTAAAGATACAATGCGATCTTCATCAAAATTCCAACTCAATTCTTCATAGAGTTAGAAGGAGCAATTTGGAAATTCATTTAGAATAGCAAAAAAATCCAGGACAGCGAAAACTATCCTCAATAATAAAAGAACTACTGGGGAATCAACATCCCTGACCCTAAGCTGTATTACAGAGCAGTAGTGGTAAAAACTGTATGGTATTAGTACAGACAGAGGTAGGGAAGTAGATCAATAGAATAGAACTGAAGTCCCAGAAATGAACCCACACACCTATGGTCACTTCATCTTTGACAAAAAAGCAAAAACCATCCAGTGGGAAAAAGATAGCATTTACAACAAAAGGTGCTGGTTCAACTGGAGATCAGCATATACAAGAATGCAAATTGACCTATTCTTATTGCCCTGTACAAAGCTCACGTCCAAGTGAATCAAGGACCTACACCTAAAACCTGGTCCACTCAAACTAATAAAAGAAAAAAGCTGGGAAGATCCTCAAATACGTGGGCACTGGAGAAAATTTCCTGAACAGAACACCAGTGGCTTATGCTCTAAGATGCAGAGTCCACAAATGGGACCTCATACAATTTAAAACTTCTGTAAGGCAAAGGACACTGTCATTAGGACAAAACATAAACCAACAGACTGGGAACCGATCCTTACTAATCCTACATTTGATAGAGAGCTAATACCAAGTATATACAAAGTACTCAAGAAGTTAGACGCCAGAGAACCAATCAACCCTACTAAAATTGCTGTACAAAGAATTTTCAGCTGAGGCATATCAAATAGCTGAGGAGTACCTAAAGAAATGTTTAATATCCTTAATCTTCAGAAAAATGCAAATTAAAACAACACTGAGATTCTACCTCAAACCAGTCACAAAGCCTAAGATAAAAATTTCAGGTGACAACAGATACTGTTGAGGACGTGGAGAAAGAAGAACACTCCTCCATTGTTGGTGGGAGTGCAAGCCGGTACAACCACTCTGCAAATCAGTCTGGATGTTCCTCAGAAAATTGTACATAGTATCTGATGACCCAGCTATATCACTCCTGGACGTATCCCCGAAATATGCTCAAACATATAACAAGGACACATGTTCCAATATGCTCCCAGTAGCATTATTTATAATAGCCAGAAGTTACAAAGAACCCAGATACATTTCAACATTGGAATGGATACAGAAAATGTGGTACATTTGCACAATGGAGTGCTACTCAGCTATTAAGTACAATGGCTTTATGAAATTCTCAGGCAAATGGATGGAACTAGAAAATATCATTCTGGGTGATTTAATACAATTACACAAAAACACAAATGGTATGCACTCACTGATAAGTGGATATTAGCCCAAAAGCTTGGATTGTCCAAGATACAATCCACACACCCTAGGAAGCTCAAGAGAAAAGATGACCAAAGTCTGTTGGGTGGCGGACAGTGAAAGGTATCCTGATTCCTGGTCAAGATAGTTGAATCTCTAGGAGACCCTAAATGAGACAGTAGGTGCATTCCCAATCTTCCAGATCAGGGCCTCACTAGCTGCAGCCCCCCACAAACCCTTGTAGAGAGGTTTGAGACAGAATAGTCACATGCCCCAAGCCCTTCCTCCACAGGTGAGGATCTGAGCACAATTTACATAGGCTCAACACAGAAGAATCACTGAGAACAATGCCCCAAACTCCTCCTCCACAATTGAGGATGTGACCACAGGTCAGGTTGGCTTAATACAAAACAGGATCACACCCCTGAATATGTTGATGAGGTCTTCCCAAGCTCTCTGGCCAAACCAAAAGGAAGTACCTGCTGTCAGACACTGACCCATCCAAAAAACTGTATTCAAGTGCTGTATTCATTTTAAAGGTATGCAGGAATTATTCCATCCTCTGACAGCTTCTGTCATAAGAGCTGTAACACAGCCTCTTGGGGAAGAGATCTGCTCTCCTGAAATTACCACCGAAATTACCACCGCAATCTCCCCTGAACCCCTTACTCAGCTAGTCAGTCCCCTGCTGGCTCAGTCTGGCCTGAGCAACCCAAGCAGCAGCAGAATAAAAGGAGAAGGACCAGCAGCTGGGTGAGGCAAATCTGTTCCCCCTCCCTGCCCCAGTTCTCTCCCCTTCACTCAAACCTGAGCATCTAGCCAGGTAAGAGATCGCTGTGAAGAGCACCCAGGTGCTAGATTCCTACAAAAGTCCAGGTACGTCAATCCTTCTTAAAAGGGGGAACAAAAATATTCATAGGAGGAGATATGGAGACAATGTTTGGATCAGAGACTGAACGAATGTCCATTCATAGCCTAACTACCTGGGGATCCACTCCATATACATATAACTATCAAACCCAGACAATAATGCTGATGCCAAGAAGTACATGCTGACAGGAGCCTGATATAGCTATCCCTGAGAGGCTCTGCCAGAGCATGACAAATACAGAGAAAAATGCTCACAGTTAACCAATCAATTGAGAATGGGATCTTAATTGGAGGTGTTAAAGAAAGGACTTAAGAAGCTAAAGGGGAATGAAACCCCATAAGAGCAACAATAAGAACCAACCAGAGATCCCAGGGACTAAACCACTATCCTGAGAGTACACTTGAACAGACCCATGGCTCCAGCTGCATATGTAGCAGAGTATGGCCTTATTGGAAACCAATGGGAGGAGATCCCTGTATCCTGTCAAGGCTGGACCCCTCCTCGCACCCCAGTGTATGGAAATATCTGGGAGGGGAGGAGGGAAAAGCTTCAAGGTTGGGAAACTGGGAAAGGGGGGGGGTAACATTTGAATTGTAAATAAAAAGTATCCTACAAAAAAAAAAGGAAAAAATATTGAAATGGAACATTATTGTTGAAAACATGAACTAAATGATACTAATACTGTGTCATTTAGTTCATACAACCATTATTTATGTTAGGTTTAATAACACTATTTTGCATATAAAGAGAATGAAGTTCAGGAAGTTTTACAATCCTGTTCAAAGTCAAGTGAATGAACTATTCTCAAGTCCTTCATTAGCCAATATGCAGCCAAATTCATATCACTCAGATATGCCTGTGCATAGAACTAGCCTAATTGATGTACCTATGACCTACAATGTGATTGCTTTTTTTTTTTTTGAGAGAGAGAGAGAGAGAGAGAGAGAGAGAGAGAGAGAGATTATATCCTATCCTATAAATGAATTGTCTGTTGTGAAGAAGGTGCACATGTGTGTATGTTCATGTTACCTGGACCCTACTCACAGATTTGAAGCAGCCTTGTTATCTGACACAAGGTTTCAAGTTGAGTCCTGTTTAGGGGTAGCTTAGAAACCTCAGAAGCATTCTTTGGTGATGCTCCCTAACATTTCTTTTTAAAAAATTTACAATCCATAAGATATTGTTTCAATGTCAGGCAGGATTCCTGAAGTGTGCTTTTGACAATTTCATCATTCAGTGAACTGATAAGAATAAAATGGACTAAAGAGATAGCGCAGTGTTTAAAGGAACCTGCCTCCAAATGCCTGACCAGCTCAGTTGGAACCCTGGGACCTACATTTTGGAAGCAGAGATCCAGCTATTGTTTGTAGTCTTCGGGTCTTTACATTTACCATAGTATATTTCCATCTTCTCTCTGTATCCACCACAACTATAATGCAAATAAATAAAATGCAACATTGCAAATATAAAACTGAGGCAAGGTAAAATAAATTGTATAATCATTAGATGCTAGCCTCTTGTTCAAAATATGATGAATTATCTAGCAGCATTATGGATAACCTTTATAGTAGCATAACCAGCATTTATATAAATGTTTGTACTAAGGGTCGAGGATTCTGAAGCAATTGAAAAATGACACTCTCCCATTTAAACTAACATGAATTCTAGCACCTGCCTCTTTATTTATCCTCTCTTGAAGTCACTCAGCTCACCTGAGGGGATATGCTGGACCTAAGCTCTCTGTGTGTGCCATGAAGGAATGCTTGCTCTCCAGAAACTCACTAGGTTGTTTTGGGAGGGAAGCAGTTAAGGGAAAGATCAGGGGCATATAAGGAGATGGCTAACTGGGTAAATAAAACTGACAAGTAAGTATGAGGACGGGAAATTTGGCTTTCCAGATATACATAAGTGTCAGGCATGGCATGACAACCTGCTTAACAATTTCAGGACTCCAGGGAAAGCCAGACTGCCAGAAAAGTCAAATTGAAGAGTTCTGAGTTCATGTGATGCATTGAAGACCAATTGAGGAAGATGCTTTAGGTACAACTTTTTTCACAGTGTTCCAACCCCAACATCTTCCATGTCCATGGATAACAGATAAATATATGAATTAAAGAAAATCATAAGAAACCATGCACCTTCTTGTGTCCATTTGTGCTCTGGTGCTAAGGCTGTTTTACAGCCCTGTACATACAAATCCAGTCCAGAGAGAGCTGGACTCCCAGGAGTGCTCTCATTCCTAAGCACACAGGTGAGACCCCCCACTCTCACTTCAATACCTTTCCAAAGAGGGAACCACCAGAAGCACTCAGAGCACAGGATCTTTAGAGGAATCTGAGACAGGATCATCTCTGTCTCCCTCTGCACCCAGAGCTAAGGCTGGCTCACGGCCCTTCATACCCAAATCCTGCCCAGAGAGAACTTGTCTCCAATGAGTGCTCTCACTACTAAGCCCACGGGTGAGACCCCACTTTCACTCTAATAACTGTACAAAGAGGAAACTACCAGGAGTTCAAAGGGCACAGGAACCACAGAGCCTGGGGCTGGAACCTTCCAGTTTCCATCTATGTCCAGAGTTGAGGCCATCCCACAGCCCTTTATATCCAAATCCTGCTTAGAGAGATGCTTTCTTGGGAGTGACTCATTCCCAAGATCAAAGGCTCACAGGCCCACAGGAGGAACAAGCTCCAGTCAGAGTCAGCAAGACCAAATAACACCAAAAATAACCAGTTAGCAAAAAACAATCTCAAGAATTTAAGTAAAAGAAACCAAGGCTATAAGACATGGCATTATCAGAACCAGGTCTTCCACCACAGTAAGACCTATATACCCCAGCACACTGGAAAAACAAGATTTGGATTTAAAATCAGATCTCATGATGATGATAGAGGACCTTAGAAAGGACAAAATAACTCCCTTAAAGAAATACAGAACAACACATGTAAACAAGTAGAAGCCCTTAAAGAGGAAACACAAAAATTCCTTAAAGAATTGCAAGAAAACACAACCAAACAGGTGAAGGAATTGGACAAAACCATACAGAATCTAATAAAGCAAATATAAACAATAAGGAAATCACAAGGGAGACAATCCTGGAGAAATTAAACCTAAGAAACAGATCAGGAGTTATAGAAACAAACATCACTAACAGAATACAAGAGATAGAAGAAAGGATCTCAGGAGCAGAAGATACCATAGAAAACATTGGTATAATAGTCAAAGAAAATGCAAAATGAAAAACTTTCTTAAGTCAAAACATTCAGGTAATCCAGAACACAATGAGAAGAACAAACCTAAATATAATATGTATAGAAGAGGGTAAATATTACCAAATTAAAAGACCAGTAAATATCTTCAACAAAATGATAGAAGAAAATTTCCCTAACCTAATAAAAGAGATGCTGATGAGCATACAAGAAGCCTGCAGAAAACCAAATAGATTGGACCAGAAAAGAAATTACTCCTGTCACATAATAGTCAAAATACCAAACACACAAAAGAAAGAAAGAAATCACAAGGGAGACAAAAGAAATAAGGGGAAAATTGTCAAGTAACATATAAAGGCAAACCTATCAGAATTATACCAGAATTCTCAACAGAGACTGTGAAAGCCAGAATATCCTGGGCAGACGTCATACAGACCCTAAGAGAACACAAATGCCAGACCAGGTAACAATACCAAGAAAAACTCTCCATTACCATAGATGGAGAAACCAAGATATTCCATGACATAACCAAATTTAGACAATATTTTCCTACAAATCCAGTCCTACAGAAGATAATAAATGGAAAACCCCAGCACAAGGAGGGAAACTACACCATAGAAAAAGCAAGAAAGTAATAGTCTTTCAAAAACCCCAAAAGAAGATAGCAAAACAAACATAATTCCTCCTCTAACAACACAATTAACAGGAAACAGGAAAATTAATATCACTTCACATCAATGGAATCAATTCCCCAATAAAAATGCATAGACTAACAGAATGGAAATCTAAACAAGACAGCATTTTGCTGCACACAGGACATGCACTTCAGTGACAAAGACAGACACTACTTTAGAGTAAAAGAGTAGAAAAATTTTTTCAAGCAAATGGTTCCAAGAAACAAACTGGAATATCAAAAAAGTAGACTTTCAATCAAAAGTTATCAAAAGATGTGGGAGGTTATTTCATACTCATCAAAGAAAAATCTACTCAGAAGAACTCTTAATCCTGAACACCAATGCTCCAAATGCTGTTTCATGAGAGTCTCTGCCAGAGCCTGACAAATACAGAGACTGATGCTGGCAGCTGACCATTGGATGGAGAACTGGGTCCATAATGGAGTAGTTAAAGAAAGGACTGAGGTACCTGAGGGCTGTGCAACCCCAGAGGTAGAACAACAATATCAAGCAACCTGACTCCTCAGAGCTCCCAGGATCTAAACCACTAGTGAAAGAGTACACATAGAGGTAACCATGGTGCATATGTAGCAGAGGATGTCCTTACCTGAGTCAATGGGAGGAGAGGCCTTTGGTCCTCTGAAGGCTTGTTTCCCCAGTATAGTGGAAAGCCAAGGCAGGTAGGCAGAACGTAGTGGGTGGGTGGTTGGGTGGGTGAGTGTGGTGTATTCTCATAGAAGCAGGTAGAGGTAGGATGGAATGGGGGTTTCTGGAGGAGAAATCTGCAAAGGGGATAAGATTTAAAATGTAAATAAAGAAAATATCCAATAAAAAATTAAAAAAAGAAACCACTGAATATTTTTGAAATTTTGGTAGTTCTTTTGCTCAAAACAGGATTAAATTTTATCCTTGATTAGACATCTTCCATGTTTTTCTGCATGCAATGCTCCACGCTCCCCAGATTTATAATCAGAGTGACTAGTAGTTCATATCTTGATATTTATCAAACACTAAACTTTCCTCTATCTCAGTTTTTCCCTGGGTATAGTGTTTATAAATAATACTTGGCCCCTTGCTTCTTTGGGGAGTAACAAACAGATTCATACAATAATTATGTTTAAAGTATTTTGAAATTCATTATGGAAATATAATTTTTAAAACTATGTCTTTACTCCCATTATCTGAGTGACAGATTAAAATGAGAAAAACATTACTCTCTGCATAGAAAATGTATCTGATGATGTACAGGGTGTATTTTTTTTGTTTGTTTGTTTTTGGTTTGGTTTTTGGTTTTTTAAAGCCTTTGTGACTCTCCTCCAAGCATCTAAAAAGTTTCTTAGTTTGGTATGAAGTGCCTGATTCTTACGTGTGTAACTGTGGTAATCAACTCAGTAGCCTGCAACTTTACTAAAGAAGAGAGAATGGAATTATGGGGACCTCAGACCAGGATTCTAGGTAAAATATAGGAATCCAGATGTGTTTGAAATCTAGAGAAACAGCAATTATATGGGAGCTCATCCTGGATAATTATATTCCTCATGCTTACTGAAGAAGCAAACTTTACTGTGAGTATTGCAAGTTTAGAACATGAAGTTATTAATATATACCACTAATAAAATGGTTGCTATGGTGAAGATGACTAATGTTCCTACAGATAGCTACATACTTACCTAATTACAGCCTTTGTGGGATAACAGAATTTGAAATCTGCTTATTAGAAATCCTTAGTATAATACAGATTTATTAATATAATTTTGTTCATATTAGACCTTTAGATGTGCTTATTTTATATCTATGATTGTAGCTTTCTGAAAATCTCATACTTATCTTTCTCCCTTTTTCTGTTCCTCTTGGCTTCCCTCTCTCTTCCCCTTTCCCTTTCAGTTCCTTCTTCCCTTTCCTTCCCTCTCTCCCTGTCTGTTTCTCTTTCTCTGTCTCTCTCTCAGTGTGTGTGTGTGTGTGTGTGTGTGTGTGTGTGTGTGTGTGTGTGTGTGTGTGTAAGTGTGCATGTGTGTCTGTGTGTGTCTGATTATTTGAGCTATAGTGTCCATGTGCAGGTCAGAGAACAACATTGTGGAATCAGTTCTCTCCTTCCACCATATAAGCTCTGGCACCATATGCATGTCGCCAGGCTTACACAGCAGCTGTCTTTATCCCGTAAGTTATATGGCAATCTTCTACTCCTTCCAGTTCCTTTCCACCTCCCCTTTCATCTGGATACAGTCATTTTCTGACTTAGAAATTAGAAATGTACAGGCTTCTAAGAGATAATAGTAAAATATAACAAAATAAATTATAATAGTATAAAAAAACACATAGAGGTTTGACAAGACAAACCAACAGAGAGAAAAGAACTCACTTATTTCTATGTGGTAACTACTGGAGTACTTTTTATTTGAGGGTGCTGATATTGATAAAAGGCTATGCTACTTATTATTTATTGAGATATTTCCCATGTATTCAGCACGAGTCTCCACTGAATCTTCTACTAAAGATGCAGTATCATCATTATAACTACTTTCTTACTGGAATTTGTTGCAAGAGACCATCAGAAAAGAATTCAGGTACAGTTGGACATGGTATACAGTCAGATGTATGTTAGAAGTCAACTTATAAATAAAAAGGAGATGGAGCGAAATCAGGGGATAATAAAACTCTCCAGCACCTTGAAATGCAAAACAGAACTTGGGGCTATCAAAGAAATTGAGCCTTACTCTGATATCCTTAAACTGTAACCTAAAGTGAATTCTCCAGCATCTCCTGAAGTCTGTTTGATAGTATGTAGGCAATGGGAGAGCCATCCCCATGAGGCCAGCGAAAGTGTTAACTCTGTGATGTGACTGAATGCCTGGTAGAAGTGAAGTGTTCCACACTTAACGAATAATTGCTGCTTGATGGTCACATTGAATTTTGTCTCTGTTTTACTTTGTAAAGATTCATTTTATTTATTAATTTCTTTTGTGTTTGTATGTGTATGCATTCATATGCCATCGTCTATCTATGGGAGTCAAGGGAATATTTGTGGAGTTAGATTTATCCTTCTACATTTAAATGGGTCCAGGGGATTGAACTGAGACATTATGGCTTGATGTCAAGCACTATTACTTATAGAACCATTGTTCCAGCCCTCTATTTTACATTTTTATCACATTGTCTGTTCTTTCCTACTATTACTAAGTAATGAAAGTAGAAATGCTTGTCAAGCTACAAAAATACTAGCAAAGTGCATTTTTAGTGCAGAGTGGGTATTCAGTTAATACTAATTCCTCTCTCTCTCTCTCTCTCTCTCTCTCTCTCTCTCTCTGTGTGTGTGTGTGTGTGTGTGTGTGTGTGTGTGTGTGTGTGTGTGGTGTGTGTGTGTGTGTGATTTATATGTATGAGTTCCTATGTTTGTACATGGACATTCATGGCTGAGGAAGCCAGAAACTGACAGAGACAGAAACTGCATCTTTTCCTTGGTCTCCTTCACATTACATTATGAGAGAGGGTTTCTCACTGAATATGATGCTCACCAATGCAGGAAAATCCCTGGGATCAGCCTTACTTTACCTCCTTAGTAGTTGAAATCACTGTGTATAGTATTTCACTTCTACTGTGGAATAAACCTAAGTCTCTCTGATTACATGACCATTGCTCATATGAGTTATCTCTTTAATGTCTCTGACTTTTCTCATACTTACTGTGTTCAGTTCACTGAACCATGTTTGTCATTAGGTTCCATCACCCCAACTCTATATAGAAATGCAGAGTTTCTGAAAGAAACCAGAAAATTCACGTTGAGACCAGATCTTCAGAGAGCTAATTACTAATATTGGCTGGGCCAAGTGCCTGGCTTTCCTGTCCCATGGAACAGGGTCCTGATCCCAGGCTTGAAACATTTTTGCACATAAAGATTTCCTAGATGGAGAATTTTATTTCCACTGCTGGATATTGATATAGGCAATGAGACATGAATGATTCCTTTCCTAAACAAACTTTGCTTTCCTTGAAATAAACTTCAAAATTGAAAAATGAGCATTACATGTCTTGACAAGCATGTGCTATTAACACAAACAATAGCAACCCTCAAAACCCGATGCTTTTACTCTGTCACAGAGCTAGCATGGAAGTATCATAGTGGACTGAAGAGCAGAGGACCACTACTGTCCTCCTCCAGAACATATTCTTCACCAGAGGATGGAGGGAACATCAATGAGTCTGGATCTAGTGGTGGTGTTAATTTCAAGCTCTATTAAGTACATGAATTAATAAATGTATAATACCTCAGTCAGAACAAAATTACAACCCTGCTAACTGCTTTGCCAACAGTGAATAAATTAGCGCTTGCTCTGTAATTTTCACTGATCAAGGAAAAAGAAGATATTAGATAGAAAAGGAAACCTTCAACTCTACCTCCAGGCTTGCAATAATGACCTTATCTTCACCAATAACTCAAGCCCATTATTACTAACTATCCAGTTTGTAGCCTCATTCATGGACCCCTTGAAGACAAATTTGCCTCTTCTTCAATGGGTGTCTCATAGTAATATGTATGTGCCTCACTCTTCCAGCGCTCACAAAGTAAAAATTATTCAGTGGCTGACCCCATACCCAGCCAACCTGACACGAAATTTCCTGATCATACTGTCCTGACTCTATTATATGTAACAAGTTTATGCTTTACTACATAAAGAGGTAAGGCAGCCAATCACATGGTTTATGCTGCAGTGTATTCTGTGTTTGGGAGATTTCTAAAGCTTGATGACTTGCTAATAGAGAAGGAAGTTGGAAAAGGACCTCTACATCCCTCCTTCCAAGGATCAGACTTTTGCCCAGGCACCATTTTTTTATTTCTCAGTGGAGGTTACAACCAGTCTGGACAGGGTTCTTGTTCTCTATAGGCAGGCATATTTTAATCATTCACAACCTTGAATAACACAGGCCACTCAAAAGGTGGCATCTGGAACAATGCAGTGTTACAATAGCCACCACATTAGAGAGCTTCTTAAGTTGCTGATGGAGCCCATAGTACTTTATAAACCACTGATACAAGGATGAGAGGGATCTCAGTTGAGGCACTGCTGGCCTTGCAAACATGAGGTCCTACATTTGATGCCCTAAACCCAGGAAAAAAATCTCAGTTTTGATGTTCCATTCTTTTAATACTAGTGCTGAGAAGGTAGACAAGAGGAGCCCTGATGCTCAACAAACAGCCAGTCTAGCCATCTTATAGATTAAACAATTGCCCAATCTGTAAATCTATATGAAGTCCATGTCGCTCACACATCTCCTTGGTCCACAACCTAAGAAAGACATGAAAGTCAAAGATAGAAAAGTTGGGAAGAATAATATTTTTGTGCATGGATGGAAAGGTGTGAGAACAATGGACCATGCCAGGAAACTTGGGAAAGTTGAGTGAGTCTGAAATCCTGGCACCCAAGCACTCACATGGGATGTTAGGCTTATTCCTGTTCCCTACTAGATTAATAGCCAAGAACAAGTGATCACACTGAGCACACACTCCCCACATCTGTCATATAGGCCAGAACAGAGTTCTCCATATTAATGAGATATCTAGAGGCTCTGAGGGTTTAACCAATAAGCGTCCCTTCCTGGACCTTTCTTCCTATGAAAGGTATTTAATCTCTGTTACACCCTGAGAAGGTGGTATGTATCCATTTTCCACAATGAACAATCAATCAAAAGACAGTTTGGAAACAAGGACTGTCACTTCCATCAAAAACCACCATGGAGAGTATGGGAAATATCTTCACTTATAGAGCCAGAGGTTAAATCTCCTACAGAAGGACCATCTGCTCTCTCAAACACTACACTAAGGACAATTGCAAATGAGCTAAGCTGGAGTTCCTCATTTCTCTAGCCCCAGCCTCATTGTTGTCTTCAGCCCTCAGGCCCCCAACTCCATTCTTTTTCCAGCTCCCTGTGACCCAGCAACACATGGATGTCATGAGTTTGGTAGCCCCCAGCCCTGACCCCATCACAGGCCAGGGGACTCCTGATATCCCATTCCTGACTCCTCTGTGATGTTTTCCAACAGTGACTGGATGCCCAGAAGTCAGGGACCACACTCCCACACCTCCATCCTTGCCAGCTTAGGCCTTTCCCATTCTAGGCTATTTTTTTTCTCACCCACTGAGCAGTTTGTATCTGCACTTCCCTCACAACCTAGAACACAATAATTTCATTGCAGGATAAAAAACACTCTAGCATTCCACAGTTCTTCTACCCAGTGGAATTTCCCATATGCAAACCCACAAAAGCAAGGATGGACAAAGAGGTTGTGAAAAGTATCGAATTCATATGCACATGTTAAATGTTGTGACAAAGTCATAAATAATTAATACATACTAATAAAACATGATACAACTAGCAGGGTTGTACTGACCAAAAATATTTAATCTTTATATTGCTATCTCCTACTTTAAGAACAGCATCCTTCTCCAAAGTAGTTTAACAAAAATAATTACTCTGTTTCTATGGACATTTACTATGACATTTACTTACAGAGCCTCTGACAACTATTTGGATGGTGGTGAATAAGGAGATAAATATTTTAGTTGTAAGAAAGGATAGGTCCAACTACAATACACTGTTGTCTTTACAATTATTGTTACAGTCTGGTCAATTTGCTTTCAGAATGATACTCAAGTAACTTATGAGACTATATGATTGAAAGCTGTACTTGTAACATAACTAAAAGAATCAGTTGGTGGATAGGTGATCAGCACCCCTTTCTGGATGTCATCTCTGACATTCTCATTCCTTTCTTTATAGTGCTCTGGTCCATCTTCATCAATCCTGACCACATAGTTCTACAGATCTGACAAGAAACAGTGATATTCTCTTATATACCATTAAGTAAATTAGCCATTGAATTCTACTCTGCATTTCGCTATCTCTATCTTGCAGTATGTGCTAATAAAACTGTGAAAATAATTCAAACCAATAGACAAAATTTTTTTTTCTCTACACTTTACTCATGGAAAATGTATAATAAAATCATTTTGATAACATAGGTGACTTAAATTTACCTTTTACTTTAAAGTAATAAGAAATTAGATAATTACAGAACCCTAAAACACCTTGTTTCTCTTTTTTTTTTTTTTTTTTTTTGGTTCTTTTTTTTTTTTGAGCTGGGGACCGAACCCAGGGCCTTGCGCTTCCTAGGTAAGCGCTCTACCACTGAGCTAAATCCCCAGCCCCACCTTGTTTCTCCTAATACTTGCTACCATTGAATTTTCCTTGCCGAAGTTTGTGGAAGTCATCCTGCCTTACTATAGATTTGATTGAATGTAATTCCAATGATGAATCAGTATTTTATCACAGGTACTCACAAGAAAGTATGTGAAGTAGCTTTAGTGAAATGCTTGTTGCCTTCCATAAGAAAGAATGTAATTAGATTAGTCAAAAATCTAGATTAAGTCTGTAAATGATCTAAACATGTGACTTTTGCCTTGGAGGAAATGGGAAGTCTGTAGGGTATTTGGTCAGCAAATTGTGCTAATAAAGTAAAACAAAGCCATGTATAGGTGGTCATATTTTTTAAATACTGTACTTTAGAAAGGAGAAAAGAATGTATGAAAGAAAGGAATAAAGAAAGAACTAAATCTGAAAGAAAAACTCAATGTGGAGCTAGAAAATGGTTCAGTATGCAAGAAGGAATAGCTAATAATGTGTGTACTGTGAGCCTCTTTTCTCCCAAGGTCATTGTACACAAGGCCGCAAAGAAGCAGAGTAGACAAACAGATTTTCCAGCAGCCCATAAGTACCAATGGTACCAGCACCAGTGAGATAGATCAACTTTTCTCAGGGTGAATCATGGGTAATATAATTTTGAGAATGGGTTTAGGGATATACAAGGTGGCCAATGGTCATTGGCTGAAAGCTATGGTACTGAGATGCCTCATTCCTGGGGAAGCATTGCAAGGAATATCATGTGCTAGCTGAACTGGCTCTTATCAAGAGAATTGAAGCAAAACCTGTAATCTAACCAGGTAGAGGATACAGGGGTTTCAGATTCCTCAGACGAAATCAGAGAGCAAGAAGCCCTGTTGATAAAGAAAGCCTGCCATTTTGCACTGAGCTATCTAGACAATGATGGAATTCCACCTTAATTAGTTAAGCCACAGTCCCCAGTACTTCTGTAAAAATAATTGTGTATGGAAGTTCCGATCTATAAGCCCATGGCTGGTGAGGTTGAGATATGAAGATCCTTCAGGCTTGCCACCTCTTCCATGTGAATCACTGAGTTAGTGAAATTTACCTTCAGGAAGAAAGACTATCTCAGGTAATGAATTGGCAAGCCATCAGACAAGATATTCATTACACAAATCTGACCTCCATACATGTACACATGTGCTTGTGCCTCACACACACACAAACACTGACTATGAATGAGAAAGTACTGAACTGAATCCTAACTTTATACTTTTTAGCTTCATTTGACAACTTATTCAAACCCTCCAAGCCTTGAATGTTTGAATGTTGTTTCTAAAAAGATAAAAGTGGGGGGTGTGTTTTGATGAATGTGTAGTCAGGTATGTGGGAAGGGGTTGCCTCTGAGGACCCATGCTGAGGCATCCCTTCTTGCTGAGGTACCAGCTACACAAAGGTATAGTATAGAATAGAGTTTATTTAGGGCACAGGGAGGGGAGTTCATAGGGTAATAGAGGCAGAGAAATGCTGAGAGAGAGAGAGAGAGAGAGAGAGAGAGAGAGAGAGAGAGAGAGAGAGAGAGAGAGAGAAGAGAGGCTAGCCATGAGCATGTGGAGAGAGAGGGGAAAGGGATGGGGAGAAAGTTAGAGCAAAAAAGGAAAAGTAAGAGCACGAGAAAAGGGGAGGGCAAGCAGTCCCTTTTATAGTGAGTCAGGAACACCTGGCTTTTGCAGTTATTTGTGGGACCGAGCTGAGATAAAATGCTAACACTGAATATGTCAGGCTCCTAATATATTCAGTGATACTTCAAGCATTGATCATATCAATGTTTATAAACCGTTCAATATATTATCACTCATTTGAGTATTTTGAAAAACTACAGGATAGTGTTACAGGGAGAATTCAAAATATAACCCAAATCAAAATGGATGAAAAATGGCAATCACAGGAATGTTTGTATAATTGGCACTTCTTATTTTCTCTCTTTCATTCTTTGTTTTTTATTTTTTTCTATTGCAGGTAGATACAGTAACTGGCCGAGTGGAATCTGAGTTGTAATTCTTAACTGATCTAGATAAAATAACTATACCTTACTGGTGGACTGGTGACTGTTTTTGTTTGTTTGTTTATTTGTTTTGTCATCAATAGCTATGCAGTCCTATGCGAGTGGAAAAGAGAGTATGTAGGTGTGATTTGACTGCTGGATGCTGTCAGAAGAGAACATGAAGTCATCATTAATTAGGCTAAAATTGAGATGTAGTCAAGGGAGCTAGATGTAAATAACCTACTTTAGAAGCACCAGTATGTGTCAGTCAGGGTATGTCTGCCAATGAAGTAATGGTGTGGATAAAAACTGCTCAACTCAGAGGTTCTGGGTAGTTTCAAATTGTATATCTCTTGAGGAGGAAGAGCTTTTCAAATATCCTTCTGCTGCCTCTGTCTTATGTCACTTATAAGCATTTTTTCACATCCTACACTTTTTTCTTGCCTTATCTTGATTTGTATTCTATATGGAACAAATATTATTACCATATTGTCAGGCCTGAGAGTTGCATCACAAACCACATTAAAACCAATGTCAGGAAGCGCAAGGCCCTGGGTTCGGCCCCCAGCTCCGAAAAAAAAGAACAAAAAAAAAAAAACCAATGTCAGTTAGACATGAATGGCTTATTAAATGCTTACATGAAGACTGATCAATGAGGAACATAGCTCAGAACTGGGATTGAACCATGGCAAAAATAATCTTTTTCAGACAGTTTATTATAGAAAAATAAACAAAACAAAAAAATGAAAAAAACAAAACAAAGAAACAAACAAAAAACAGAATGAGCTCATACCCAGGTGTAGAAAGTGCTGTTTGGTGTTCCCCTCTGACTTAAGACAGTTTAGACCTAACAGCTCATACTGACCTTTAATTTGATGGGTCCTACTTAAAGCTTTGCGGAATTAAATAAGATTAACAAATCTCAGTGTAGTATAACCAATTTAAGCTTATCTCCAACTAGCTTACAAATAAATGAGACTCAGACTATTATTTGATTTGAATTTGAAAATTATTGAGGGTTCAATAAGCCTAATCTACTTTTCTAACATCTGGCCTAGATACATTCCAAGTGGTGTACTAAATATACTTGCTGTTTTTCCTGACCTTTTGATCATCATCCATCTCCATCCATGTCAGGTTCTTGTCTCCTTCTTTCTCCTTCTCCTCTGTTCTCTCCTCTTCCAACCAGGTCACTCCAAACCCACTTACATCTAAACACTCCAGTAATTTGCTATATCCTATTTTATTAAGCACATTGTTTTAAACAACACAAGGAACAAGGTTTGCACTACAAAAATTTAGAAATATGAGAAGTCACTTACAGACAATGATATTTAGGTATGGAATTGAGCATTACAATACATAGCAATAGACCAAATCTCTGTACTTCAGAACATACAGAACATAACAAAAGATGTGGCTAACACAGACATGCTCTGAGTTGTTATTTTTCTGTATCAATGACATTATTACTGCCACAATATGAAATGGCTGGCAGACATAGAACAAAAAAGGGCTTTAAGCTGTGCTGGGGATAGGGCTCAGACCATAACACATATTGCCATAAATACAGTGACCCAGAAGATGGACCTGCTCTGGGTAGATAATTTTGGAGGTAAAGGCTCTTTACTCACAAGTCTGAGAATCGGAGTTTGCTTTCTACGACCTACATTTCAATCTCAATGAAGTGAAAGGGCACCATAAGGACTTTTGTGGTTTTGGTTTGCTTTCCATTGTTTGTTGTTGTTGTTGTTTGGTTTGGTTGGGTTGGGTTTTTTTAATCCTTGTTTTGATTTTGTTTGTTTTTCTTTTGTTTTACTTTTAGCTCGTTTTTGTTCATTTTGCTCTTTGTTGTTTGGCTTGCTTGTATGTTTTGTTTTGTTTTGTTTTTCTTTCTTAAACAGGCTCTCTTTATTTAGCTCTGGCAGTCCTGGAACTTACTATGTAGATCGGACCGACCTTGAACTAAGAAAATTCTGCTTGACTCTCTTCTTTTGAATTAGAATTAAAGTCACGGAACCCTGCACCCTGCCCAATTTGGCTTTGAGGACTTTGACTTTGAAAAGGCTGACATTGACATGCACAACACAAAAGAGATATTAAACTACCCTCCAAGCTACCTCAAAAGCAATATTAGTCTCCTGCTTAAGTTTATCATAAAGACAACAGGCCATACCTGCTAGGAAATCTAGTACCTTGATTGTACAGAGACCTATTCTACTCTCTCCATTACTCCAGACCCAAATATCAGGGTGGCCCTTAGTTGTGCAACAGAACACCAGCTGCTGCCTATGCTTCTTTCCACTCCTCATGCCTCATATGGATCCCATAGACCACACCACTAGGATGCCCCCCTCATTTCTACACTGTGTCCCAATACCCAATTCATCAGGACACTCAATGCTCAACCACAGGCCACATCAGCCAGATTACCATGTAGACTCCACACAAACCTTTTCTATTCTCTCTTTTCCATCAGACTCAAATCTCAGATTTACCCCTAGCCTTTAAATACCTTATCTTTCCTTAGCTTTCCCTTCCCCTGGCCTCAAATGAAAGCAAACATTCCTAATGAACACACTAGCCAGGAGGTCACTAAAACAGCCAATAAATAGGCAAACAAATCTTTCAAAATCTAGAGAGAAAACAATAACTAAGGATCAAAACACCCACCCAATAAACACAAACCCAGAAATCAACAGCTAGCACTATAATTACCACAACCCCAGATGCCAAGATGCCAGCATAAGAAAGCTATCAGTAACATTTAGGACAATATGTCTCCACCAGAGTCCAGAAATCCAACTACAGCAAGCGCTGAATATTACAATATAGCCAAAGTACCAGAAAAAAGACCTTAAAAGCAACTCTATGAAGATAATAGAGGAAATGAATTAATTCCGTAAAGATAGCTAAGAAAAAAAAATAAAAAATTGAGGAAATAAATACCTTAATGAAAGTTAAAAAAAAAAAGTTGAAGAAAATGAATAACAGTGTTCAAGACCTGAAAATGAAAATAGAAGTAATAATGAAAACACAAACTGAGCAAATTCTGGAAATGAAATATTTAGGAATGGAAACAATAGGTTAGATAAGCGGGGGGTTCTAAGCAGTATGCATATGTCTCCTTGTGAAATGGAAATAGAGTAAACTTTGCTGGTGAAATATGCACAAGTGGGAACAGGACCATGAGAGATCAGCTAGTGGGGGAAAAGATGAAGAGAGAGAGCACAGGGAGAGATAGCAGGAATTGAGTTGCATTTGCAGGGGTAGTATGGAAAGAAACCTAGTGAAATGGAAACTTCCTGGGAAAATTATGAGAATGATCTACTGTGGACTTTAGCGATGGAGGATATAGGTATTTTCTAGACCAGCAATACCTCCAGTAGTGGGACTGAGTTATATTTTCTTAATTTATTGGTTGAGGGTGTGATGGGTAGATCCCTTAATATGCTAGGATAGAGTTGCTCTCTGAAAATTGAGTGACAAGGGGAGGGAGAGGTGTATGGCCAAGGATAATATCCATGCACATCAACCTAGCCCCAAAACCCTTGACTTGCATTCTGTCCTGTCTGCAACATGTGCTGAAATAATGATGATGCAGAACTTATGGGAATAGATGGCCCACATCTGATTTAACTTGAGGATTAATCCATGAGAGGTAGACCTACACTGGCTAGATGGGCAGAATTAAGAGAGTAGATAACTCAGAGACCTGGAGTAGAACCAAATACAACTGAAAACAAAAAAAGAAAAAAAGAAAAGAAAAATGAATGAAATGATTCCTAATGATATTCTACCACACTCATAGATAGATGCCTTTTCTGGTCTTCATTAGAGAAGTTTTCTTCAGTAGCAAATCCAAATCCAGGCATTATGTGGAGAGAAAATCAAACTGGAGATGGCTCTTGTGTTTATTCCCTTGGAATCCAGAAAACAGGGAGGAAAAGTTGTAGGAGTCACGGGGCAAGGTGGACATCAAGAGAACATGACTCACTGAATCAGTCAAGGAGGGCTCATAGGAGCTTACAAAGACAGAAGTGGCAGGCATGGGGCTTGCATAAGCCTGGAACAGGTCCTCTGTGTGTATGTTATGACTATTAGCTTGGTGTTTTGTGACTAACAGTGAGAGTAAGCATGTCTCTTATTCTCTGACCTGCTCTCACAGCCTTTTCGGTCATATTGTGTTGCCTTGTTCAGCCTCTGAATGAAATCTTAGTTCATCTTATTTTATTTATTTATTTATTTTTGGCTGTCATTCTTGGAGGCCTGCTCCTTATTGCAGAGGAAACATCGGTGGAATTAATCTGATGGAAGGGGCTTTGGGGAACTAGGGACAATGGAGGGAGAGGAAACTGGTGGAGATGTATGAGATAAGAATCTATTTTCAATTAAAAATTCAATAAAAAAATAAAGTTATGTTAAAAGTTGAAGGTTCCTCCTGGTTCTTGTTTGTTTGTGTTAATCATGTAATCATGTATATCTATTCCTTAAAAGTCACTCTAGACCAGACCATCTCCAGCATTCAGCATCATATGTGATAAAATGACCCTCTGTGGGGCTTGCCCATTCTGGTGGCGTCTGAATGCTGTCCTATTACAACCCAATTTACATAGCAGATGGGAAAATTTACTTCTCTCATAGTCTCTATTTTGTGAGTTTCCAGCCCTCTGCCAGCCTTGACCTTCTCATACTGAGTGGCTTCCACTGTCATAGAGCCTTGTCCTCTTCCTGTTTATTCTCAGATTCCTGGCTGTGCATGCAGCGTGAGCAGCTGGCCTCCCTATGCTGTTGAGCTGACACTTTCTATTACTGCCAGTGAGCACCAGGCAAACACATGCAGACAAAATCTAAACGAGCAGTCACACAGACAAAAATTAAAATGACCATTTAAAAACACATTATGGAGAGTGAAAATGCTGCAAATTCAGAACCAAATATATCTTGAGACAGTTTTAGTCCTTTCAATTGTCATTTTAATTTTTGGGTGTGACTCCCACATCATTTTAACTACTAGGTGAACCACTTAGAATATCAACAGATAGTATGTGAAATCTGTACAAGAGGTTTTGCACTTGCTATAACCTGCCTTCATAATGCTTCTACTAATATATAAGTGATTTATGACTTTCTTTGTTTGGTTCCTATAAAATCTTCATAAAACCATGTTAAACAAATCTTAGAACACTGTGTGTATTAAACACATTAGAATTTAGCTCCAAGTCACTGATAATGTAACAGTGTCACTTTAAGGAAAGGAATAAAGCATTTCCCCATGCAATCATTTAACTAAGAGTCAATCCATATTATAATTTTCTGCTTCCTATTTCCTATGCCTTCTGTCCTTTGTCAGTTCCATGAACTTGAATCCATGCCTGACTGAAAGCTCTCTTGTTGCTCAGTCTTTGTGTTTGTCTTTGTATGTGTCTATGTGTATCTGAGTCTGTTCCTAATAAAGAACTTGGTTTTATCTTTATTGAACAGCACAGAAAGCATCACATGAGGAAAGAATTGGATACTTTACAGAAAGATTTAAGAGAGCTTTGCAAGGTATTAAGTCATTAGATTCAACTGATCCAGGTAATAAACAGCATAACAAACACCACTCTTAATCAACAAATATTGATAGATGTGCTTAACCTTGTATGTAGATTTTTAAAAAGTTGCTAACAACTTTTGTATTTATTTTCATCAAATTATATATATGCATAGTTGTGGGTCACAGACATGGAAGAATTCATAATTTAAGATTATAGCTATTCTTTGGATTGGGTTATAAAAGTTGATTACAAAACAAGTATGACTAATTGTTATTTTTTTCTCTTAAAAGCAAGTTAAACACACTAGGATAACATTCTTAAGGAACCCAAACTGTATTACTAACTGTGACTGTGAGTCCAGAAAAGTTCCTGTCTGCAAGAATGTAAGAGACATTGTTTACAATATTGTATAGACACAGGATGTGTTAAACTGGGAGTTAGCTGAATTCCCGTTCACAGGCTGCTGTCATTCTTACTTGGTTCAAGAGCTACTTTTCATTCTCATTGAGGTGAGAACCCTGTTTTGTTTTGTTTTTTTATTACTTTTTTTTATTAACTTAAGTATTCCTTATTTACATTTCAAGTGTTATTCCCTTTCCCGGTTTTGGTTTCCGGGCCAACATCCCCTCCCCTTCTTTATGGGTGTTCCCCTCCCCATCCTCCCCGCATTGCCGCCCTCCCCCCAACAATCACGTTCACTGTTTTAAGTGGATAGTTTGCACTTCTTCACAGAGATAAAGAGTGAGTGAAGCCAGCAGTTGAACAGGAAATGACAATAACCTTGGTGTTTGCTGAGAAGACAGGTAGTCCTCTGGACTCTGGGAGCTCAGAAAGAGGCAGCCCTATTTTGAGCCCTGAAGTGTAACCTTAGGGGAAGGGGATTGCCTTCAACTGCACCAAAACAAAATTTGCATTGGATAATAAACTGGACTAATCAGTGCAGGTAACAGGGACTGTGTAACACCTAACACATTGAAATTAAATATAGATGAAGGGAACTAAAGGGGCACCCCAGTGTATGAATGTGCTTTTTCATACATGCATAGTTTGAATTAACCATAGTTTCAGCAATGCATTTCTGGACTTGTTGGGAGAGACAGAAGTTTGAGACAGAAAAGTCACTTGAAATTTATGTACCAGATAGCTATATGTAGTGCAAAACAAAGAGACCATGTATCATACATGATAGAAGTCAAGGACCAATATCCAATATTGTATTCTGAATTCCACACATGCTCTGTGGCATATGTGCCCCTGTACTTATTCACACAAAAGAACACACACACATATATGTATACATACAATCTTTTTTAAAATGATGGAAACATTAATGAGATACAGAAAAAGGGAAAAGAAAAGGAAAATGGAGGAATAATAAAATGAATATGGATCCTGTGGAGGGGAAAAGTCATGTAAAAATGTCTCCAACAATTTTTGGCAACACTAGCAAGTATCCATCATCTAAGAAGGCAAGAACGTGTGGGCTGTGCATGGGATATATTGGCTAGGCTTGAGTTGAGAAGTCTTTAGAGATGGATGAGGGTGGTGATGAAGCTCAAAGGAGCATCTGTGGCTGAGTAGTATTATGGGATATCAGTAGCAAATGAAATTTACCTGTCTAATAATCACCTGGAATACCTTCACATGTCAACTAACCATGCTCATTGATGCACAGGAAGACGATATAATTATACTGAATGTTTTGATGAAGTTAGGAGAGTCAGTTATACTGTTCTTTTAATTTACTGTCTATAATAAGATCACTATTGCTTGGCTGTACATAGGTTTGGCAGTTATAAGAGTGTTGTGAATCTCTCTCTTTCCCTCTCTTCTCTCTCTCCCTCTCCCTCTCCCTCTTCCTCTCCCTCTCCCCGCCCCCTCCTCTCTCTCTCTCTGCCTCCCTCCCACTCCTTCTCCCTCTCCTCTCTCTCTCTCTGTTTGTATGATTGTGTGTGTGTGTGTGTGTGTGTGTGTGTGTGTGTGTGAGTGGTGTTTAGAAACTAGAATATTCTGTGTCATATTAGCAACAGCTAGGAAAGAGAAGGGGATATAGTAAGAGAATTTTACTATCATTTCCTAATTTCTAATACCTATGAAGGTTCAGAGCATTTTGTGAATGGACTGAGCAGCTATTTCACTGTAGATGAGTCATAATGGTTGTTTAGCTGCCTGTCTTTTCTAGCAGAAACCTTGGGCTTTCCCTCTCTTTATCCTTCATCCACCTTGCGTAGTGACCTCATGGAAAGTGCAACAAGGAGTTTCCCTTTCTCCTAACATTCTACTCCCTTCATACCTTACAAAGGATCATTCAGTTAAAGGAAGGCAGGAAGGAGTAATTCCTGGAATTCCAGAGAGGATACTGAGGCTCTTTCCTCCCTGTTTCCCCTAGGAAATATAAATTCTCTTCATCACCATTATTTAGAATATGTCTATTCTTGTATAATTCTGATTGCTCTATGTACCAGACCAAGATAGTGATACGTTGAAGACTTACTTTCAGATGAAAAGCTATAGTAGAAAAGAGACACTAAATATCAACTCAGGGTGGAACCATTCCTTTACCTGGCATGTGGGATTGCCCATGGGCTTTGGGTACACAGCAGTGTGGGAATTCCAGTCTTTCTCCAATAAGTCTTTCTATCAGTCTGCTGCCTTCTATTCAAACACACTCTAATGTGAGTAATTGCCCTTTTATTCCCAGCTGATATCCACATAACACAGTCTCCTCTCTGCTCTTCTATACTCCTAATCACCAGTTTTTTCAGTGAAGCCTTAAGAATTAGGCCATAGTTTAGCTACAGGGACATGGAAGTATTGTCCTAAGTCTGCCCAATACTACATATCGAGCACACACAAATACTCAGAAGATTATATTAGCATTTAGTCATGAAATAGCTGCTTAGTCCATTCACAAAATGCTCCGAATCTTCATAGGTGTTAGAATAGCAAAATTCTCTTACTATATCCCTTTCTCCTTCCTAGCTGTTGCCAATATGTATAAGAAAGGAAAGTTGTACTAGATAATAACACATAAGAAAATTTACAAGAATGTCTATTTTGAGCATCAACATTGGACCTGCTGTTACCGGAACTATAATGTATGTGGACAATATCACTTAAAAATGGTAAAATATATACTATCTTAAAATATATACTATCTTAAAACATCCATTATGGGAAATCTGGCTATAATTTTTATGTCATCATGTTTAATGTCAGAAACATGTCTCAGTATGAAAAGGAAAATATTTTATGGATAATAAACACAAGATTTAATATTACATGGGTGAATAATTCCCTTACTTAAGAAAAAAAAACTGAACTCGATGTTCTGGCATTGATTAGCATTTGTACCCTGAGTATGAAGGATTTGTTTGACAGTGATGGAAACTCAAGCTCATTATTTCTGTGGTGATTCTGCACACTGTGCTTCTCTGAATGTCCCTGTTTTGTTAGCATAGTTAATTTGTTCTTCTTGCAGAGGTTAGGATTAGTGAAATTGGCCATGGGAAGCTTACAGAATACAGCCAGAACAATTATGTAGGGGACACTGAGTGACAGTGTCCAAATCTCTGTCTCTCTGTGTCTTTGTCTGTGGCTGTCTGTCTCTCTTTCTCTGTCTCTGTCTCTGTCTCTCTTAGTTCCCTTGTTCTCATACTGTCACACACATATTCTCCCGTTTAAAACCAAATTGCTTTTTCTCACTCTGTCTTACTCTCTCTACATATGTGCCCTGTCTGTCTCTCTCCTTTCCTGAATTCCTTCTCTTTTTCTTCCTACCTCCCTGCAATTGTATCCTGCTGTGAGTACTAGATCAAAAGTGAATAGTTCAGCAATAATAATTAATGTCAAGAGAATGGCTCAATGGATGAGAGCTGCCAATACAGTGATATGAGTTTGGAACCCAAACCCATGTGACACCTAAATATGTAGCCACTACATGGAAAGGCAAAAAGGGAACATATATGCAGCTTTCTTCTGACTGAAACAATGAGCTCCCGGATCAGTGAGATTCTTTGTCTCAAGGCAACATGGACAGCAATAGAGAAAGACAATAATAGCTCTGGCCTCTGCATGTGTTCCCAGAGGTATACGTATCACACACTCAAGAGCATGTGATTCATGTATATCCCACCGCAACACATACATCTTGGCGTTGTGTTAAAAAATAAGTTCAGAATCACAAAGAAATTGGCTATCCCTCCCCTTGAAGTATCTAGATAAGACACTACTTTTGATGAGGAATTTGGAAGTGATAACCCAGGGTTACAGGAAGCACACTTTGTTTTTATTCTAAACTATGAAGTGATGTATCTTTTTCCATGGCCTGTGGTTTGACCCCACAGCTTTATTAGAATTAGTATACTGGAAATAGAGGAAAGAAGGGCTCAGACACTTTCATCTGAGTGAGAATGTGCCAGGACTTGTGTACATAAAACAGAGATTGGGTCAGGAGACTTAAAACGTCTGTATAACAGTTTTACAAGGAGGGAGAGAACAGACTTGAATTCCTTGCCATAAACATAGTTATAATATTTGGCCTGGTACTTAATGTTTATTAAATGTAACCCGGTTACGCTCATAGAACATTTCTTCTTTACTTGCCAAACAAAATCTTTTTCTCCATTATCATTAGAAACAGCTTTGCATCAGCATCTAGCTCCACTGGTGCATGAAATGAGTTATAAGTGACAAACAACTTAAAGGGAGCTAGTTCAAACATTTGTATTCCCTTAAAACTTACCCAGAAATCAGTTTGTGTAGAAGTGGAAACAGGAAAATAAAACAAAACAAACAAACAAACAAAAAAAAAAAAAGCTTTTGAACCGATATATCAGTGACATTAGAATGTCTGAGTTGATAGTGAGAATTTTACAGGTGTGGTTCTCAATCCCAAAGCTCCTGCCAAGTGCCCAGGGCATCTGCTGGTAAACTTAGATTCTTGTGTCCTTAGACAAAGAAGAGGAAAATAGTCATGAGATTGGGAGTAGTGATTAGACAGAAAAGCTTGCCTTTAAAAGTTCCAGGTGGAGACTCAGAATTCTGATTGGGACATTTGCACAGCCTCACCCCATGTTTGTGTGCTACCAAGTTTCCTTGAGCTTGATGTTTTTGTAATGGTAAACTCTGGTGGAGCTGCCTCTAATTATCTTGTCCCCATGGATTCTTTCACATGTTAATCTTGATGTTGCTTTTTTCCCCTCTAGATTCTCTTACCACAAAAGTAGTGTATTTTTCAGGAAGGTAAAGGTAAATCAGATAGCCCTTTTTCTGTCCTGTTCTGGGCTGGTGATATTTTAATTGAGGATTAGGACAATGAAAAGATCTCCATGTCAAATCATGTTGATTTGTCAGCCTAAGAGAATTCTTGCATGGCCATTATTTATTGATATATAAAAATTCCTTGAAAACAAAGGTGAGTAAAGATGGCATGGCATGGAAAAATCCATTTGGTCATTCGCTTTGATGAAAGAAAAACAACAAAGCACAACTAGATGAAAATCAAACCACTGAACAGAATTCCACAGGTGTCTCTCCTAGTGAATTGCCCATTGACTGGACAGGGAGAACTGCCAAAATCCTGTTATCCCAGGTGATTGAATTGTCCTGCTCTTATGCCTTTGGAGTACTGGTAGCACTATTCTCGGTAGGGGTTCTAGACTGAATAAAAACGAGAATTAGCTTTCTCTTCTTCCTGGCTGAATATGTAATCTGCCATTATAAACTATACTCACAAAGTGTGAGCCAAAATAACCCCCTAAATAGAGACTAATTGTCCTAGTTAGAAGTATCTTTTGTCTGCTTTCACTTCTCAGGAAGGGGTCTTTTGTGACCTGAACCTTTGCAGGCCCTGTGCAGGCTGTTGCAGTCTTTGTGCATTCATATGGATATGAATTGCATTATGTCTGAAAGAATATTTCCTTGCTGACATCCAACCCTTTTAGCTCTTAGAGTTTTTCTACTTCTCATCTTCATAGATTCCAGAGGGGAGGATTTGGTAAAGACATATTCCATTTGTACTGAATACTCCCAAACCTTTCACTCTCTCTACTCTGCAGTTGTGGGTCTCTGTGATAATTCCCATTTACTGCAAGAAGATTCTCTGATAATGGCTAAGCTACAGACTTGCTAAGCTACTTGCAAAGGAAAAATCAGTTTCACAAATGGTGTCTCACTGGGTATTATTAACTACACTTCACTGTTACTTGCCCAGTAATAGAGGGCCAATACAAACAAACTTAACATTATTTTTTGTAGATTTTTGCTTCATATTGCTTTAGGGGGACAATATTTTTGGTCTTATTAGTTTTTTGCTTTTATATTATAGTTTGCAATTTTATGGTATTTTTAATTTGCTTTGTGTGTGTGTGTGTGTGTGTGTGTGTGTGTGTGTGTGTGTGTGTGTGTGTTACTATGTCTATCTAGGTGCCCATTAAGGTAGAGATAATATTTAATGCCCTTGAGCTGAAGTTATTGATTGTTGTTAGTTGCCTGATACAGATATAAAGAACTGAACTGTGGTCCTTTGCAAGCTTAGTAAGTGCTCCTAACCATAAAGCCATCTCTTCAGCCCAAATCCTTAGGTTTAAAGGTTGTTTTTAATCAGATATCTTTTAATAAAAAGAAGACAATTAAGCAATACTATTTCTGTTGTGATCCCTTGTTATGTTAAGTAAACCCATACCAGCAATTGGCTTGGTGAAAATTAATCACTTGTGCAAAGTCCTTTCCCAGACATAAAGCTGATTGATTCATCTATGGGTGGTTGTGTTTTAGGAACTGGTTTGGGTCTTCCATCATGGAAGCTCCTGAAGGTGACAGACATTTATTTTGCCTGCAATATGAACGGATTGCCTTTCCTGATTCTTAGCCCATGAGTGAATATTTTTTTATAGAACAATTCTTTCTGTTTCTCAAGACAGGCTGTCACCACTACACTGATGCCTTATGTGTACTTCCTACCAGGGCCGGCAGAAGAAGGGTGTGGGAGCACCCATGAAATATTTGCCAGCTTGATACTTTGAAGCTTGGTCTCCAGCTTCATAAATGAATCAAAAACAACATGATTTCATATGGCAACTGTTTTTACCTTCTCACAGTTGGATATTGTCAAAAATTTTATTTCATATGGCATTCTTAGTCTCCATCAACTTGGTTGTGATATAACAAGATTGCTGAGAATAGGCCATGGCAATGGTCATACATTCACAGCATACATTTCAGCTCCCACCTTCACCTGGAAGCTGTTCCATTGCAGTTTAAATAAAAGACAGACCCTTTCTGAATCCCTTCCTCTTCTTTCTCTCTTCTCTCTCTCTCTCTTACCCCTGCTTGTCTCCCTCTTCCCCCCAAATCCTTTTCCACATGGGACAGTTATTGGCCTGGTGTGGTCTATCTGGACTCTACACCTGATTCTATCACAACAGGTGTTATAAAAGTTTAGAGAATTAAATATTTAATGATATTTCACAAGCCTTTCCAAATAGAAAAGGGGTTGATGATGGTATATACAGAACATAATATGGATCCTATGATGAGAGTTATGTAAAAGAGAGTTATGTATAAAATAAATTGAGAACAAAAGTGCTTCACTGGTCTATACTATGAGATCTAGATTCACAGTTGACTGAGTCAATTAATGGTACAATAAAATTAGCAATGCCTTGACAAATAAATTCAAACATAGTTATCTAATATTGTATATTACATTTTGCTAAAATGTATTATGACATCTAAGAACTTCAATTGTAAGTGGTGTCACTTGCAAAACTATTCCTCAGTGAATCCTGGAGGTCTAGCCCATTAAGCAAACAGGGAAATAGTTAACTTATTATTGTTTGATTGAACTCCAGAAGCAAAGGGCAAATTGTGCTCAGATTGCTATACATGAGATTAATATAAAGATCTATATTATGGTAAGCACTTTACAAAATCTAAGAGAGTGTATTAATATTGTTTGAAGCAGGAGGGAATTAACATGATGGTCTGAGTAACAGAAATAGCCACTCTCATTTTTTTTTATTTAAGTAATTTTTACTTTGTTATTTTTTTCAAGAATTTTCTATTCATAAAAGTTAATCCTTAGCTATGATGTTTTAAAAGAAGATTATGTGCAGAGTTTTTCATGGCCATATGGAAGGGACAGTGTTCCAGGAGTCCCCACTCCTTGTGGCTAATAGCCATTAGGCTTCATTGTATGTTTTACTTTATGGTCAGTCTGGTGAACTGATGTGTGTAATCTCATTTGGTCTCATATGTATTATCCTTCTTTATTAGAGGAGAAAATAGAACAATTGGACTTTTCTGGCTCAGATGTAAACATATGGCAGTTGACTCCAGATAGGACAATGAGATCTGACCAAATGACAGAGGTATCTGTTCTCCACACCCTCTTTATTGCTTACATAATGACTTTGAGGAGGGATCCTTGTGAGTCTTGTAAGATGTAGGAACTTGCTGAGACTGTGAATGGTTGATTGCTTTCATCTAAAGTAGCCTCTCTTATTCTTCCCAGAAGGCATTGTTTCAGTTTGGAAAAAATTTCTAAATAAGTTAAACTCTTTAAACAGGCACAGTTTTCTAGAAGTGAAGCCAAGAGGTTTACAGCGATTTATTCTATCAATTATAATACTTAAGTAATTAAAACTAAAATTTTAGCAATAATAGAGGACATTTATAGTGACTCTTGAGGAAGCAACCATGACCTTTTCTGAGTCATTTGGCATTACACTCTTGCTCTGGAATAGTCCTCAAATTTTGGTGTGCATTAAACTCACAGATTCATAAAACTTCACATTAGAAATTATAACACTATAGAAATGGAATGCATTTTAATAATAACTCCCCATGTATTAGATGCTAGAGGTCACACACAGTTTTAGAGTATGTAGAAATATCTGAGTACTGAGTTCTTAATAATAAAAGGCTTCACACCTTAACCACAAGAATGACTGATGGAGTCTAAGTGTGTGATGTCACAGATAATCTTTCCTATTTTAGTATTTATGAACCAGTGGCTACACAAACTCATTGGTTGCTTTGGAATGAACTGGCAATTTGACTAGATTACAGACAGCAATTAACATGTAGCTGTGTAGAACTGAAAATGTTCCTGGGGACCCATAGTCTATAGAAGGGCATGGAACTCCTGGCCTCAGTTGTCTAGAGACACTGGCATGAATTTATTTCATTTCTACAGTCACTTTAGCCAAGTATTTTCAGTTTTATTGATACTGCTGCTCATTTCCTTACATCTTAATTTTAATGTGTCTGTGAGTTACCCAGTATCTGAGCTACTCAGCCCTCCATATGCCTATTTTGGCTCTCCTTAGGAGTTCTGCTCTTGGTCAGTCTGTTTCACAGGGCAGTTTGAGGCTGCACTATTTAAATAATGTCACTGTCAAGATGTATCAATTTTGCAGTCAGTTCTTCTCTTTCTTCCTCCATACTCACTGTATTTCTTAGTGCTGTCTGTCCCTGCTCTTTCTTGTCTCTACACTACTCTATTCCTCTGTGATAATTCCTTGGCTGATTTTTCATAGTGCCCAGCAACTCCATCCATATGCTCTTTCCTAAAAGTGCAATGTTTGCACTCAGATGCCTCAGTTGTATTTTCTGCTCCTAAAATATTTCAGGTCATAGTTGTTTTTGACATGTCACTCACTGACTAACCTTATTTAAACTTCTACCTAGTTTATGTTTAATGCACACTATCACTCTCCCTTCTCTCACATAGTGCTCTAGAATTATGACTTATATTTCTTATGTTATATTACTTAATATATTTGTGTGTGCTTTCTATAGATTCATGTGTACAGTTTCCCATTTTTGTGTTCAGTTGTACAAAAATACCTGTGTATGTGAATGTAGAGGCCAGAAGACAACTTTGTCTTTCATTTTTCAGATGTGGCCCATGTTGTTTTTTAAGTCATGACCTCTCACTGGCTTCAGGCATACTATAAAGCACAGGCAGGTATGACAAATGACACAGGGATCTAGTTGCGTCAGCCTCCCCAGCACTGGTATCATAAGCATGAGCAACTACATTCAGCGTTTTTTATTTTAATGAACTGATGCATTAATAGGATATATAATAGATAAAAACACATGGACTTATCAAAAAATCATTCAAATGAATAAAGCAGTGCTTAATAAAACATGTGGATTAGTTATACTATCATTTATGATATCCAAGATGCTAAGATAAAACACTGCATTATTTCTGTCTTAGCAGCAAAACTTTGGGTCAGATCTGATAAGTTTGGTTTTCACAGATAGCCATCCACCGTAGGAAGAGAGACTGGTTTCTGTGGTAATGGTCACATAAAGTGACACTTGTCAGCTCTCAAATCAGATGCCATCCCTTCCAGAGGAAGTTTGCTCTCATAACTCAGGAAACTGTAACTAAGAGTCTAAGATAGCAAAGATATATTTTTAGTTTGATACATTTTATTAATTGGTTTAAAGAAGGTAATATATGCTTGGAATAGAAGTCACTGCAACTGAATACCCGCTCTCAGACCTAGTGAGTTTTTGGTAATGCCTAAGGTGGTTTTAACTACTATTTCTAAGGATTGAGAATATCTTGTTGAGTTTTAAAGTTCTACTATCAACAAATTTGTCTGTACTTAGCAGTAATTATGAAAAAGACTGCACTGAATATCATGCTGTCCTTGCCATTAAAATAAAATGAGTTTGATCCCTAGAATTCACAAACACACACACACACACACACATACACACTCACACACACAAAGTCAGTCACAATGGCATAAGTTGTAATTTCAGTGATGCAGAGATAGAGATGGCAACACGCCTAAAGCTACTCTACCCTAGTTTACTTGGTGATCTCCATGTCAGTCAGAAACTTTCTCAGAACTAAGATGTGGAGGGGTTGAGACACATGTGTGCTTGTTCTCTGACCTGTATATATCCTTGAACACATATGTAACTGTTTCTGGACATACAGAACATATACACACATATTCAGAGACATAAATAGACACAGAAGGTAAATACTCTTCTTCTCTGAAGTTTCTTAGACGTGTATTGCATGGTTTTTTAAAAAATAACCATGTTGAATGATTGAAATTAATGTTTCAATGTGTTTAAATGAGGCTTCTTTCTAGGAACCTACAAAAGTCTCTGATCTATGAATTGTGAATCTGCTAAGAATGTAAGTTATAAACTTTGTACAATTGCGTGGAAATAGTGCTGATTAATATCCATTTAAATATCTGTTTTCGGGCTGGAGAGATGGCTTAGTGGTTAAGAGCACCCTACTGCTCTTCCAGAGGTCATGAGTTCAATTCCCAGCAACCACATGGTGGCTCACAACCATCTGTAAAGAGATCCGATGCCCACTTCTGGTGTATCTGAAGACAGCTACAGTGTACTTATATATAATAAATAAATAAATCTTTAAAAAAATAAATATCTGGTTTCATTCTCACTAATTGTCATATTGATGTGTGTGTGTGTGTGTGTGTGTGTGTGTGTGTGTGTGTGTTGCAGATATGTGCAAGTGTGTGTAGAATCCAAAAGTCAACTTCAAGTATCATACTTCAGGCATTATCCATCATTCATGATTGAGACCCTTAGAGGTACAGACCATAAGATGTACACTACACTGTCTGGTCAATAAGCTCACCTTTTCCTACCTTTCCAAAATTGAGATTATAATTGATCATCCTACCAGATTTGTAAGATAGGTCCTGGGCTAAATCTGAGGCCTTTGTGTTTTCACAGCAGCCACTTTAATACCTAAACTATTTCTCAAGTCCATATTGTCCATTTATATAAGCTGACTCCCATTTGAGTTTCAGGTCCAGTTGTTCTAGCCCTATACAAACTCCACAAGTTTCTGATGCCACCATATAAAAAACAGTCTTTCATATAAAAGCAATCTTTATTGTTAGATAAAATGGACAAAAGGCTTCTGTATTATTAAACACACATAGCATTTGTTATCGACTTTTACTTTCTAGTTTACATATTCCCTTCAATGTCCTGAGTTTCTAATGTTTGTGTGTGTGTGTGTGTGTGTGTGTGTGTGTGTGTGTGTGTGTTCAAGACTGTCTTGCCTGCAAATAGGCACAGAATAATTTCCAAACTGAAGAAGTTTTCATCTACTTTGTGTCTGTTAAAATTTCCACACTTCAGGGTTACTTTGATAACTGTCATGTTCTATATTCTTGTATTCCTAATGGAAAGATAAACTATAGTTATCAGGTTGCAAATGTTTGCAATCCCATGTGAGTGAGAGGGTATGGGAGCCACAAGAGCCCAAAACTATATTACATATAGTCAGAACTGTATGTAAATAAATGTAGAGTAATGCCTGGAAGAGGAAAGAGAACATGTAGCTTACTGGAGAACAGCAAAATCAGCCTTAACGACAGTAATGCAATAAAGATATCGAGAATTGACCAGACTGGTCAGCCTTTATAGTCTGGTAAAGCTTTGCTTTATTTGTCTTCTTACCAAACATAAGAGACCTTACTTATGAATGATTGAGAATCTTAGTCTTTCTCAAAGAGTCATGTGATATGGAATATTGGAGAGTATTTACCGTTGTATTCCAAATATCAAGTCAATAGAAGTATTATTTAAGAAATGCACAATTGAGACTGTGTGACTGAATCAGCCTAAAAATGTCTTGACCTGTGTTTCGTCCCCTAGAAGTCATGTGAAAAAGCCAGATGTGGCATGCTTTTAACCAATGCTCAGAAAGTGGTTAGAAGGAAAGCTTTGGCTCACTTTCATCCAGCGAAGATGGATTGGTGAGGTTCAGAATCTAGAGAGAGATCTTTCTTCAGAAATAAAAGAATACTTGAAGAACAAGACTTAAGTCCATTTTTGACCTACATATATGTTTGCACACATGGAGGCATTCTTATACATGTGCATGTGAACACACACAAACACACACACACATACATACACATACACACAAACACACATACACACAAACATACATTCACAGAGAGAGAATTATACATGATTTCTATCATTTTCTTAGCACTTCTGAAGGCACAGCTAATAAAACTAATATTGTAATTCCAGCTTCTTTATCAGTAGATAAAGAAAAACCCAAAGCTCACAGGGACTAAACCACAAACAAAAGAGTACATACACAGGGAGGGACCCATGGCTCCAGCTGCATATGTAGCTGAGCATTGCCTTATCTCACATCAATGGGAGGGGAACCCCTTGGTCCTGTGGACGTTCAATGACCCAGCATAGGTAAATGCCATGGCATTGAGGCAGGAGTGGGTGTGTGGCAGAGCACCCCATAGAATCAGGGGAAAGGGGGGGATAGGAGGTTTGTAGAGGGGAAATTGGAAAGGAGGATAATATTTGAAATGAAAATAAATAAAATAACCAATTAAAAATGAAAAACAAAAAAATGCTGTGCTAATGTGTGGAAAAGAAAGAATGACAGAAGACTCTCACAAGTCAAGACACACAATACTACAAGTGTTCTAAGTTTCTTGCATATTAGAAAATTCTTCCAACCTTGATTTCTGTTTCTGTGTTCTCCACTGAATAACCCCACAGGTGAGCTGGCTTTTTGCATCGGATACCTTTATGTCCCCTTTGAGTTAGCCTTTTGGAGTCAATTGCCATCTAACCTTTGGAAAATACATAGGGTCACAGAAGGGAATCTATGCTTAATCACATTTGGTAGCAAGAAGATTTGAAAAAGATTCTAGGATGAGAATGTGTTCCTAAAATAAATGCTTTTATGTGACAGTCCTTTTACATTTGTGGTGGTCTTCAGGTCCTACCTCATTCTGTTACATTAGTTAGCAAGAGCCTATGAAGGAGCTCTAGGATCTAGAAACGAGCAATTAGCTCTATGAACCATAGCAAGGCTCTTGACCTGTCTGGCCCTCAGCAAATCCTCTCTAAAAGAACAATACCCACCTGCCTCTGAGGACTGACGATGAAACTATAAGAAGCTCTAAAAGAGACTCTTGTTGTCTTCATAGTCTGTGTTTACAGCCTATCTCCTTAGCTTAGGGGCGAAGTGTGTCAGAAATAATAAAGTGAACATTGTCACTGAATTCTCTAAGGTTTTTCCCATTTTCATTTCCTTTAGAAACCCACTCAGATTTTCCATATTTGATATAAATTTTTCTTTGTATCTTTTCAATATCTCTGTGTAGCTGACTGTGTATTGAGATCCTTTATCTATTTGCCTGCATCCAAGTTTGCTATAACTATGTTGTAACTACACACAAGGTAGATGCTTATAGATAGACAAATGGACTAACAGAACCAGTAGCTCTCTAAACATATGCTATAATGTAAGATAACTTTCCCAGTACAAGAGGAAATATTTTCCTTTCTGTCAGTTCGTTTTCAAAGTTTGTTCTTTAGTTTAATAGTTCAACTAAATGTATTATTTATTATTTTAATTTTGTTTTGTTCTTTTAAGTCAAGTGTCTGTCTCTGTCTCTATCTCTCTGTCTCTCTGTCTCTCTGTCTCTTTCTCTCTCTCTCTCTCTTGTGTCTGTGCATGTGTGTGTGTGTGTGTGTGTGTTTGTGTGTGTGTGTGTGTGTGTGTGTGTTTGTGTGTGTAGGTACATATTTGGGCTCATGTAGGTGAGGCCAAAGTTTGATCATATCTAATTACTGCCTTCCTTATTCATTTGAGACCTAGAAGTTTGAAGCAGCACCTTCAGATGAACTTGAAGCTTGCAAAATCAAATGGTCTATTTGTTGAGGGATCATCAGGAACTCTCTTTCTTCTAACTTCTGTGGACTGGGTTTTTAGATGACTGCCATACACTGATATTTGAAATGGATATTTCAGATCCAACCATCTCCTCATTTTCACAAGACCAGCACATTACTGACAGATTCATCTTCCTATTCCTAAATGACATTTTTGATGGTATTGCTGGATTCATCTGCTTGGCTCAATCATTTTACAGGGGTGAATATTTAGTCTGCAGAAGGAAAGTCCACTTCCTTCTAACTGACAATCTAAGGAATGTTTCATGTTCTTGTTTTATTACTGAAGACCATTTCAGATTCAGGTCTTACCCTTGGAGTGGTAGTTAGTTAACACCCTCTATTCTACTGATGGTTCACATGTGCAAACCCTTACACACACACACACACACACACACACACACACACACACACACACACACACACACACACACACACTATCTTAATTTTAAAATGCATTGACTAGCTCAAAGGCTGAGCAGTTCTAATTATTTGCTGCTTGCAAACACTCCCCTATGGTATTCTAGAGTTAACATCTTTTAAAGTCTGTTTTATCTCTGTTACCACAAACACAATCTGGGAAGTGGCCTGTGTGGCCATTTACCTGATTTTCACATGTCGGCAGGTCTTTTGGTCTGGCCTTTCTCCTTCCGCATTGTGACATATCTGTCTCCTTCTTCTCTCTCCGATCCTATCCTGGGTAGATATAAAGATCATGATTCAGTCTACCATCCCAGGCATTGGTTGTTAGCATCCTTATCTCCCTATCATAATCAATTGGGAGCCAGGACCTATAGTTTCTTATAAGCAAATGTGAAAATTTCCATGTAATTTGGGAATCCATTAAATCAAGTCCCCAACACACACTTCCTATATTCAATTTGTTACTCAAATGTGTTGTCCCACTGTCACATCATGAAGTGTTTAGTGGGATCAATGGAACTCATGAGAATGCCACACTACTGAAAAGTCTATTATGTGTAAATCCAGATGCCTTGAAAGGTTAGAAACAAGACATTCAAACTGAAGAACATTTCATGACAGATTTAATTTTTTCATACTCTTCTATGGCAAATATCCTGGGTATAATCTTGATCTTCTAATTAAAAACTCACATAGATTATGTTCTCAAATCCTGGGCATTTCCTTCCTGGGTTCATAGTCAGACTAGAACCATGCAAGGGACGTCCAGCCAACTGTTCAGTGAGCTGCAGCCCAGCAGAATGCTGCAGTAAGTGCCTCTCATTCTTAGAGTTTGTGCAGCAAATGCACAGTTATTAGGTAAGGTCTAATAGCACAAAGTTCTACAGTGTTCAAGGGGATTTAGATAAGCAGAAACTCTCTCTCAAACCACTTCTTAGTGTTTCTACATTGCATATAGATAACACACATATGTAAACATTTATAAACATACATTTCTTTTTTTCTCCATCTTTATTAACTTTGGTATTTCTTATTTATATTTTAATTGTTATTTCATTTCCTGGTTTCCGGACCAACATCCCCCTAACCCCTCTCCCTCCCCTTCTATATGGTTGTTGCCCTACCCATCCTCCTCCCATTACCACCCTCACCCCTACATTCACGTTCACTGGGGGTTCAGTCTTGGCAGGACCAAGGGCTTCTTCTTCCACTGGTGCTCTTACTAGGCTATTCATTGCTACCTATGTAGTTGGAGCCTAAGGTCAGTCCATGTATAGTCTTTGGGTAGTAGCTTAGTCCCTGGAAGCTGTGGTTGGTTGGCCTTGTTGTTCATATGGGGTCTCAAGCCCCTTCAAGCTCTTTCAGTCCTTTCTCTGATTCCTTCAACAGGGTTCCCGTTCTCAGTTCAGTGGTTTGCTGCTGGCATTCGCCTTTGTATTTGCCATATTCTGGCTCTGTCTCTCAGGAGAGATCTACATCTGGTTCCTGTCAACCTGCACTTCTTTTCTTCATCCATCTTATCTAGTTTGGTGTCTGTATATGTATGGGCCACATGTGGGGCACGCTCTGAATGGGTGTTCCTTGAGCCTCTGTTCTAAACTTTGCCTCCCTAATCCTTCCCAAGGGTATTGTTTTTCCCCTTTTTAAATAAGGAGTGAAGCATCTGTACTTTGGTCATCCTTCTTCTTGAGCTTCATGTGGTCTGTAGATTGTATCTTGGGTAATTCAAGCTTAAGGGCTAATAACCACTTATCAATGAGTGCATACCATGTGTGTTTTTCTGTGATTGGGTTACCTCACTCAGGAAACATACATTTCTTATATGTGTATCTATGTATGTCAGACATACCTGTGTATATAAATGCAAATGAATGATAAATTTACTAATGTCTGACAGATGTTTTATATTATACACACACATAGGCACATGCATATGTATATACATAGCACACCTATATGTTTATGGGTATATGCATATGTATATGCATAGCATGTATGTCTCTATGTATATGTATACATATAGCTAACATATAACTATGTACCCGATACAATGCTTTCAAATGTCTTTTTGTACACATATTTTTAAAGGTTTATTCAATTTTTTTATATGAGTACACTGTAACTGTTTTCAGAAACACCAGAACAGGTCATTGGATCCTATTACAGATGGTTGTGAGCCACCTTGTGGTCCTGGGAATTAAACTCAGGACCTCCTAAGAGTAGTCAATGCTCTTAATCACTGAGCTATCTCTCTGGCCCTATTGTACATATTCTTTTTAAAAAATCTTCTTTTTGAAATATATGAGAAATGAGTGTGTTTCATGTATGTATGTTTATGTGCGAATACAATCACTTACATATTTTAACAGTAATACAAGTAGAGGTCAGAGGACAAGGTCATATATAGGTCGGGTATAACAAAGGACACTGAGATTCTAGATCCACAATAACCATATTATTTTGCATGTATTCTTTTTTGGTAGACTATGTATTCAAACTCAGTTCAAGCCAAACTGAATACTGGTATATTAAAGCATAAGCTTTATCCAATAAGGATATTCAAACACTGATGTAATATTTCTAATCATAAACATCCTATCATCCATTGGGATTTATATGGTTCAGAGTGATTTCTCTGTGTTTGATTTTTGCAGAAGATTCAACCAAATTCCATGCTTCTTTGAGGATAACCAATTTCTAACTACATTCTGAAGTCCTATTGTACCACAAAATGGTCATAAAATGTACAAATTTATCTGTGTTATTGTACTACAATAAATCCATTTCTTTTCACATACGTCATTGCTTAGCCACAGCTGAGCTTCATGTTGTCTCTCTAAGTATCTAAAGGCTCATCATATCCTACAGTGTCTTCTACAGAGGTTCTCTCTGGTTAGTGACATCACTCCAGTCACTAAGATGTTCATCTCCACAGACTCAACACTTACTTCTTTACTTTCCTCAAAAGTTTTTCAAATATTACTTCCTCTGCAAAGCATGACCTGATTGTTAAAGGAGACACCCATTATTCTATTCTCTTTTTTCTGTGTTGTGGATTAGTATTGTTATATCAAAACCTCTAGAACTTAAGATGATGCCCAAATCCTGGCAGCAACTGAATGGACACTTGGAGAAGGAATGAGCAAATCTCTAAAGATTTGATAAGGCTTCCTCACAAGCAAAATTTAATGTTGTTTTCTTTTTATATGTTTCTTTGTTTTCTGCTTTGAGACCTTATATCTCTTCTCTGTTTGAAAAATATTACTTATATTCTAAGCTCACTCAGGTACTATTGCCCACACATAGCAATAGATGATGCGGACACCCCACCTCACCCCCATTGTAACTCCTGCATATATTTATTAAAACTTTTCATAATTTAGTACATTTTGTTGACCTGCCTATGACACCACTAGACTAATAAAGCCTTCAATACTAGTTTTATCTCCCTTCCATCTGTCTGTTCAGTACTTAACATGGTTTCTACCTGTTCAACTCTAGCTTTAAGATGATTGTTGCTATGTATGCACACATTTCCAAATACATATGCAAACATTTAATTGTCAAAAGTAGAAACATTTTTGTTGTTGTTGTTGTTGTTGTTGTTGCTGTTCTGGGTATCTTTTTGTGTTTTTATTGTGGAAGTCCAGTGTTGACACAATTCATTGCTAAAAGCTTTAGTTGTTTCTCTGTATTGACAGTGAAGAGGCCTGGGTAACCTGCCTTATAAGAGTTCTGGGCCACATATGAATATGTACATGAGGATCTGTTACCTGATACCCAACATTTATGAAAATGCTGATGTATCTCATTGCTGGGGTAAAACATAGACTAGCAAATCCATTGAGCTCATTAGCTGGCCACTCTAGTCAAACCAATGAACTTCACTTTTATTTGAAAGAAAATGTCCCCACAACCAACATAAAAAAGCAAGTCACAGTTGTTCTCTGCCTTCTTCAGGCACATACAGTTATATACACCTATCCACATGAACATACATATGTACAGAACTCCTCCAAACATAGTTTCATCTCTTTCTTCTCTGTTTTTTCTTATCTCCCTATTATTTTTATGTTTTAAATTGTGTGCATGTGTGTCAGTGTACATATGAGTGAAGTTGCCTTTGGAAGTCATTACTTTTCTTGAAGCTGGATGTATGGTGATTGTGAACCTCTCGTGGATGCTAGAAACTCAATTTGGGTACTGTGAAAGAGAAGAAAGTACTCTTTGGTACTGAACCAGCTTTCTCACCCTGTTGTATGTTTCTTGCTACCAGTTGTCTTTGCTGAGTCTGTCCTCATTTCTCTACTACCAGCCCCATACACTTTGATTAGAGTTTTATTTTATGGAATCATTTCTGTGTTTATCAGTGGGTGCTGTACTTGTGATTCTGTATGATGCACCATGCCATTCTAATGGAAGACGGAACAGAAGTTTTTGGACATATTTGGTTGAGTTTGGACAAGTGACTTAACCTCTATATCCATGTAAATATTGCAGAAACAAAAAAAGTTGTTAGTCTTCCCAGAGGTAACACAATATACGGAGACTTAAAAAATGTTCAGTACAGACTGGGTAGAGAGCTTGGTTAATAAAGTACTTGTTGTCCATGTGTGGAAATCTGTTTTTGGTTCTCAGAACATATAAAAAACTTGGCAGAGCACTGTATGTCTGTATTTTCAGTACTGGAAAGGCAGCCACAAGGAACTTCCTGGAACAAAGTGGCCTGCCTATCTAACTAAATCACTAAGATCCAAGAGAAGTAAAAGACCATGTCTCAAAATATGATGACAAGTGATTGAGAAAGTCACCTGAGGTTGACTTCTAGCCACCACCTTCACTAATGTATACATGCACATACCAAAAGAACATTGAAATAGACAACCCTTGCTATAATCAAGCCTGTCTTTATCATAATTTTGTGGCAGGAGTCTCTATACCAAACAATCTTTATAGGCTAGATTAATTTGAAATGGATAGAAATATGTGTTTTCAACTATTTCAAGGGTCTTTAGTTTTTATCTCACCTCTAATGATGAGGAAATGATAATGAAAAGTGCCAAAGCAAGACATCTTGTCCAGTTTAGTGGAATTTTAGACTTTTGAATTTGGGGATTTTGGGATCAATACTTACCACCCAGTGACCACATGATGAGGAAAGTATTTTGCTTAGTTAATAAAGTCTACATTTCGGGGTTGGGGATTTAGCTCAGTGGTAGAGTGTTTGCCTAGTAAGGGCAAGGCCCTGGGTTCGGTTCTCGGCTCCGGAAAAAAAGAAAAAAGAAAAAAAAATAAAGTCTACATTTCATTTTCTCTAAGTTAGGGTTTCCAGTGCTTGAAAGAGACACAATGACTAAGGCAACTCTTATAAAGGACATTAAATTGGGGTTGGCTTACAGGTTCAGAGGTTCAGTCCATAATCATCATCAAAGTGGGAGCATGGCAACATCTAGGCAGTCATGATGAGAGAAAAACTGAGAGTTCTACATCTTGATTTAAACATGGCTAGAAGTCTGACTCTTTCAGGCAGCTAGGAAGAGGGTCTCACAGCCCACACCTCCAGTGATATTCTCTCCAACAATGCTGTACATACTGCAACAAGGCTATACCTGCTAAAGTTGCCACCTCCTTGGCCTAGCATATTCAAACCACCACACAGCTTTCAACTCCATGAGCAGAATAATGGGTAGTGGGATGCAAATTTTAGGCCATTTTCCAGGAATCTCCAAGTCAGACTAGTTATATCTATATGTTATTATCTCACCTAAATTTTCACAATGACAACATTCCTAAACACAGAATGAAACTCTTAAATGCAATTATATACCCAGGGGAGCACTGTTGTAACTCAATCATATGAGAGCAGGGTTAGCTCCTTGGAGAAAAAATAATACACATCTTTAATAGAAACCAAATGCTTTCATGTTCTCCAAATGGAACAAAAGAGGGTTTTTCATTTTTTTACATATCAAGAGAAAACTTCATTTCTTTCTTCCTTTATATAAACAATTTAATGTTGGATATGACAATAAGTGTAGACACACAGGCACAGTTGAACTGGAAGGTCAATACTTGAGGCTCCAGATAATCTATTTTTTAAAACAGTCAGTAAGCCAAAGATACATATTGCATTTTCAAATTCTTCCATGATGAATCCATATACTCATTTATTCATACACAAAGTCTGGATGGCCTGCATCAGTGCTTGATAGGATGTAAAAACACAAAGAGGAATTCACAAGACACTCAGCTGCAGATATCTTTTGATATTTTACAAAAACCCCTTTTGGGGGGGGCAATATTTCTTTGTGTATTCCATAGCTGTCTTGGAACTAACTATGTAAGACAGATCTGCTACCTAGTTGTGTAGTTAAAGTCATGGGATACCACCATCTGCAAGAAATGCAGTTTTAAGCAAAAGAATAGAAGGGTAGTGTAATATCACTTGGTATTAAATGAATTGACAAATGGAGAATTAAGTTGCAACAGTAAGAAATATACATAAATCATGATCCCTGTAACAAATTAATGACTGACTAACAAAATGGGAGCCAGAGAGAGGATTTGGTGGTAAAGAGGATCTACTGTTAATTGACATCAATGCCCAACACTGGGTTAAGACTGCTCAGGATAGCCTAAAACTTTAATTCCAGATACATAATGCCCTCTCTGGACTCTGAAAGAACTGCATTCACGTGCACATATGTACATAATTTAAATTAAAAAAGCTTTTAAAAGTTACAATGAAATTATATTTTCCGATGTGGATAAATTTCAAGACCAAATTGAGTTGAAATCAATAGTATGATATAATTCATTAAAAGCATAACAAAATAGAAGATATTATATGAAATGAGAGGCTGAGGAAATAAGCTGCTTGTGCTGCAAAATTCAGTTACAGTTAGAAGAACATATGTTAACAAGAAAGCAAAAACGGGCTTATCAAAATGGCAGGTTTTTTTTTCCAAGAAAGCAAGGAGAATCATGAGGACAGCATAGGATGTACATCTAAACAAGACCTAAAGGAGAAAATGGAGGAATCTATCTAGTACTAAAGCTGGTAAACACTACACTGAAGGAATAAAGAGGCTACTTTTATTTTCTTTCTATATTGGTATTCTATGTTCCAAGATGCTGAATTCTTTATCCAACAAAGACAAGCCTAAAAAAGAAAATGCCTAGCCTACTTCCAGCAGGCCAGTTACATAATGATAACTTGACTCAGATAGACAAAGAACAATATCATTATGTCAGTCTGGCTATATAATGAAGCTCTAATTCAGAGACACAACAACACCAGAACAAAGGAGAAGAAACTGAAGGCATCTGGTAAAGAGTCAGCCAGGCACAAAAAGTACATATGAGGTGTGATTCAATTCCCGGAGGTCTCTAGAGGAAATAGGATGAGACAGAACTCAGAAAGCAAAGGGTTGGAGCCTGAGAAGAAATTGGAAGTTGCATATAATTAAGAGAGTTCCTGCTTGGGGTGGGGAAAAAGTTCTAGAAATGCAGAGTGGTGGAGCAAATTACTGAGTATTCTTGGTACCACTTGTCAATTCTAAAATTCTAAATGGTTGAATGGTCAGAATGGCAGAGGTTGTATCACATATATTCAACTATGAAAAGAAAATGATTTTAAAGAAGTAATCTAAGAAGAGAGTCACCTACAAGCATTTGAGTTTGTAAACAAAAGGAACAAACTACATGGAAATCTTCAAGGAGCTGAGAGTTCTGTGAAGTGGGAAGCAAAAAGGCAGGCAAGGCTCTGTGTTCCTTCTATTCAAGAGTGTCACATGTTGCAAGGGCAGGAGCTAGAAAGGGAAAATGGGAGGGTTATGAGGGAGATGGGGAGGGGGGAAATGTAATTAAATTAAATTTCAAAAAGAAAGGAAAGTCATATGTGATTTGAGCAAAATAATTAATGTCAATTCTCATTTCAAAGTAATAGTGTGATTTATTTTGAGCACAGACTCTCTGAAGGACAATATTGCAAATGGATATATCAATGACCTTGCCAAGCACACACCTTGGGAACACAAGTTTGGAGTAAGAATGGTAGCCAAAAAGAGAACGAACTATGGTACATAGAGAACAGATCTCTAACACAGAGCCAACAGGACACTGAAAGTTTGGGGACTGGCTGGAGAGACAGAAAGGACACCCTCCATGCTGTTCAATCACACAGTTTAAATATTGCAGGAAACATGAAAGGTTAATAAAGATTCTTTTGCAGATATTCTTCCAACTTGTAATATCATATGATAAGAATAAAATACAAATGAGTTGATCACAACTGCTTCTGGGGTAAAGGTAGGGTAAGACAAAGATATTACATATGTTGTATTTCCAGCTTAGCTACCTTTTAGTGACTGATCATCCAGATTAACCTCTCAGGAACTATCTAAATAGGCAGGCTTCTATTCTCTGGTTACGTAAAAACATTTATTTAGGAAGACAAACAGGTTATCTGGAATCAATGACAATAGACAAAAGCATGGTGTGAGCAGAATCAGTTTTCTCTGTCAGAGGACACAGAATTTAATCCTGAGATTTAAATCCTATCTGCCATTAAACGTAAGAACATGACTGTACAGTCTAGACAGAACTGGAACACCTGGGAACTCTCAAGGTTCCTGGAGGGTTTTTTCTTCTTGTTGTTTTGTTTTGTTTGGGTTGGTTTGCTATTTGCTTTTCCTACAGGAAGCAGGCATTTAATCAGCATGTAAGAGATAGGGATGGAATTTGTCAGGTGATCTTTTCAAAGAGGGGCACAGAGCATCATAGTTATACAAGTACAAGATTTAGATTATCCAAGGATCCCTAATACCATAAAAGAAAAAAAGAAAAACGAATCCAGTGTTGTTCTTCATATCCCATTTGAGTTGCTTTTCTTGTTGCTGTGATCAACTATGGCAGAAAGTAACTCAAGGAAGGGATATTATATTTTGGCTCATAATTTGAGGGAATAGTCCATTATGGTGGCAAACAGGTGGTTACAAGAGTGAGGCAGCTGACCTCATGGCATCCCAGTCAGGAAGCAGAGAGATATGAGTGATGAATTCTGATGCTCAGCTTGCTTTCTTCATTTTTTTTAAACATAGAACTCTAACCCATGGAGTAATGCTCTGAACAGTTAAGGTAGGTCTTCATTCCTCATATAACCCAGGATAATCTAGAAAATGAATCAAGAGTATGCCCAGAGATACGTCTTCTCACTGATTCTAGATCCTACCAGTTTAATCTGAATAGTAAATACCATTTTCATATAATTTCAGAAAATGAATAAATGAGTCTAATAATTAACCTGAAAGGAAACTCGGATGACATCCATGGCTATGGAGAAAACCATCACTGTCTTAGTTTAGAGCAAGCAAAGAGAAAGATCCTTGAGAGTAAAAACAAAGAAGTAGAAAAATTCCTTGTTCTCTAAAAGCACATGACCTAGAGCTACAACTGGAAGACAGCTTTGAGTATTGATCCATTCTAATGTTTAGCTAAAAGAATTTCTCTTGATGAATACTAAGTTCTTTATCTATTTAATCATTGATAAGGCAAGTTGCTTCTTAAACATCTATTTGCATTTATACTTCCAATTTTTACGGTTAATGTTTTGTGTTTATGTATGTGTTACACATGTGATCTGGATATATATTCATTGGTTTTATTCATAATTTTATTTGTAATTGGTTGTTTAACATGTCGCCTGTGGGAAGCAGATAATGTTCCTACCCTTGCAGCTGAACTCAGCCCCTCTTTTCTTTTAGAATAAAGAAGTTACTGATGTTAACAGGAAAAACATGTACCCTCTATTTTACAATCAAACCTGGTATCTAGAAAGAGTCCTAACTTGGAGTTGTGGGCATGACTTAAGTTCAGTACCATAATGCAACTAGCATACAGGAAAGCCTATATATAATACATGGTCAAACCCATACATATTATTCTAATTGTGATAAAAAGGAATCAGTGGGCACAATGTGTGGGTTCAGACTTCTTTGCCAGTATGATGCAACTTCAAACTCCAGCTTTTTATTGAATTCTGATGCCTAGCATTGTTACTGTATGAACCAAAGGATGCTCATTGTATTCTATTTTACCCAGGTCTCTTCAGGCTTTACTTCCATCACATTTGTATGACAATAGTTCTTTTCCTCCCAGGCATGAAGCTTATAAGCATCTTTTCTTGAGTTTACACAATATGTATACACTCTTGGAGAGATGTATAATTATGGATCCCAACAGGATTCTCTAAAGGAGATACTGAATAAATTATTATTTAATTATAACTCAAATCATAGCTGTGGATAAAATGACTTTCAGAGCACTCGAATAATACCTTCCTGAACCAATTAGATTGTATATATTCAACCATGGATAAAGTATTTCACTGGAACATAGTTGACCATAAAGGTGACATGTCCCAAGTAATGACTACATTAAATCAAGGGATGGTGATCCCTAATCTGATGGAGGCTTCCTCGTACCAGGGAGGTAAATGGTGTGAAACAGTTCACAACACTAGCCAAGGTGAAGACACTTGAATCATTGCTGAAGTGTCCTGAAGGTGACCTTTGGCAATAACAACTTGAGTTTCTTGTTCTAGCCATAAAGTACCTGGTGTTTAGATGAAATGATGAATCTTTAAACAGTGCTTGTATATGGAAGGTTAACTTAAACTTGTAAACAGACACCTTTAAACAGTGCTTGTACATGGAAGGTTAACTTAAACTTGTAAACAGACACATGTGCTCTTATATATAAGGGGGTGGTGAGTACATGTGGATACACACAGAAATGTGTGTTGTCACATGAAGCTTTTTCAATGCCCTGCTCTTTAATATGGGTTTCAAATCTACAGTTCAAGTTCTTCTGATTACCTAGCAAGCATATTGCACAGAACCACCTACAGCATCAGTTGTCATCTGCAATCTAAGCATTGCTATTTGCTTTCTAAATGGCCTGTGGAACTGACCAGTTTTTTTTAAATAATTTCAATATATATATATATATATATATTTACATCTATTGAAATATATATATATTTACACACATATATATCCTTTATATATTTATATATACTTACTGTATATGTGTGTGTAGATATTGATAGGTCATCTTGACATAACTTTATCAGATTGATGATAAAATATTCAATATTCTATAATAACATGTGTGATAGATTGGACTCTAAATAAACAGTAGTGTTAATTGCTGTCACTAATATAAATAATTTTGCTAAATTCATTATGGTTATAACACAGTTACACATTTCTGTAAAACTAATGCAATTTTCTGTTACATTAAGAGCTACAGACATAGAAACTTGCTTGAAACATCTCCTAGGGCAGCCTTAGTGTGTCTTAATGAAACCCATTTAACATGTGCTAAGTTATTTAATTTCTATTGCATATTTTATTAAGTAAATTTATTGTAATAATTTTATAAAGACCTTGAAACAATTGAAAATTAGCTTTATGCAAAACACATTCACTTTAACTTAATAAATTTTTGAAGACACTAAAAATCTTTACCAGTGAATGCCACCTGAGCATTCCGATGATGTCTCTTCAGAAGCTCTGTTGTTTACAGATGTTACAGATGTGTATGTAGTTATGTCTATTTCTCCATTTATATTTCTACTTTTATATTTCCACATTTATATTATTGCTAGTGATATTACCAGTACTCATGTGATATTTTTATTTTAGAGAAAATGTTATGTATCTTGGACTGGCCTCATTCTCGCTATGTATTTCAAGAGGACCCTGAATATCTGATATTCCTGAGTTTACATAAATAGTTCTGAGATTATAGTCAGGTATTGTCACTTTATTAGATGTAGTTTGGGGATCATGAAGCTAGGCAAGCACTCTATCAGCTGAGCTATATTCCTAGCCCCTTCTTGATTTTCTAAAAATTAAATCATTTGTAAATGTATAAATATGAATTGGCATGTAAGAAAAAGAAGTGTTAAATGTAGCTGCAGACATTCATTGCTGAAGCATGTGAAAATACTGACCAATGGCTCTCTGTTCTCCTTTGCAAAGAAGCCCATCTTCCCAAACTTTCAACACCACTATGTTGGGAGTCTGTTTCCCCAGTTTCCTGATTTCTTCTCTTCTTCATATCAAATGATAGTTCTATGTCCACTCTTATAGCTAAAGAACTTTTTCACTCATTCTCACTCAAGACATTTTCAATCTTAATTTTTCAAATATCTTAGTAGATGTTTTGATTTTTATATTCAACGATTACTTCAAACAACTCAGAGATGGTAGATTTCTCTAAGCTCTGACTGTACTACAGAAATCTTTAGATTGAAGGTGATGGATGTATTTTCTCAAATGGTCTTTATCTGAAAGCAGAACTGGTAATATAGTAGAAACTATGCCCATTTTGGTTTTGTTCAAGAGAAAGAATGTGAAAGGGTCTGTCGCCTTTGCATTTTGGAGGTATTATTGTGGAAACAATACAGAAATCAAAGGAAACAATTCTATCTTTGCTTTTAAAAGCCTTGTGAAATCAGGCTTTGAGACTTCCAGAGTCTCAACTTTTTTCTGCCATTTTCAAGGTTTTTTGCATGAAAAACACAATAAAGACAAAAGATACTCAGCAGTTGAGAGCAAGGCTACTCTTAGAAAGGACCCAACTTCATTTTCCAACACACGTGTCCAATAGCTCATAATTGCCTGCTTATAACTAGCTACAGCTAATACAACAAAATTTCAGTCTACTAGAAATACATCTATGCACATGTGTGCTTGTGCACAGACATATAAATATAAACAAAACTAGTCTTTTAAAAGTCATAATGATTTTCTAAGCAGTGCATACCAGAGTGTAGGGAAACGACAATAAGCCTTACAAATATGTACCTACCAACACAAAGATTAACAAAAATTATCAGCCTGATAAGTAATGTATAGACTACTGTATTTTATATTTTTTACCCTCTCTCCATTGTGTGAGCGTGAGTGTGTGTGTGTGTGTGTGTGTGTGTGCGTGTGCGTGCGTGTTTGTGTTTGTGTTTGTGTGTGTGTGTGTGTGTGTGTGTGTGTGTGTGTGTATAAATGTTGCTTTCATTTGCTCATATGAAGGAATGAGATTAAAACTATACCCAAGATGTGTGAATATGGTATGGGGGCTAAGTCCAGAGCCTTTCTTTTTCTGTTATAGAAACTTCTACATCAGTACCATATTATTTTCCAAGCTGATTGATTCAATTCCTCTTTAGCCTGGATTGCTCTGCTTTTCCTTGCTATTTCTTGCTTTTCGGCCACTTCCTCTCCTACTGAGCTGTGTCATTCAGTCTTGATATGAGGGTTTGTACCTAATCTTACTGTAACTTGTTATGCTGTGTTCAGTTGGTATCGCTGGGATGCTTGCTCTTTTCTGAAGGAAAATGATGGAAGAATGCTTCTGCAGGACGGGGAAGTTGCTGGGGTGATTGGGAGGTGTTCAGGGAGTACTTGAGATTGTTGTTGAGACATAATTTATAAGAGATGAATAAATGCATACATATACATACTTACATACATACATACATACATACATTAGAGTTCGGAGGATAAAAAAAGAGAAATATCATAATAAGCTATAATTGAGGACAGTGACTCAATCCACAGACATGCTTAAATCCCAGTGCATACCAGAAAAATCATTTTTTTGCCATGGGGTAGCAATTGGGTTTGCAACAGAACATTATGAAATATAGTGGGAACATTGCTGGCAAGTCTGATAATCTGAGTTTGATCACTGGGACCCAAATGGTGGAAGAGAAAATGTCTTCTATAAAGTGTATTCTGACATCCACGTGCAGGCCATCACATGTACAAATTAATAAATATTCAACTAAAACATATATTAAATTTATAGTCTATGAAAAAAGGACATTAAATTGAAATATATGCATCAAGAAAAATAAGGCAATGGATAGTGAGATAAAGTAAGAATTCCAAAAAGCTTACATGTACACTGACAAAGGAAATGTGTACAACTATGTTTTACATTTTTCCAATCCCTGAATAAAAAACATTTAAAAAAATAAACAACATATTAAGAACAAGGGTTTCTGCCTAGTATTACAAAGCAATAGAACATATTACTGAGAAGTTTTGAGAAAGAGTTGTGTATACATTGTTTTTATAAAGGCAACTTGTTCTTTGAAGTATCAGCTAAAGAGCTCCTAGATGCCATAAATTCTCTAAAATTTGGTATTAAGAGAAAACGTTAAGAGTCAGGAAAATGTATTCCTCTGAATAGTAAATCAAAGAGTTTAAATATGGTGCATATAGATCCCAGAGACTTTTCCACAGTGGAAACTGTGTAACCAGGATGAGCAAACAGCAGCATTTGGACATATGTTACTTATAATTGCAGGCACCTTTCCTTTGTTGCCCAAATAGTAGGCAGCTATACTGAAATGTACCAGATGTAATTCTTGAAAGAAATAAAATTAAATGTTCTCCTTTACTGCCTGGTGACCAGGTCATGAATACAACTAGGAATATTTATACTTATCCTGAGAGATCCCAGCTGCAAGAGTCTTACAATGAATAGAACCATTTGACCTTGTTACAACATGATGTTCTTCATTCTTGCTGAGACAAGATCAGGAAGAAAACCCACCAACATCTTTAGTTTAGAGTCAAATATCATGGGAAAAGTAACAGGAGTTTTCACCCAGACATTCAAGCATGTGAATCCTGTGAAATTTGGCACCTATCAGGGGTCATAGATCACAACCAGTGATCCTGCATGCAGGGGAGTCATGCTGAATCAGCACTCTATTTTCAAACTTAAGAGAAGACATCAAAATACAGACAAGAAGAGTCATCCTCATTTTCTTTCAGATATAAAAGCTCAAATTTATTATTGTTTCACTTTGAAAGGATAAATTAAAAAAAGTAAAACACTACAATTAAACCGAAGGAAATGTCTTGTGTCAGAAAACGAAACAATCAAAAGCAGAGGTTTATGTTTTTCAACACACTGAGTGTAGGGAAGAGAAGTAAAGTTTAAGCAGCATCTGTTGTTATCTTATTCAAATTTATGGAGCACGGGTGCTATAAAATGAGAAATAAGCTAGTATAACAGTGTGGGGTGAGAAGCTAATTGAGAAAGACACAATAATTATAAAAGCAAAGCTTCCAGATAATGTAAAAGAAGCCTGTGGTAAAACCAAATATGCATCAACACAATTATAAACAATACACATTATGAAAAAGAAAAGACAATTTAAAAAGCACATTAAATGATATGGTGGATATTTGCATCCATTTGAATTTTGATGTTTCTAAATCTGAAGGGCAGTTGTCTCTCAGGGACAGGACAAAGTATATTTCCCCTTTAGAAATTTGAAGGAAGTTAAATAGAAGTTCTCTCTTTGTCCTTATCAAAATGTAGAGTTCTAGGTTGAACACTAGATAGCATTACATAATTTGAGTCAGGAGACAACCCCACAAATCAATGATGGGCTTTGGGAAGATATTTCAAGGAGGGGAGGCAGTACATGAATGCAATGAGGATTTTGAAGAGCAGAGCCTACAAGACATTGTCCAGAGACAGTTAGTGGGTCAGTGTGACCCAGGTGCATGCTCACTAGAAGTGGTTCTCAGAAAGTCATACAGTGAGTTGGTGCCTGCCATTGGCCCTCTTGTCTTTACCCCAAAGACACAGTCAGTTAAAAAATGACTAGAATTTCTGGGTATGCATTCTACAAATGCTTTTCCTGCCCAATTTTGCAAATAAATTAATATATTCAATAATTAAAAACATGTAAATATAAGTGAATATTTGCTTCCTCGTGAATAGGCACATCTTGAAGTTGACTCTGGACGTCAGAAGAAGGTATTGCAACCCCCAAAGTGAAATTGCCAGTGATTATGAGCTACCTGTTCTGTGAATCTAACTTGAGTCCTCTGCAAGGATAATATATGTTCCTAATTGCAAAGTCATCTCTCTACTGCAATGTAAAAATAATTTTAAAAATGACTTCTGTTATCTAAACCCAAGAAAGGAAAATGAATATAATGATACTGGAGATGATGTTTTTTTAGAAATTTAAAGTAATATGCAAAGATGAGATTCTATTATGCAAGAGATAAAATGGGCATAAAAGGATTATATGAAAATAAAAAGGGCTAAAATGCAAACAATAAGCAACAGTGTGTTGTAGCAGAGCTTTTCTAGGATAGGAAATAACATGGGAATTTATAGACAGAAGAGGTTTATCAGATATTGAGGCATCTATTCATAAGATCACAGTATTTTATGTGTACATCTTTGTATTCAGGTACATGTATCTGCAGGTTCATGTGTACATGTGTGAATGGGGAGGCCAAAGGTCTCTTTGAATATTTGTCTCGGATACTGTCCACTGTATTAACTTTAGACAAGGTCCTAAACTGACCTTGGAATTACTGATTCAGCTAGACTGGCTGTTCACTAAGACTCAATGATTCTTCCTTTCTTCTTCATATCCCTGGAATCTGGATGACCAGCTTGAAACATCATGCCATGAACTTTTACATGAGTTCATGTGACTGCACACAGATCCTCATGCTTGTATAAGAAATACTTTACTAGATGAGAGCCATCTCTTTCCAGCCCACAGAATTTAAATTTTAAATATCTTGAAAACAGGTTTCTAGCCTGGATACACACGGAAATAGTAGGTTAGAGGTAATTAAAAAATAGTGTGTGCGTTGCTATGTACTTGAAAACCTTCAAATAAAGTACAATTCACCAAATTTTTTAGTGCGCAGCCTCTAAGCATCCTTATACCCTAGTTTTAAAAACAAGTCGTGTGTGTATGTGTGTGTGTGTGTGAGTGTGTGTGTGTGTGTCTGTGAGAGATAGAGAGATAGAGTCAGAGAGACAGGGAGAGAGACAGAGACAGAGAGACAGAGGCAGAGAGAGAGATGATAGATACGTAAGTGTAAAATTATAGATAGTTTATGTACATCATGTACAAGTAATTTCTGTGAGAAGCAACAAGTGGACTTTGGATTCCATGGATATTGAATTACAAGCTGTTGTAAGCCTCTTGATGAGGATGCGAGGAATCAAACCCTCTTTCTCTCAAAAGCAGACAACACTCTTGACTGCCTAGCCTTTTCTTCAAACTTATGATATTCTAATACTTCTCATCATTGTTCAGGAATAACATTATATTTTCCAAACTGTTGGTATACAAAGCCATTTTCAAGTATGTTTTTAAGGTATGTTATTTCATCAAAATGTATCAGAAAGGAGTAAAATAGATAAGTCTTTGTAAAACACACACACACACACACACACACAAATACACACTCAAGCAAACACAAGTTCTGAGGTCTAATGTTAAATTATTTGTTTGAGGAGGTGGTTCAATGAGTAAAAACCATGCTCATGTAAAGTTAGACAAAATTAGTGCACACATCTGTAACTGAATGCTGCCATGTCTGTAGGGTAGGTAGAAAGAGGGGGACATCCAGAAACTTATGGGTCAGCTTGCCTGAGTACATCTCAAAGAAAAGCAGTAGGTTGTTTTTATTTTATTTACTTTTATTTTATTTTATTTTTACTTTATTTTATTTCTTGTTTCTCTTTTATAATTGGTTATTTTATTACTTACATTTGAAATGTTATCTCTTCCCAGTTTCCCCTCTACAATCTCCAATTTCCTGCCCCCAACTTCTATGAGGGTGCTCCCCTATCCACCCACCAACTCCTCTTCAGTGCTCTAGCATTCCCCTACCCTGATCATTGAGCCTCCACAGGACCAAGGAGCTCCCTTCCCAGTGATACCCGATAAGGCAATCCTCTACTACATATCCAGCTGGAGCCATGGGTGCCACCATGTGTACTATTTGGTTGGTAATTTAGTCTGTGAGACTTTGGGGGTTCTGGTTGGTTTATATTTTTGTTTTTCCTATGGAGTTGCAAAACTCTTCAAATCCTTCAGACAATAGACTGTTTTTAAAGCAAGTTATTTGTTGACAGTAGACAGACACAATTGCTTTCTGACCTACACACACACACACACACACACACACACACACACACACACACACGTACACACACACTGGCATATGCTCTGCACACCCCCCCAACATGAATTTTTAAAAACACATTAGCAGTATGATTAGATTATAATTTCAAAAATTAAAACTACTTAGCATAAAATTCTCAAAGAATTAATGAAGCATAGTATTAAAATGAATTAAAATCTTGAGGTACCGGACATAACAATTGTAATACCTCACAGGAAAAAAAAATGAAACTTTACTGACATTTGGATTCCCCGAAGCATCATTTTTAAGAAAGCAATTAAACCATTTCTGAATTTTTAGATAAATGAACTATCTCAAAAACTCTCTCACAAGACAACCTGTGATTCATATGAATAAGTTACATGAGGACTTTCTCAGATAGTAATGTCCTTAACAGAACACCCATCTACTGCTCTGTATATTTTTTTGATCTGTGAATTATAATTACAATTCATTCCAGATAACCGAATAAGGAATTTACAAGGAAGAATGAAAGCATGTTATATTTGGTGGTTTGAAGAAAAATGATCCCCAAAGGGCACATAGAGTGTGACACTGATAGAAATTTTCATAAGTTGTTGATATTATAATCTTGTTGGAGTAGGTTTATGCTTGGTTGGAATAGGTATGACCTTGTTGGAGTAGGTGTGGAAGGAAGTGTGTCAGTGGTAGTTGGCTTTAACATTTCAAAAGGATCAAGTCAGACTCAGTGGGTAACTGGCTCTACCTACTGCCTTTTGTTTCTGATGTAGAACTCTCAGATCCACCTGTAGCACCATGTGTGCCTGAGTTCTGCCAAGCTTCCCACAGTGATAATAATGGACTAAACCTCTGAAACTGTAAGCCAGTCCCAATTAAATGTTTTCCTTGTAAGAAATTGACATCACCATGGTGTCCTTTCACAGCAATAGAAACCCTAACTAAAACACTATATGATTCTATTTTATTAGCTACTTTTCTTATTGCCCTAAGGAAATATCAAACAAAAATCAACTGAAGTGAGAAAGAACCTATTTGGGTTTACCGTGAGAGGGCATACAGTGTAGTGCCATGGAAGTGTTGAACCCTCCCAAAACAGACAGGAACTAATCTAATAGAACTTCTAGCTAGGTCCTTATTCTATTCCAGCCACCTTGCATCCCCTACCTCCCAATACACCACCATCACACAGGACAGTTTTGGTGGTGGGGAACCCCAAAGAGTGGGTGGTTAAATGGGCAAGCATTTAATTGGAAAGCTACTGTGACTTTTAATATAATTGATTGGTGCTGGGAGTCATATCATAGATGCTGATCTTGTTAAGGATGTAATATCAAGACACGGGTCTTATTGGGAATTAATCTGTAGCTTGACTCAGGTTTTGTTGCAACTTGGAAATGAATGCTAGAAAACAGCTTGTTAGTTTACATGAGTTCAAACTCATGACAGGTTCTCTAAAATGGAATCTGAATTTAAAGAATTTGGAGGGTCAACAGTCCATTATTGTGAACAATGGAGGTGCATCAACAAAACAGTGGTGTGGCTGGTTATATTGATTACATCTGCACTCAGGAAGCAGGGTATAAACAGAAAAGGACTGAGGCAAAATATAACAAAGCCCACCACCAATGATTCACTTCTTCCAGCCATGCTCCACTTCCTAAATGTTTCACAATTTTTCTCAAGAGTACTACTGAAGGGCACTAGCAGGGAGGTGACTGGCAAACATAGTGTTGGCAGAAGTTAACCTTCTCTCTCCCATGTAAATCCTAAAGATACCCTTCAAAGTCTATTTATTACCTTATTTGTATACTTGTATTCACCTAATTAACATGCCCAATCAGAATATGCCACCACACCCAAAGCCCAATCTTAAAAATATCTCCCGATTTCTTTCCTTAAAAATTACATTACATCCCACACAATAATAGTGGCAGACCCCACTCTCATCAATGGACAGATCATGGAAACAGAAATTAAGGAGAGACATAGAGAAACTAACAGAAGTTATGAACCAAATGGAATTAGCAGATATCTATAAAACATTTCACCCTAAAACAAAGGAATATATCTTCTTCTCAGCATCTCATAGTGCCTTCTCCAAAACTGTTCATATAATCAGTCAGAAAAGAGGCCTCAGCAGATACATCCTTAATCATCTGAGAAGGCAAATGAAAACCCTGAGATTCCACCTCACACCAGTTAGAATGACTGAGATCAAACTGAAAACAGGTGCTGTTCAGGATGTGGAGAAAGAAAAGCACTCCCTCATTGTTCATGGGACTGCAAGCTGGTACAACCACTCTGGAAATCAGTCTGAATTCAAAGAGTTAAAGGAGCTTACAACCCCATAAGAGCAAAAATACCAATCATTCAGGGTTTCCAGGGACTAAGCCACTACCCAAAGACTATACATGAGCTGACCCATGGCTCCAGCTGCATATGTAGCAAAGGATGGGTTTGTTGGGCACCAATGAAAGGAGAAGCGCTAGGTTCTGCCAAGGTTGGATCTCCAGTGTAGGGGAATGTAGAAGGGGGTGTTAACGGGGGGTGTATGGTGAAGGGAACACCCTTATACAAGAACAGGAGAGAGATGGTATAGGATAAGGGAATGAGAGATCCATTAACACTTTACTTCATGGGGTCTTAGAAAAATGCAAACTGGAATGTGCATGGCTTCCTATCTAAGTAAAGAATGGTGAATATTAAATATTATGAATGTTTACAGAATCTTTGATATTTGTTTTATATTTATCTGTACGTGCATGTAAGTGTGTCTTGGCATTTGTATTTATGCATGAATGCATTGCCCACAAAGGCCAGAAAGAGGTTTTAGATCCACTTGAACTGTATTTATAAGCATTTGTGAGCCATCCAATGTGGATCCTAGAAATTAACCTTTAGTTCTCTGTAAAACCATAGTCATAATCATTCTTACATTTCTTCAGCTCCAGTTTATGTAACTTGAATTTCACCTGAAAGCATAACATGGAGACTTGCTTAACCTATACATTTATATAAAACTGAGCTGTGAGTTCTACAAAATGCAAAATATATAAATAAAAAATTCAGACACATTTTCCTGAGACCTTTTAAAATGAAGTGAATTTGAGCTCACATAAAAATATTACAGCTCTATTTCTATTTTACTGACATTTTACACTATTTTAAAATAATATGGGAATGCATAGATATTTTAAATTAATAAGACAACATGCTGGCAAGCCTTAGGTTTTCAATTGGTGAACAGATGGTGAGAGTGCAGTGTAGGCTATTCTGGCTTCTACTTAGCACTTGCTTTTAGAATCTTCTGACCATATGCAGTGATGCCCTCAGCACTTGTTTTGAATCTCCTTTAAGGAGGGGAGGCAGTCATAACAAACTTTTATATTCTAATGTTTGCATCAAAGTCTTGCTGCTTGGTTATCAACATTAGGCTCAATTTAGTACTGTGAACAGGACCAAAAGTTGGTGGTATCTGGGGTGTCTAAATACAAGGTGTGCAAAAACACATCTTTTTTTCCCTGCTTGTAATGGATTTAATGAATTAGTTTAACTTGATTCAGAACTTTGATTTGAATAGCAGTGCTATTAAATCCTTAATATTATGTGGCCCTGAGAGTATTATATTCAAGATTAAAACGCTTCAAAATTTGCATATATACTTTATACATTTATGTGTGCATATGTGGTAATTTAATATTGTCATTTTAGGGATAAACCTAAAATATACTCGGCTAAGGAAATGGTTCTGGAGGTAAATGCTTGCTTTGCAAGTGTAAGGACCTAAGTTTGGATACCCTGAACTCAGGAAAAGTCAGACACAGGAGTAATCCCAGCACTCTGGTGCTGAGAAGAGAGATGGAGCTAAGACAAGTCCAGAAGTTCTCAGGTCAGATATTCTGGTATATGTAGTGGCAATTATAATAGTTTGTCTGAATAAACGTGGAAGGCAAAGACAGACATCAAGGATGTACTCTAAATCTGACAGATGGTACATGTGCAGTCTCTCTCTCTCTCTCTCTCTCTCTCTCTCTCTCTCTCCTCTGTCTGTCTTTCTCTCTCTCTCATACACACACACACACACACACACAGACACACACACACATCACAACACACAACACAAAACACACACACACAAACTGATAAAAAGCAGTAAAACAAGAGGCAGGCATGTACTTGTTACATAAACGGACAAGTTTGAGGTAATGATCTTTTCCAGCAATGCCCAGGGTATATAGTTTCTGGTTTTCAGAACTTTGTGTCATAGTTGTATTCTGTGCTACTTTTGAAATATTTTTTTTTCAAATTCATTGGTGTATAAACATGTGCCTCATCATAAGCATCATGAGTGTTACAGAGATAAAATAGGAAAGTATAAACTTATGCACTAAATTTAAGCTCTTCTCGCTTGCAATTTTTGGACTTTAATGATACATAGTATTTAGCTTTTCTCTGAGTGTTTTTAAAACTATAATTTTGATGAATGGAAATGTTTCTCAAGAAAAAAAAATCTATGTACTACATTATATGTTTTGACTCACAGCCTTAATCCCCTGATTGAACCGTATTTGGACTTCTCATAATGTAACACTTCATGCTGCAGCAAAACTTCTCATTTCATGGGTCAGAAGTAGGAAGGATAAGAAAGGTCAGGGTCCCATGATGTCCTCTGTTCTGGACAGTTTTATCCATTTGAAACAAACTAAAATCATTTGAATGGAGAAAGTATAAATTAAGGAAATGCCTCCATAAGACTGTGCTGTATGCAAGGAGTTTGGACATTTTCTATATAAATGACTGGTGTGGGAAAGCCCAAATAATTGTCGGTATTTTCCCTTACTAGTATTCCTGGGTTTTATAAGAAAATGGGCTGAACAAACCATCTGAGTCAAGCCATTGAGTAGCACCACTCAATGGCTTTTAAAAAACATTCTTCCTCAAGATTCCTGCCCTGATTGAGTTACCATCCTAATTTCCTTCAATTGTAAACTTTAATGTGGAAATATAAGCCAAATAAACCCTTTCATCCCCAACTTACTTGAAGGCCATGGTGTTTCATTGCAACAGTTGAAATCCTAAGAAACCCTGTGAAAAGATAGCACCTAATTTCTCCCCTAGGATGACCTGTTTTAGGATCCACCATGCTGTAATATAGTTATTTTGATAACATTTTAGATTAAACATGTAGAAATAACAGAGCGTCACATACCTATATATCCTTTTTGTCCCTAGACAGAAGAATGGGGTGATATCCTGGTAGTAATAGGAAGTCAAGATGAACATTTTTCTCCAAGGAGGAAAAGAAAATCATCTTGTCTAGAAGTGTGCGAGGAAATGCATAAAATGTGTAAATCAGTAAAGCATAGGGTCTATCATGTTTGTTTTTTTTTTAACAAAAAAGGAAAAGTAAAATTTGTATTTATAGTAAGTTTTTGCATAGCAGGGGAAGATCTTAGGTTTGACCTAGTATACCTCTCACATACTTGATTAAAATTTAAGATAATGTTGCTTTTATTTTTTATGTGAATGTGTGTTATGTGTGAATGTATGTTATATATATGCATATTAGTGCTGGATTCTACATAAATGCCCAGGGCAGAAGTAAACATTAGGTGCCTTCCTCCACTGCTTTCTATCATGTTTTCTGACTCTGTGTCTGTTTGTGTTCTTGGAGTTTACTAATTTAGTTAGAGTGGTTGGCCAGTTGTCTGTAGGTATCCTTTTATTTCTGTCCCTTCCCAGTGATGTGGTTACAGGTACATTTCTTCTCACATGGATCTTTTGTGGTTCCGGGAGGTCTGCACTCAAACCCTACATTTATGTGTTAAATATTTTATCGATGGAGCCATTTTCCCATCCTCTTCTATTTCATATCATATAAAGTAAAGACAGAAATACAGTGTAATGTTTGTTATGATAATTTAACTGTGTAAATGAAGTGATGGAATTCACATACCCAGACAACATGATCACAGAATTGAGAACAACTTCAAAACTAATGACAGATGACAAGAATGCACAGTGTTAGATTAAACTTAGGATGTTGGAGGGGATGGTGAGGGTTGATCAGAGGGTAAAGGCACATGCTGGTAAGACAGAACACATAATATAAACATAGAATTTCTGGCACAGGCAAGTTGTCCTCTGTTCTCCACACATATTCTGTGACATGCATCTATCAAGTCTATCTATCTGTCTGTCTTCCCTTCTCTTCTCTTTTCTCCTCTTCTCTCTCTTTTTCATTCTTTTTCTTTCAAACACACCCGCATATGATTAAATGAGTAAATATTAGTTGAACATTTTAATGTCAGAGATACTTAAAGGAAATATAATGGATTTTTTCTTTGAAGCTTTTTCACACTTACTGTGAGTGTATTTGTGTGTGTGCGTGTGTGTGTGTGTGCACGCGTGTGCACTACCACACTTGTATCAGGGTAGAGGAAAATCTGCAAAATGCTATTTTCTCCATCCACCATGTATGAATTGCTAAAAGATTAACAAGAACAGCAGCAAAACCAGGAATGGAACATGCTATAGGAAATCTGGCACAGTGTAAAGGAAGAAACATAAAATCCTGCTTACAGGTAGAAGAAACCCATCTCAAAAACATAGAAAATATTTTAACTAAATCATAAAATAAATGTTCTCATCTCTAAGATAACAGATGCCCTTGGAATGCCAAGCTCATCCCTTCACTTAATGCCCTGTCTTCTCCTAGAGGTGTACTCTACAAGTTCCCGTTCTCCACTGTATGACATTTCATCCAAGGTCCCTCCCTTTGAGTCCTGAAAGTCTTTCACCCCCCAAGTCTCTGGTACATTTCTATAGGGTCCCCTACCTCCTACCTCCTGAGGTTACCTGCTTTTGTTCTTTCTACTGGCCCTAAGGGCTTCAGTCCTGCCCCCCACCCAAATACCTGGTCATGTTTCCCTCCTCCCTCCCTATCTCCTTTCCCATCTAGGTCTCTTTCTCCTTCTGCTTCTGTGACTGTGTTCCCCCTCCCAAGTGGGACTGAGGAATGCTCACTTGGGTCCTTCAGCTTGTTAACCTTCTAGAATTCTGTGGATTGTATCCTTGGAATTCTGTACATTTTTTGCTAATAACTATTTATTTGTGAGTACATACCATGCATATACTTTTGGGTCTGAATTACCTCACACATGATGATATTTTCTAGCCCCATCCATTTGCCTGTAAAACTCATGATGTCCTCATTCTTAATAGATAGGTAGTATTCCGTCGTGTAAATGAACCACATTTTCTGTATCTATTCAACTGGGTTGTTTCCAGCTGCTGGCTATCACAAATAAGGCTGCTATGAACACAGTGGAACATGTGCCCCTGTGGCATGTTGGGGTATCTTTTGGGAATATGCCCGAGAGTGTTATAGCTGGGCCTTCAGATAAATTTATTTCTAGTTATCTGAGGATCCTCCATATTGATTTATTGAGTAATTGTAAAAGTTTGCAATCCCATCAGAAATGGAGGAACATTTGTCTTTTTCCACATTCTCACCAGCATGTGTCGTCATCTGAGTTTTGATCTTAGTCATTTTGATTACTTTAAGGTAGAATCTCAGGGTCATTTTGATTTGCATTTCCCTGATCACTAAGGACTTTGAACATTTCTGTAAGTGCTTCTCAGCCATTCAAGACTCCTGTTTTGTAAATTCTCTATTTAATTCTATACCTGATTTTTTCAATCAGGATGTTTGGTTTCTTGGTGAGTACCTTCTTGATTTCTTCATATATTTTGGATATTAGCGTGCTATCAGATGTGGTGATAGTGAAGAACTTTTTTCAATCTGTAGGTTGCAGATTTGTCCTTTTGACAATGTCTTTTGACTTACATAAGCTTTCCAGTTTCATCAGGTCCTATTTATCAATTCTTAATCTTAGAGCCTGGTCCATTGAAATACTATTTAAGAAATTTCCCTTGTATCCATGAGTTCAAGGCTCTTACCAACTTTCTTTTCTTTTAGATTTAGTGTATCTGGTTTTATTTTGAGGTTGCTGATCCACTTGGACTTGAGCTTTGTGCAATGTGGCAAATATGGATCTATTTTTATTTATGTATATACGGGCTTCAAGTTAGACAAGCAACATTTATTAAAGATATTTTTCTTTCTTCCATTTTAGGTTTTTGGCTAATTTGTCAAAGATCAAGTGTATGTAAGTGAGTTGTTATATTTCTGGTCTTCAGTTCTTCCATTGATCAATATGCCTGTCACTGTACCAATTCCATGCAGTTTTTATCACTATTGCCGTGTGGTATAGCTTGAGGTCAGAGATGGTAATTCCCTAGCAGGTTTTTTTATTGTTAAGAATTATTTTCGCTATTCTGAGTTTTAAACTTTGGCAGATGACTTTGAGAATTGCTCTTTCCATGTCTTTGAAGAATTGCATTGGGATATCAATAGGTATTGTGTTGAATTTGTAGATTGATTTTGGTAGGATAGCCATTTTTACTATGTTAATTCTGCCAACCCACAAGCATGGGAGATCTCTCCATTTTATGCGATCTCCTTTGCCCCCAAGGGTGGTTATTCCAAAGACAAGAGAGTCCACATTTAAGACACGGAGTGACCCTCTTCCTAGTTAATTTGTATTGGTAAATAAAGATACCAACAGCCAATAGCAGGACAAAAGAGACATAGGTTGAGGTTTCATTGTCTCAGATCAGAGAGGACAATTAGGACATAAGGAGGAGGAAGAAATCACCAGAGAATAAAGAAAGAACATACAGGAGTGGAGAAAGGAAAAGTCATCATGTGATAGATAAGCCATAAAAAAATGTGACCCTTAGGACTGCCTAACTGGGGTTAAGAGAAACCCAGATAGAACATAGTAAATAATAAGTAATAACTTGGGAAGGTAGCTGCCCAGGTATTGTGCTGTTTAGGGTATATTGTAAATTAATATATATAAATATAATAAGCATCTAATATATGTATATATATGTATATATTAGATGCTTATTAAGTGAAAGAGGTATATAGAAGATCAAAAGGAGAGGACAAGAAAAGAAGTTCCTCCTCCATTTTCGGTGGGATTGCAGACTGGTACAACCATTCTGGAAATCAGTCTGGAGGTTCCTCAGAAAATTGGACATTGAACTGCCTGAGGATCCAGCTATACCACTCTTGGGCATATACCCCAAAAGATGGCCCCAACATATAAAAAGACACGTGTTCCACTATGTCTACCCGTAGCCTTTATTTATAATAGCCAGAAGCTGGAAAGAACCCAGATGCTCCTTCAACAGAGGAATGGATACAGAAAATGTGGGTACATCTACACAATGGAATATTACTCAGCTATCAAAAACAATGACTTTATGAAATTCGTGAGGGCAAATGGTTGAACTGGAAAATATCATCCTTGGAGTGAGGTAACCCAATCACAGGAAAACACACATGGTATGCACTCATTGATAAGTGGCTATTAGCCCAAATGCTTGAATTACCCTAGATGCCTAGAACAAATGAAACTCAAGACGGATGATCAAAATGTAAATGTTTACCCTTCTTTAAAAGGGGAACAAGAATACCCTTTGGCAGGGAAATAGAGAGGCAAAGATTAAAACAGACAGAAGGAACACCCATTCAGAGCCTGCCCCACATGTGGCCCATACATAAAGCCATCCAATTAGACAAGATGGATGAAGCAAAGAAGAAGAGGCTGACAGGAGCTGGATGTAGATCGCTTCCCTGAGAGACACAGCCAGAATACAGCAAATACAGAGGCGAATGCCAGCAGCAAAACCACTGAACTGAGAATGGGACCCCCTGTTGAAGGAATCAGAGAAAGAACTGAAGAGCTTGAAGGGGCTCGAGACCCCATATGTACAACAATGAACCAGAGCTTCCAGGGACTAAGCCACTACCTAAAGACTATATATGGACTGACCCTGGACTCTGACCTCAGGTAGCAATGAATATCCTAGTAAGAGCACCAGGAAGGGGAAGCTCTGGGTCCTGTTGAGACTGGAACCCCAGTGAACTAGATTGTTGGGGGAGGGGCGGCAATGGGGGAGGGTGGGGAGGGGAACACCCATAAAGAAGGAGGTGGAGGGATTAGGGATGTTTGCCTGAAACCGGGAAAGGGAATAAACACTTCGAAATGTATATAAGAAATACTCAAGTTAATAAAAAAAAAAAAAAAAGAAAAGAAAAAAAAAAAAGAAAAGAAGTTCCTCAATGACCAAGACATCGTATTTTTGGAACAAAGAAAGAATATTTGGAACAACAAGACAGGAAGATTAAATCACATATAAAGTTAAGGCTTATCAGCATAATGTCTATTGAAAACAAGGACCTATATTAATATTCTAAAAATTCTAAATGGCAAAAAAGCAAGCTCAACTAACAAACACAGCAAAACTATCAGTGGAAATCAAAGATGAAACAAACAAACAAACTTTTCATAATACAACAGTTTTAATTAATGTATTTTCACAAAATCAGCCTTAGACCCATACTAAAAGAAATAACTTCCTCTGAAGAAAAACAGAATATATGAAAGAGGGCATAATGAATGTACAACCCCAGAGTAATTTTTCAAAGGAAGGCTCAAGAGCGAAAATGAAACAACAAAATAATAAATTAATAAACATTTGAAAAATAATTCCGTAATAATCATTCAATTTTCTCAACAAAATTGAATAGGCTAGTAGGATGGGTAAGAGAATCAAATCCATCTTTTTGCTACTTCCAAGAAACATGCTTCAAAATCAGTGACAGATACCACTTTATTGAAAAACTATTCTAAGTAATTAAAACTATCAGACAAGAAGGAGTAAATTTTCTAATACTTGAAAAATATAGATTGAAATCAGAACTAATAAGATATAGGAAAGAACACTACATACTAATTAAAGGAAATCATCCTCCAAGAGGATATTACAATTCTAAAGACTTATGAACAAAACACAGAGGCATCCAGTTTCATAAGACAAGTATTACTAATATAAAACAATAGATTGATGTCAATACAGGAATAGTGGTGACAGCACACCATTCTCCCCATTTCATATGCCATCTAATCAAACACTAAGTAGAGAAATTGCAGTTAAGAGACATCATAAATCAAATTGTTCTAAAATAAATCTATAGAACAGGGTATATATTTCATAATAACAAAAGCAAAATACATTAAGCCCACAACCAGAAACATGCTTAGTAGAGAAAAACTGAAAGCATTACTAATAAATTCTTACAAGACAAGAGTTTTCATATTTTCCTTTTCTCAATATGTGTGAATAAACTTTATTCTCAATTGCCCACGTTAATTGATCTAAAATAGATCATGTACATATAATAGGGTGAAATTGAAATATAAACTAATTTAGAAAAATAGGAAAGACAGTTTGCATATTATCTGAACAAAATGGAAGAAAGTTAGATATCAACAAGACACATGATAGTATACAAAAGGCATCTAAACAATATACTACTGAATAAGCATTGGCTCAAAGAAAAATGGAGAAGGTAATTTAAAAGTGCTTATAATTGAATAAATATGAAACCACAATATTCTTAAATATATGAGGCACAGTGAAGGCAGTTATAAGAGGAAATATTATTGAATTATATTGTATAATGTGTTATATAATATAAAATACTATCAGAAAAAGTGAAGTGATTTCCAATTAATATGTTGATGTTGCACTTAAAGGCATTGAAAAAATATGAATAGGTAATACACAAAGACCAGATAGGAAGAAACAATAAATGTTATCTCTGCAATTAAAGAAACAAAAACACTTCCCCCCAACACACACAAAAAAAATACAAATAATGAAAGAAGTATTACTTACTGGAAAATAATAACTGGATAACAATTCTTCAGCTAAACTAACCAAAACAAAGAGAGAGAACTGAGTGAAACAAGATAAAATGAGAGACATTGCAATGGATAGTGAATAAATTAAGAGATCATAAGGATATACTTTAAATCTCTATACTATACTGAACTAAAAAATCTCAAGGAAATGGCTAAATTTCTAGTTGAATTTCACAGCCAAAATCAAATTAAAACGAGCAAATTAACAACCAATATGATATAATTATTAATTAAAAGGTAACAAAAGACTTGTTCCAGATGGAAGCATCATAGAAATCTCTCAGTCCTTGGAAGAATAACAGTAAAACTTCTCAAAATATTATGTAAAACGAAAAGGAAGGAACATTTCCACATTCTTTTACTTAGCGAGAATTATCCAATCCCATAACAAGACACAGCCCCAACAAACAAAGCCATTCATTTTATCTAATGGAAACACATGCACAAGTTCTCAATAAAACATTTTCAATAAATTCCAGGAAATACATAAACATTATCCATCATTTTCAAGTAATCTACATTCTATAAATTCATGGCTGGTTCAGTATACGTAATTCAATATGTGCAGTCCACCACAGAAACAAACCCAAGGACACAAACCACATGAACATTTCGTTAGATGCAAAAAAGGTTTTCATTAATCAAATATTCTTTCATTATAAACACCCTAGAAAATCTAAGGCTACAAGCCTTATATTTGAACATAATTACTGGCATATGTAATGAGCTTACAGCTATCATCATACTAACTGGAAAAAAACTCAAAGAATATCCAATTCAATTCTACAAGACAAGTATACATGGATTTCATTTCTGTTTAAAGTTTTCTTAGCTAGAGGATAGGGACAAGTGAAGAATATATAGTTGATACAGAGAGGCAAGGAAGAAGTCAAAATATTTGCAATTGACATAATCATATACCTAAAATATCCTTAAGACTCCACAAAATCTTCTACAGCAGAATAGACCTTTCTGAATAGAACCTCGAATAACACATTGTTAGATCAAATATTGACAAATGGGACCATATCAAAGTATAATTTTCTATGCAACAAAAGATGTCATCATTGACTTGAAGATAAAGTATATATTATAGGGAAATGTACTTATTAGCTATACATCTGACAGAATGGTACTGTCTAGAATACACAAAGATCTCATAAAAACTAAACATGAAGAAACAACTAATGAAAGCATGGCGTGTAGATTTAAACAGAGAGCTCTCAAAAGAAAAAATATAGGATATTTTTGTAAATGTTCAACATGTGTAGCCTTTAGTATATGAAAATTAAAACTCTTTAAAATGTTATCATAGTACCATAGTGAGAATGGCTAAGACCAAAGAAAAATGTAAAAATAGAAACTAGTACAAAATTGGAAAGATGAATAGCTATTTGTAGTTAGAGAGAATAAACACTGCTATGATTGCTAAGGACATGAAGTGTACAGCACTCTGAGAATATTGAAAATAAATCTAACACATGATCCAACTACATACCTCACCATCATATAAACAAAGAATTCTACATATACCACAGAGATACTTGTTTGTCTATGTTTACTGATAATGTTCTATTGAAATTAACCAGGAAGGGGTTGGGGATTTAGCTCAGCGGTAGAGCACTTGCCTAGCAAGTGCAAGGCCCTGGGTTCGGTCCCCAGCTCCGAAAAAAAGAAAAAGGAAAAAAAAAAAAAAAAGAAATTAACCAGGAAATGAACATAGTCTAGCTCTCCATTGATTGATTAACAGATAGTGAAAATGTGTTATATTTACACAATGGAATGTTGTTTAGCTGTTAAGATAAAACACAATTTTACTAATACAAGTATATGGATCTAGAAATATTTATTTTCTGTGAGGTAACCAAGACCTAAAATGTGGCATTTTTTATTTATGGATGATAACTGTGAATCTTTAACTATGTGTGTTTTATTTGGAATACGTGTAGAAGTCATAAATTTAACAAAGCACTGTGAAAGAGAGAGAATTTCAAGGGAAGGGAGCTATAAGACAGTGGTAAAAGGAGTTGCAGGGAGGTAATAGAACAGGAAGGGTTAAATTTTGATGTACGATGGACAACAGAATGTCAGAGACAATATGTGTAGAGATCATCGACACCAAAGGTTTTATTTTTAGAAAGCTATATGAAAACCTATCACTATAGTAGCTCCCTAAACACACACACACACACACACACACACACACACACACACACACAAACACATATGTATGTTTAAGTGATCCCAAAATTTCCACCAGAGAACTACTAAACCTGATAAACACCTTCAGCAAAGTGTCTGGGTATAAAATTAACTCAAGTAAATCAGTAGAATTCCTCTACACAAAAGAGAAACAAGCCAAGGAAGAAATTAGGGAAATGACACCCTCATAAGAGTCCCAAATCATATAAAGTAACTCTGTGTGACTTTAACCAAGCATGTCAAAGATCGTATGATAAGAACTTCAAGTTTCTGAAGAAAGAAATTGAAGATCTCAGAAGATGGAAAGATGTTACTTGCTCATGGATTGGAAGGATTAATATAGTAAAAACGGCCATCTTACCAAAAGTGATCTACAATTTCAATGCAATTCCCATCAAAATTCAGATCCAATTCTTCCTAGAGTTAGAACAATTTGCAAATTCATCTGGAATAACAAAAAACCCAAGATAGCTAAAACTATCCTCAAAAATAAAAGGATTTCTGGGGGAATCACTCATCCCTGAACTCAAGCAGTATTACAAAGCAATAGTGATAAAAACTGCATGGTATTAGGTACAGAGACAGACAGATAGACCAGTGGAATAGAATTGAAGACCCAGAAATGAACCCACACACTTATGGTCACTTGATTTTTCAAAAAAGAGCGAAAACCATCCAATGGAAAAAAGACAGCATTTTCAGCAAACGGTGCTGGTTCAACTGGAGTTCAGCATTGAGAAGAATGCAGATCAATCCATTCTTATCACCTTGTACAAAGTTTAAGTCCAAGTGGATCAAGGACCTCCACATCAAACCAGATACACTCAAACTAATAGAAGAAAAAGTGGGGAAGAATCTCGAACAGATGTGCACTGGAAAAAACTTCCTGAACAAAACAACAATGGCTTATGCTCTAAGATCAAGAATCGACAAATGGGATCTCATAAAACTGCAAAGCTTCTGTAAGGCAAAGGACACTGGGGTTAGGACAAAACGGCAACCAACAGATTGGGAAAAGATCGTTACCAATCCTACAACTGATAGAGGGCTCATATCCAAAATATACAAAGAACTCACGTCATTAGAGTGCCGGGAGTCAAATAGCCCTATTAAAAATGGGGTTCAGAGCTAAACAAAGAATTCACAGTTGCGGAATGCTGAATGGCTGAGAAGCACCTAAACAAGTGTTCAAAATCTTTAGTCATAAGGAAAATGCAAATCAAAACAGCCTTGAAATTCCACCTGACACCAGTCAGAATGGCTAAGATCAAAAACTCAGGTGACAGCATATGCTGGCGAGGATGTGGAGAAAGAGGAACGCTCCTTCATTGTTGGTGGGATCGCAGACTGGTACAACCATTCTGGAAATCAGGCTGGAGGTTCCTCAGAAAATTGGACATTGCACTACCTGAGGACCCAGCTATACCTCTCTTGCACATATACCCAAAAGATGCTCCAACAAATAACAAAGACACATGCTCCACTATGTTCACAGCAGCCTTATTTATAATAGCCAGAAACTGGAAAGAACCCAGATGCCCTTCAACAGAGGAATGGATACAGAAAATGTGGTACATTTACACAATGGAATATTACTCAGCTATCAAAAACAATGACTTTATGAAATTCATAGGCAAATGTATGGAACTGGAAAATATCATCCTGAGTGAGGTAAGCCAATCACAGAAAAACACACATGGTATGCACTCATTGATAAGTGGATATTAACCCAAATTCCCAAATTACTGAAGATGCACAGACCACATGAAACTAAGGAAGGATAAGCAAAATGCAGATGTTTCACTCCTTCTTCAAATGGGGAACAAGAATATCTTTGGGAGGGGATAGGTAGGCAAAGTTGAGAACAGAAACTGAAGGAATGCCCAATCAGAGCCTGCCTGACTTGTGGCCCATACATACATAGCCACCAAACTAGATAAGATGTTTGAAGCAAAGAAGTGCAGGCTGACAGGAACTGGTTGCAGTTCTCTCCTGAGAGACACAGCCAGAATATGGCAAATACATAGGTGAATGCCAGCAGCAAACCATGGAACTGAGAACGGTATCCCCGTTGAAGGATTCAGAGAAATGACTTAAAGAGTTTGAAGGGGATTGAGACCCCATATGATCAACAATGCCAAACAACCAGAGCTTTCAGTGACTAAGCCACTACCCAAAGACTATACATGGACCGACCCTATGCTCCAAGCAATGAATAGCCTGGAAATCGCAGCAGTGGAAGGGGAAGCCCTTGGTCTTGTCAAGACTGAAGCCCCAGTGAACAGGATTTTTGGGAGGAGGGCAGTAATTGGGGGAGGAAGGATAGGGGAACACCCATATAGAAGGGAAGAGGGAGCGGTTAGGATGAAAGGGAATACCATTTGAAATGTAAGTAAGAAATACCAAATTTAATAAAGATGGGAAAAAATTATGGACATCATCAAAAAAAGTAGTAATTTTGATGGTGATTGCATTGAATCTGTAGATTGCATTTGGAAAATTGCCATATTTACTATATAAATCCTGCCAATCCATGAGCATGTGAGATCCTTCCATCTTCTGAGATCTTCCTCAAATTCTTTCTTTAGAGATTTGAAGTTCTTGTGTACAGATCTTTCTCTTGCTTGATTAAAATCACACCAAGATATTTTATGTTATTTGGGACTATTGTGAAGGGTGTCATTTCCTTAATTTCTTTCTCAGCCTGTTTTTCCTTTGAGTAGAAGATTACTGATTTGTTTGAGTTAATTTTATACCCGAACACTTTGCTGAAGTTGTTTATCAGGTTAAGTAGTTCTCTGGTGGAACTTTTGGGTTCGTTTAAGTACATTATCCTATCATCTGCAAGTAGTTATATTTTGATTTCTTCCCTTCTGATTTCTATGCATTTGACCTCCTTTCACTCTCTCATTGCTCTTGCTAGGACTTCGAGTACGACTTTGGATAAGTAGGGACAGAGTGTGTAGCCTTGCCTACTCCCTGATTTTAGTGGGATTGCTTCAAGTTTCTCTCCATTTAGACTGATGTTAGCTTCTGGTTTGCTGTTCATTGCTTTTACTCTGATTAGATATGGTCCTTAAATTCCTGACCTTTCCAATACTTTTCTCATGAATGGGTGTTGAATTGTGTCAAATGCTTTCTCAGCATCTAATGAAATGACCACGTGGTTCTTATTTTTGAGTTTGTTTATATGGTGGATAACATTTATGGAAATTCATAAATTAAGCCATCACTGCATACCTGGGATAAAGCCTACTTGATCATGATGGATGATCAATTTGATGTGTTCTTCGATTCGGTTTGTAAGACTTTTATTAAGTATTTTTGAGTCAACATTCATAAGGAAAATTGGTCTGAAGTTCTCTTTCTGTGTTGGGTCTTTGTGTGGTTTCAGTATAAGAGTAATTGTGGCTTCATAAAAGGAGTTTGGTAGTGCACTGTTTGTTTCTATTTTGTGGAATAGTTTGGACAATATTATGAGGTCTTCTATGAAGGTCTGATAGAATTCTGCACTGAACCCATCTGGACCTGGGCTCTTCTTTTGTTGGGAGACTTTTAATAACTGCTTTTATTTCACCATGAGTTTTGGGTTGTTTAGATGTTTTATATGCTCCTGATTTAACTTTTGTACCTGGTATCTGTCTAGAAAATTGTCCATTTCCTAAAGATTTTCAAGTTTTGTTGAATATAGGCTTTTGAAGTAGGATCTGATGATTATTTGAATTTCTTCAGATTCTGTTGTTATGTCTCCCTTTTCATTTCTGATTTTGTTAATTTTGATACACTCTCTGTGACCTCTGGTTAGTCTGCCTAATGGTTTTTCTATCTTGTTGATTTTCTCAAAGAACCAGCTCCTGATTTTGTTGATTCTTTGTATTGTCCTTTTAAATTCTACTTAGTTGATTTCAGCTCTGAGTTTGATTATTTCCTGCCTTCTACTCCTCTTCTGCTTATTTATTTCTTTTTGTTCTAGAGCTTTTAGGTGTGTTGTCTAGCTGCTGACGTATGCTTTCTCCTGTTTCCTTTTCAGGCACTCAGAGCAATGAGTTTTCCTACCACTTTCATTGTGTCCCATAAGTTTGGGAATGCTTTATCTTCATTTTCATTAAATCGTAAGAAGTCTTTAATTTCTTTATTTCTTCTTTGACCAAGTTGTCATTGAGTAGAGTATTATTCAACTTCCATGTATATGTGAGCTTTCTGTTATTATTGTTGTTATTGAAGACCGGTCTTAGTGTGTGGTGATCTGATAGAATGCATGGGATTATTTCTATCTTCCTGTATCTGTTGAGGCATGTTTTGTGACTGATTAAATGGTCAGTTTTGGAGAAGGTTCCATGAGGTGCTGAGAGGATTATACTTCTTACCACACATATTTCCTCACATGTAATTAAGCACTTTTACCAAAGAGACTCTAATATTCTGTATTTTTAACATTCCCTCCTCCTCTTCCTTACATACCCCACTCAAATTCTGACCTTGTTTCTTTCTTAAACATATAAATTCTGTCATATCTTTAATGTTTCTTGCACTAATCAAAAAAAGCAGTACTAAAAAAAATAAGTGTGTGTGTTGTGGTGCGCCCTGGAGTTATCTGTATTTTAATGCTAATTCCACTGCCCCAAGGACTGCTGCCTAATCATGTGCTCAGGACTCAGGTGACTTCACCAAAAACTTCTCCCCATTGAATTTGTAAAATACAGGTGAGGGCCAGGTATAAGATAGAAGGAAGCCTGTCATTGGATGAAAAGAAAGGATAGGTGGGAGAGAAGTTTGAAGGAAGAGGAGGAGATTGGAATGGAAAGGAAGAAGAAAAAGGAGAGAGAGAGAGAGAGAGAGAGAGAGAGAGAGAGAGAGAGAGAGAGAGAGAGAGAAACCATGACAGGTGATGTTAAGATTCTACTGTGTGTATTTACAGGTTGCTATTAATGTTCTTAAGGGATGGATGGTTCTGGGCTTTGTATCTGGGCAATTATATCTTTCCAATTGGATCTAAAAAAAAAAAAAAGTAATGGAGAGTAGGGCGGCTACTCTGGGCTTCCATGGAATTGGAATGTATGCTTCGGCAAAGATATCTGACAGATATCCTGGGACACTGTTTTGCCGAACCTAGTGAGGTAAAAGACAATCATACTTTTTCTATTTTTTATATTTTACAACACCAAAACTGCTTATGTGAGTGTTGAGAGCACTACTTATCTGTTGATATAAAGATAAGTATTTAAAATGAATTTTGGAACTATACTGGTATATTAAAGTGGCTAGGATAGGTTCTACTCACTATACAGATGTTGGCTAGGTTTACAGTTAGCAGGCATGGGTTTTGGTTCCCTGAATGATGATATTAACTTTACATGTGTCTTATCTCCAAGGCCTATGCCAGAACTTAACACTTAGTAGTAGTTTAGTCATTAACTATTAGCTATTGTTAGGCCACACTCACCCATTTGATTTACCAATGAATGAGGAAAGTATCTTAAAGCTTTTGGAATGCAGAACTAGGAACAAGATAATGCTGAAGATGATTTCCATAGTATTCCCAAAAATGTTTATCATATTTAAAGTTATTAAGTAATCATTATTTATGTTTTGTTCTAGATATAGTTGTGTTTACATTCTGGACATACCTTGAACTGGAAGTATCTGGAAATAATGGGATCAGAACTTTCTTAAATTTAGAATATTTTGCATGTTGTTCCCACACTATTGGAATAATAGACTTTCTTTTAAATGGAACTGTCAAACTATGTAATATAACTCTTCCTTTCTAACAATTAAATAACTGACTTATTAAAAAAGACTCTTGTCCATCTCAAAGATGTAAGAGGATGTTATGATACTAAGGTCTAGTTCCCTAAATTGTTCTTGTTATGTCAGGATAGAAGTCCAGGAGTCAATTGCTTGGTAGAAAGTATAGGTGGCCCAGATGCATGGTAGGAGAGGAGCTTTTTTTTTTTTTTAAATACTTTGGAATGAGAAGAAGGTATCAATCATGTAAGGTTTCAGGGCAGCTAGGGCCTGCAGCCTCTGCTATAGGTGGATGGTCAAAGATGTTGGCAGGGGCTAGATGATATAAGCCTCTAAGTTTAGAGTGGAGGGAGAGATGAAGATAATAAATTGAAAGGACATACATTTCCAGGCTGGAGTTATCTGTACCCAGCAATTGGGCTAGCAGGTCAGTTAAGATAATAAAGTTGTCTGAGTGTCTTTATCTACAGATTCAAGCATCTTAGGAGTGGGCATATAATGTGACTTCTCCTGGAGGAAAAGCAGTTAGAAACCTAAGCCTGGTTGGAAATGGCTCCAGCACATCCTGAAGCGAAGGCAGGTGGAACAAAAGGGAGCATGGAGGGGCCAATAGTGTAGTAGATTTCAGGAAAAGACATGATTATCAAACTGCACATGTACTCCAGTCTCCATCTGCTCTCTGGAGTTAACCTTGAGGCAGTGATCCCCATACCCAAATCCCACCCAGAGAGAACTGACCTCCAAGGATTGCTGTCAATCCTAAGTTCACAGGTAAGACAAACAATTTTTATCCAATGATTGGCCAAGGAATGACCTGCCAGGAGAACACAGGGCTCAGGAACTACGGAGCAACTGGGGATAGGATCTTGTCAATCTCTGGGATTTAACCTTGTGGCATAGTTCTCTGTACCCAAATTCGGTCCTGAACGAGGTGATCTCCCAGGAGTGCAGACACACCTAAAATCACAGGTTCACAGGCTCATAGGAGAGACACGATCCCACAAGAGACAAGACCAACTGACATCAGAAATAACAAGATGGTAAGAGGCAAGCACAAGAGCATAAACAATAGAAATGAAGGCTAGTGGCATCATCAGAACCCAGTTCTCCTACCACAGAAAGTCTTAGATACCCCAACACACCTGAAAAGCAAGATTCAGATATAATATCACAATGGTGATAGAGGACTTTAAGGAAGACATAAATAACTTCTCTTAAAGAAATATAGGAGAACAAAGATAAACAGGTAGAAGTTGTTAAAGAGGAAACACACACAGACACACACACACACACACACACACACACACACACACACACACACACACACACACACACACAACCCTGGAAATAGAAAAAAGCCAGGAAAGAGATCAGGGGAGTCATAGATGCAAGCATCACCCACAGAACACAATAAATAGAAGAGAGGTACATGCTGACAGTAGCCTAATATAGCAGTTTCCTGAAAAGCGCTGCGAGAGCATGGCAAACAGAAGCAAATGCTCACTGCCAACCATTGAACTGAGAAAAGGGTCCCCAATGGAGAAGTTAGAGAAAGAATTGAAGGAGTTGAAGGAGATTGAAACCCCATAAAGACAACAATATCAACCAACCAGAGCTCCCAGAGACTCAACCAACATCAAAAGTGTGTTCATGAGCAGACCCATGGTGCCAGTTGCATACATTACTGAGGATGACCTTGTTGGGTATCAACGGGAGGAGAAGCCCTTGGTCTTGCCAAGGATGAACACCTCAGTGTAGGTGCACAGAGGAGAGAAGTGCGTGGGTGGATGGGTGGGGGAACACTCTCATAGAAGAAGGAGGAGGGGGATGAAATAGGGAGTTATGAACCAGAAACCAGAAAAGGGGTAAAATTTGGAACGCAAATGAAAAAGTCCAATAAAAATTGTTAAAAATTAAAAAAAAAAGAAGAGAGAATCTAAGGTGCAGATGGTACCATATAAAACATTGAAAAAACAGTCAAAATGCATAAAAGCAAGAAGCTCCAACCCAAAACATCCAGGAAATCCAGGGCACAATGAGAAGACGAAACCTATGGATCATAGGAATAGAAGAGACTGAACATTCCCTACTTAGAGGATCAGTAAATATCTTTAAAAATCATAGAAGAAAACTTCCCTAACCTAAAAAGAAAAGTTACATGAACATACAAAAAGCCTAGAGAACTCCAAATAGATTGGGCCAGAAAAGAAATTCCTCCTGTTATATAATAACCAAAACACAGAATGCACAAAACAAAGAAACAATATTCAAAGCAATAAAGGAAAAAGATCAAGTAACATATAAGGCAAACATATGAGAATTATACTAGACTTCTCACCAGATACAATGAAAGCCAGAAGATCCTGGCCAGATGTTTTAAAGATACTTAAACAAAAGAGCACAAATATATGCTCAGGCTAATATACTCTTCAAAGCTCTCTACAAACAGAGATGGAGAAACCAAGATATTCCATGAAAAAGAAATTTACACAATATCTTTCAAAAAATCCAAACCTACAAAGGATAATAGATGGAAAATTCCAAATCAGGAGGGAAAAAATACCCAAGGAAAACAAATAAGTAGTCATCTTTCAATAAACCCTAAAGAAGATATCCAAACAATCATAATTCCACCTTTAAAAAAAAAGAAAAACACAAAAAAAACCAACAAAAAAAGCAAACAAAAAACAAACAACCAAAACCCACCAACACCACCACCACCAAAAATAAAAAAGAATCAAACAATCACTTTTCCTTAATATCTCTTAAAGTAAATGGACTCAATTCCCCATTCAAAAGACATAGATGAACACACTGGATATTTAAACAGGATGCAGCATTTTGCTGCATACATGAAATGCATCTCAGTCACAAAGACAGACCCTAACTCAAATAAAAGGATAAGAAATAGTTTCCCAAGAAAATGGTACCAAGAAACAAGCTGTAGTACCCATTTTAATATCAAACATAATTGACTTTCATCTAAAAGTAATGAAAAAAGTTAAGGAAGTACATTTCATACACATAAAAAGAATATACAAAGATTAACTCTCAATTCTGAACAGATATGCTCTAAATATGAGGGTACCCACATTCATAAAAGAAACTTTAATAAAGCTCAACATACATTTCACTTCACAGAATAATAGTGTCAGATTTCAATGCCCGACTCTTATCAATGGACAAATCATGGAAACAGAGACTAAACAGAGACAAAGTAAAAGAATTTTTAGAATTTAATAAAAATTAAAGCACAACATATCCAAAATTATGGGATAAAATGAAAGCAGGGATAAGAGGAAAACTCATAGCTGTGAGTGCCTCCAAAAAGAAACTGAAGAGATCATACATTAGCAGCTTGACAGAACATCCAAAAACTCTAGAACAAAAAGAAGCAAATAGAGCCAAGAACAGAAGACAGCAGGAAATAATCTAACTCAAGACTGAAATCAACCAAGTAAAAACAAAAAGAACTATGCAAAGAATCAACGAATCAAGAAAACCAAGAGGTTTGTGGGGTTTTTTTCTTCAGAAAAGCAACAACAGAGATAAATTCTTAGCCAGACTAACCAAAGGTCAAGAAACTGTATCTAAATTAACAAAATCAGAAATTAAAAAGGAAATATAACAATAGAAACTGAGGAAGTCCAAAAATATCATCAGATTTTATTACAACAGACTATACTAAAAGAACTAGAAAATCTGGAGATAATGGACAATTTTCTAGATAGATACCAGGTATCAAAGATAAGTTTGCATCAGATCAACCATAAAAACAGTCCATAGCCCCTAAAGAAATAGAAGTTATTAAATGCCCACCCAAAACAGTACCAGATGGTACAGAATTCTATTAGACCTTCAAATAAGACCTAATATTAAAACTCTTCAAATTATTCCACAATTTAGAAACAGAAGGCACCCTATCAACTTTGTTATATGAAGCTATAATTCACCTCATAGCTAAACCACACAAAGACCCAATAAAGAAAGAGAAATTCAGACAAATTTTACTCATGAATATCACTGCAAGAATATTCAATATAATTCTTGAAAACTTAATCCAAGAACACATCAAAATGATCATCCATCATGATCAAGTAGGCTTTATCCCAGGGATGCAGGTATGGTTCAATAAATGAAAGTCCATTAACATTACCCACTATATAAATAAACACAAAGAAAAAAACACACGATCATTTCATTAGATGTTGAGAAATCATTTGACAAAATTCAATATACCTTCATGATAAAAGACTTGGAATGATCAGGAATTCAATGCCTATACCTAAACATAGTAAAAGCAATATATAGCAAATATGTATCCAATATCAAATAAATGGAGAGGAATTTGAAGCAATACCACTAAAATCAGGACTAAACAAGGCTGCCCACTCTCTCCCTACCTATTCAATATAGTACTTGAAGTCCTAGTCCTAGCAATCAGACAACAAAAAGAGGTCAAAGGAATATAAATTGGAAAGGAAGAAGTCAAAATATCACCATTTCTAGATGATATGATAGTGTATTTGAATGACCCCAAAAATTCCACCAAAGAATTCTTAAACCTGATAAATAACTTCAGCAAAGTGACTGGATATAAAATTAACTCAAAAATAATAACAGCCTTCCTCTACTCAAAGGATAAACATGCTGAGAAATAAATTAGGGAAATGACACCCTTTACAATAATCAAAAACAATATATAATACCTTGGTGTGACTCTAACCAGGCAAGTATGTATGACAAGAATTTCAAGTTTCTGAAGAAAGAAACTGAAGATCTCAGAAGATGGAAAAATCCCCCATGCTCATGGATTATACAGTAAAAATGAACATCATGTTGAAGTCAATCTACAGATTCAATGAAATCCCCATCAAAATTCTGACTCAATTCTTCAATGAGTTAGAAACAGCAATTGCAATTTCATTTGGAATAACAAAAAGACCAGGATAGTGAAAAGCATCCTAAACAATAATTGAACTTTTGGGGGAAATCACCATCCCTGACCTGAGGGAAACAGTGATAAAAATTGGATAGTATTGGTACAGAGACAGGCAGGTAGATCAGTGAAATAGTGTTGAAGGCCCAGAAATGAACCCTCACATCTATGGTTACTTGATTTTTGACAATGAAGCTAAAAACCATCCAGTTGAAAAAATGACAGCATTTTCAACAAATGGTGCTGCTTCAACTGAAGGTCTTCATGTAAAGAAATGCAAATTGATCCATTCTTATTGCCTTGTACAAAGCTTAAGTCCAAGTGGATTAAGGACCTTCATATATAACCAAATACTTTGAAACTAATAGAGAGAAAGTGGGGAAGAGCCTCAAACATATGGGCTTAGGGAAAATTTTCCAGAACAGAACATCAATGGCTTATGCTCTAAAGTAAAAAAAAAAAATAGATAAACAGGACCTCAGAAAAAAACACAAAGCTTTTGTAATGCAAAAGGCACTGTCAATAGGACAAAACAGTAACCAACATATTGGGAAAAATCTTTACCCATCCTACATCTGATAGCTAATGGTCAATGGTCAATATATACAAAGAACTCAAGGAGTTAGACTCCAGAGAACCAAATTGCTGTAATAAATAATGGGGAAGAGAGCTACACAAAGAATTCTCAACTGAGGAATACTGAATGGCTGAGAAACACCTAAAGACATTTTCAACATCCTTTGTCATCAGGGAAAAGCAAATCAAAACAATCATGAGATTTCACGTCACACCATTCAGAATGGCTAAGATCAAAACTCAGGTGATAGCACATGTTGGCAAATACATTGAGAAAGAGGAACACTTCTCCATCGTTTGTAGGATTGCAAACACATACAACCAATCTGGAAATCAGTCTTGAGGTTCCTCAGAAAATTGAACATAGTACTACCTGAGTACCCAAGTTTATCACTGCTGGGCATATATAGAAAAGATGCTCCAACATATAACAAGGACACATGCTTCAAAATGTTCACAGCAGCCTTATTTATAATATGCAAAGGCTGGAGAGAAACCAAATGTCCTTCAACAGAGGAATGGATATATGTGGTACATATACACAATGGCGTACTAATCAGCTATTAAAAGCAATGACTTTATGAAATTCTTAGGCAAATGGATGGAACTGGAAAATATCATCCTGAGTGAGGTAACCCAATCACAGAAAAACACACATGGTATGTACTCATTGATAAGTGTATATTTGTCCAAAAGCTCCGAATATCCAAGACACAATTCACACACCACGATAAGTTCAAGAAGAAGAAACAACAAAGTGTAGATGCTTTATTTCTTCTTAGAAGGCGGAACAAAATAACCAAGGAAGGAAATACAGATACAAAATGTGGAACACATAAAGAAGGAAAGGTCATCCAGAGTCTGTTCCACCTGTGGTTCCATCCCTATAAAACACCAAACACAAACACCATTATAGATGCCAAGAAGTGCTTGCAGACAGGAGCCTAATATAGCTGTGTACTGAGAGGCTCTGCCAGAGTCTAAAAAATCCAGAGATGGATTCTTGCAGCCAACCATTGAACTGAGAACACAGTCCCCAGTGGGGAAGTTAAAGAAAGGATTGAAAGAGCTGAAGAGGTTTGCAACCCATAGGAAGAACAGTCAGGGAATAAACCATCAACAAAAGAGTACACATCAAGGGATCCATGACTTCAACTGCATATATAGCAGAGGATGGGACTTGTTGGCCATAAATGGCATGATAGGCTCTTGGTTTTAGGAAGGCTCAAGGCTCAAGTGTAGGGGAATGCTGTGGCAGAGGGCGAGAGTGGGTAGGTGGGTGGGTGAGCACCTTTATAGAAACGGGTAGGAAAAATCAAATAGGGGGTTTCCAGAGGGGAAACAGGTAAAGGGTATAACATTTGAGATGTAAATAAAGTATCTCATATAAAAAAAAGAAACAAAGCAATTTCACATATTTTGGTATGCAGCCCTATACAGTTTTACATCTCTGTAGATTTGACTGGCATCCTTATATTTAGGAGTCACTGTACTATGACTCCACAAAGGCTTGCAAGATCTTTAATTATGCCTTCTAACACTGACAGCACTAAATTGCTCTAACTTCTTGTAACATGACATTTATTTGAGAATGATGGATGGCATCATATAATGTAAACTGTTTGAGACTAGCTTCATTCACACAGTATAATGGTACTGAAAATATCTTTGAGGGGCATCCAACTTACTCTGAATATTGTGTAGTGTTTTTAGCTTTTTTTGTTGTTTGTTTCTTTGTTTGTTTGTTTGTTTGTTTCTGAATGGCATTCTTTTCCAAAGAGGTCTTTTAGTTTGCTTGTCTATTCACCTACAGAAGGGCATTGACTGGTCTCCAGTTTGGACAAATGTGAATAAAGTCTGCTGTGTTGAGATTGTTCTAGCTTGAAATGTGCTCAATTTAGGATTGTTAAACTTTACTTTGGTTAGGAAGTAAAAATCAGCAAGAACAAAAAAAAATATTTCAGTTCAGAATTGGGATCTCTTCAGGCTGTTGAGAGATGGCATCTTCTAATTCTTGGCAGTTATCTTTTATTAAACAGGCTTTCTAATCTTTATCTAACAATCCGGATATTTCCAGGGGTATGTAATGTCTCTCTATTTTTTTTTTTTGGTGACTCTATGAAGGAACCATAAAGAGAGATAATGATTGCATCTTTACTGACTTTCCAAGTAAATCATTTTCTTACCCCAGTATCTTGTCTTCCAGTGACTATTTTTATTTTTATACTTTTGTAATTGCATTTGTTTGTTTGTTTGTTTGCTTGTTTCTTGGATGGTAAACCATGCCAGGAAGCTTGGTGACATAGACAAGGTTTGAGACCCAGAGACTTGTTGGTACACATCTGGAATTAGGGGACAGCCTGCTCCTCACCAAATTTCTAGCCTGTAACATCTATTATACTCGCTAAACAACAAAATGTGATCTGTGCTCATTTAGGCCCAAAAGAGGATTCTCCATGCCAATAAGGTACCTAGAGGCCCTGAAGAGTTAGGCAATGAGCTTCCTTTCCCAGATACTCCTCTGTGCTTAAGATATTTAATCTCTTGGCCTCTATGAGAAGTTGGTAGTGTATGGTATGGTGCACTATGCATTCATTTTCAAAGAAAAACAGTCAATAAATAGTTTAGAGCCATGGACTAGCTCTTTCATCAAGATCTGCCATGGTGAGCTTGGAAAAGGCCATTGCTTACAGAGAGTTTGCTTACAGAGAGCCACAGCAGCTAAATCTCCTATAGAGGGCCTTTCTGTACTACCAGACTACTACTGCCAAGCTAAGGCTAATCACCACTGAAGTTGGAGCTCCCCATTTCCCTGCCCCTGGGATAGACTCCAGTCTTTAGCCTGGTGGATCTTATTCCATTCCTGACTTTTGCTTGACTCTCAGCAGTGGCTGGATGCCCAAGAGTCAGAGAATCCCCTCTACCTAAGCCTTGTCACAGGCCCAGGGACCCCAAACAAGGTCTGACTTTCCCATATCTCTGACAATGATTTCCCACCTAGAGCAGTGTCCATGAATTTCAGCAAAGCCCAGCACCTGTCCAGTTGCTTTGAGGGATAATAGTAGACAAACTCCCATCCTTTGGAGTGCAGAATTGGGAACAACATTTATTTATTTACCTCTATATGTGAATTTGAATGCCTGAGCATGTGTGTACATGTCTTTAGAGCATGTGTGTACATGTCTTTAGATGTCAGAAGACAATACTTTATATTTACATTTGTGTGTGTGTGTGTGTGTGTGCGCACACACACACACACACACACACATGTGGCTGTACACATGTGTTCATTTACGAAAGTCAGTCATTTTGTCATTCCTCTCCTTTCACCATGTGGTGACTAGAAATTAATCTTGGTTACAGTCAACTTTATTTACTGAGTAACCTCTCTGGTCCCTGATCAATGGTATTTGTGATTGTACATCAATAAATACGCATTCACTGGCCACAAAGTATAAGAAAAATGGTCTGTTATTTGGATTTTAGTCTGTCATAACCTAAACAGAAAAACAACAAAGCTGTTTCCACATACTAGTCCCATAAAACTGTAGATTATATGGGTCATCTTAAGCCAATAAATTTATGGAAATGAATACCAACAGAAAATGGATGCTTATAGCACATGTAGTTGTGGGGGTTTTGTTTGTTTGTATTATTAGTTTAATTTCAATATATATTTTAGAAACAACATGCCTATAATAATGCCTTGAGAAATTTTGTTGGAAACTTTAGTAAATTTGCAGGTAAATTTGTATGACACCTATAAAGATAGAGATTGTTCAAAAAACCTGCACATATGCTCTTCATTTTTAGATCATTTTTGACTTTCAAAATAAAAATAAAGAATCTCAATACATTTTTTTCATTTATGATGTACAAATTCCAACTTAAATTCAAAACATAATGTATTGATTTTACTAAGATGATACCTTTCATTTTTCAGTTTCTAAATGTTTATTACAAGTTCTGATAGTTTATATACAGTCCAAACAATGTTTTAGTTTGACATTGAATCTTGAGATGCTCTAAAACTGACAAAAGTTGTATAAAATACTTATTTTTTTTCATAGAATATAGAGAGAGAGCTTGGGAAGATATATCACTGTCTAGCAGAGATAATTTTTCATTTTTTTCTATTTTGCACATCACTTAGATCGTTTGTTCTTCTCTCTCTATGAACTCTCAGTGCTCAACAGTTTCTTGGCATCATTCTTCTAATTAATAAAATAGTCCATATCTACTGCTTAGCTCCTCAACCATGGCTGTACTCTGGGATTACTTGGTAAGATCTTCACCCCTTTCCTCTCTGCACCCTCCCATATAGCCACTTCCTCAGTTGTTAGTTCTTTCACAGGGGCCCATAAGCTGTAGTTGCCTGGGAGATTCCCAAGTGATCATTGATCTAGAGATAGGAAGTAGCACTAGAAACCAGTAAAATAGAAGGAAGGTGCAGGAAAAGGAGGAAAACTCACCTTGTCACACGCAAACTATTAGAATAGGAATAAAACACATGCTCATATAAGTTGCCTCAAATCTGTCTGCATAGACATGCTGGAAAATGTAATGAATATGAAATTTTCAATTCCCTAATATAAACTTTGCAGTAATTTATTGAGAAGTGAATGAGCCCTGCTAGCTCCAGACCTGAGATGATTTGAATACACTGCCCTGTTTTGTAATATGATTATTCACCATATTTGAAATAAGACACCGTTTACTTCCTGGGATCTTGCTAGTATCTATAGACAACTGATAAATCATGCAATGGTTATTGTGGCTTAGAATAGGATACTCAAAATATAGTGGTCTGACTTGATGATCTGGCAAAATAGTTTCAGAAACCATGTCTCTCTGATCTTTTATATAACTTCCAGAACCCACCTGACATATTCACCATCTTTGGTTCTATTTTTAGACTGTATATAAAATCTGAGACCCAGGGTTTGTGAAGGTGGTCCAGCTGGAAAGCAGTTGCTGCACAAGCATGGGAACTGGGTTTCAGATGGCCAGTGAACAAATGCACAGTGCAACAGTGGTAGCCTGTTAAATCTATGACAGATTGGAAGGCCTTCAGATACACAGTATGTAAACGCCCTTTGTATTTGTGGGTGCTTGTGATGCTTCAGTTAAATTTAGGTAGAGAAGTGATTAGTAAGAACACTCAGGAACAGAACAAACTCTGTACTTTAGTTACTATTCTATTGCTGTGAACAGATATCATAACCAAGGCTCTGTGTGTGTGTGTGTGTGTGTGTGTGTGTGTGTGTGTGTGTGTGTGTGTGTGTGTGTGTGTGTGTGTATGCCCTATCATTTTGGTCTTGCTTACCATTTAATGGGGTTATTCAGTGACCATAGGTTGCATATTTGGTGGCAAGCAAATAAGCATGAGATAACAACAGTAATGAAGACTTACTTCCTGATTCACAGAGAGGAGTAAGAAAGGAGGGCATGGTGTGGGCTCTTGAAACCTTAAATCCCATTTCAGTAATACACCTCTTCCGACAAGGCTAAGCAATCTAATCTTTCCTGAAGAGTTTACCAAGTAAGGATCAAGCATTGAAACATGTGAGCTTATTAGATTCATAATCATTCAAAACGCTACTGTCTGGGTTTCAAATGTACATCATTACATATATATTTACACATACACATACCAAACACACTTGAATGCACACATGTGACCACTGCTTTGCACATATACATATTCTTAAGAATTATTTAATAATCTAGATTATGCATGCAAAGAATATCAATAATGTGCCATTCTGAACCTGGCTTATCTCACTACATATCATGATGTTTGTCCATGCTTCTGTGCACAGTTCTGGGCGACTGTGAATGCTTAGGCCATCCTTTTTTCATAGGAATTATCTAGGGCTTACCTTTCTAGAACTGGTTATTTCTAATCCAGATTAGAAAGGACTCGTCTCAGGCTATTATAAAATCATTTTCCTCATCCATTTTCCTTAAATTCAGCTGCAAAATTCCCTTCCCATTAACTTCTCCAATCTGGAGTGAGTATTTAAGCTTTGACCATCACCTTTCTATTTATGTTTCTTATAAATATATTCACTTTAAATAAATAAGAATACTTTATATCATCTTAATTTAGCAATTCTCTGTTCATTCTAGAAAATTTTCCAAGGACGTACAAGAACTGAACCTGGTAGACTGTGTACAACAAAGTATCCACTAGGATACCAAGTCGGGCTTTCCAGATTATAAGAAATGTGTGCTGTAACAAAAGAGACTAATGAAGATGGCATATGGTAGATAGAATGGAAGAGATCTTAAAAACTATAGCCCAAATTTAAGGATTATGAGATAACGACTATTAACCTTAGGCACTACCAAATGCACCAAGAAACTCAGGATAAAAAAATTCAAAATAACAACATTAACCAAAAGGGGGGGCGGGAAGGAAAAAACTCACTTTCTCTGAATTTAGTCTAACATCTTGCAACTACAGAATCAGAATCCATCTTTCTACTGTTAGTATTGAATTTGAAGAATGAAATCTTAATTCTTATTTGCTTACCCTATTTTCTATATATGACTTTGAATATTTTCTATAGTAAGGTATTATTTTGCATGCTTTAAAACACATTTTATTATTATCATTTTATGTTTGCTGTATTTATGGGAAGAATAATTAGAAATCAGTTTAGAGTGATGGTTGAATGAATAGAGTTTCTCACACAAATGTGAGTGCCCAAGTTTGACTCCTGACAATCCATATAAAAGCCAGGTGCAGTCACATAAGCATCGGTAATTCCAGACTTCCAATAGAGACACAGAAAGTAGATGTGGGAGAGTTCCTGAAACTGTGCATGTGCAGCAACAAATTGACAGAGACTCTGTCCACCAAAAAAAGATGGACAGTGAATATTAGCATCTGAAATTGTCCTCTGGTCTCTACACTCAAACCATGACACACACAGACTCAGTTTCACATAAACATAGTATACACACTAGTACACACACACACACACACACACACACACACACACACACACACACACGCGATCTAGTATAATATTTAATTTGTTCATTGTTATGCAGGAAATAATCACCCAAGTGAAAATTTTAGTCTGAAGCAGCTGATTTTAACTTAAAAAAAAAAAACAAAAAACAAAATAATCTTTTCAGTAGCAAAGAAAAAAACAAGCCATTTCTTTGGAACACCAATAAAGTTTGGATAACCTGTGATTCCCAGCATTGGAAAAAACTTAAATCAATTTAGTAAAACACAATTATGTTAAAAAGAAGGATGTATATAAGCAAAATAGATGTGATGCAATATAAGTTTGGAAAGGTGTAGAAACCAATTTGGATTTGAGATGTCCTAATGCTTTTCTGTCAGATCTCAAGGGTTAATAGAAAAAAGTCACTTTGAAAAGAAAATTGAATAAAAGAAAATTGCTACCTCAATGTCTGACTGGACAGAGAACATGTTCGTGGTTTTATGTGAAAACACAAAAGGAGTTGGTTTCTGAGAAACACAATACGCGAAGGCACAGGGAAGCTTCTTTGGACTGCCAAAAAATGCTGTTAGAGTCAATGGATGTAGTGTTACTCCTAAATACTAATACAAAAAAAAGTATGCTGCATTTCCCCTCTTTTTACACATCCCCTCCAATTTTAATTTTATTCCGTGTAAGACACGCATCAACTTTGTGACTGCACAAGTGCGGCAGACAGGAGAACGGAATTGTGTCTTGCCTGTGTTGGAAAGCTCTGAGGTTCATGTGTGGAATTTGGTTCTCTCTCTCTCTCTCTCTCTCTCTCTCTCTCTCTCTCTCTCTCTCTCTCTCCTCTCTCTCTCTCTCTCTCTCTCTCTCTCTCTCTCTCTCTCTCTCTCTCTCTCTCTCTCTCTCTCTCTCTCCCACTCCTCAGGAAGGAAGAATGCTTCATTTACAAACTTCTACCAGGACTCCAATTCCAAAATAGACCAGACCATATCCATTTGGCTGAGGATGAACTACCATAATGATCATTGAAACCATTTTTGATTCTAAGTCATTCTTAGTGAATCTCTGTAGGAATATAGGAAAAGCAAGTGATTTATTTCCATCTTTATCTGAAAACTAAAATATACCATGTTAATATAGACTAATGTTTAGGTCTAATAAGCAATTAAAACCGACTCCTAATATCACTTTTCTTTGATAAATAGCTATTAATTAAGGAAAATTTTCCACAGCTAAGGACTGAGGAGATGGGACATGCTTTGAAAAAGTGAGAAGGTGAGTTTGTTTCACAGTCCACTTTAGAGAGCCAAAATGATGACATAAATCTGTATTTCCAGTGCCAGGGAGGCAGAGATAGACTTCTCAGATCCACTCCCTGGCCAGCTCAGGTCAATCAATGAACTCCAGGTTTAATGTAAAGTCCAGTGTCAGTAAAGGAAGCAGAAGGAAGGTGTGGGCTGGGAAGGTAATTGTAGATATAGAATCTAGTTCTTCAACACAAATTTTTGCCAATGTGAAATCATCTTCTTTGAACAAATAACACAAATATTGTATCAGGTAGAACATTTTAGCTAGATGCAAGTGGTAAAAGTATGGCAAAATGTAATACGGAATGTATCTATTAAGAAAAAATGTGGCTGACATTATTATTCTTCCTATGGGGTTGCAAACTCCTTTAGCTCCTTCAATCTTTCCCTAACTCCTCCACTGGGGGCCCCATGCATAGTACAATGGTTGGCGGCAAGCATCCACATCTGTATTTATCAAAGCCACTCTGGAGACAGCCATATCAGGCTTCTTTCCTTCATTCTCTGCTCCACACTTTGTCCCTGTATTTCCTTTAGACAAGAACAATTGCAGGTTAAAAAATTGGAGATCAGTGGGTGGCCCCATCTGTCCACCAGGTGCCTTGAATAACCTCTAGATATAAACTCTAGAAGTTCTCCCTCTACTTTGTTGTGCATTTCAGAGAACCTCATTCTCTTGGTGTCCTGTGAGCCTCTTGCTTTCTTGGTATCTGGGATTTTCTGGTGGCTACACCCAGTTCTCCATTCCCCACTGTTACATACCTGTTAAATTTCTGACCCTCTGTGCATCATCCCGTTTCCTTTCTAACTGATCCTACACCCCTTTTCCTGCTCCCCCTAATTTCCTCCTCCCAAGTCCCTCCCACCCTCTACCTACTTTTATTTTATTCCCCCTTTTAAGAAGGACTAAAGCATCCACACTTTGGTCATCCTTCTTCTTGAGCTTCATGTGGTCTGTGAGTTGTATCATGGGCATTTCATACTTTTTGCCCTTTAGCAGTGAGAACATGCCATGTGGGTTCTTTTGTGACTGGGTTACCTCACCCAGGATGGTATTTTCTAGTTCCATCCATTTGCCTAAGAACTCATGAAGTCATTGTTTTTAATAGCTGAGTAGTATTCATTGTGTACGTGTACCATATTTTCTGTATCCATTCATCTGGGTCCTGTACACCTTCTGGATATTATAAATAAGGATGCTATGAAAATAGTGGAACAACTGTTCTTGTTATATATTGGAGAATCTTCTGGGTACATTCAAAGGAATGGTATAGCTAGGTCCTCTATGGCCAGTTTTCTAAGGAACTGCCATACTGATTTCCAGAGTGGTTGTACAAGCTTGCAATGCTACAAAAAGCACTATTCTTTCTCCACATCCTCAGCAGCATTTGCTGTCACCTGAGTTTTTGATCTTAGCCATTCTGATTGGTGTGAGGTAGAATCTCAGGGTTGTTTTGATTTGCATTTCCCTAATGACTAAGGAAGTTGGACATTTCTTTTACTGCTTCTTGGTCATTCACCATTCCTGAGTTGAGAAGGCTTTGTTTAGCTAGGTACCCCAACTTTTTTATAGGATTTTTTTATTTACATTTCAAATGTTATTTTCTTTCCCAGTTGCCTTTTTCTATGAGGATTTTTCTCTCCCCAAACACACTCCTGCCCAACTCCCTGCCCTGACATTACCCCAACACTTCTTCTAACCTTGGCAGGACCAAGGGCTTTCCAACCTATTGAGGCCCAACAAGGCCATCCCTTGCTATATATGCAGCTAGACCCATGAATCTGTCCATGTGTACTCTTTGTGTAGTGATTTATGCCTGGGATCTCTGGTTAGTTGGTATTTTTCTTATGGGATTACAAGTGCCTTCAACTCCTTTAATCCTTTCTCTAACTCCTCCAACAAGGACACTGTTCTCAGGTCAATGGTTTGCTGCTTGGATTCACCTCTGTATTTGTGACTCTCTGGCTGAAGCTCTCAGCAGACAGTTATGTCAGGTTCCTCTCAGAATGCACTTCTTGGCTTCATCAATATATCCTGGTTTTGGTGGCTATATGTATATGGGCTACATCAGAAGGTGGGGCAGGTTCTGAATGGCCATTCTTTCATCTTCTGCTCCACACTTTGTCTCCATAAGTAATCCTATGAATATTTTTTATTCCCCTTAAGAAGGACTGAATTATGCCCACTTTGGACATCCTCCTTTTTGAGTTTCATGTGGTCATTGATTGTATTTTAAGTAACTCAAGCATTTGGGCTAATATCCCGTTATCATTCAGTGAATATCATGTGTATTTTTGAGATTGGGTTACCTCACTCAGGATATTTTTTAGTTCTATCAATTTGCCTATGAATTTCATGAAGTCATTGCTTTTGATAACTGAGTAGTACTCCAATGTGTAGCTATACCACATTTTCTGTATCCATTCCTCTGTTGAGGAGGTTCTATCCAGTTTCCGGCTCTTATAAATAAGTCTCCTATGAACATAGTGGAGCATGTGTCTTTGTTATATATTGGAGCATCTTTTCGGTATATGCCCAGGAGTGGTATACCTGGGTCTTTATTTAGTATTATAGACAGTTTCTGAGGAGCCTCCAGACTGACTTTCAGACTGGTTGTAAATGCTTGCAATCCCACAAACAGTGGAGGAAAATTCCCACTTCTCCACATCCTTGCCACCATCTGTTCTCATGTGAATTTTTGATTTTAGCCATTCTGACAGGTGGGGGGTGGAATCTCAGGAATGTTTTGATTTGCATTTCCCTGATGAATAAGGATGTTAGCAATTTCTTTAGGTTTTTCTCAGCCATTCGATATTCCTCAACTGAGAATTCCTTGTTTAGCTCTGTACTCCATTTTTTTTTTTTATTAACTTGAGTATTTCTTATATACATTTCGAGTGTTATTCCCTTTCCGGTTTCGGGCAAACATCCCCTCCCCCTCCCCCTTCCTTATGGGTGTTCCCCTAACCCTCCCCATTGCTGCCCTCTCCCCAACAGTCTAGTTCACTAGGGGTTCAGTCTTAGGGACCCAGGGCTTCCCTTCCACTGGTGCTCTTACTAGGATATTCATTGCAACCCTATTTAGGTCAGAGTCCAGGGTCAGTCCATGTATAGTCTTTGGGTAGTGGCTTAGTCCCTGAAGCTCTGGTTGGTTGGCATTGCTGTACATATGGGGTCTTGAGCTCCTTCAAGCTCTTCCAGTTCTTTCTCTGATTCCTTCAACAGGGGTCCTGTTCTCAGTTCAGTGGTTTCCTGCTGGCATACACCTCTGTATTTGCAGTATTCTGGCTGTGTCTCTCAGGAGCGATCTGCATTCACATTTTGATCATCCGTCTTGAGTTTCATTTGTTCTAGGCATCTAGGGTAATTCAAGCATTTGGGCTAATAGCCACTTATCAATGAGTACATACCATGTATGTCTTTCTGTGATTGGGTTAGGTCACTCAGGATGATAGTTTCCAGTTCCAACCATTTGCCTACGAATTTCACAAAGTCATTGTTTTTGATGGCTGAGTAATATTCCATTGTGTAGATGTACCACATTTTCTGTATCCATTCCTCTGTTGAAGGGCATCTGGGTTCTTTCCAGCTTCTGGCTATTATGAATAAGGCTGCGATGAACATAGTGGAGCACGTGTCTTTTTTTATATGTTGGGGCATCTTTTGGGTATATGCCCAAGAGAGGTATAGCTGGATCCTCAGGCAGTTCAATGTCCAATTTTCTGAGGAACCTCCAGACTGATTTCCAGAATGGTTGTAGCAGTCTGCAACCCCACCAACAATGGAGGAGTGTTCCCTTTCTCCACATCCTCGCCAGCATTTGCTGTCACCTGAGTTTTGATCTTAGCCATTCTCACTGGTGTGAGGTGAAATCTCAGGTTGTTTTGATTTGCATTTTCCCTTATGACTAACGATGTTGAACATTTCTTTAGGTGTTTCTCAGCCATTCGGCATTCCTCAGCTGTGAATTCTCTGTTTAGCTCTGAACCCCATTTTTTAATAGGGTTATTTGTCTCCCCTGCTGTCTAACTTCTTCAGTTCTTTGTATATTTTGGATAAGAGCCCTCTATCTGTTGTAGGATTGGTAAAGATCTTTTCCCAATCTGTTGGTTGCCGTTTTGTCCTAACCACAGTGTCCTTTGCCTTACAGAAGCTTTGCAGTTTTATGAGATCCCATTTGTCGATTCTTGATCTTAGAGCATAAGCCATGGGTGTTTTTTTCAGGAAATTTTTTCCAGTGCCCATGTGTTCCAAATGCTTCCCTAGTTTTTCTTCTATCAGTTTGAGTGTATCTGGTTTGATGTGGAGGTCCTTGATCCATTTGGACTTAAGCTTTGTACAGGGTGATAAGCATGGATCGATCTGCATTCTTCTACATGTTGACCTCAGTTGAACCAGCACCATTTGCTGAAAATGCTATCTTTTTCCATTGGATGGTTTTTGGCTCCTTTGTCAAAAAATCAAGTGCCCATAGGTGTGTGGGTTCATTTCTGGGTCTTCAATTCAGTTCCATTGGTCTATCTGTCTGTCTCTGTACCAATACCATGCAGTTTTTATCACTATTGCTCTGTAATACTGCTTGAGATCTGGGATAGTGATTCCCCCCGAAGTCCTTTTATTGTTGAGGATAGTTTTAGCTATCCTGGGTTTTTTGTTATTCCAGATGAATTTGCAGATTGTTCTGTCTAACTCTTTGAAGAATTGGATTGGTATTTTGATGGGGATTGCATTGAATCTGTAGATCGCTTTTGGTAGAATGGCCATTTTTACTATATTAATCCTGCCAATCCATGAGCATGGGAGATCTTTCCATCTTCTGAGTTCTTCTTCAATTTCTTTCTTCAGAGTCTTGAAGTTCCTATGTACAGATATTTCCCTTGCTTGGTTAAAGTCACACCGAGGTACTTTAAATTATTTGGATCTATTATGAAGGGTGTCATTTCCCTAATTTCTTCCTCGGCCTGTTTCTCTTTCGTGTAGAGGAAGGCTACTGATTTATTTGAGTTAATTTTATACCCAGCTACTTTGCTGAAGTTGTCTATCAGCTTTAGTAGTTCTCTGGTGGAACTTTTGGGATCACTTAAATATACTATCATATCATCTGCAAATAGTGATATTTTGACTTCTTCTTTTTCGATCTGTATCCCTTGACCTCCTTTTTTGTTGTCTGATTGCTCTGGCTAGAACTTCAAGAACTATATTGAATAAGTAGGGAGAGAGGGCCGCCTTGTCTAGTCCCTGATTTTAGTGGGATTGCTTCAAGTTTCTCTCCATTTAGTTTAATGTTAGCAACTGGTTTGCTGTATATGGCTTTTACTATGTTTAGGTATGGGCCTTGAATTCCTATTCTTTCCAGGACTTTTATCATGAAGGGGTGTTGAATTTTGTCAAATGCTTTCTCAGCATCTAATGAAATGTTCATGTGGTTTTGTTCTTTCAGTTTGTTTATATAATGGATCACGTTGATGGTTTTCCGTATATTAAACCATCCCTGCATGCCTGGGATGAAGCCTACTTGATCATGGTGAATGATTGTTTTGATGTGCTCTTGGATTCGGTTTGCCAGAATTTTATTGAGTATTTTTGCATCGATATTCATAAGGGAAATTGGTCTGAAGTTCTCTTTCTTTGTTGGGTCTTTGTGTGGTTTAGGTATAAGAGTAATTGTGGCTTCATAGAAGGAATTCGGTAGTGCTCCATTTGTTTCAATTTTGTGGAATAGTTTGGATAATATTGGTATGAGGTCTTCTATGAAGGTCTGATAGAATTCTGCACTAAACCCGTCTGGACCTGGGCTCTTTTTGGTTGGGAGACCTTTAATGACTTCTTCTATTTCCTTAGGAGTTATGGGGTTGTTTAACTGGTTTATCTGTTCCTGATTTAACTTGGTATCTGGTATCTGTCTAGGAAATTGTCCATTTCCTGCAGATTTTCAAGTTTTGTTGAATATAGGCTTTTATAGTAAGATCTGATGATTTTTTGAATTTCCTCTGAATCTGTAGTTATGTCTCCCTTTTCATTTCTGATTTTGTTAATTTGGACACACTCTCTGTGTCCTCTCGTTAGTCTGGCTAAGGGTTTATCTATCTTGTTGATTTTCTCAAAGAACCAACTTTTGGTTCTGTTGATTCTTTCTATGGTCCTTTTTGTTTCTACTTGGTTGATTTCGGCTCTGAGTTTGATTATTTCCTGCCTTCTACTCCTCCTGGGTGTATTTGCTTCTTTTTGTTCTAGAGCTTTTAGGTGTGCTGTCAAGCTGCTGACATATGCTCTTTCCTGTTTCTTTCTGCAGGCACTCAGCGCTATGAGTTTTCCTCTTAGCATAGCTTTCATTGTGTCCCATAAGTTTGGGTATGTAGTACCTTCATTTTCATTACATTCTAAGAAGTCTTTAATTTCTTTCTTTATTTCTTCCTTGACCAGGTTATCATTGAGTAGAGCATTGTTCAATTTCCACATATGTGAAGGTGTTCTTCCCTTATTGTTATTGAAGCCCAGTTTTAGGCCATGGTGGTCTGATAGCATGCATGGGATTATTTCTATCTTTCTGTACCTGTTGAGGCCCATTTTTTGACCAATTATATGGTCAATTTTGGAGAAAGTACCATGAGGAGCTGAGAAGAAGGTATATCCTTTTGCTTTAGGATAGAATGTTCTATAAATATCTGTTAAGTCCATTTGGCTCATGACTTCTCTTAGTCTGTCTACGTCTCTGTGTAATTTCTGTTTCCATGATCTGTCCATTGATGAGAGGTGTTGAAATCTCCTACTATTATTGTGTGAGGTAATGTGTTTTTGAGCTTTAGCAAGGTTTCTTTTTTATGTAGGTGCCCTTGTATTTGGGGGCATAGATATTTAGGATTGAGAGTTCATCTTGGTGGATTTTTCCTTTGATGAATATGAAGTGTCCTTCCTTATCTTTTTTGATGACTTTTAGTTGAAAATTGACTTTATTTGATATTAGAATGGCTACTCCAGCTTGCTTCTTCCGACCATTTGCTTGGAAAGTTGTTTCCCAGCCTTTCACTCTGAGGTAGTGTCTGTCTTTGTCACTGAGGTGTGTTTCCTGTAGGCAGCAGAATGCAGGGTCCTCGTTGCGTATCCAGTTTGTTAATCTATGTCTTTTTATTGGGGAGTTGAGGCCATTGATGTTGAGAGATATTAAGGAATAGTGATTATTGCTTCCTGTTGTATTCATATTTGGATGTGAGGTTATGTTTGTGTGCTTTTCTTCTCTTTGTTTTGTTGCCAAGACGATTAGTTTCTTGCTTCTTCTAGGGTATAGCTTGCCTCCTTATGTTGGGCTTTACCATTTATTATCCTTTGTAGTGCTGGATTTGTAGAAAGATATTGTGTAAATTTGGTTTTGTCATGGAATATCTTGGTTTCTCCATCTATGTTGATTGAGAGTTTTTGCAGGATACAGTAACCTAGTCTGGCATTTGTGTTCTCTTAGGGTCTGTATGACATCAGTCCAGGATCTTCTGGCCTTCATAGTTTCTGGCAAGAAAAGTCTGGTGTGATTCTGATAGGTCTGCCTTTATATGTTACTTGACCTTTTTCCCTTACAGCTTTTAATATTCTTTTTCTTTATTTTTGCGTTTGGTGTTTTGACTATTATGTGACGGGAGGTGTTTCTTTTCTGGTCCAATCTATTTGGAGTTCTGTAGGCTTCTTGTATGCCTATGGGTATCTCTTTTTTAGGTTAGGGAAGTTTTCTTCTATGATTTTGTTGAAGATATTTAGTGGTCCTTTGAGCTGGGAGTCTTTACTCTCTTCTATACCTATTATCCTTAGGTTTGATCTTCTCATTGAGTCCTGGATTTCCTGTATGTTTTGGACCAGTAGCTTTTTCTGCTTTACATTATCTTTGACAGTTGAGTCAATGATTTCTATGGAATCTTCTGCTCCTGAGATTCTCTCTTCCATCTCTTGTATTCTGTTGGTGATGCTTGTAGCTACAGCTCCTTGTCTCTTCTTTTGGTTTTCTATATCCAGGGTTGTTTCCATGTGTTCTTTCTTGATTGCTTCTATTTCCATTTTTAATTCCTTCAACTGTTTGATTGTGTTTTCCTGGAATTCTTTCAGGGATTTTTGTGACTCCTCTCTATGGGCTTCTACTTGTTTATTTATGTTTTCCTGGAATTCTTTTAGTAATTTTTGCGATTCCTCTCTGTAGGCTTCTACTTGTTTGTTTATGTTTTCCTGTGTTTCTCTAAGGGAGTTCTTCATGTCTTTCTTGAAGTCCTCCAACATCATGATCAAATATGATTTTGAGACTAGATCTTGCTTTTCTGGTGTGTTTGGATATTCTGTGTTTGCTTTGGTGGGAGAATTGGGCTCCGATGATGCCATGTAGTCTTGGTTTCTGTTTCTTGGGTTCCTGTGTTTGCCTCTCGCCATCAGATTATCTCTAGTGTTACTTTGTTCTGCTATTTCTGACAGTGGCTAGACTGTCTTATAAGCCTGTGTTTCAGGAGTGCTGTAGACCTGTTTTCCTGTTTTCTTTCAGCCAGTTATGGGGACAGAGTGTTCTGCTTTCTGGCGTGTACTTTTTCCTCTCTACAGGTCTTCAGCTGTTCCTGTGAGCCTGTGTCTTGAGTTCACCAGACAAGTCGTTTGTAGCAGAAAAGTTGGTCTTACCTGTGGTCCCGAGGCTCAAGTTTGCTCGCAGGGTGTTGCCTATGAGCTCTCCGCGGCCTCAGCAACCAGGAAGATCTGCACCTCCCTTTCTGGGAGGTTCCGTGCACCAGGGTTCCAGATAGCTTTTGTTGTTTTCCTCTGGGATCAGTACTGTGTGCAGCGTGCAGTCTCTTCTGGTTTCCCAGGCGTGTCCGCCTCTCTGAAGGTTTAGCTCTCCCTCCCACGGGATTTGGGTGCAGAGAACTGTTTATTCGGTCGGTCCCTTCAGGTGCGGTGTCTCAGACGCAGTGGACCTGCTGCTCCTGGGCCCTCCTCTACGGGTACCCAGAGGCCGTATACAGTTTCCTCCTGGGCCAGGGATGTGGGCAGGGGTGGGCAGCGTTGGTGGTCTCCTCTGCTCTGCTGCCTCAGGAGAGCCAGCCCGACCAGGCGGCAAGAACTCCCCTCCAGGTGGCCTGGGAGCAGAGAGCTGCTGAAGGCAGGGATCCTCCGCTGGTCCGGGAGTCTGGCCAAACACCGGAAGTGTCCGGCCCCAGAGGAACTCTGCCTCTGTGTGACCCGAGATCACCAGGCAAGTCGTTTGTAGCAGAAAAGTTTGTCTTACCTGTGGTCCCCAGGCTCAAGCTTGTTCGTGGGGTGTTGCCTATGAGCTCTCCACGGCCTCAGCAGCCAGGAAGATCTGTACTCCATTTTTAATAGGATTATTTGACTCTCTGGACTCTAACTTCTGGAGTTCTTTGTATATATTGGAAATTAGCCGTCTATCAGATATAAGATTGGTAAAGATCTTTTCCCAATCTGTTGATTGCCATTTTGTCCTAAGGACACTGGCCTTTGCCTTACAGAAGTTTGCAGTTTTATGAGATCACATTTGTAAATTCTTGATCTTAGAGCAAAAGACATTGGTGTTCTATTAAGGAATAATTCCCCAGTTTGTTCCAGCCTATTCCCCACTTTTTCTTCTATTAGTTTGAGTATCTGGTTTTATGTGGGCATCCTTGATCTACTTGGACTTAAGCTTGGTACAGGGCAATAAGAATGGGTCAATTTCCATTCTTCTACATACTGACCTCCAGTGGAACCAGCACCGGTTTTGAAAATTCAATATTTTTCACTGAATGGTTTTAATTTCTTTGTCAAAGATAAAGTGACCATAGGTGGGTGGGTTCATTTTTGTGTCTTCAATTCTATTCAAGTGATCTACCTCCCTGTCTCTTTACAAATACCTTACAGTTTTGATTATGATTGCACTGTACTACTGCTTGAGGTCAGGTAAGGGGATTCGCCCAGATGTTCTTTTATTGTTGAGGATAGTTTTTGCTATCCTGGGTTTTAGGTTATTCTAAATGTATTGCAAATTGCCCTTTCTAACTCTATGAAGAATTGACTTGAAATTTTGATGGGGACTGCATGGACTCTGTACATTGCTTTTGGCAAAACGGCCATATTTACACTATTAATCCCATCAATCCATGTGCATGGGAGGTCTTTCCATCTTCTGAGATCTTCAATTTTTTCTACAGAGAATTAAATTTCTTGTCACACACATCTTTCACTTCCTGATTAGATTCACACCAAGGTATTTTATGGTATTTGTGACTACTGAGATGGCTGTCATTTCACCAATTTTTTTTCTCAACCTGTGTATCTTTTGAGTAGAGGAAAGCTACTGACTTGTATGAGTTAATTTTATAACCCAACACTTTGCTGAAGTTGTTTACCAGGTTAAATAGTTCTCTGGTGGAAATTTTGGGTTTGATTAAGTACACTATCAAATCATCTGCAAATAATATTTTGACTCCTTTCATTCCAATTTGTATCCCTTTGACCTCCTTTTGTTGTCTGATTGCTCTGCCTAGGATTTAGAATACTATATTTGAGTATGTAGGGAGAGAGTGGGCAGCCTTGTCTAGTGCCTGATTTTAGTGGGATTGCTTCAAGTTTCTCTCCATTTAGTTTGACGTTAGCTACTGGTTTGCTGCATATTGCTTTTACTGTTTAGATATAGGCCTTGAATTCCTGATCATTCTAGGACTTTTATCATGGAGGGGTGTTGAATTTTGTCAAATGTTTCTCAGCATCTACTGAAATGATCATGTGGTTCTTATCTTTGCATTTGTTTATATAGTGGATTATGGGGATAGATTTCCGCATATTAAACCATCCTTGCATCCTTGGAATGAAGCCTATTTGATCATGATGGATGATCATTTTGATGTGTTCTTGGATTTGGTTTGCAAGCATTTTATTGAGTATTTTTTGCATCAATATTCCTAAGGGAAATTGGTTTGAATTTCTCTTTCTTTGTTGGTTCTTTGTTTGGTTTCGATAGAAGAATAATTGTGGCTTCATAGAAGGAATTTGGTAGTGCTCTGTCTTTTTCTATTTCATGGAATAGTTTGGACAGTATTGGTATGAGGTCTTCTATGAAGGTCTGATAGCATCTGCACTAAACCCATCTGGTCCTGGGCTCTTTTTGGTTGGGAGACTTTTAATAACTGCTTCTATTTTTTAGGAGTAATGGGGTGGTTTAGCTGGTTTATTTGTTCCTGATTTAACTTCGTTACCTGTTATCAGTCTAGAAAATTGTCCATGTCCTCCAGCTTTTCCAGTTTTGTTGAATATAGGCTTTTGTAGTAGGATCTGATGATTTTTTTTTAATTTCATCTGATTCTGCTGTTTTGTCTTCCTTTTCATTTCTTATTTTTTTTAATTTGGATATATTCTCTGTGACCTCTGGTTAGTCGGTCTAAGGGGTTATCTTGCTGATTTTCTCAAAGAACCAGCTCCTGGTTTTGTTGATCCTTTTTTAGTCCTTTTTTTTCTACTTGGTTTATTTCTGCCCTGAGTTTCTAATCCTCTTGCTGCTATTTATTTCTTTTTCTTCTAGAGCTTTTAGGTGTGGTGTCAGGCTGTTGACATACGCTCTCTCCTGTTTCTTTTTGCAGGCACTCATAGCTATGAGTTTTCTACTTAGCACCACTTTCATTGTGTTCCATAAGTTTGGGTATGTTGTATCTTCATTTTCATTAAATTCTAAGAAGTCTTTAAAGTTGTCATTGAGTAGATCGATGTTCAACTTCTATGTATATGTGGAAATTCTGTCATTGTTGTTGTTATTGAAGACTAGCCTTAATCCGTGGTAATCTGATCAGATGCATGGGATTATTTTTATCTTCCTGTATCTGTTGAGGCCTGTGTTGTGACCGATTATATGGTCAATTTTGGAGAAGGTACAATGAGGTGCTGAGAAGAAAATATATCCTTTTGTTTTAAGATGGAACATTCTATAAATATCTGTTAAATCCATTTGGTTCATAACTTATGTTAGTTTCTCTATGTCTCTATTTAATTTCTGTTTCCATGATCTGTCCGTTGATGAAAGTGGGGTGCTGAAATCACCTCCTCTTTTTTTTTTTGTGATTTGCAATGTGTGATTTGAGCTTTTGTAAGGGTTCTTTTATGAATGTAGGTGTCCTTGCAATTGGAGCATAGATAGTTAGGATTCACAATTCATCTTGGAGGATTTTTCCTTTGATGAATATGAAGAGTTGTTCCTTACCTTTTTTGATAATGTTTGGTTGAAATTCAATTTTAAGCAATATTAGAATGTCAACTCCAGCTTTTTGCTTTGTGAGATTTGCATGGAAACTTGTTTTCCAGTATTTACCTTGAGTTAGTGTCTGTTTTTGTCTCTGGGTATGTTTCTTGTTTGCAGCAAAAGTTGGGTACTCTTTACCAATCCAGTCTGTTATTCTATACCACTTTTTCTTCTATTAGATTTAGTGTATTTGGTTTAAATGGAAATCCTTGATCCACCTGGAAGAACATTATCAACCAATTAGACCCCTCAGAGCTCCCAGGGTTAAATCACCAAAGAGTACACAGGGAGAGACCCATGGCTTCACCTGCACATGTAACAGAGAATGAATTTGTTGGGCATCAATGGGAAGAGAGGCCCTTGGTCCTGTTAAGGCTTAATACCCCAGTGTACAGGAATGCAGTGGCAGTGAGTTAGGTATGGACTGGTGCTTGGGGAAGCACCCTCATTAGAAGCAGGCAGAAGAGATAGGGGTTAGGGAGATTGCAGTGTGGAAATGGGGAAAAGGTATAACATTTGAAATACAAATAAAAACATCTAATTTTAAAAAGAGAAAAAAAGAGGAGTAAAAAATAATGGATGCTCACTTTTCTGTTTTCACAAGTCGAGGCAGAGTTTCTGGAACTGGGAGGAGCTCACTAGGCAAAGCTAAATGAGGACCCAGGTTTTGATCAACATAAAAGACATTAATGCCAGTTGTGCCTATGAGTACCTGTACTCGTAGTCACTAGAACTGAACAAGCAAAGATAGTAGGAAGTCTGTGCCTCACTGGTTATCTTGTCTGGACAAACTGATGAGTATAGAGTTCAGGAAAAGACTTTGTTTCATAAAGAGTTATGGTTGAGAATAATTTAGGACTATATTTACTATTGCCATCTAAATTCCAAACATGCACACAATCATACTTACTAAGGCATTCAAAACACATCCATGAGCGTGCGTGCGTGCACATGTGCGCGCGCGCGCACACACACACACACACACACACACACACACACACACACTCATCAATTTTTGAAGGAAGAGCATGTATAAGACAGTGTTTCCTTAAACTATGTCTGAGGTAAAATCATATAGATATCACTTGAGAACAGGATAGAAAAGCACATTTCCAGGTGATGTGTGTTTCCACCAAAGCAGTCTTATAATATTCATTCACATTTTATGGATCACTTGGTTTAACAATCAGTGTGCTTAGAAAACTTTGTGAAATAAATCTAGTAATAGTTCATAAAAATGGGAAAATAAATAATCTTATGAGTGTGACAATACAGCACAGAAATTTATTGAGGCCATCTGCTGACCCTCCAGGATCACAATGACTCTGTTTTGTACACTGGGATGTAACTACTTGTAGAGATACAATACTGAGAGAAATTGAACATCCTTCTGATATCTATAACGAAGGCCAATGAATTAAAGATTCACGATGCTCACACTAAATGTTCAATAGAGGGTAGCATTAACTGGAAGCTAATGTAACCATTTTCCTCAGTAGCCATTGTTTTTAAACTAAATTCAGAATACATCAAAATTATTAACTGTGAAGATCCTCACTTCTGAAAGCACCTCTCAACAAGACATCTTTCCTCTTTCTCTCAAATACAATCCTGAATAGTTCAGAATCTCATGAAGAAAATTTCATTTTTACATTAGTGTATACTAGATCTGAAAACCCATGAGTTTGGAAAATATCAGAGTAGAGCAGCATTAGATAGGGTTATATTCTTAGTGACAGGAGCACAGATCTGAGCATGGCTTTCCTTATAACTTTAATCTTGGCATGAATCTTTATTTTTATTATCATGAATTAATGTTTTAAATTAATTTTAAAATCCTCATGATGTGAGTGTTTTACAACTCAGAGAAAATATACAATTGTTATAAATAGAACTGGAAAGTTTCAGCTCTGAGCCACAAGCTTTTCACAATTAAAAGGCAAACTCCAAAAAAGATGTTAGATGGTGCTATGAGTTATATTTCTTGAAAAAAATGACCTTATGCATATTTAACTTCTATATGTTCATGACTGATTTTTGTAGGAACATTTATTATTTGTTACAGTAGTTTAAAGCTAACAAATCAGTGCAGGATTTGGACTTACTAGACTCACTGCTGTCAGCACAACTGTACATCTTGCTGACTTTTTTTGGTTGTGAGGAGGATTTGAATAGGCAAATTCTCTATATGAATTGCAATAAACAAACTTTTCTGCTTTTTACAAGAAGTAGATACAAAATAATATTAATTTTTCATGAAATATAGTATAGATAAAAATGTATACATATATATATATTACATCTATATGTATCACTTATCTATTGATATCTATCATTATTCTAATCAAGGGGATGATTATGTGTCAAAAAACCCCAAAAAACAAAAGACAAGGCTGAAGACTGTAAGAGTACATTCCATGTTGTCCTCTAACATTTACATGCACTTGCATCCACCTTCTCACCTCTTTTATATATGTTTAGAAGCACAAAAATAAAAATTTACAGTGGCTGATTATTGCCTACATCAAAGTAACATTCCTAATTATGTTATTTATAATTCTTCATAATTTTTTCAAATCACTGTCTTCATATCATCTCTACCCATCTGCAATTTTTCTCATTCCAACTGCAAACATTCTTTGCAAGGCTACTTTGGTCTAGTTGCTCCATTTGCACACTACTTTTTAAATGCTTTATTTTTTAATAGCTCTTAATTATCTTCTGTGATAAACATTCAAATTTTATTATTCTTTACATTGATAGGAATTGTTTAAGCATGTGTTCTGAAACAGGTCCTGAGTGTTTGCAGTACAAGTTCTAAGCCACAGCAGAGAATTATGAGGTTAATTAAGTCACAGTCAATAGTTTCAATTTATGTGTATTCTTTTAACTTTTATTAACAGTATCAGGAACAAGAACTGAGCTACTAATAATATTCCTATAAGCAGTTTCAAGGGGACTCCATAAATAGCATAAGTTTAGAAAATAAGGTAGCAGTTGTGATAAAGGTTAGAATGTGCACAGCAACAGGATGATGGCAGCTTTGTGTTCAAAGACACTGAATTCTATGGGAAATAGTTGATGTCCCTCAGTGCTCCAAATATGCCAGATACTTTATATATTTATTTTTATATTCATTGATTGAAAAGGATGATAAAATTGATAATAACAATCAAGTTATTCACTATTATCAACCTTCCAGGTAAAGCTTTAAGACTAATATCTTTCCACAATTATTATATTTATACCTTTATATGAGTGCTTGCCTGCATGTATGTATATGTAGAAAAAGTATGTCTAGTGCCTAGAAATGCCCGAAGATTGTATCAGATTGACAAAAGATAGAATTGCAGATGGTCATTAGTCATCACATGCATAATGTGAACTGAGCCTAGATCCTCTGCAAGAGCAGCTAGTGTTCATAACTTTAAAACCATCTCTCCAGCCTCCTCATACCTCTGTGAATTAAATGTCTGCATGAGGAATGTGATGCTCACAGGTATTTACCTACCTGATGCAATCAGATGACACTGTCACCACTTCTCTAACTATCTTAAAACTGTCAAGAGGTTTCGTTTTTTTTTCTCCTAAATTTTATTAAAGTAAAATTATCTCAAGCTTGTATATTCAGCTATTGAATCCTCAAAATGTACATGGAAGTTTCTCTTCACTAGAGTAAAAGTAACCAGTTACTGGACTTAGTTTACTTCTTGGTCAGCAACTACACAAGCAACCTAAAAGATTCCCAAAAGCTTTTAGACAGATTCCTCTAACACTACTAAGTATTGTTTTTTAAATCACAATTTTGTTCTGAATAGAGCTCTGAGATATACCTAATGAGATATTTGAGGTAATTTGTTTCCCAAATTTGACTACTTTGAAATTTTCCTTAACAAATTAGAAGTGAGGTCATGATGTAGATTACATACACACAAGTCATCACCCTAATTCCTGTAGTCAGGGTTTTGAAAAATTTGGGAATTTCTGCATCACAATTGACCACTCCACCAGGAACTGTCACTGACCAACATAAATTGAAGGGCAGGTCTTTTGCTTGGGTATTATGGCTTCTGATTTTGTGGATTCGTTATGGTGTGTGTGTGTGTGAGTGTGTGTGTGTGTGTGTGTGTGTGTGTGTGTGTGTGTTAGTGTGTGTGTTAGTGTGTGTGTGTTTGTGTAAAGAAGAGAGAGAGAGAGAGAGAGAGAGAGAGAGAGAGAGAGAGAGATTCTTGTTCCATTTGGATTACTTAATTTTTTATAAACTCCATTTTATGAATATTTATAATAGATTATTTTTACTGTAATTTAATTACAATGTTTCTCTGTTTCCTTTCCTCTCTCCAAACCTTCCTTTGTAGTCCTCTCTATTCTTCTTTAAATTAATGGCTTCTTCTTTCATTGTTTATTTTTTGTATGTATATATGTATTTGTATATGCATATATATTCTTAAATACAGTGATTTATCTTCAAGGCTGACCATATGGCAGTATGTAGGACATGTGGGCCCATGTTATCAGACATATATAAGAACTGGCAAAATTCATTGAACTCAGAGTCCTGCAATTTCACTGATCTGAGACTGGTAGAAGTGGAACCATTCCCTACCTGCCTGTGTACTTACTCTGGAATATACAACCACAACAGTCCACTGATGGCCATGGATGTTGAGTCAGAGAGCAAAACACCATGAGTTCTCCTCCATGCTAATGAGGTCTCTTAGATAGCCTAAGTCTTTAGTCAATTAGCTTACCTTACTGGGTATTCTTTCCAGCAACAGTATTTAATGCCTGTAAAAAAAGTGTATGTATTTCTTTCTAATATCAAATAACACAATATGAACAAGCAAGGGTGATCTCAGTGGCCTGATTCATTAAGAATCACCTTTGTGAAGGCTTTAGACTCAGAGCAGTATAAGAGCAGTGCCTTAGAGTGAGGAGAAATGTTTTCTCTCCTCCAGTCCACCTGGTACACTTGGTCCTCACTCCCAATCAGACCATTCTACTTGTACTGGGCTCGGCTTTCTCTCACTGCCTGGATTACAAATTCTAGTTGTGTAAAGGTACACCATGCTTCTTGACTCCCAGTGGTATACCAGCGGCACCAGGTTACCAAGAGAGGAGAACAGGAACTATAGGGTTCTGCTATTCTCCTTTCCAATCTGCTAAAGGAAGACAGAGCCTGTGGACTTTTGTTCCAAATTTCATTTTGCCTCCCCTGAGCAGCCTGCTGGCAATACTCCAGACACTTCTGGTAGAGAGCTAGAACATGGTATGGCATCAGTGGTTAATCAATTAATTTGCTCTCCCCTGGCTAGGATGACAATGACACCTCCCGTTCTCAGATTTAATCAATTGCCTATAGTTCTTTGTGTAGATTTGAGGTCTTCTAGGCTTTTCCCCATGTACTTAGAAATTTGTTGATTGCAGTCAAATGATTTCCAATGGAGGAGTTATATGAAGGACTGAAGGAGCCGAAGGGGTTTGCAACCCCATAGGAAGAACAACAATATTAACCAACCAGAATCCCCCCAACACACATACCAGACTTCCCAGGGACTAATTCACCAACCAAAGAATACTCATGGAGAGATCCATGGCTCCAGCCACACGTGTAGCAGAGGATGGCCTTGTCAGGCATAAATTGGGGGAGAGGCCTTTGCTTCTGTCGAGGCTCAAAGCCAAAGTGTAGATGAATGCCTGGGTGGGGAGGCTGGAGCAAGTTGGTAGTAGGTGGGGAGCACCCTCATAGAAGCAGGGAAAGGGTGTTGGAATGGGGGTTTCTGGACGGGAAACCGGTAAAGGATATAACATTTAAAAAATATCAAAAACAAAAAACAAAGAAGAAGAAGAAGAAGAAGAAGAAGAAGAAGAAGAAGAAGAAGAAGAAGAAGAAGAAGAAGAAGAAGAAGAAGAAGAAGAAGAAGAAAAGAAAAAAAAATGAAATTTGTTGGTGTCTTTTTTGCTCAGCAAATATTTGAGTGACTATGCTGGTAAATACTTTTAACTTCCTTTTCTTCTTTTTTTTTATTGTTCCTGAATGTTTTTTTATTTGTGTGCTGTTGTATAAAGAGAGAGCAACAATTTCCCTAGAGTTGTGTTTGACGGAGTTGGGGAGTACCCAGGAAAATTTAGGAGAAGAGGAACTACTGAGCTGGGGTGGCCTTGGAGGAGCAGAGTGACACAGTTCCTGTCCCTTAGACAACGCTCTGGTGTGAGCCTCCATGAGTGTGAATGACTGTTGTGGGCATTAGGTGTGTTTGTATAATAATGTACATATTGCACATTCTTCAGAGGAATGTCTCCTCTGTTAAGGTTAATGATTCCATAAGAATTAGAAACAGCAGGAATCCAGGAGTAGAGGGTGTCGCTATTTCTCTGTAAAATGGTGAATGCTGGAACCTTCAGGGCATCCCTTAAGACTATAGAAAAGAGCTCTAAATATATGGGATATATATATATATATATACATATATATATATATATATATATATTCTCAACTGTGCAATATGAATTATGAGGGCTGCACAAATCTAAAGGAACAAAGGCAAATTTGCTATGAGACAGCTTGTCAGAAAGATATAAATGTAGGCCAATTCCTGAGATCAAGGTGAGCCTAGGACAAAGCAAGTTTAGTTCCAGATGTGGTAGAAATGATAATTTTTAGGGCAGGATCCCAACCCACTAGCTTATTGTCTGTTCTTAACAAAGGCACACAGAAATCTTATTTCTTTTGTAATGTCAAGAACAAAAAAATGTATGCTTGTCTCTTTTAAGAACCATAGCCCTGGGGTCATAAGATGATGATTCACAAGATATAGGAAACCAGGAGTAAATAACTGTATTGATATGTAAAACAAGAGACTGGGCTTACATTCTACTAGAGAGGAGCTATGCAGAAAATTGTTTTAGGACAAAAGAAGAAATGTCATTGGAAAATAGACAAGCACACAAACAATCAAGACATGGACAGAGAGATCTCTTAGTCTAGAAAACAAAACACATATCATCAGGTTGGATCCATGAGTTGACGTCTAGTCTTTTTTTTTTTTTTTTTTTTTTTTTTGTTTTGTTTGTTTTGTTTTCTATTGTTTTTTTTTTTTCGAATTTAAGACAATACCTTCCTCCTTCTCTCAGAATTTCTCTCCATCCAGAGGCTGTTCCTTGCTAAGAAACCATGAGTAGAATATATTGAATGAATAGAGGGAAAAAAAGCATGAAGTTTGAGTGGAGAAAAGACAGATAAAGTGCGGGTAGTTAGAGGAGGTAGTAATGTATGAATGTGATAAAGCACACTGTAAGATACATGAAATGGTGAAGAGTGAAAAAGTAACAGAAAAAAAAACACAGTCTTGAATTGGGACATTTTGTCTATCTATAACAATGCAGTAGATGTCTACATTTATTTTAATAGTTCTACAGGGCTTACATGATCCCAGTCAACATTTCCTTTGATCCATGTCCACATGAATTTATTAAACATTTAAAATATTGTACAGGGTTTAACTGAATGAACATAAAAATAATTTAAAACAATTTTCAAACAAAAAATAAATTTTGTCTCACTATTAGCAGCAATATTTCATTGTGTAGCACTGAACATTTATTACTTATGGTCTCCATTTTGTCCACTATGTCTAAGTAGCTTGTCAAAACCTTAAAATGTCTTCCTTTATATTTCATCAGATCAGTTTACTAAAACTATAGTGTGTCAGATAATTCCCCCAAACAACACTTACATCCTGCCTTAAAGACAAAAATATCTGTTTAAAAGTAAAGTAGAAAAGGCAGAAGTTTATGGAAGAAGCAATGCCAGAAGTGTATATTTTACACAATAAAGAAATTCATTTTCATTTCTTTTGCACTGATTCCTTGTTAGCATGACCATTTTCTCCTTTCTTCTCTGGCCCATGTGAATACTACTACGTTGCCAGTGTGGATAGTCTTCGAACACCACTTTTTTTGTTGCTGTTCTTTTGTTTTCTTTTCTTCCATCTTTATTAAATTGGGTCATTCCTATTTATATTTCAAATGTTATTCCCTTTCTCAGCTTCTGGGACAAAATCCCCCTAACCCTTCTTCCTCCCCTCCTATATGAGAGTTCCCCTCTCGGTCTACCTCCCATTACCACCCTCCACTCAACAATCCTATTCATTGGGGATCCATCCTTGGCAGGACCAAGGGCTTCCCCTTCCACTGGTGCCACTACTAGGCTATTCATTGCTATCTATGTATTTGGAGCCCAGGGTCAGTTCATGTATAGTCTTTATGTAGTGGCTTAGTGCTTCAAAGCTCTGGTTGGTTGTTCTTGTTGTTCATATGGAGACTCAAGCCCCTTCAGTTCTTTCAGTCCTTTCAGTCCTTTCTCTTATTCCTTCAACGGGGGTCCTGTTCTCAGTTGGTGGTTTGCTGCTGGCATTCACCTATGACAGAAGAGAGCGAAACATCCGCATTTTGCTTATCCTTCTTGAGTTTCATGTGGTCTGTACATCTTGAGTAATTCAAGCCTGTGGGCTAATATCCACTTATCAATGAGTGCATACCATGTGTGTTTTTCTGTGATTGGGATACTTCACTCAGGATGATATTTTCTAGTTCCATCAATTTACCTATGAATTTCATGAAGTCATTGTTTTTGAAAGCTGAGTAGTACTCCACTGTGTAGATGTCCTACATTTTTCTGTATCCATTCCTCTGTTGAAGGATATCTGGGATCTTTTCAGCTTCTGTTTATTATAAATAAGGCTGCCATGAACATAGTGGATCATGTGTCTTTGTTATTTGTTGGAGTATCTTTTGGGTATATGCCCAAAAGTGGTATATAGGTGGGTCCTCAGGTAGTGCAATGTCCAATTTTCTGAAGGACTTCCAGATGGATTTCCAGAATGGTTGTAAAAGTCTACAATCCTACCAATAATGGAGGAGTGTTCCTCTTTCTCCACATCCTGACCAGCATCTGCTATTGCCAGAGTTCTTGATCTTAGCTATTCTGACTGGTGTGAGGTTGAATTTCAAAGTTGTATTTATTTGCATTTTCCTTATGACTAAAGATGTTGAACATTTCTTTAGTTGTTTCACAGTCATTCAATATTCCTCAGCTCTGAATTCTTTGTTTAGCTCTGAACTCCATTTTTAATAGGGTTATTTGTCTCCCGGCAGTCTAATTTTGTGCGTTCTTTGTATACTTTGGATATTAAGCCACTATAAATTGCAGGATTACTAAAGATCTTTTCCTAATCTGTTGGTTGCTGTTTTGTTCTATTAACAGTATCCATGGCCTTACAGAAGCTTTTTAGCTTTATGAGATCCCATTTGTCGATTCTTGATCTTAGAGAAAAAAACATTTTTGTTTTGTTCAGGAAATTTTCTCCAGTGCGTATATGATCAAGATTCTTCCCCACTTTTTCTTCTATTAGTTTGAGTATATCTGGTTTGATATGGAGGTCCTTGATCCACTTGGACTTAAGCTCAAACACCAATGACCATAAGGTCATTATGGCAACTTGCCTGGGGCCATTATGACTAGTACCAGAATCACCCAGAAGAGGAATGGAATAAAAATGCTTAGGCAGGTATTTGTAATAGTTAGAAGCTGGAAAGAACCCAGATGCCCTTCAACAGAGGAATGGATACAGAAAATGTTGTGCATCTACACAATGGAATACTACTCAGCTATCAAAAACAATGACTTTATGAAATTCATAGGCAAATGGATGGAACTGGAAAATATCATCCTGAGTAAGGTAACCCAATAACAGAAAAACATGCATGGTATGCATTTACTGATATGTAGATATTAGCCCAAATGCTCAAATTACCCTAGATGCACAAAACACATGAAACTCAAGAAGGATGACCAAAATGAGAATGCTTCACTCCTCCTTTAAAAGGGGAACAAGAATACCCTTAGGAGGGAATAGAGAGGCAAAGTTTAGAACAGAAGCTAAAGGAACACCCACTGAGAGCCTGCCACACATGTGGACCATATATATACAACCACCAAACTAGATAAGATGGATGAAGCAAAGAAGTGCAGGCTGACAAGAACCAGATGTAGACCTCTTCTGAGAGACGCAGCCATAGTAAGGCAAATACATAGGCGAATGCCAGCAGCAAACCACTGAACTCAGAACAGGGCCCAGTCAAAGGAATCAGAGAAAGGACCGAAAGAGCTTGAAGGGACTTGAGACCCCATATGAACAACAATGCCAACCAACCAGAGCTCTCAGTGACTAAGCCAAGACTATACATGGACTGACCCTGGGCTCCAGCTGCATAGGTAGCAATGAATAGTCTAGTAAGGCAGCAGTGGAAGGGGAAGCCCTTGGTCCTGCCATGACTGAATCCCGAATGAAGGTGAATGTTGGGGGGAGAGCAATAATAGGGGGGAGGATGGGGAGGGGAACACCCATATTGAAGGGGAGGGGCAGGGGTTAAGGGGACTTTGCCCTGGAAACCTGGAACGGGAATAACAATTGAAAGGTAAACAAGAAAGATCCAAGATAATAAAGATGGAGGAAAAAAATGCCTAGGCAGAGAGCCTTCTGAATGGTTACCAGATGTGTACAAATTCTAATTCTTTAGAGTTTACTTCATAAATATGGATCCTTCCAGCATGAACTCTATGATTGTTTTTTTTTTTCTTTTGTTTGTTTGTTTGTATTGGGGCTAGGAATGATTATAAATAGTTTTTGTCATCTGAAAGTATTTACTGGTGAATGCGTATGAATTTATTTGTTATTCCAAACAAATTGTGAAGGGCATATGCATTCATCTTGCATTGTAACATAAAAAGTTGAAAAGTTGAGCAAAAACAACAGCAAGTATGTCTTATCCTCTGAACTACTGAAAAGAGAAAGATTCTATCTATTCTAAGATATAGATATAGATATATAGATATGTAGATATGCAGATATGGAGATATATAACTATAGATACAAAATTTAAATATTTTGGTAATTTTTATAATTTGGGGGCCACTCAAGTTTAATTCAGAAATATAAATGCATGCTAATCATCCAATGAAACTTTTCTTTACCATGAAATTATACACATATATGTAATGAAAAATAAACACCTCTGTGTTGTTTTGAATGAAACATGATCCAATTAGGCTTATACATTTTAATGATGGTGTTAGGTGGTTGTGTTATGGAATGTTTCGAAAGGGAATCTTGCTGGAGGAATATACTTTACCTTTTTTCTACTTCTTGTTTTTTACCTTAGCTCATTCCTGAGTCATGAGAAGGATGAGATAGGCTGATTCCATGGCAGAGTTCAAATTAGAAGATAATGAGACTAGGCTTAAATCTCTGTTTCAAAAAGCAAGGCCAGCCAAGTCAGTTACTGAAAAGAAACAGCTACATGCTTCAGACAGCTACTCAGAAGCTGCCTGCCCCCTGGCTTGAGGGAAGGACAATGGGTCAACAACAGTTTCCAGAACCCCCAACATGCTTTATTTCTATAGAAAAAAAATATTTACCTACTACTCTGGCATATCAACCTTTGACAAATCATGGTCCTTTATAATGATAAAATATGTTCTCTATGCTTCCCCACACACACATCCCTGATGCCTTACTCAAAATTATGGACTCCATCCCTCTGGTAGAGCAATCTAACACCTTCACACTCCATTCATGGATGCATCATGGCTTCAATTATCTGCACAGTCTCTGAAGAAGTGAAACCTGAGGCTTAGGTCAGCAGTAACAGTTAATGAAAGAGAAAGAAACATTTTCACCCCAGTATTGTAAATACAAGAAGTTGTCTATAGTCTTATAATAAAACCCTTAACCTTTGTGGCTATAAATAACTCTAATCTAACTCAGTGGGTCATTTTAAAAAGCTGTAAAAGGAGATGGGGAACCAACTGTGAAGAAGAGAGGAATATGAGAAGGCATATGAGAAGGGGAGCAAGAGAAGGTAATAGTGGTTTTTACAAACCAAATCTATTATATGTATGTATGAAAATTTACAGCAAAAGATTATGCATAATTCATATACTCTAATAAAATATTTAAAATTTTTGTAGTTTCCTATTAGAAATATGTAAATATAGAGATTGTATAAACCATTTCTTTGATTATGGATTCTCCCAGTCTAGTAAATTCCCGGAGCGCAACAAGATTTAAAATATCCAAATATCATAATAATTAAGAGGTGGAAAATCTCCTTTCTGAAGTCAGTGCTCTCTAAATCACCATCCACTAGTTGATGTTTGCTGTTATGTATTCTTGCCTACAGATGTAACGTATCTGTTAGAAGGTATTTTCTGCACATGTGCTTTTATTATATTGGTTCATATTTTTTGATATTCAGATAACACAGTAGAATCTAGAAGGGTTGGGCAAGGTGCAGGTAGTCTCTGTTTGCCCATGACTAGTTATGCTCTGATTTCCTCCTTTCTTTTCCAGACATCTAATGTGGGTCATGGGTTCTTCATTTGTTAAATCCTATAAAATCCATACAATTTTGAGATCATACAAATTGAAAGTGTAACTGCTAATGTACTAATGAAAGGTAAACGTCTAGAAATACTTAACTTGTGTTTCATACCAAGTAATTATGTTAAACATTAGTACCTCTTTCTCGACCAAGTCATCAGTTGTCTCCAATAAAATGCTAATTCTAGGAAAAATGGCAAGTCTGAATAATGTGTTTTCTTGGATAGAAAAGATAATATAAAACTTTCAGGTTCAAAGTAAAAAATGTCAAGTTCAGGGAAAGGAGAATGGAAACACTCATCTTAATATTTTCTGTTTGAGAAGTGTATTCTATTATGAACAAATCCTGCAAAGCAGAGAGGATTATTCTTCTTTTAGAATATAACATATTAGAAATCACAAACCAACTGCATTGGCTTTTTCTTACATTAAATATTATATTTAATATACCCAAATGAATCAAAGGTTTTATGTCACTTAGTACAAACTGTTCAAAGTATCAATGATATTTTATTTTTCATTTCTTTTATTTCCCCATCTTTATTAAATTGGTTATTTCTTATTTACATTTCAAATGTTATTTCCTTTTCCAGGTTCCATGCCAACATCCTGTTAACCACTCCCTTTCCCATTCTATATGGGTGTTCCCCTCCCAATCCTCCCCCAATTAACATCCTCCCCACAAAAATCCCATTCCCTGGGGGTCCAGCCTTGGCAGGACCAAGGGTTTCTCCTTCCACTGGTCCCCTTACTAGGCTATTCAGTGCTACCTATGCATTTGGAGCCCAGGGTCAGTCCATGTATAGTCTTTGGGTAGTGGCTTAGTCCATCGAAGCTCGGGTTGGTTTGCATTGTTGTTCACAAGGGTCTCAAGACCCTTCATGCTCTTTCAGACCTTTTTCTGATTCCTTCAACGGGGGTCCAATTCTCAGTTCAGTGGTTTGCTGCTGGCATTCATCTGTGTTTGCCATATTCTGTCTTTGTCTCTCAGGAGAGATCTACATCCGATGCCTCTCAGTATGCACTTCTTTGCTATGTCCATCTTATCTATTTTGTTGCTGTATATGAATGGAGTCATGTGGGGCAGGCTCTGAATGGGCTTTCCTTCAGCCTCTGTTTTAAACTTTGCATCCCTATTCCCTCCCAAGGGTATTTTTGTTCCCCTTATAAAGAAGGACTGAAGCATTCAAATTTTGGTCATCCTTCTAGAGTTTCATATGTTCTGTGAATCTAGGGTAATCTGAGCATTTGGGCTAATATCCACTAATCAATGTGTGCATACCATGTGCATTTTTCTGTGATTGGGTTACCTCACCAAGATGATATTTTGCTGTTCCATCCATTTGTCTATGAATTTCATAAAGTCATTGTCTTTGATAGCTGAGTAGTAATTCATTATGTAGATATACCACGTTTTCTGTATCAATTCCTCTGTTGAAGGTCATCTGGGTTTTCTCAGCTTCTGGCTATTGTATATAAGGCTGCTATGAACATAGTGGAGCATGTGTCTTTATTATATGTTGGGGCATCTATTGGGTATATGCCCAAGAGAGGTACAGCTGTTTCCTCCGGTAGTTCAATATCCAGTTTTCTGAGGAACCTCCCTACTGATTTCCAGAATGGTTGTACTAGCCTGCATTCCCACCAACAACGGAGGGGTGTTCCTTTTTCTCCACATTCTCACCAGCATCTGCTGTCACCTAAGTTTTTATCTTAGCTATTCTGACTGGTATGAGGTTGAATCTCAGGGTTGTTTTGATTTGCATTTCCCTTATGACTAAAGATGTTGAAAAATTCTTTAGGTGCTTCTAAGCCATTCGATATTCAGAGCTCTGAATTCTTTCTTTAGTTCTGAACCCCATTTTTATAAAGTTATTAGTCTTACTGCAGTCTAATGTCATGAGTTTTTGTATATTTTGGATATGAGCCCTCTATCAGTTGTAGGATTGGTAAAGATATTTTCCCAATCTGTTGGTTGCTGTTTTGTCCTAACGAAACAGTGCCTTTTGCTTACAAAATCTTTGTAGCTTTATGAAATCCATTTGTCAATTCTTGATCTTAGAGCATGAGCCATTGGTGTTTTGTTCAGGAAATTTCCTCCAGTGCCCACGTGTTTGAGATTCTTCCCCACTTTTTTTTCTATTAGTTTGAGTGTATCTTGTTTGATTTGTATATCTTTGATGGACTTATGCTTTGTACAGTGTGATAAGAATGGATTGATCTGTAATCTACATGCTGACTTCCAGTTCTTCCAGCACCATTTGCTGAAAATGCTCTCTTTTATCTATTTAATGGTTTTGTCTACTTTGTCAAAAAACAAGTGACCATAGAGTGTGGGTTCATTTTTCTGGCTTCAGTTCTATTCAACTGGTCTATCCACCTATCTCTGAAACAATACCAAACAGTTTTTATCACTATTGCTCTGTAATACTGTTTGAGGTCAGAGATAGTGACTTCCCCGGAAGTCCTGCTATTGTTGAGGATAGTTTTAGCTATCCTGTTTTTTTTTTTTTTTTTTTTTTTTTTTATTTCCAATGTATTTTTAAATTGTTCTTTTTGACTCTATGAAGAATTGTATAAGAATTTTGATGGGGATTGCATCAAATCTGTAGATTGCTTTTGGTAAAATGGCCATTTATACTATATTAATCTTGCCAATCCATGAGCATGGGAGATCTTTCCATCTTCTGAGATCTTCTTCAATTTCTTTCTTCAGAGGCTTGAAGTTCTTATCATACAGATCTTTCACTTGCTTGCTTAAAGTCACATTGAGGTATTTTATCTTATTTGGGGCTATTATGAAGGGTGTCATTTCCCTTATTTCTTTCTCAGCTTGTTTCTCTTTTGTGTAGAGGAAGGCTATGGATTTATTTGAGTTAATTTTAACCCAGCCACTTTGCAGAAGGTGTCTATCGGGTTTAGTAGTTCTCTGGTGGAACTTTTGGGATCACTTAAATATACTATCATATCTGCAAATCATGATATTTTGACTTTTTCCTTTCCAATCTGTATCGCTTTGATCTTGTTTTCTTGTCTGATTGCTCTGGCTACAATTTTGAGAAATATATTGAATAAGGAGAGAGTGGGCAGCCTTGTCTGGTCCCTGATTTTAGTGGGATTGCTTCAAATTTCTCTCTATTTAGTTTAATGTTAGGTACTAGTTTGCTGAATTTGGCTTTTTGGCTTTATGTTTATTAATGGGCCTTAGATTCTGTTCTTTCCAGGATTTTTATCATGAATGGGTGTTGAATTTTGTCAAATGCTTTCTCAGCATCTAATGAAATGATCGTGTGTGTTTTATCTTTCAATTCATTTATATAATGGATTACATTGATGCTTTTCGATATATTATACCATCCCTGCACACCTGGCATGAAGCCCACTTGATCTTGATGGAAGATTGTTTTGATGTGTTCTTGGATTTGGTTTGCCAGAATTCTATTGAATATTTTTGAATCAATATTAATAAGGGAAATTGGTCTGAAGTTCTCTTTCTTTGTTGGGTCTTTCTTTGGTTTAGGTATAAGAATAATTGTGGCTTCACAAATGGAATTCGGTAGCACTCCTTCTATTTCAATTTTATGGAATGATTTGCATATTATTAATATGAGGTCTTCTTTGAAGGTCTGAACCCACCTGGACCTTGGCTCTTTTTTGGTTGGGAGACTTTTAATGACTCCTATTTCTTTAGGAGTTATGGGGTTGTTTAAATGGGTTATCTGTTCCTGATTTTATTTGGTACTTGGTATCTGTCTAGGTAAATGTCCATTTCCTCCAGATTTTCAAGTTTTGTTGAATATAGGCTTTTGTAGTAGAAACTGATGATATTTTGAACTTCCTCTGATTCTGTTATTATGTGTCCATTTTCACTTCTGATTTTTTTTAAATTTTGACACACTCTTTGTATACTCTAGTTATTCTGGCTAAGTGTTTATCTCTCTTGTTGATTTTCTCAAAGAACCAACTTTTGGTTCTGTTGATTCTTTGTATACTTCTTTGTGTTTCTACTCGGTTGATTTCACCTCTGAGTTTGATGATTCCTGGCTTCACTCATCCTGGGTGTATTTACTTCTTTTTGTTCTAGAGCTTTAAATGTGCTGTGAAGCTGCTGATATATGGTCTCTCCTGTTTCTTTCTGCTGGCACTCAGAGCTATGAATTTTCCTCTTAGTACAGCTTTCATTGTGTCCCATAATTTTGGGTATGTTTTACCATCATTTTCATTAAATTCTAAGAACTGTTCAATTTCTTTCCTTATTTCCACCTGGACCAGGTTATAATTGAGTTGAGCATTGTTCAACTTCCATGTATATGTGGGCGTTCTTCCCTTATTGTTATTGAAGACCAGGTTTAGCCTGTGGTGGTCTGATAGGATGCATGAGATTATTTCTATCTTTTTGTATCTGTTGAGGCCTGTTTTGTGACTGATTATATGGACAATATTTGGAGAAAGTACCATGAGGTGGTGAGAAGAATGTATATCCTTTTGTTTTAGGATAGAATGTTCTATAAATATCTGTTAAGTCCATTTGGTTCATGACTTCTCTTAGTCTGTCCTTGTCTCTGTTTAATTTCTGTTTCCATGATTTGTCCATTCATGAAAGTAGGGTGTTGAAACCTCCTACTATTATTGTGTGAGGCGCAATGTGTGCTTTCAGCTTTAGTAAGGTTTCTTTCATGTATGTAGGTGCCCTTGTATTTGGAACATAGATATTTAGGATTGAGAGTTCATCTTGATGGATTTTTTCCTTTCATGAATATGACGTGTCCATCCTTATCTTTTTTTGATGACTTTTGGTTGAAAATAGATTTTATTCTATATTAGAGTGGCTACTCCAGCTTCATTCTTCAGACCATTTGCTTGGAAATTTGTTTTCCAGCCTTTCACTCTGAGGTAATTTTTGTCATTGTCTCTGATGTCTGTTTCCTGCATGCAGCATAAAGCTGGGTCCTCATTGCATATCCAGTGTGCTAATCTGTGTCTTTTTTGGGGGAATTGAGTCCACTGATGTTGAGAGATATTAATGAATAGTGATTGTTGCTTCCTATTATCTTTGTATTTGCAAGTGAGATTATATTTGTGTGCTTGTCTTCTTTTTGTTTTGTTTCAAAACGATTAGTTTCTTGCTTTTTCTAGGATGTAGCTTGCCTCCTTCTGTTGGGTTTTACCATTTATTATCCTTAGTAATGCTGGATTTGTAGAAAGATATTATGTAAATTTGGATTTGTCATGGATATCTTGGTTTCTCCATCTATGTTAATTGAGAGTTTTGCTGGATACAGTAATCTGGGCTGGCATTTGTGTTGTCTTAGGGTCTGTATGACATCTGTCCAGGACCTTCTGGATTTCATTGTCTCTGGTGAGAAGTCTGGTGTGATTCTGATAGGTCTGCCTTTATATGTTGCTTGACCGTTTTCTCTTACTGCTTTTAATATTCTTTCTTTGTTTTGTGCATTTGGTGTTTTGATTATTATGTGACGGGAGTAGTTTCTTTTCTGGTCCAGTCTATTTGGAGTTCTGTAGGCTCTTGTATGTTTATGGACTTCTCTTTCTTTACGTTAGGGAAATTTTCTTCTATGATTTTGTTGAAGATATTTACTGGTCCTTTGAGCTGGGAGTCTTAACTGTCTTCTATACCTATTATCCTTAGGTTTGATCTTCTCATTGAGTCCTGGATTTCCTGTATGTTTTGGACCAATAACTTTTTCTGTTTACATTATCTTTGACAGTTGTGTCAATGATTTCTATGGAATCTTCTACTCCGGAGAGTCTCTCTTCTATCTCTTGTATTCTGTTTTTGATGCTTGTATCTATGGCTCCTTTTCTCTTCCTTTGGTTTTGTATGGTTTTATATATCCAGGGTTATCTCCCTTTGTGCTTTCTTTATTGTTTCTATTTCCATTTTCAATTCTTTCACCTGCTTGATTATGTTTTCCTTTAATTATTTCATGGATTTTTGTGTTTCCTCTCTAAGGGCTACTAATTGTTTACTTGTGTTTCCTGCATTTCTCTTATTGAGTTCTTTAGGTTTTTTCTTAAATTCCTCCATCTTCATGATCAAATGTGATTTTAAATCCATATCTTGCTCTTCTGGTGTGTTAGGGTATTCAGTGTTTGCTTTGGTTGCAGAATTGGCTCCGATGATGCCATGTAGTCTTGGTTTCTGTTACTTGGGTTCCTGTGCTTGTCTCTCACCATCAGGCCATCTCTGGTGTTACCTTGTTCTGCTATTTCTGACAGTGGCTAGATCATCCTATAGGCCTGTGTGTCAGGAGTGCTGTAGACCTGTTTTCCTGTTTTCTTTCAGCCAGTTATGGGAACAGAGTGTTCTGCTTTCGGTTGTGTAGTCTTTCCTGTCTTCTAGTCTTCAGCTGTTCCTGCGGGCCGGTGTCCTGAGTCCACCAGCCAGGTCATTTGTAGCAGAAAAGTGGAACTTTCTTCTGGTCTCGGTCCTAAAGTTGCTCCTCAGGGCTGGGTTTCAACTCTCCATGAGGACAGCAACCAGAAGGGCTTGCTCCTACTTCTGGGTCCCTGTGCACAGGGGGCCCCGATGGCATTAGGTGTTTACCTCTAGAGTCAGAAATGTGGGCAGACAGTAATCTCCTCTTTTCCCAGGCATGTCTACCCTTTTGATTGTCTAGCTCTACCTCCCATGGGATTTGGGTACAGGGAACTGTTTGACCGGGTCAGTTCATATCCGCGTCAAGTCTGGACTGCAGGGCTCTCTTCCTGTTGCCAGAGGCCCTATACAGTTTCCTCTTGGACCAAGGATATGGGCAAAGGTGGGCAGAAGTGGTGGTCTCTCCTGTCCTGCAGTCTCAGGAGTGCCTACATATCTGGGCGATGAATTCTCTCCCATGGTGTTTGGGAGCAGGGAGCTGTGGGCCAAGAGCAGCGAGGTTAGGAAGCCAGCTAGAAACCACAGAGGAATTTTTCCTTTGTGTGTTCTGAGTCCACCATGCAGGTCACTTGGAGCAGAAAAGTTGGTCTTACCTCTGGTCTCGGCCCTGAAGTCACTCCTGAGGCCTGGGCTCCAGCTCTCAGTGAGGGCAGCAACCAGAATTATCAATGAGATTTATGTTCCTTTTTTATACACAGCTCGCATTGGCTCTTAAAAAAAGTTGTTCCATACTGGCAAATATTAAGAGATCAAAAACCCTCTTATAATGTAAGAAAAGTGGAAGGGGTGAAAAAGAAGAGGGGGCAAGGAGAGTTTTAGTCATTGTGATGGTTTGTATATGCTTTCACATTACTAGGTATGGGCCTGTTGGAGCAGGTATGTCACTGTGGGCATGTGCTTTAATACCATAGTCCCACCTGCCTGGAAGTCACAACTTCTCTTACAGTTCTGTGGAAGAAGATGTTGATCTCTTACCTTCTCCTGCACCATGCCTGCCTGGATGCTCCCATGTTCCTGCCTTGAGGCTCCTGAATTGAATCTCTGAACCTGTAAGCCAGCCCCAATTAAATGTTGTCCTTATAAAAGTTTCCTTGGTCATGTTGTCTGTTAACAGTAGTAAAACCCCAATTAAGACAGTCACTAAGAAAAGTTTTTGTATTTTAGGTAAATGGAGAACAGAGCCCACTTATGTGATCCAAACTGTCTCCCTTTAGCAATATTGCCCTAGTGTTATCATAGGATCCAATGATAGCTAACAACAGAAAGCTTACCTTTATCCTTCACCAAAGACAGAGCAAAGAAAATGTATTTTAATACTTGCACATGAGCAAACATTCTGGTACCTGTGCAGTAAATAAGGTCACATTCTTCTCCCTGAGAGTGGAACAAGTCAAAGAAATGACTCATAAGTGCTTGCAATGAATTCCTAATTCTAAACTCTGTGAAGTCTATTTTTGGGGAACTATATTGAAATTAAAACTATTATTTAATGTGCTACGCATTTAAAGGGTTAAATAAGCTCCTACGTGACAGGTGGCACTAACTCCAGTTTCCCTTTTATCCCACAGATGCCTTTTCAACGAGACAGTCATTTCCTTATAGAATACAAATGGAAGGGTGGTTTGAGGACTTTCTAGTATTTATGCTGAACACTTGTAGCTAGCAACTCCTAGTAAATCCCTCATAAGGTTTGATAATTAGAATTGGCTTAATATGTCAGTAACTTTGGGAATGCTGCAGTGTTATCAGGCAATAGCAGAGGCATGCCAGAACTAGTTTAGTAAGGATATATATTAGGCTAAACACATTGTCAAAATAGATCCTAAAAAGAGTAGTGCCATTCCTTGCACTATGGCACTGACCTGAAAACTAAGGATAAGGAATGCTAAATATCTGTATGCACCTCTGCTTCTTTACTATGGGACCCTCAACCTTTGCCATCCTATCCATGTTCTTTCACTGTGTGAGCCAAAACACTTCCTTAACAAAATTCTTAAATCAGAGGATTTTTATCATGGCACCAGGAAAGATAACTAATACAACAGCTAGCCCTATACATGCTGTATCTTTCATATGGATGCCAATCTAAGGCAGAATGAAATGTATATGTGAGATACAGTAATATTAAAACACCAAATGTCAAGTAAAAATTACCTAAAACTTTAACAATATGTTTGGTGAAAGTTATGTACCGTACATGAGTTGTATCTTCTTGAAAAATTCCACTCCATATTTTTGGATTAGTGTTGTGGATAACAGAAACTGTGTGGTTGAAATCTTGGAAAAGTTCAACTATTCAAAGAACATCATTTGTTTATCTATTCTTTAACTTATTAAGTCATCCTTGTGTTTGTGATTTCCTCTGCAATGTTTATCTGTTAAACATCATGACTTAAGGATTGAAAGAGGTATATAAAATTACCTCCTTCCTCTCATGATCTGATGGGGTAGAGAAACATATAGTACTACCATAGATGTACATAGAAATGGTGTGTGTGAGTGTGTGTGTGTGTGTGTGTGTGTGTGATAAAAACTTGGTGAAATAACATGGAAAGGTATAACTGCAATGAAATTTGCAATCTTATTCCTGCAAACTTTTCATTTTTTCCTCACTCACAACTCTTCTTTCATACATTGTACTTCTGACTGTCTGAGTTATAACCACTCACCATTTTTTGCACGTATTAAAGCATGTTCATTCATATTCTTCTAGCATCTGCCTGGAATTTCCCTTTGTAAGTGAAGACAATTTGAAATTGGTAGCAGGTAGAATATTGAGATATTTTTAGAGTAGTAATTTCTATTCATAATGCTGTATTTCATAAAATGAAATGGTTTGGTTCTCTGATCTACATTCTAAATATCAGGTCCATTTCCATATCAAAAAATCAATAAGCGCTTCAACTTCTTTACTCTGTCAACCATGTGGTAATATAAAGTGGGAGAAGATAAACAGCTGGAGTAGAAATTATCATATTTTGATTTGTGTTTGTCGATATTAGAGCACTAGAAATTACTAAATAATCAAACCCAGGTTTTCTGGTGATTACTCTTTCCTTATGTCATAGATTTAATGGATTTTTTTATTTTTGTGTGTCAGAATTTTCTCCATTAAGATCATAGCTAAAGGACTAAGGGTAAAGAAAGAACAAAGAAAGTCCCAGGCCACAGAATCATGTGTGACTCAAGTTACTCCATTGGGAAGAACCAGTTACAAGATGAAGCCAGCATGCACAAAAAGATGAGAATTAATCTGAGGATGTTTCTTATATGGACATTAATAGCATTAAATTGAGAGCCATTTGATGGAGCCTGGACAATCTATCATGGATTAAACCAGTGAAGAAAACTGACAATTCTCTTTGAATATTTTTCTGTTTGTAAATACATCTTAAACAATTAATAATTATTTCAGATCAATTCATTGATCAAAACTAAAAGAAATTTCTAGCAAGATAGCTCACTTGATGTAAAGTTTGCTGTCGTGGCATGAATATCTGAATTCTATACTAAGTACACAGGTAAAAAGTGAAGAACAGAAGTATAGTGTGATCCTAGTGTTAGAGAGGCAGAAAGGGAGATTCCTGGAGCTTTGTGGCTAGTCAATGTAGCTGAAATTGTGGGTCCCACATCTAAAGGAGAGAATGATTCTGACTAAAATACAATGGAAGTTTCTGAGGAAAGATACCTATTATTGACAGCAGGCTTTCATATGTAGAAGCCAACCTGTACTAGGTGCCTCACAATACACAGACATACACAAATATGAACAGACAAAAGCACATGTACATGCACACACACGCACATGCACAGACACACACACACACACACACACATACACACAAACACACACACCAATAATGTAAACACAGGAACAAAAGAGAGTTTTGTAATTACAATGTACATATATTTTCTTCTTGAGATCCAGTGAATTCAGGTGGCCATATCCTTTTCATTACTGAATACTGCAATAGAGGTCCACCCTGGCACCAGTATACACAACAGACGTAATTTTAAGCCAATCTCCATATCCTATCATCCAGGAACCAATAATTAATCAACAATAGTACTATAGCCCATTTCCAGCCAATGAGAGTTACACTAGAGATACATTGATTAATGTTTGTGACTGGTATGTATTCAGTTTTATTAATACTCTTTGAACTGAGAAGATAGAATGGAACTTCAGTATAGTTTTGCCTAAAATATTTTGTCTAAAATAATACAAAGGAAATATACCTAAAAGAAAATATGACAGTACATGCTTAGACTCCGTAGATATATATTTGCCAAACTGAATGAATTGAACCTCAAACCTATTATTTAATTTCGTTCTTTTATTTTTGATAATATAATTTTATTTATACCTATTTTCTTGTTTGTGCTTTTTTTCTTTTCTTTAGACACATATATAAATATTTCTGACAGATGCACATATCAAATAACTACCATAAAGTATTAGATGCTATTACTGTAACATAGTAATAGGTGAATTAAATTTTTTAAAAACAAGTTGTTTTTACTTCACAGTCAAAGGTTACACCATGTTTATTTTGTCCCATGGCTTTTGGACTTGTAATGAAGCTGAGACTCTTAGAAAGAACATTTGGAAAAGCCCATTCACCTGCTAGAAAGTAGTGAAAAATAGATAGGAGGGGACTGGGTCCAGATAAGCCCTCGAAGGACCTACCCTCACTCAGCTAGCCTTTTTTACTGTACTTCTACCACCAAATCAATAAACTAACAGGTCACTTGGCATAGTCTTCAAAACATTGGTCAGGATTAATTAAACCAATGCATAGGTTATTTTTTTTTTCTTTTTTCCTTTTTTCGGAGCTGGGAAACTGAACCCAGGGCCTTGCGCTTCCTAGGCAAGCACTCTACCACTGAGCTAAATCCCCAACCCCCAATGCATAGGTTATTAGGTCTGACTTTAAGTCTAAAAAATAAATGGCAAAACCAAACAGGTGACCCCCGAAGTTCAAAGACAAATCTAAAGAACCAAGCGACTTTAAATAACATTATTTTTAGTATCTTCTTTACCATAATGCTTCCTTCTGAACAGTACTATAATATAATAAAACCCCAAATGATGATGATGATGATGATGATGATGATGATGATGATGATGGTGGTGGTGGTGGTGGTGGTGGTGGTGGTGGTGGTGGCGGTGATGATGATGATAGTGATGATGATGTAGAGAAATAGCACTCATGAAGGGGGTGAAGGAAAGCCTTAAGATAGTATTTCCAGGTAGAAGAAAAATATGGTTGTTTCATATGTAGTAATGTATCACCTTATTCTGACATGAACAAGGAAATTTTTGTCATTTCTAAAATACAATTATATGTATTATATGTATACATCATCAGGAAATCATGCACATGTAAAGCAGAAAAAAATACTTTCTGTATCAGTCATTAATGTACCAGCTAAGGGCTGGTGAAATGCCTCAATGTGTCAAAGGGCTTGTTTCTAATGAAATGATGTTAATTCAATACCTGGAACCTACATGGTCAAAGTTAGTACTCATTCTTGAATGTTATCTACAATTCTATCTGCAAAGTTCCATAGCTTGCAGAAACACACATGTTCTCTCTCTCTCTCTCTCTCTCTCTCTCTCTCTCTCTCTCTCTCTCTAACTCTCTCTCTCTCTCACACACACACACACATACACACACACACACACACACACACGGAGGGGAGAGAAATAAGAAATAAATATGTTAAAATAAGTGCAAGCCAATGTATCATAATATTTGCAAATAATGGATGATATTAATTAGATGAATCATATTTTATAAGTACATGGTTGTCCAGAGCCATCAAGGATAGGCTAAGGCTAGCAGGTGGCCAACCTCAAGGTAGCCTATAACTTTTGTACGGTTTACAATGGGTGAACTCTATGAAATAATTTCCCAAAGAGATTTCATCCCTGGATTGCTTCATGCAGCTGATATATCCTTCCTGCTATTATTAAATTAACATAATAATCCATGTGCATTATCCCAGTCTATTGAGCAGATTTCCAGCAGACCAACATAAAGATGAACTTTTGCAAATTAATGCTGTTTAGATGAATTAATGATTTTATAGAATTCCTGATTTGATCATAGGAAGAAAGGTTTAAGAGTTGATTTTTTTAATAGAAAAATATAATAAAAGTAGTGTATTTGTAAGTTTTGAAACCTCTCTAAGCTCCAAGTGGGTGATCATATGCTTTACATAGGCTTTCCTTTGGATCTCAGACAAAAATATACACATACACTACCTTTATATTTTAATATGCCCTAAGCTAGTTCAATTGTTGGACCACTTCTGAACCTGCAAGTGGCATGCACACACTCTCATCCAATATTCCTGAGTTAAGAGTTTCCAATTCTGTATTTTATTATTTCAACCCTGTTTCCTTCTGTGCAGCCCTTGCTTGGGACTGCTTTCCCTTTTAACCTACATTTTTTTTTTGCATTTATTTTTTTAATTAACTTGAGTATTTCTTATATACATTTTAGGTGTTACTCCCTTTCCGGTTTCCGGGCAAACATCCCCCCCCTCCCCTTCCTTATGGGTGTTCCCCTCCCCACCCTCCCCCCATTGCTGCCCTCCCCCCAACAGTCTAGTTCACTGGGGGTTCAGTCTTAGCAGGACCCAGGGCTTCCCCTTCCACTGGTGCCCTTACTAGGATATTCATTGCTACCTATGAGGTCAGAGTTCAGGGTCAGTCCATGTATAGTCTTTAGGTAGTGGCTTAGTCCCTGGAAGCTCTGGTTGCTTGGCATTGTTGTACATATGGGGTCTCGAGCCCCTTCAAGCTCTTCCAGTTCTTTCTCTGATTCCTTCAACGGGGGTCCTATTCTCAGTTCAGTGGTGTGCTGCTGGCATTCGCCTCTGTATTTGCTGTATTCTGGCTGTGTCTCTCAGGAGCGATCTACACTTCTGCACTTCTTTGCTTCATCCATCTTGTCTAATTGGGTGGCTGTATATGTATGGGCCACATGTGGGGCAGGCTCTGAATGGATGTTCCTTCAATCTCTGTTTTAATCTTTGCCTCTCTCTTCCCTGCCAAGGGTATTCTTGTTCCCCTTTTTAAAGAAGGAGTGAAGCATTCACATTTTGATCATCCGTCTTGAGTTTCATTTGTTCTAGGCATCTAGGGTAATTCAAGCATTTGGGCTAATAGCCACTTATCAATGAGTGCATACCATGTATGTCTTTCTGTGATTAGGTTAGCTCACTCAGGATGATATTTTCCATTTCCAACCATTTGCCTACAAATTTCATAAAGTCGTTGTTTTTGATAGCTGCGTAATATTCCATTGTGTAGATGTACCACATTTTCTGTATCCATTCCTCTGTTGAAGGGCATCTGGGTTCTTTCCAGCTTCTGGCTATTATAAATAAGTCTGCGATGAACATAGTGGAGCATGTGTCTTTTTTATATGTTGGGGCATCTTTTGGGTATATGCCCAAGAGAGGTATAGCTGGATCCTCAGGCAGTTCAATGTCCAATTTTCTGAGGAACCTCCAGACTGATTTCCAGAATGGTTGTACCAGTCTGCAATCCCACCGACAATGGAGGAGTGTTCCTCTTTCTCTGCATCCTCACCAGCATCTGCTGTCACCTGAGTTTTTGATCTTAGCCATTCTCACTGGTGTGAGGTGAAATCTCAGGGTTGTTTTGATTTGCATTTCCCTTATGACTAAAGATGTTGAACATTTCTTTAGGTGTTTCTCAGCCATTCGGCATTCCTCAGCTGTGAATTCTTTGTTTAGCTCTGAACCCCATTTTTTAATAGGGTTATTTGTCTCCCTGCGGTCTAACTTCTTGAGTTCTTTGTATATTTTGGACATAAGGCCTCTATCTGTTGTAGGATTGGTGAAGATATTTTCCCAATCTGTTGGTTGCCGTTTTGTCCTAACCACAGTGTCCTTTGCCTTACAGAAGCTTTGCAGTTTTATGAGATCCCATTTGTCGATTCTTGATCTTAGAGCATAAGCCATTGGTTCAGGAAATTTTTTCCAGTGCCCATGTGTTCCAGATGCTTCCCTAGTTTTTCTTCTATTAGTTTGACTGTGTCTGGTTTGATGTGGAGGTCCTTGATCCACTTGGACTTAACCTACATTTTAGCTGTCTTACCCTCCTGCTTCTTTACTCCATGATCCATTCTATACTCCTATCATGGTGGACTCCTTCCAGGCCCCTGTCCTATGTTTTGTCTCCGGGAATCCTCACAGTCCTACCTCTTTCCCCCTTCCCAGCCATTTGCCACTGGTTTGTTAATGACCAGTCAAAAAACCAACTGTTGTTAAGGACCTGGAGCAGATGAGGAAATTCCTATGCAAGTACAAATCAAGTTCCCAACAGGTAGAATCAAAAGTAGAATGTGCACACTCCTCATATACTAAATAAAGGCTGCATAGTAAGAAATACAACAAGCTTTCATAATTACACTAAAAGGAGACATAGGCTTGGCACAAACTTGTGTTTAAGGATGAAGCCACAGGTGTGGACTAGAATAAGAAAGGGCCATGAGAAAAGGTTGCTTTGAACTTAAAATGAGCACATAGTATGGAATACTGCTTTGAACTTAATATCAATATCCTTTTGTAATTTCCATTTTATTTAACATTTTATGTAATAGGTAATTTTCTAAGAACTTTTGTCTATAAAAAGGACAGAGAAAAGAATAATGGTATGATGATTTGGGGAGCTCTGCCCCATTCATCTGTCTGTAAGTATATAGATCGTCTGTAAGTATATGTGTATGTATATAAGCATGCATGAATACTGGTAAAGTTTAGAGTTGATTGAGACAGAAGGTAGAGACTAACCAGAATGTGGGTATATGAATGTATATATGTCTGTGCTCATTTGCCTGTTTTAAAGGATCTTAACGTTTTTCCTTTCCTTTCTGGCTCACAAAGAGTTAAACAACCAGGAGAGTGAAGGGCTTCTAGCTGCATGGCCAGAAAAAGGAGGGCTAGATGTAAATCCTTTACCTAACTCCCTACCCCTGCTACCTACCCCTGCCCCAACTGTTAAGCAAAAGGCTTTTTCAGAAGCCATAGGCTTCTGGCCATAGTATAACTAACAATCAAACAGCATAAATATTATTATTAGTAAGAAACCTTTACATTTGCAAACCAAATTTTGCCCCTGATGATGTTCTGCACAAGTGGTTGCCTCTGAGACACCCACCAGTGCAAGGCACTGGTACACAGTATTAAATATAAGACAATTATCATGCACAGGCTTGATAATGCAAAAATAATTAATAATTAACAAAATTCAACCAGAGTAATAATGATGGAAACTTAGACTATAACAATCATGGATTTAAGTAAAACATAAAGAAGTGACATCCAAATTATTTAAAAATAAATCTATTTATAATATATGCTAATAACACATTCAAAATTTAGCTCAACTTATAAAATACACTTTCCAAAGTATTATCTTGCAGACACTGGCAATTTAAGTTTGAACATATAATTACAGCATTAGCATTATAATGTCTTTGAATTTTTTAAGCAAACATTATGCAAAAGACTAAGAAAAAAGTTTTACTTTATATTGAAGGATAGTACTGATGAACCAATACCGAAATTAGAAGTGTTGAAAATGTCAGTGTTGAATGATTGCTCAGTAGTGAAGAATGCTTACTACTTTTTCAGAGGACTGGAATTCAGTTCCCACCACCCTGTCAAGCAGCTAACAACTATCTGTAACTCTAATTGCAGAGGATTCCATGCCCTCTTCTGGAATCCAAGGGCAACTGCATACACGTGTAAATAAGTTGCACACAGATAGAGACCTATGTACATAAAAATACAATGAGAAAGGGACACTGATCAGAGTTATTTATTTTAATGCACAACAAAATGGCTGACTGAATTATGGCAAATCTGCCTTGTGCAAGCCATATAATGATTTTCAAGTCAGTAGTAATCTTTTCTCAGTTAAGGTATAAAGTTTCTCTTACTTCAAACTTCTTTGTGAAAAGTAGTATTAGAGAAGGTTAGGACACTGCCTCCTAAATTGTGGTGTCTTCCTAACCAGACACATAAATAACACAAATACTGTCGCGCCCAACCTCAACCAGCAAGGAAAACACGACCAGCGAAGATCTTCTTCAAGCAGATTTACTCAGGAACCTTGATACAATCTTCTGAACCCTGGGAAATCCCTGCACCACACTTAAATAGCTAGTGCTGGCCAATCCTAGCAAGCCACGTGGGGACAGTGGATAGGTTGTACTATGCGGAAGCAACCAGGCCAAGCAGGAACAGCCAAATAAGGACTTGTTTTTCTCAAGGACTTGTTTTTCTCAATGAGCAGAAGGCAGAAACCGGACTTGTTTTTCTTAATGAGCAGAAGGCAGAAACCGGTGCCATCCTGGGGCGTGGGACCTCGCAGCTCCCTACAGTCCCCCCTTTTTGTTTTATTGGCATCCAGAAGACACTGGCATATACTGAGTGTGGCGAACCCCCCTGTCTTAGGATCGTCCCTTCGTGTACCCATCATAGGATTACCTTGTCGTCCTCAAGGCTCCATGTCTTAGGTGAGAAGGGAAGTTGCCCGTCACTGAGTAGGGTCACTCAATATGCTCAGGGACGATGGAATATGCCAGGGGAAACAGGGTCCAGTAGAGTAAGGGTGGCTATATATCTTATATGACTGTTAGCCACGCCTAGGGGGACTGTGCTGCCTCAATGACTGCAAATGCCTACATGACCATGGCCACATGCCGTCTGTACGAACCTCTTCCAGCAAAAACACCACAGGCTCACTAGGGAGACCAGCAGCAAGAGTCCAGCTAGGGCTGCCATACCCACCCACTCCCTCAGATGATTCATAGCAGCAGCAATCCAAGATGACAACGCTGTAGCCAGTCCAGCATCCGCACCTGTGGAGTTCACGGTCACAATGGCTACACGTAGCTAATCCATTAAGAAATCGAATTTTCCAGTCCAATTTCCCAAAAGATAACTTAACAACTGTTTAGACAAATTAGAGGAGTGGGCTTAAAGGTCATGACGTATCGGCATGGGTCTTGGGAACACCGATAGTATTCCCCACCGGGGATCTGTTTGGACCAGCACTTGGGTCACACCGAGAAGTGTCAGCAACAGCAGATTCTTCATTCTTGTTGCACCTCCTGGTCAATCTTTCAGGGACCCACAACGGATCTTGCCAGTCCTGAGGAAACACACAAACAGACCCTCTCGCCCACGCCAACACAGGATCTGGCCCATGCCATAAGCCAGTGATCACATCTTTCTATTTCACATAACCTTTCAACCTGCCTGCCCGACATTGATGTCAGTCAGCGGCAGAAAGGCCATCATCATCCAAAATTAAAAAATTAAGAGTAGGGGTTGGGGATTTAGCTCAGTGGTAGAGCGCTTGCCTAGGAAGTGCAAGGCCCTGGGTTCGGTCCCCAGCTCCGAAAAAAAAAAAAATTAAGAGTAAAAAGGGCCAAGGATATCTGTTCCTTGGGGGTTCTACCATGGCCGATTCCCTCTTTTTGTTTAATTAGGCATTCCTTTAAAGTATGATGAGCTCGCTCAACAATACCTTGTCCTTGGGGATTATAAGGCAGGCCATGGCTCAAATGCACATCCATCTGTTTACAAAAGGATTTGAAAGATTGGGCAGTGTATTCTAGGCCATTATCAGTTTTTAAGTGTTGAGGCTTTCCCCAAGCAGCCCAGGCTTCTAGGCAGTGTCCAATAACATTGCATGACTTTTCTCCACTCATAGACGTAGCATGAATGAAAACTGAACAAGTATCCACAGAAACATGAATGTATTTTAGAGTCCCAAATCCAGATATGTGAGTTACATCCATTTGCCAAATCTTTAGGGGTAGGAGGCCCCTAGGATTAACCCCTACACTAGGGGTATGGTGAAAAGCGACACACTGTTGACATCCTAAAACTATCTGTCAAGCATCTGCTCGAGACAGTGAAACTTCTGTTGTAAGGTTTTAGTAGGCACATGAAATTGTTGATGAAACTGTTGGACTTGATCCAATGATGAGCTTAAGAAGATAAACTCCATTCGGGTACATCTATCCGCAAGATCATTTCCCTCACTGAGAGGACCAGCCAAACCTGTATGAGCTCTAATATGTTGGACAAAAAAACTTGTGACCTATTTCCCAAATAAATTCCTGAAGTTCCCTCAGCAGCTGGCATACCATGCTGCTAATTTTAATAGGACCAGCCACTTCTAATATCTTTTTTTTTTCTTTTCTTTTTTTTCGGAGCTGGGGATCGAACCCAGGGCCTTGCGCTTGCTAGGCAAGCTTTCTACCACTGAGCTAAATTCCCAACCCCGACTTCTAATATCTTAACTGCATTAACAACGTATGATGAATCAGAGAGCAAATTAAAGGCAAAAGGACAATTTTTAAACACTTCCAGCACAATCTTGAGTTCAATTACTTGTGGACAGCCGGGTTGATATTGACACAAAATTGGCTCTTGATGGTCAATCATATAGGCTCCACAGCCATTTTTGTATCCATCTGTAAAAATATTTGGCACCCCTTGTATAGGAATACTGGAGGTAACCTTAGGAAAAATCACGGGATGTTCCTCAAAGAAGGATAGCAAAGGGTGTTTTGGATAATGATTATCTATCTCTCCATGGAATCCACAGCATAATATAGCCCAATCATCCACAGTGCCCCACAAGGTCTTCATATGCTGACCTGTATAGGGCACTATGATTGAGGTTGGGGAAACACCAAAATATTGTATGCACTGTTGGATCCCATTCAGGGCTAATCGTGCAACTGCTGTAGGATAATACTCTACTGATCTAGCTGGAGAAGCTCTGGGATAAACCCAAAGCAGAGGACCATCTTGCCACAACAATCCTGTGGGCTACATGTAGGTGGCTAGAATGCATAGTACAATGTCTGCACCGTCCTACCTTCGATGTAAAATTGCACCTTGTAATCCTTTTTCAACCTTCTTTAAAGCTTCCCTTGCTTCATCAGTCAATTCTCTAGGAGAATCCAAGGCTGAATCTCCAACCAAAGTATTATACAATGGTTTTAATTCATAATTTGGAAATTTAAATAACATCTGACCCAATTAATATTTCCCATTAATATTTGAAAATCCTTAAGAGTCTTAAGATTATCTTTCCTCAATTCAACCTTTTGGAGGATAATGATATAAGGGCTTACTTTTGCTCCTAAATAATTTACAAGGTTGCCCTTTTGTACCTTTTCAGGGGCAATAATCAATCCTTTACCTTCTAGCAATTTAACTATATTTCCAAATGCTAAATCTACATCTAAAATCTCTTCATTCTTCGCAGTTAAAGGATATCATCCATAAAATGGACGCATCTCAGTGCGGGAAACTTCTGTCATAATGGGGCGATGGCGTTGCCCACAAAACGATGACACATAGTAGGGCTATTGGCCATACCCTGTGGTAGAACCACCCATTCATATCTTTGATCAGGTTCTTCATGGTTGCATGATGGAACAGTAAAAGCAAATCTTTCACTATCTCTTGGACAAAGAGGTATGGAAAAAAAGCAATCTTTTATATCAATCACTACAACAGGCCAACAGGCTGGCAGAGAAGATAAAAGAGGAAGCCCGCGTTGCACTGGGCCCATGATTTGCATCTGTTGATTAATAACATGTAAATCATGCAACAGTCTCCATTTCCCTGACTTCTTTTTAATCACAAATATTGGGTTATTCCAAGGTGACACTAATGGTTTTATATGCTTCATAGCCAGCTGTTCGTCTACCAGGGCTTTAGCTGCGGCAAGCTTCTCAGAGGAAAATGGCCACTGAGGAACCCACACTGGCTCCTCTGTCTTCCAGGTAATGGGAATGCATTCCTCAGCAGCCCCTAGGAAAAACCCAGGTCCTGATTCCTTTCTCTCTATTGGACACTTATAGGGCTCGTCCTACCCTGCAGGTATTTCCCTATTTCTTTATCGGGAAAATAGCCCATATGTTTCATAATCTTTTGTGAAGTTTCAGAATACTCAGTAGTCAATTTGAAACCCATAACTTTCAGCAAATCTCTCCCCCAAAGGGAAATGGGTAAATCCAACACATAGGGTTGCATAACTCCTGAATGTCCTTCCTGATCTCTCCAACTCAGTTGTCTTGCACTCATATCAGGAGCTCTTCCATAACCGGGACCCTCTAATGTTTTAGATGAGGCCTGTACTGGCCATCCAGAGGGCCAATCTTTCTTAGCTACTATACTTCTATCGGCCCCTGTATCCAACAGTCATAGGATCCTTTTACCTTCTACCCTTAGCTCCATTACTGGGCGTTGGTCTAAACCCAAATTAAAAATGTAAGATCAGAGCCTATGGAACCGAAAACATTCTCTCCCCTCTCTCTAGACTGGGCTGCAAACCCTTCATGAAGGCTAGGTAAAAGTAATAGTTGGGCTATTCTGTCCCAAGGGGAAATAGCAATAATCCCTTTCGGTGATTCTACCATGATCTTGACTACCCCGGTATAATCTGGGTCAATAACTCCTGGATGGACATGCAGTCCTCTTAAAGGTATAGATGATCTCCCTATAAGTAACCCTATCGTGCCAGGCTCAAGAGGTCCTTTAAAATAAGTTTCTATCAACTGGACCCCCATCCGAGGAGTTAGTACGAGTCTGGCGGTGGAGCGGACATCCAGTCCTGAGGAGCCCTTTGTGGCTCTCCTTGGCCCCTCAGATGGTGAAGGGATGGCCATCTCTCGTGACTCTGTTCTACATCCTGATTCTCGACTGCCCCATATATATGTGGGCCCTGGGATCGTGGGCCCTGCTGTCTGTTTTTTGGACATGCTCCACCAAAACCAGAGCTAAGAGGCTGCCCATTGATGTCTTTTACCGAGCAGCACTCATTAGCCCAATTGTTCCCCTTTTTGCACTTGGGGCACAGCTCTGGTTTCCTTGGGCGTTGGTCCCTCCCTGTACTGACTAGACTTCTCCTTTCTGGACATTGCCTTTTTAGGTGTCCCTGTTTACCACACTTAAAACACGCTCCTGAGCTTCCTCCTTTTCTCTGTGTCATCTGCAGAACAGCAGCCGCAAGTCTAGCATTAGTCAAAGGTCCCACTATTTCTCTACAGACCTTCATTCAAGCCTCAAGTTCCTTGCTCTTGTAAGGAGTGATAGCGGCTTGACATTCCTTTGTGCACTGTTCATAGACCAACTGTTTAATCAAGGGCATAGGAGTATCAGGGTCTCCAAAGACTCTCCCCGCTGCTTTGGCTAATCGGGCTACAAAGTCAGAGAATGGCTCCATAGGTCCTTGAAGGATCTTGGTGAAGTTTCCACTCACTTCTCCCTTATTAGGTAAGGATTTCAATGCCTTTGTTGCAACTTAATTAATCTGCTGGTAAACCTGTCCTGGATACCCTGTCTGAGCATTTGCAAAGCTTCCCTGACGCAGCATATCTCTATCCCAGGTAGCCGGGCCTCCCCCCGCTGCCAAGTTAGCGGCAGCCTGTTCATTGGCAAAGTCAATAAGAAAAGCTTTCCAGTCCAAATACTGTCCTGGACTAAGACAAGCCCAAGCAAGGTTAGTCCAATCACTAGGAGTCATACAAAATCTGTGTAAGGCCTCAACCTGAGCTATGGTAAATGAGGTCGTAATGCTATATGTCCTAACTGATTCAGCCAGGGACTTGATCACCTTAAAGTCTAAAGGCTCATGATACCTTTGTTGATTAGCATCCACATAAACATCATAGGCCAGATGTAGTTCTGTGCGGACTCCCTTCCACACTTCTGGGCAGAAAGTATGCCCCTGGCTTCTACTTCCCCTCCTGCAGGATTAAATGGAGGAGGAGGAGATGAGTGTTGTCCAGGGGGTTCACCCTCCATTTTACACTTACTTCCCCTTTCCCTATGCTTTGGCTTTAAGTCTGTCTTTTCACTTGTCCTATTAATTCCTGTAACTCATCTTCAGTATCCGTCCCCTCTGTCTCTCTGTCTGTATCTGATCTTTCTGTATCTGTTTCTTTTGTACTTCCTTGCTTTTCCAATCTTTCTTCCTAGAGCATTTCAAGAGCTACACATTCCTTTTCTAACGCTTCCTGACAGCACTTCTGATCATCCAAGCAACAATGTACTAGACACCAAACTTGGCAAACTCCTGGTTTTAAGGTTCCTTGGGACCATGCAAGGTCTAAGTCTTCGCCTAACTCGTCCCAGCAAGCAACAGAAAGATTACCCAAGACTGTGAACCAGGGTGCAACGGTATTGCATTCACTCAGAAACCTCTCTATGGTGCTCCTTTTCATCTTCAACTTTCTTGATTCAGACAGCTCCTGAAGAGCCAGAAAAATTGGGTGCGATTGTGAATTTCCCATCACAGCAATAGGCAAAAATGATTACCAAATGAAAAAGGAGGTTTACAAGCAGCCACAAAATAAGGAGGATGAAAAAGTCCATCAACTACAAGGCTGCCTGTTTTTACCTTCAGTTCGCTACTACCGTGAACTTTACCTTCGGTTCGCCACTACAGCGAACTTTCTTGCTCACTACCCTGAAACTTTATAGCCGTTAATTTCCCATGGTCCTTATCGTCCCACCTTACCTTGGGAACTTTCCAGCGCTGCCCTGACTGTGAGAAGTTCTGATCTCCGGATCCCCGTACAGGCCACCACTTGTCGCGCCCACGCTTGACCAGCAAGGAAGACATGACCAGCGAAGACCTTCTTCAAGCAGATTTACTCAGGAACCTTGATACAATCTTCTGACCCCCGGGAAATCCCCACACCACACTTAAATAGCTAGTGCTGGCCAATCCTAGCAAGCCACGTGGGGACAGTGGATAGGTTGTACTATGCGGAAGCGACCAGGTCAAGCAGGAACAGCCAAATAAGGACTTGTTTTTCTCAAGGGCTTGTTTTTCTCAATGAGTGGAAGGCAGAAACCGGACTTGTTTTTCCTAATGAGCGGAAGGCAGAAACCGGTGCCATCCTCGGGGCGCGGGACCTCGCAGCTCCCTACAAAATACTTTGTTAGCGTGATTGCAAGTATTCTTTAAATAAAATATTGAGGACGACTAGTCAAACCCAAATCAAAGTAAATGTCTTTACTTCCCTCCACTTGTAGATTAGATACACGCACTTAAATAGACTAACCACAAAAGTATATGACTCATAGTATTTTTCATCTCTTCGTTTTCTGAGTGACTGTAATATTGCCTTATCTTGCTCAAGAACTATTTTTAAAATTACTTTACAAAATATTTCATACAGTATTGAAGTCCCCACTGCAATGGAGAGTGTTAGAAATCATACCTATACATGGACTTTGTAGATATTTCATTAAGTAAACAGTTCCACACAAACATGAGGAACTGGGTTCAAATTATAAGAGCCCACATAAAGCCAGATGCTGTGCTATATTTATGTAGGCATACTATTTGAGGGTTTTCCTCTGATTGTCACATGTTCTGAGTGCATATATGCCCACATTAATATACACATGAACAAGCAAAATCATGTGCATGCATGCACATGTATACACAGAAAAACAAAATAACCAGGAATTAATTGAAGAACAGAGGAGTAGAATTACAGAAACATGAGGAAAAATAATAATATCAAGGGTATGTTTTTAATTTGGGAATCTTCTCAAAGAATGTCTTCTTTCATTCTTGGGAAATACATAATTCTTCCAGTCTCACCCAAGTTCTTAAGATTCCATGCCCTTAAATTATATCCTCTTTAGAAACAAAAATACAAAAATTCTTACATCCTCAGGTCTGCCACATGTTTTTGTATTGTTTACTTCCACTTCAGATAAAATCTTTATGCTTGTTTGAAAGAGAAATGCCCCTAATGGGCTCATGTTTTTAAACACTCTGTTCCCAGTTGGTGGGGTGTTATGGAACATTTAGGAGGTAGAGCCTTACTAGAGGACCTATGTTTCTAGTGGCAGATTTGAGAGTTTATAGTTTTGTCTTCTTTCTTCTCTCTCTAGTTCTTCTATATGGATTAAAATATGACCAGCCAGTTGCTGCCTGCTGCCGTACCTTATTCTCTACATTGTGCTTTGTTCCTCAAGAAATATGGCCAAAATAAACCCTTTCTTCCTTAAATTGTTTTTGGTCTTGATATTTTATCACAACATCAGAAGAGTAACTAATGAAGCATATATCTCCTCTCACCTCCTTAGTTTTCCTAGAGGTTTGGGCTATCATCTTACTCTAACTGAATTATGTTATTTAGTTACTAAGGGATAACTTTCTTTCTTTCCTGGATTTCCATCTATTTCTCATTTCCTTTCATCATCATGAATTTCTCTTGTAGCAACAGAAACCGCATGCTGATATCCATTAAATCAGGACTCAATTTTACTTAAACTCTTTTAATTAAAGTCAGTGCAATTGCTCCCCAGAGTTAAACTTCCTCGAACTACATAGAAATTCCTATCTTTAAAAAAGATTAAAGCCATCTTCCAACCGCATGTTATCAGATTAAAAGAAGAGTCAGCAACAATTAAACTTTGTATTTAAACATAAAACAAGTGATGCATGGTGTAGTATGTCTTTAAACTCTATGTTTAATGTTTACCACAGTTTAAGTAAGTACATACTAATTATTAAAATTGTTATTAATTTCTAAATGATGTTGATGATTACTGCATAGAGGTGGCTAATAGGAAACAAACCCCTTTAGTTAAAAATATAGGCTTTTAGTAGATGGTTGTGGTGGTGATGGTGGTGGTGGTGGTGGTGGTGATGATGATGATGGAAAATAGAGCACATAGTAGGTAAACCTAATCCTATAAATCAAGTTCTAAAATTATCATTACGAATTTGAGCAATGGTTCCTCATCTAGGACAGGTAGTGATTGGAATAGTTTTTTTTTTTTCATAAGAAAAATATAAACATGTCCTAGTTTTCTTTCTGTTGTTGTAACAAAAATATAGGGCAGAAAAGGGTTTATTTCATCTCTAAGTAAGCCTTCCACCAAGAATCCTATCCTGGACTTCCCCACAACTTTTCTAGATTTCCCTTTCTCCACCCCTCATCTCTCTATAGGAACATCGGAATCACAGATGCTTATATATACATGGCACTTCTGCAGACTTAAAATCAGGTCATTACTCTCTGTGGCAGAGCTTTCACCCACTGAGACATCTCCTGAGCTCTTTTAGCATTCCTCTGAAGAAGCATGTTAGGCCCCTGTAAGAGCATTGTATATGCTATAGAATAAGCAGTTGATGAACCACTCATAAGAAGATTTTTATGAGATAATTTCTCCAAATTACTGAATGCAGCTGAATGGACCTGAGCTTATAGAAATACAACAGGGAAAGAAAAACAAATTTAAGTGTAATTTACTTTTTTGTATATTACTATACTCTTTTTAAAAGGTTCATTGTTTATTTTGTTTAATAGTGTCCTGGCAGGTTTTTTATCAACTTGAAACAAGCTACAGTACTTTGAGGAGAAAAATTCTCACACGTAGGCAAGGTTGTAAGCCATTTTCTTAATACCTTATCATTATAGGAAGGCATAGCCCATGGTAGTGGTGCCATTCCCTCTCTCCCACCCAAGCACTGGTGGTTATAGGATGCTATAAGCAGGGTGAATAAGCCAAATGGGTGAATGTAGGTAATAATCAATCAGATATCTTGTCTATATTTCCCTTGCCTCCAGATTTTTATCCCATTTGAGTTACTGTCCTAATTGCTTTTGACAATGAATATATAGAAATATGAATAAAATAAACCCTTTTCTCCCCATGGTGCTTATAGTCAAAGTGTTTCATCAAAGCAAAAGTAACCCAAAACTAAGCTAGTTTTATTTTTATAACATATTTGTGATGTATGTGGGTTCATATGTTTGTGTTTAGAAATATTTTCTCTGTTGCTTACCACATTAGTTTAAACAAATCATTACATTTGTTATTTATTTTATATGTACATGAGTGTGAGCATGTCTGTGCCATGGTTTTTGTGGGAAGTCAGAGGACAACTTGCTGGAATTTGTTCTTTCAGTCCACAATGTTAGGTCATTAGGATCAAACTTAGGACTGCCAGGATAGGCAGTAAGTGCCTTTATATGCTCAACATTCCCACCAGTTCTTCAAGTTTTATTTTTGAAATGGATTTCTCACAGAAACTGAAACCCACCCACTGAATAGCCCATCTGGCCACCAAGCCCCAGGTATTTTCCTGTACTTGCTCCCTAGTAATTAATTTACAGATATATGCTGTCACATCCAATACTGTTATATTGTGGAGTCATTATTAGCTAGAATAAACTCCACATGTCCTGCTCTTGACAGTTGACAACTTTAATTATTTTACTTCATTGAAAAATTCTATCTTTATATTAATTTGTGAATTTATTGTATGAATGTGTGTGTGTGTGTGTGTGTGTGTGTGTGTGTGTGTGTGTGTGTACAACTGGCAGCACAGCTTGTGTATAGAGGCATATAGCAATTTGCAAATGCCATTTCCCTATGTTTTACCATATATATCCTGGAGAGTAAACTCAATTTGTCTGCCTTAGAGACAGGTACATTACACACTGAAACAACTCATAAACCCAGGAAATCTTTCTTAATCACTATAAACTTCTTGTCCAAAAATTAAATAGTAATTAAGTTATTAGAAATTAAGTTCAAAGCAATTAAGTTATTTGAGTCAATGTGGGAGTTTGGCAACCAAAAATAAAGAAAATGGGGTTTGTACATACAGAAGAACTTTCTTAGTCATAATGAAAACTGAAGTTATTGCATTTAAAAATACATTTATGTAATTAGAGAACATTATATTAAAACTAAGGCAATCTCAGAAAGAAAAATATTGAATTTTTTGTATTCATGGTAATTAGATTTTATGTGAAAATCTAATTCATAAGATCATATAATATTATGTAAAACTAGAAATGAAACTCCTTTGTAGGGAATGGGCTGTGAAAGGTAGCATGATCCTTGGTGGATATAGGTCGAATCCTGGGGACCCTAAAAGGGATGGCAGGCACATCCCTAGTCTCCCAGGAGATCAGGGCCTTCTCACATAGCTACAAACCCCCACAACCCACTGTAGAAAGGTTTGAGACAAATCAGTCATGTAGGGTAACTCCCCCAAACACTTCCTCCACAAGTGAGGATGTGGCCACAGGTTAAATAGGCTCAGGAGATCAGTTCTAGAAGCAGAACCATGCCGGCAAATATGTAGATGAGGTCTTCCCAAGCTTTCACGCCAAACCAATAGGAAGTACCTCCTGTCGGACGCTGACCCATCCAAAAACTTACTTAAGAATCTTCTTTAGATGGATAAAAGGTGTATAGGAATTACTCCATCATCTGAGAGTTTCTGTCATAAGAGTTATAACACGGTTGCTTGGGGGGAGAGTTGTGCTCTTCCAAAATTGCCATGAGAAGCTCCCCTTACCCTCACCAGCTAGCCAGTCCCCTTCTGACTAGGTCCTGCTGGAAATCGGAGCCAGAGAAGCACCAGCAGCAGAGGCTGTGAAAGCTATTCCCCATTCCTGCAGGAGTTCTCTCACCATCACCCTGACCCGCACACCTAGGTGGACCAGAGATCACCAGGCATGTAGACCCCCACTCCTTGGGGCACAAAGAGAACAAATGGAATCAGGAGATGGGAAAAAAGCGAAAATGGGAGCTGTTGGAGAACACGCCTAGCATACAACCTACACACATATGAAATTTTAAACAAAGATACTAAAAAAAGAATTAGTGCTATAGACAAGTAATGATGCATAATGCAGAAAAAATATCCAGCTAAAGTCAATTGAAAACTTACATTTGAATTTAAAAATGATTGGGTGCAGAGCTTTTGTGCCCTGTTCTGTCTGTGGTAGTGAATTCACCTATTCCATTTGATTTTTTTTCCCTTTTTTTTTTTTTTTGTAAATTGCCTTCATGTTCTGACCAGCAGAATAACAATGTGCCCAGTTTGATTTTAACTTTTAGAACATTTGACCAACATTTGTTCACATTAGAACAATTTCACATGTGATTATAAATAGAATTTTCAAAGAGAAAGTGCTCTTTTAGGGTACAGGCTAGCCTTTTACAGTTCATGTCAGTCCAAGAATCCACTATGTAAGAAATAAGGCCTTGTCCCACCTCACATCAGTCACTGAGACAGAGTTAAGAAACTGCGCTTTACATACAAAGGGGTAGCACCACCCACAATAGGCTGAAACCTCTCTACATCAATCATCAATAAGAAAATGCCTGGTGGATTTGCTCACAGGCCAATATAATGGAAGGAGTTCCTCAGCAGGGATTCCTTTTTCTCAGATATGTCTATGTGTGTGTTGAGTTGACAAAGATTAATCACATACAGTGGTTTTGGCTGACTTTTGATAATGAGTTCCCAGCATGCCTATGATGAGATATGATATATAGACAAAAAGACTATGGCAATAATAAAAATATTCTTTGTTAATGAGCATACCTACAAACTTTTAAAAAATGCAAATGGATACATTCTAAAACATGTCTGCAGATATAGATATAAAGATTTGTATATAATTTTCAAACAATATGGAAACTGTATGATAAAAGTTGTTATTGTTCAGATATAAATATTTTAATGAAATATTTTAACATGCTCAGGTAATTTTTACAAAGCATTTTTATTTGAGATTGAAATAAAATGTTGGATATAACCTTATCAACTATCTATTTTCTTTGCAGAATACAATACATTTATATAGCTTAATGTTTTGCTTATTAATTTCTTTTTCATTTCAGTCTAATGATGAGAAAAATACTTCAATATGAATAAATTAATACCTTTCATTTTCTTCCTCACTTTAGCTATTTAGATTTATAGACAGTGCCAATTAAACTCTTGTTTGAATTTGGGGAGGCAAACATTAAGTTGAAGACAAAGTAACATTCTTCTTACCATTAATGTTCATTTTTATTTTTATTGCTTTTATTTTGATTAGTTTAGAAGGTTACAAAATGATGCAATAAACTTTTGATGGATACATACAGGCAGTATTTCTGTACTTTAGGAAGCAAAACAATTTTCAATAACATCAATTATAATAAATTAACTGGAAAGGAAATGAGGAGTGGAATGAAGATTTCCCATTGGGCTTAAGAGGTTATGAAACTACAGCCACTGAGAAGGCACTGCATGCTGTTTATAAGGCACCTCTAAATGTGCCTTGATTTGCTCCTTTTCTATACACATTGCAAGGCAGTACCTTCATTCTTGTGTTCTACAAAAGCAACCTTGTTGTTTGTTAGTGCTTGCTTTGCAAGCATTCCACTACTGAGCTACCTTGGTCTTTTATCGGAGCATTTTGTCAAGTGTTGGAATAATTGTACCTTCTTTGGCTAAAAACTCTGCCTGAGAACACCAATAAATAAAGCTAATAGATGTTGGCTATTACTAACCAAGTAGCTGATGTAGCAGTGTCCTCTCATGAACTAGACTTCTAATTGTGTCCTTAATAAATCGTATATTTTAAAACTCTGTGTAAGATATGATTACAGATTTTTTAAAAGTAGTGCCTAATTTTGTATTTGTACACATAATTATTTAAATTGCCCTGTCTTACAGTTGGAAAAATCTAATATAATTAGATTTTACCATTACTTCAATAGTAATTTGTCATAAATATTTCATGAAGCCCTGACCTATTTCCCAAGCTCACAATATTCAAAATATATTATCACTGCCTATGATATGAAATTGCAGCACCAACAGGAAGATTTTATGAGGTGGAAATACATCTCAGTGGGTAGAGTGCTTGACTAGTGAAACCTAAGCACTCAGTTCAGTCCTCAGTACTACTTACACTGGGCATGGTGGGATAGTGTGTACATATAACCCCATTTTATGGGAGGTAGAGGCTGGAAGGTCTGGCATTCAAAATGGTCCAAAACTTTCATGTTAGACTGGGATATATGAGTGTATGTTTCAAAAAGAACAGAAAAGAAAACAAAAGAAAGACAAAAAAGGAAACAAAAGAAAAGAAAGCAAGAGAGGAAGGATGCAAGAAAATAAAGGAAAAAAAGGAAGAAAAGGTAAAAGGGAGAGAGATAATATTTACCGAAAACATGTGATGTAAATATTAAAGCAGTGTTTTTCTTTTTTCTATCTTTTAAATTGCATTTTATTTACATTTTAAATGTTATCTTATTTCCTGGTTTTCCTTCCAGAAACACGCTATGCCGCTGATCCCCCAATTTCTATGAGTTTGCTCCCTCACCCACCCACTTATTCCTTCCCACTTCCCTGCCATGACATCCCCCTACATGGGGACATCGAGCCTTGACAGGATCAAGAGCCTCTCCTCCCATTGATCCCCCATAAGACCATCCCATGCTACATATGGAGCTGGAGTCATAGGTCTATTCCTGCATTCTCTGGGGTGGTCTTGTTGGTTGAGATTGTGTTCTTCTTATGGGTTGCAAACCCTTTCAGCTACTTCAGTGCTTTCTCTAACTCCTCGATTGGGGACCCTATTCTTAGTTCAATGGTTGGCTTGAGAACATCTGCCTCAGTATTTGTTAGGCTCTGACAGAACTTTTCAGCAGACAGCTGTATCAGGCTCCTGTCAGCAAGCACTTCTTGGCATCCACAATATGTTTGGTGGCTGTATATCAGGTGCACCTGCATGAGAGGCAGTCTCCAGATGGCCTTTCAGTGTCTGCTCCACACTTTGTCTCCATATTCCATCCTGTGTGTATTATTATTTCCTTTCTAAGAAGGTCAGAGGTATCCACATTTTGTTCTTCCTTCTTGAGCTTCACGTGGTTTGTGAATTGTATTTTGGGTATTCCGAACTTTTGGGCTAATATCTGCTAATCATTGAGTACACACCATTTGTGTTCTTTTGTGATTGTGTTATCTCACTCAGCATAATATTTTTAAGTTCCATCCATTTGCCTAAGACTTTCATGAAGTCATTGTTTTTAATAGCTGATTAGTATTCCATTGTGTAAATGTACCACATTTTCTGTATCTATTCCTCTGTTAAAGGATACTTGGGTAATTTCCAGCTTTTGGCTGTGATAAATAAGGTTTCTATGAACAGAGTGGAGCATATGTCCTGATTATATGTTGGAACGTTTTCGGGGGTATATGCTCATGAGTGGTATAGCTGAGTCCTCAGGTAGTAGTATGTCCAATTTTTGGAGGAACTGCCAGACTGATTTCCAGAATGGTTGTACCAGCTTTCAATGCCACCAACAATGAAGGAGTGTTTCCCTTTCTCCAAATCCTTGCCAGAATCTGTTTTCACCTGAGTTTTTAATCTTAGCCCTTTTGACTGGTGTGAAGTAGAGTCTCAGGGTTTTGATTGCATTTCTCTGATGAATAAGGATGTTGAACCTTTCTTTAGGTGTTTGTTGGGATTCCATATTCTTTAGTTGAGAATTCTCTATTCAGCTTTGTAGCCCACTTTTAAAAGGGTTATTTGATTCTCTGGAGGCTATCTTCTTGAGTTCTTTGTATACATTGAATATCAGCCCTGTATGGGATGTAGACTGGTAAAGATCTTTTCCCGATCTGTTGGTTGCCGTTTTGTCCTAACCACAGTGTCCTTTGCCTTACACAAGCTTTGCAGTTGTGTCAGGTCCCATTTGTTGATTCTTGATCTTATAGCATAAGCCATTGGTGTTCTGTTCAGGAAATTTTCCCGTGCCCATGTGTTCAAGACTCTTACCCACTTTCTCTTCTATTAGTTTCAGTATATCTGGTTTTTTTGTGGATGACCTGATCCACTTGGATTTGATATTTGTACAAGGAGATAAGAATGGGTTGACTTGCAGTCTTCTACATGTTGAAAATGCTGTCTTCTTTCCACTGGATGTTTTTAGCATCTTTGTCAATGGTCAATGACCATAGGTGTGTGGCTTCATTTCTGGGTCTTCAATTCTATTCCATTGATCAACCTGCCTTTCTCTGTACCAATACTGTGCAGTTTTTCATCACTATTGCTCTGTAATACAGTTTGAGATTAGGGATTGTGATTCTGCCAGAAGTTCTTTTATTTTTGAGTATAGTTTTGGCTATTCTTGGGGATTTTGTTATTGTGGTTGTTCTTCCAAATGAATTTGGAAATTGCTCTTTCTACCTCTGTGATGAATAGACTTGTGCTTTTGATGGGGATTGCATTGAATTTGTAGATTGCTTTTGGCATGATGAACATTTTTACTATATTAATCCTGCCAATCCATAATCATTGGAGATTTTTCCATCTTCTGATATCATCTTCAATTTTATTCTTCAGAGACTTGAACTTCTTGTGATACAGATTTTTCACTTACTAAGCTAGAGTTACCCCAAGGAAATTTATATTATTTGTGACTATTGTGAAAATTGTCATTTCCCTAATTTTTTTCGGCCTGTTTATTCTTTAAGTAGAGGAATGCTACTGATTTTCTTGAGTTAATTTTATTTCCAGCCACTTTGTTGAAGTTGTTTACCAGGTTTAGGCATTCTGTGGTAAAATTTTTGTGGTCACTTAAGTTTACCATGATATTATCTACAAATAGTGATATACAAATATCATATACAAATAGTGACCTCTATTTGCTTTCTCTTGCTCTTGCTAGGACTTCAAGTACTATATGGAATTGGTAGGAAGAGAGTGGGCAGTCTTGATTAGTCCCTGATTTTAGTGTGATTCCTTCAAGTTTCTCTTCATTTAGCTTGACATTGGCTACTGAAAATGGAGAAAGCATTCACTAATAGCTTGACAGCACACATGAAAGTTCTAGAAGAAAAAAAGCAAAAATACCCAAAAGGAGTAGACATCAGGAAATAATCAAATTCAGGGCTGAAATCAACCCAATAGAAAAAAAAAAGAACTATACAAAGAATCAACAAAAATCAGGAGCTGATTCTTTGAAAAAAAATTAAGGTAGATAAACCCTTATTAAGACTAACCAGAAGTTATAGAAACAGTATCCACATTAACAAAATCAGAAACAAAAAGGGAGATAAAATCAGAAACAAAAAGGGAAACATAACAACAGAAATTGAGAAAAATCCAAAAAAATCATAAGATCCTACTACAAAAGTATATACTCAACAAAATTGGAAAATCTGGAGGAAATGGAAAATTTTGTAAACAGATATCAATTACCAAGGTTAAAGCAGGATCAGATAAACCATTTAAACTGTTCCATAACTCCTAAATAAAAGCAGCTGCATTAAAAGTCTTTCAACCTAAATAAAGCCCATGATCAGATGGGTTTAGCACAGAATTCTACCAGATCTTCACAGAAGACCTAATTCTAGTACTCTCAAAACTACTCCACAATATAGAACAAAAGGAACACTACCCAATTTGTTTTATGAAGCCACAATAACTCTTATCCCTAAAGCACATAAAGACCCAACAAAGAAAGGGAACTTCAAAACAATTTCCTTTATGAAAATCAATGGCAAAATACTCAGTAAGATTCTTGCAAACCAAATGCAAGACCACATCAAAAGGATCCTCCATCATGATTAAAAAAAGGCTTCAGCCCAGGAATGCAGGGATGGTTCACCATATGGGAATCCATCAATGTTATCCACTATATAAATAAACTAAAAGAAAAAAAACACATGATCATCTCTTTAGATGCTGGGATAGAATTTGACAAAATTCAGTACCCCTTCATGATAAAAGTCTTGGAAAGATCAGGAATTCAAAGCCCATATCTTAACATAGCAAATCAGTGTTTTTCAACCTATTGATCACCACCGCTTTGAAAATGGTCTAAAAGATGTTTACGTTTTGAGTCACAACATTCGAAAAATGATAATAATAAAGTAGCAACAAAGTTATTTTGTTGTTGATGGTCACCACAACATGAGGAAATGTACAAAGTGTCACAGAATAAAGGTTAAAAACCACTCTATTAAAGGCACATTATGTTAAATTTGGGGGCAAAGGGTTTACAGACAAGGATGACTGCTTTTAGTGAAGTCAATAAAGAGAACATGTTAAGTGTTCTACCAAAATTAATTAGGTGCTTTTCAATTGTTGGCCACTAAAATAGAAGTTTAGAAAAGGGGAAAATAAAAACGTTCAAATTTCCCTGAGATCCAAAGCTAAATAAAATGTGCTTAAACAGTACTCTGTGGGAGATGAAGGAGTTATTGTTAAGAATACCCAGGGCAGGGGTTGGGGATTTAGCTCAGTGGTAGAACACTTGCCTAGGAAGCGCAAGGCCCTGGGTTCGGTCCCCAGCTCCGGAAAAAAAAAGAACCAAAAAAAAAAAAAATACCCAGGGCAAATGTGAATCAGTTGACATTAATGATGTGCAATCTCCCTGCAGTGAATATATATATAAATATATATATAAATGCAAAATTGGGTATACAATATGGCTGTTTCTTAGAGTGGTTTGCTTAGCTCACTTTTGAATAGTTTACCAATTTATGCCTATGCTAATCAAATAAATTGTCTCTGTGTATTAAAGGTGATAGAATGATGTTGATTTTAAAAGGTTGCTTGGTACCGCTCTTCCCAACTTTCCTAAAGTGCCTCTTTTTTTCTTAACTCTATTTTTCTCCAACCATGCCAGTACTATTTTTAAATAGTTCTTGCCTTAATACTTTATACACAGCATCTAGAACTTGATGCAAGCATGGCACCATAGACTTCTAGTAGAGAACTATGATTTGCTTTTTCAATTAGCTTTTCTTGTAGAGTTTTTTTTCTTTCTGTCTGGCACCATTGGCAAGCTTATGAATAATAAATAACTGTATTTGAACTAATTACTTGATTGTTCAACTTTCATCATCCTTGTTTCTGTCATAATTAAATTTTAACTTATTTTAGAATAAAGGTTTTTCTGAGTATATTGTAGTTGCTCTGACCTATGTCCTAGAAAAGGAAGCAGTATGCATTCTTTGTCCTTGATGATATGTTTATCACATTATTCTTTTAGTATATTAGAATATTGAACAGATTTTTGTGCTCAGGGTTAGTGATCTGTTAAAAAGCAAATATTGTTGCAATTTACTCAGGTTTGAAATTGCCAGAGATGTGGTCTGGCTTCTGCTGTATGCCTTATTTCTAATAGATACCTAGAACTTAAAATTAAGTATTACCTTTTACGTATATTGAATGGACTCAGGTGAAAAGGCCATTTTAGTTTTTGTTTTCTATCTATGCTGCTGCTGCTGCTTTAGCATGAACTAGTAAATTGTGAGGGTGAAATTTGATTGCTGGATATGACTTTTTTAAACAGTTATAATTGTAGAATGTTTTCAAATAAACATGTCTTATATATCAGCTCCAAAATTATCATAAATGATGCAATTTCATTTGCAAATCAAGCATTTGTCTATGTGATTTGGTGTTCTAGAATTTTATGTGTGTTGGCATATTGATAGGTAGCCTGGAGCCCTTGGAAGTTTAAATTTTCACACAGACAGATACAGTGCAACATACTGATTTAGTTGCAAATATTACCCTTTAAGACAAAGATGTATCCATTACAGGGGGTAATATTCCATTCTATATGGAACATTAACTAAATTTTAAAAAGATTCAAGACAGCATTCACTTATAAAGATGATCTTGTCTTGAGAATAGAAAACAGTGAATTCTAATTCTGCATCTACTGCTTCTGTGCATGTGGTGGTCTACCATCATCACCAACCTGGCTGTAATTAGAACTACCTAGGAGATACATATCCAGATGTGTGCGATACAGTCGTCCAAAGAAGTTTAACCGAGGAATAATGACCTACCTAGAGTATATGCAATTCCAATCCATGGTCAGGAGACCCTGACTGAATAAAAATGAATACAGCGATTTCTAGCTGAGCACAGCATCTACTTTCCTGATTCTTGACTTGGTCAATACAAGAAGCTGCCCCATACACCAATTTCTAGGCTTTTTTTCTCATGATGTATCCAGAAAATATGACCCTAAATAAATTTTTCCTTCTTTTTGTTGCTTTTACTCTGTAATGTCACAGCAACAAGAAAAGCAGTTAATATACTGAGGACAAGTGTTGGCAACCAAACTTCTAAAGCTTACCATTCTTTCCCTGGCTCAACCTTTTTCATACTGGGAAACAGTCCTATCAGTGTTCTCTCTTTCTTTACTTCTGGAGCAAAGTATCTCTCTGGATCAAAGGCCCAACAGGAAGCAGCAACTGAGAGTTCATATCTTTAACTACATGGGGAGGCAGAGAGAGCTCACCAGGAATGGTGGACTCCTTTGAAACTTTAAATCTTGCCTTCAATGACAAACTTCCTCCATCAGGGCCACACCTGCTAATCCTCATTAGTCACCAACTGAGGATCAGATATTCACAAATGTGAGACTTATAGGAAACATCTCATTCAAGCCACCACAAGCAGTTCACCATTCATGGTGAGTTCTCTCAGCCTACCCTGTGGTCTTCTTGACACCTCTAACTTCTGCATTTCGAGCCACCTCTCTCCCATAAGACTCCCTAGGCTCCACCTGATGTTGGGCTCTGGGTCTTTATATCTACCTCCATCCACTTCTGGATGCAGCCTCTCTGGAAAAAGTTATGCTAGGTTCCAGTATGCAAGCCAGTAGAGTATCATTAACAGCACCAGGTGTTGGCTCTCTCACATAGGCTAAGTTTCAAGTTGGGATAGTTAATTGATTGGCCATTCCCTTAGTTTCTGCTCCTTCTTTATCCCAGCACATATTATAGCTAAGACAAATTTTGGTTTAAAGGTTGTGTGGGTAGGATAACGTCACCTTCCCTCCTCCGAAAGTCCTGAGTGTCTACAGGACATAGGCATTTCAGTCTCTGTGCCCACATCTGGTAGGAGTATAAGCTAGAATTACACTCATAGACTCCATGTATCCTCTATCATTCGAGTCATCCAGCTAGTCACCAGAACCCCTCTACCCCTCAGTTGCACAGATTTCGATTCTCACTCCTGGGCCTCTTCAACACCCCCCTCAACCTACTGCACAGCCTTATCTAGTTACCATCCCTGTTCCCCTCTTCACCTCCTCTCTTACCCAGTTCTTTCTCTCCTACCTCTGATGACTAGTTTCCCCTTCTGAGTGAGATTCCCTGAGGGCCTCCTTATTACCCAGTATCATTGGAGACTCTGTTAATACATAGTATTCAAGTGACTGCAAAGTGAAAAGGGAATTTACCTGCAATTCTAAAAATCTATTCAGGAAGATAGTTTATGTGCTAGTAAAAATACTTAGAAGTGAGATTCTTTAATAATCATTTTTTCAAGGGTATTTTAGAAGAAGTGCCACTTAGGGCTAAATTTATGTTTAACTATTTTCTTCAGATCTGTAGCATTTGATGGTGTTTTCCATACATTATTTAAAGGCACAGAAATTCATATCTAAAAAAAATTGAGTTTCTAAATTATTGTAAGGTCTTGTCTCTTATGCCTTTTCATCTAGGGAATCACAGAAATAATTTAGCTAGGTTATAAAGAAAAGAGGTTTTGTAATTTATAAAGCTTAAAGAAACAAAACTTATGCTAACGAATATTGACATTCCTTAGCCAAACCAAGATAGAATAAAATATGTTAAAGACAGATGCCTTTCAAAGTTATAGAAGATGCTGTGTATGCAGGATACTGGAAGGAAACTGTCATTTCTTATTTAACTGACCATGCATGCAACATTACAAACATTCTATGAAAATGTGCCCACTGTGCTGATACTGGCAGATCTGTTCTAGAGTTTAAAAATACTCTGTGATTGGATCTACGAGTTGTTCAATAGGAGAATTCATATTTGTTATTGTAAAGATAGTAAAGAGCCTATGACTGAGGAGGCTATAATGGGATTTTGCAACATTAACATATGTAGATGATGTAGATCAAAATTAATATTAATACACATGTTTGTCCTGGTGCCTTTTTGTCTGGAAGATTCTTTCTATAGTAGTAAGCAAAAAATTGAAGAGAATAACAATTCATCCTAAATATTAGGGATACTTGACATTTGAATGATCAGACTTAATCATTAATAGGACATAGATATCAACCACTCCAAGGCTCATAGAATATCGCGAATAGGTGAAATATTGAAGAGCTGAAAAGTTATAGGACATTGCTCAACACCTGCACAATATTGAATTTATTTTTCATTCAGAATCTGGAGTAAGAGGACTTCATTAGGTCTCAACTGTCTCTGAGAATTTATAGAAGGTTAATAATTTCTGAGAGAAAAATAGACATTTCCTTCAATATTGTAGCCACTGGTAAGATGTTCTTGCTCCAGAAGATAATTCTACATGCATACTTCTCTAAGCAACTTTAATAAACCTCTGTAGGTAATTTCAAAATATATCTAAGTAGAAGGGGGCAGATCTGAAAAGGGGACAGTTATTGTGGGGAGTATAAGGGGCATACAAAAATAATAGGCATAAATTTAATCAAAATGCATTATACACATTTTTTTTTCTTTTTCTTTTTTTTTCGGAACTGGGGACCGAACCCAGGGCCTTGTGCTTGCTAGGCAAGCGCTCTACCACTGAGCTAAATCCCCAACCCTGCATTATACACATTTATAAAAATCTTATAATGAAAATATCAGTAAATAGGATTTCTTTGGAATCACAGGAATACAAAAATATATAGTGACATCCATTATTTGTATGTAGCTAGAATGAGGATAGCATATGTACCATAACATATATGGAGAAGATTTAAAAATACGGGAAAATGTATGAAAAGTTCCCTGTGAATAATATGCAAGGACTGATTACTCAGTGGGTAGAAGCACCCAATGACAAGTCTGATGACCTGAGTTTGATCCCTGAGCTTCACAGCTTTACATTTACTCTCTCTCTCTCTCTCTCTCTCTCTCTCTCTCTCTCTCTCTCTCTCTCTCTCTCTCTCTCTCTCTCTTACACACACATACACACACACATACACACACACATACACAGTATGATTTAATTATTTATGTGACTCTAGAGCCAAAGACCATTCAAACTACATTGTCACATTTAGGAAAAGAGCATCAAGTAAAGGCATAAAAACTGGAGATCCACTCATTCACTTACTCAGGAGTCCCAGGTAAACAATAACCTAAGCTCTACATCTGTGGAGGTACTAGTGCAAACCTTCAGATGTGCTGTGATTGCTGCTTCAGTCAGGATGATAAACTCATTTGATTCAGAGTGCCTTGTTCTCTAGCTATCCTTCATTACCTCTGGCTCTTAACATGGTTTTCATCTCTTCTTCCTTGGGGTTCCCTGAGCTCTTAGGGAGGATATTTGATTGAGGTATACCATTTAGAGTTCTTTGTTTCAAGGTCTCTATCTCTCTGTCTCCTGCCTTCCTGTCTCCCTGTCTCTCTGTCTCCCTGTCTCTCTGTCTCTCTGTCTCTGTCAGTCTCTGCCTCTCTCCATCTGTCTCTCTGCTCAGCTCTTTCTCTCTGTGCATAATGTCTGTCTGTTTGAATAAATATGTCCTGTGTAGACCCATATGGAGTAGCACTATTAGGAAGTGTGATATTATTGGAGGAAGTATGTCACTGGAGATGAATCTGGAGGACTCAGAAGCTCAAAACAAGCCTAGTATGTCCCAGATACTTTTTGATGCCTGAGGATCCAAATGTGGACCTCTCAGCTATTCCCTCCAGTACCACGATTGCTTGCATTCTACCACGTTTCCTACAATGACAATAATGATTTAAACTCCTGAATTTGTAAGTCAGTCCTGATTAGATGTTTTTATGTATAAGAATTGGTGTGGCCCATAAAATCTTTTCACTGCAATAAAACTAAAGGTAAGATAGTTTCATTGTATTCATTTCTATCTGCTATAGTAGGAGGTCCTTCTTATAATGACTGAATAAGGCACCATTTTATGACTGTAGCAAAATATCATTATTAGTTATTTTGTTGATATTTATATGTTATCATTAATTACCATTTTAAGACCAGTACTATCTAGTTTACCCTAGGCCTTTTGGCAATCTAGTCTCTGGCTCTTGGTTACCTAAACAATATGAGGTTAGGGTTTCATTTCACAGACTGGGCCATAAGTCAAATCAGACATTGACTGGCTACTTCTGCAAGTGTGTGCCATCATTGCCATAGAATATCCTGGAAACAAGAAATATTGTAAGTCAAAATTGTGTGTCTAGGTTGGTGTTTACATTTGTTTTTTGGGAACTTATTAGTACCTTTCCATAAAAAAGACACTAGACCATAGAGGTGAAGTCTCCATTTAGTCTCCAGCTAGACTTCTCCATGTACAATTAGTCATTTTGTTTGAAGATCCTGCTATTTAAAGTTGATGTCTATCATGTTCAGATAGCTCCCCTGAGCTCTGACTGCACTAAATGGAGAACTTCTTACCCAGCAGGGCTTCCTCTTCATTACCTGACCTGGGCAGTCCATAATCTACTTGAGGAACATCACAAAATCCTTGGCAAAATTACAACTCTAACTACCTGGAATGCCTTTTCATGCATATAAGATATTCCCAAATGTTTAAACCTCAGTCAATGAAATTTCACCCTAAGATGAACTTCATACTCTCCAAGCTTCACAGAGTCCTTGTTCAGCTTAATAAATAACGCAAATCATTTTGTTGAATATCATCTATTAGAACTATTTCATTGAATGTCATCTAAAAGACCTGTAACACTGATGAGCTCTGACAATGAAATCACTTCAGTGTTTTCTGCAGCCTCTTTCCAGATCCTGTTTCATCATTTTCCACCTGGTGTGAAACAGTACCTAAACACCCCAAGGGAAGAAGCAGAAAAAAATGGGACCACATTTTATTGTCAGCAACAGAATTCTATAGTCAGGTTGCAGAGTTCAGTCGATTGTCTTAGCAACAGAATGGTTGTTTGGGAATTTGCACAGGGCCGCTTGGGCTAACATGTCATACTGAATTTGGCCAACTTCTGCTATCAGAAGCCTTTCTATTGAAAAAAAGATAACCAGGTTGTATTTAGTCATCCCCTTTATTAGGAGACTTCATTAATGTTCATATATTTCAGCAATTTTCTCTTGCTCTAGGTTCCCATACCATCACTCAAACACCCCTCTTTTCTAGATGCCTTTTCCAGGCTTCCTTCTTCAACCTATACCTCCTTCTCACAACATGCTTCTGAGATTCGCATATCTTCCCAACCACAGTACATCAATAAAATCTTTTCCTTCTAGGAAGATTCAAGTGTGTCCCACCCCAAGTTCCTTTCTCTATACAAGAGGTTCTTAACCTTGCTAATGCTGAGACGCTTTAATACAGTTTCTCAATTTGTACTGAACACCAACTCTAATTGTATTTGTGTTGCTACTTCATTTCTGTAATTTTACTATTGTTAATTATCATAATGTATATATCTATATTTTATGGTGGTCTTAGATTATATTTGTGAAAGGATCATTCAATTACCAAAGGAATTGTGAATCTCAGGTATAGAACTGCTGCACTATATCTAACATATCTGAATTTACAGATTCTCGATTGGTTATCATTTATTTTATAGCAAATATTCACATATAAATGAATTTATACTATATTTGCTGCCTTGTCCGAATAACAGTGTTCTTTGTCTCACAGAGGTTTTCAGTTTCAGGAGATACAATTTATAAATTATTGATTTTAATGCCTGTGCTCTCAGTGTTCTGTTGAGAATATCTCCTGTGCTAATGAATTCAGGGCACTTCCCTAATTTCTACTGTATCATGTTAAGTGTATCTGATTTTAAGTTTAGTTGTTTGATCAACTTAGACTTGTGCTTTGTGAAGTGTGAAAATTATTAGTTAATTTGCTTTCTTCTACATTCAGATATCCAGATTGACCAAAACAATTTGCTGAAGATGTTTTCTTTTCTCCAGTGTGTACTTCTGTCTTCTTTAATTAAAAAAAAAAGTGTTCATGAATATGTGGATTTATGTCTGTATCTTCAATTGCATTGATCAATATGTCAGTTTTTAATGCCAATACCATGCAGTTTTTATTAGTATTTCTCCAATAATAATACAACTTGAAATGGGAAAGGTGTGACCTCCGGTAGTTCCTTTATTGTTCAGATTTTTTTTTGCTTTCCTGGGATCCTGCTTTACTGTATGAAGTTCGGCTTTTCCTTATGAAATTGAGTATTTCCCTTTCAATGACTGTGCAGTACTTTGTCGGAATTTTCATGAGAATTGCACTGAATCTGTTGATTGCTTTTAGTTAGACGACTATTTTTTTCTTTTTCTTTTCATTTTTATTAACTTGGGTATGTCTTATTTACATTTTGATTGTTATTCCCTTTCCCGTTCTCTGGGCCAACATCCCCCTAACTCCTCTCCCTCCCCTTCTCTATGGTTGTTCCCCTCCCCATCCTCCCCCATTACTGCCCTCGCCCCAACAATCATGTTCACTGGGGGGTTCAGTCTTGGCAGGACCAAGGGCTTCCCCTTCCACCGGTGCTCTTACTAGGCTATTCACTGCTACCTATGAGGGTGGAGCCCAGGGTCAGTCCATGTATGGTTTTTGGGTGGTGGCTTAGTCCCAGGAAGCTCTGGTTTGTTGGCATTTTTGTTCATATGTGGTCACAAGCCCCCTCAAGCTCTTTCAGTCCTCTCTATGATTCCTTCAACGGGGGTCCTGTGTTCAGTTCAGTGGTTTAAAGATAGCCTTCGCCTATGTATTTGCTGTATTCTGGCTCTGTCTCTCAGGACAGATCTACATCCGGTTCCTGTCGGCCTGCACTACTTTGCTTCATCCACCTTATCTAGTTTGGAGGCTGTATGTGTATGGGCCACGTTTGGGGCAGGCTCTGAATGAGTGTTCCTTCTGCCTCTGTTCTAAACTTTGCCTCCCTATTCACTCCCAAAGGTATTCTTGTTCCCCTTTTAAAGAAGGAGTGAAGCATTCGCATTTTGGTCATCCTTCTTGAGTTTCATGTGTTCTGTGCATCTAGGGTAATTCAAGCATTTGGGCTAATAGCCACTTTTCAGTGAGTGCATACCATGTGTGTTTTTCTGTGATTGGGTTACCTCACTCAGGATGATATTTTCCAGTTCTATCCATTTGCCTATGAATTTCATAAAGTCATTGTTTTTAATAGCTGAATAATATTCCATTGTGTAGATGTACCACATTTTCTGTATCCATTCCTCTGTTGAAGGGCATCTGGGTTCTTTCCAGCTTCTGGCTATTATAAATAAGACTGCTATGAACATAGTGGAGCATGTGTCTTTGTTATATGTTGGGGCATATTTTCTGTATATGCCCAAAAGAGGTATAGCTGGGTCCTCAGGTAGTTCAATGTCCAATTTTCTGAGGAATCCCCAGACTGATTTCCAGAATGGTTGTACCATAGACGTCCATTTTTACTATGTTAATTCTACTGATATATGAGCATGGATAATTGTCCCACTTTCTGATATCTTCGCCAATTTAATTCTTCATAGTCTTGAGGTATATATCATCCACATCATTTACTTGCTTGGTTAGAGTTACTCTTAAAGATTTTATATTACTTGAGACTATTGTGAAGACTCTTATTTCTCTAATTTTTTAAAATTTATTTGTTATTAGAGCATAGGAGGACTATTGACTTCTGTGAGTTAATATTGTTTCTAAGTACTTTGTTGATACTGTGTTTTTGTTTAAATGTGTTTGAAATTTTATTAAAAATATAAAACAATATCAAAGTAGGAAGTGAAGAATTTTGAAAGAGGTGATGAGTATAATCAGTTCACACTCTATAAATGAATGAAACTTTCAAAGACCCATGTATGTATTAACATAAAAAATATAAAATTATGAATAAGGTTTGAATCCTAAAAAGCATAAAGTGCTAGTGGAAAAAAGTTAATAGTTCAATAAAGAGATATTTTATTCTCATATGTGAGTAAGTTTAATATTTCCAAGATAATGATTCCATTCAACTTATTTTATATATTCAGGGGATCCTCAGGAAGAAATTTATAGATAGTCACACATTTTTAAGTGTTATATGAAAATATAGTGCTATACCAAGTGTGTGATTCTTAATCTTGATTGCCAACATGATAGGGCTGAGAATTATCATGGAGATAAGTACCACACACATGTGAAAGCCTTTAGAATTTGAGTTAATTGAGATGGGAAAATGCACTCTAAATTGATTGCCATTCATTTCATGAACAATGGTTCTGGAGTGAATAAAAAGGAGAAGTCAGCTGAGAACCAGTATCCATCTTTCTCTGCTTCCTGGCATTGCATGCACTCTAACAAGCTGCCTCATAGTCTTCTTGTTATGAATTTTTTTTTTGGTTCTTTTTTTCGGAGCTGGGGACTGAACCCAGGGCCTTGCGCTTCCTAGGCAAGTGCTCTACCACTGAGCTAAATCCCCAACCCCATTGTTATGATCTTGATAGTGCAAGACCAAATTGTTGGGTTCTGACACCATCTTAGAGAACATTCCATCTTAAAGAACATACATGGTATGCACTCACTGATAAGTTGACATTAGCCCAAAAGCTAGGATTACCAAAGATACAATTTAAAGACCCCATGATGTTCAAGACGAAGGAAGACCAAAGTGTGGGTGCTTCAGTTCTTCTTAGAAGGGGGAACAAAACATTCACAGGAGGAAACATGTAGACAGAATGAGGAGCAGAGACTGAAGTTAAGTTCATCAAGAGATTGCACCACCTTGGGATCCATTCCATATACACTCACCAAACCCATACACTATTGTGGCTGCCATGAATTGTATGCTGACAGAAGCTTGATATAGCTGTCTCTTGAGAGGCCCAGCCAGAGCCTGACAAATATAGAAATAGATGCTCACAGTCAATTATTGAACTGAGAATTGGATGCCCAGTGGAGGAGTTAGAGAAAGGACTGAAAGAGCTGAAGGGATTTGCAACCCCTAGGAAGAATAACAATATCAACCAATGAGAATTCCCCCCTCCCCTGAGCTCTCAGGGACTAAACCACCAAACAAAGACTACACATGAAGCAACCTATGGCTCCAGCTGCATATGATGCTTAGTATGGTCTTTTTAGGCATCACTGGGAGGAGAGGCCCTTGGTCTTATGAAAGTTCGATGCCCAAGTGTAGTGGAAAGACAAGGCAGGTTGGTGGCAGGGAGTGCGTGGGTGCGCACCTTCATAGAAGCAGGGGGAAGAGTAATGGAATGGGACTTTCCAGAGGGCAAATTGGGAAAGGGGATAAAATTTGAAATATAAATAAAGAAAATATCCAAGAAAAGGGGAAAAGTGAAGACATGACACCAGTGGCCTTAACTTGAGAGGCGGGGTGGCATTTCTAGGATGCTGGTACATCATCTTATTGGACATACTTCTCCTGTTTCAATTGTTCCTCCAAATATTATATCCTCTACTGTGAGTCTCAGTGTAGCCTTGACTATGACCAATGGGAATGTTTTGTAACATCCTATAAGTTTTTTTTCCCCCTCTTACTAGTAGTGTTGGAGTTGCCCCACTGGAAGTTTTAAAGGTTGCCCACCCCTAGTTTTTTTTTTTTTTTTTTTTTTTTTTAGGCAATCCTTAGACCAGTGGAAACCCTTTCTGAATTTAGGACAAGCCAAAGGGGGTCATTTCTCTTTCTTTTCTTGTATTTTATTCAGCCCCTAATTGGCAAAATGTTCCTCACTTCCACAGCTCCAAAAATCATTGTTAGTTTTATATTCCTCTCTTACCAATAGGTTTATGGACATGACAGCTTGTATGGTTTCTGCATTCCACTATTACTACATATGTCTTGTGTAGCATTGACCCCATCTTCTATTTTCCCACTGTGGACAGGAGCAAAAAGCCTTATGGGCCTCAGTAGTAGCCCCCTTTCAGATATGTTCCTTCATTAAAACTTTAGTAATAACATGATAATTTACACAAGACCAAAGGCCTCTTGGCCATAAATTTGTTAAATATTCACTGGCTTTTACTTCAGGCCACTGAGTGATACTGTAGCACATTCAGTAACTTTCCTCACTGTGCACATGGAGCAAAAGCTGACCTGATGAAAGTAATTTGTCAGTCACTGAATTTGAAAATGATAATTGCCCTCTTCCTGCAAAGCTTCAGATAGGATGGCCACTTATCTAGCCAAGTTATCTTAGTTTCAGCCTCATCATAAAGTTTCACCTTTTATTGTAGAAATTGACCCTCATACTACAGATCTCACAATAATCTTCCAATCCTTTAGGGTATTCATATTCATGGCCGTGGATTCAAGTATCTGCTCTACAAAAGGAAAATGAAGCCCATTTTTAGCAACTGCCTTTTTTGGAATATTTTGGAGTACTTCTGAAGGACCCTGTGCACAGGAACAACCTTGGGTTGCTTCCTGTACCAGGATTCCCAATAATCTTACATCTTTCTGTGGGAAATGATGCTGCTCAGAGAACCTAAGAATCTTACTCCATGGAAGTGTAAGACCTGGACCCTTGGTCAGTGGTACTTTAAGATGCCCCCAATTGAGACATTGAGATGCAGATTGGGTTGCGACTAGGCTACATTCTATTCTTCACACACAAGAACATACTTGAGTAGAAAATTCTCAAAATGTACTGACTGATGATTACTAGCCAGTAATCATCTGATGATTACCTTGCTGATGTAACCTGTGCCCCTAAAAAGTATAAAAACTGATGTTAATAGTAGATGCTGATGTGATGGAAAACAGACCTCTTACTTTTGCATTGATCTACATCTCAATGTCTCACTTGGGGTCATCTTGAAGTACCACGGACCAAGGGTCCGGGTATTATACTTCCATGGAATAAGATTCCTAGGCTCTCTGAGTGGCATCATTTTCCTTAGAAAGATGTAAGATTATTGGGAATCCTGGTACAGGTGCTGCAACTGAGTCATTCAGCTTTGCTTCATAAAAAGGAATTATTAAAGGGGGTACTGAATGCTCATTGCACATCCTTCTCTCCCCAAGGGACTGAAGACAGGTGGCAGAACTAGTCATGCTGTTCTTTCATGTTTATTAGTTTGAGATATATTCCTATAAGCTGCAAAGATACAGCAGTGGTGATTTCCCTCCACTTTTCTATTCAAAATCTATCAGACTAGGGGATAATGGAGCCACCACTTTACCAACAGGAACAGCAATACCTGCTTGCTAAGCTGGCTTCTCATCTACGGAGGCATCTACACCCCTTTCAGGGGTGCCACTTAGGAGTCACAAATTGGGTGTGAAAAGGATTCCTTCCACCGGGGTTCCAGTGACTGTTCCCAATATCTCTCAGTCACCATTCTGGAAGTGGTGGTGGAGGCTCTGAAGTTACTGGAGCATGTAAGGCAGATAGTTTGGGCAAAATTTCATATTGTATTGCTTTGGAGTTCCGTGACAATGCACCAAATTGTTGTGCCAGAAAGTGTTCATGAACCCCAAAAGAGTACCAAGGACCTGTTTCCAATGTAATCACATTAGGATCTCTTTATTACAAAATCAAGTTTGGGCTTCCTCAGCACCACCCCACAGGATGGTTTGGTGAAGCAGCCCCGAACTCTCTCATCAGGACAAAGTGTATAGGAAATGAAGTATGAAGTAAGTGGGTGGTGTGTGTGTGTGTGTGTGTGTGTGTGTGTGTGTGTGTGTGTGTGTTGGCGGTGGTACAGCCTGTTAAGCATCTAACTAAATGTCAATTGTAAGCCGACAGGTGAGTTCTCTGAACAAAGATTGTATACAATCAAACAGTCTGAAAGTGCATCTGAATGTCATACTAATCTTTGGCTAACTGTTGCTATGAAGTAGCTAGTGAGTAACTCTGTCCAAGGACACGTCATGGGTCTTTCCTGGTATGTGGGCACAGCTTGAATTCAGCTGTTGGCCAAGTTCTCAGGCTTTTTTTTTTCTTTTAAAGCTGAATCTGGTTCCAAGAAGGAGGTTTGTTCTCTTACTGCCTTTTCTCTAAGATCCCTTTCAAAACTTTTAACTGGCTACGCTTTCTCTAAGATCTAGCATTGCCATTTTTCCTTGGAGAGATTCATTTACCTGCTGTTTCTCAATCAAGGCTTTGGGGGGCCCCTGTTAAGGTGTCAGATTTGGGAAGAGGATTGAAGACTGAGAGGCATTGGGGGTCACTTAATAAGTCCTGAGAAATTCAACTCTAGAGACCAGTATTAGTACCCTAAACCTAACCCTAATCCTAACCCAAGTTTATTGACCATCCATAATCTTTTGTATACTGTTTGAGTGAATCCCTAGTACCGAAATACTTGGCCAGTCTTATGTCACCAAATGGTCAATGTACTCAATGAAAGTTTTGAGTGATAATTGAACTCAAAAGAAGTGGAGGAAAATATTTTCACCTATGAAGACCTCTGCCCTGGGCTTAGATGGTTTGCTGTCTCATCTGTGTGCTGGAAGCCATCTTCAATTGAATGATGTGTGCAGTAGATCAGCACTCTTCAAGGAGTGAAGGGAACCTGTGGTTATTCATTCTCCATCACAATTTCCTTTTATCATGTTGACTTCAACATTCCTCACATATATATGTGTTTATATTACATAACAAAAAAGTCTGCATGTAGGTCCTCTGATTTAGTTTTAATAATATCACAGGGGATGGTAAAATGGCTCAGTAGTTGAAGCTACCTACCTCCAAACCTGAAGACCTGAGTTCAATTCCTAGGATCCAAAAAGTAGAAGAAAAAATACACTCTTCTGACCTCTACACTCACCTTTATATATACATTATCTCTCTTTCTCCCCTAATTAAAATAAAATTCTAAGAAGAGATGAACATAAATAGAATCCATAAAAATGATAATAAGTGATCAACAATAAAGTTTGCAATAACTAATGAAGAAAACACAAACATAAATAACACAAATTATTATTAATAATAAAAGTCACATGGTTATAGACTCAAAAGCTATTGATAATTAATGATAATAAGCAATCATATTGATAACATTAGATTAGAAAATACTGATTTGGATGAAATGTAAACATTTCCTTAGTGACCGAAGTGCCAAAGTAATTTAAGAAAAATATGTACAGCAAGTAAAACTGTGCCTATAGAAGGTATGTTAACAGCCATTTCCAAAAGCAAACTGGTGAAAGTACAAAACTATAGCAGAAATATTATAAATTGTATAAAATGTGTATATTTCATACGTTTGTATATATACATGTATATGTATATGTATATACTCACATATATACATATATGCATATAAAAGTGGAAAAGGAGAAAATGTTTCGTTCATACTTTGAAACCAGAATTGACTTCATACAGTAAAGAAAAAGATTACTTTTTTCTCCTGAAAATAGAAAAAGTTATAAAAATGTAAAGCATTACAAAGTAAATTTATCAATATGTAGAGAGAGTAAGAGATTAAGTGTGATTTAATGTGTTTCAAACACAGTCTCACAGCACAATCCTGGTCTTTGGACTTTATTCTGTTCCCTTTCAATAATGTTTTCTGACTTTAATCATGGAAATGTCTTGTACATGTACCACTTGGAGATAGGCGTTCTTATATTCACAGGTATGTGGTTTTAGTATTTATTTTTCTCTCCTAAAATGTGAAAATCTTCCTAGAAAATGTGTGCTTTTGCATCTCAGTGCTTCATTTGCAAGGGCCACCCTTCTCTGATTTGTCTCTCCTGTTTCTTCCTATGATTTTTCAGGTTTTAGGAACAATACACTCTCTACTAAGGCCAGCCTCCAACTCAGGCTTAATGTTAAATTATTTCTACTCATGTTTCCTAATACATAACTTCCATTTAGAAAATCATGTCTCTACCTTCAAATACATTTTATATTCTTGGCTATTTCTCTCTGTCTCTGTGAGAGATGAAATTAGGCTATAATATACTTGTCTATTTTGGGCATGTATACCTCAAATCAATTTGTCACATAGGCCTAGTGATCTGTTAAAATAAAGGGAGTAATGGTAGCATTCAACTTCAAAGCATCCCACAGTGGCTCTCTATAGTTCTCTAAGACTTCCAGTGGCAAAATATGTACACTTTTTCAGATGTGGTGTAAGATTGACTTTTCTGTTGCTGGGATGGTATACACTGAACAAAAAGTAACTTTGGGGAAAAACGCTTTTTTTGACTCCTGTTCCAGTGGGACTATAATATACCACAAGAGAGAATGTATAGCAGCAGTGTGTGAGGTGTGCCAATTGCATTTTCTACATATACAAGAAGAAAAGAGTAAAAGAGTTATTTGGTCCCAGAAAACAAAATTTCAAAATCTGTACTAAGGAATATATGTTCCAATACAGGGCCTCCACCTGGGGACCAAGTGCTCAAACACTCAGAGCCTGTGAAGAACATTTTATAAACAAGAGTACACATTTCAAGGTGGAAAAGTGCAGTGGTATATGGCTTTGGACTAAGAAGAGAACTGAGATTAAAAGGGTAAAGGATTTCATGAAGATATACTCACTGAACACTCTATTACTACATCTGTTATTTTTATTTTTTTCTGAGACATCGTGAAGAAAATATTTAACATACAAATAATATATCTCAAGGACTTAATCAGGCTAGAAGATGTCATGTAATGGAGGTCAATTGCTTTCTTCAAGAATATATAATTGTCCAATGTGTACTTAATCCATATCAAGTACTTTTGATTATCTGTCAAATGTGTAAAGCTGTATGGACATAAGGGAGCTGCAATATACCTGCTGAGATGATCCACAAGCAAAGAAGTAAAGAGAACGAAAAAACCAGAACAAATTATTCTCTAATCCTTTCATTCTCTGTTTGGCACATGAAGATTAAATAGAATTTGAGTCATGAATGAACTCATCTCAGCACAAGTTACTGGCTTAAAAGCAACAAAGACAGAAGAGTAAAAACTGCTAACGTGTGTCCTCACTAAAGATCCGCTTTAAATCCCTCAACAGGGAAAGTATTTAATATATCGACAAAAATTTACTTCATCTTTTCATTTACTCTATTTTTAGCCTTTGCATTAAACCTTCCTATTTTTGAATATGATTAATTAGCAGCAGGAAAACAGAATTTTCTTTTTAGGCTGAACTTTCCTAAATTTATAATCCTCTAGCCTTGAGAAAAAATTGTATATATGTGCTTTTAAAAACTTTTGGTCACAATTTACATAGCAGATATTCTTTTAGTCCTTTAAATAACATGGTCTTGTGCTCCAGAGGGATGGTTCAATGGGTAGGAGTAATTTTTACTCTGGAAAATGACGTGGATTCATTTCTTCTTAGAACCCACATCAAGGATATCATAGCCATTCCTGGGCATTCTATGGCACCTCTCATTTCAAATGCACATACCAATAATACAATTCTTTTTCAGTCCCTTGATCACCAAGATGATGTCACTTGATTACTTTTAATAAGTATTAAAATAAATAGGGCAGCAGCCATGGAAACAGTTCAGTAAGTAATAGTGCTGATTCTGAAAGCACAAAGATGTGAATTTAAATCCTCAGCACTCATGTAAAATGCTGTACGTGGCTATGCACGTTTATAGCTCCAGCATAATGGGGCACAGATACCTAGATCCATGTGTTCTCTTGTTAGATAGCCTAGCTTAAAGAGTGAGTTTCTGGTTCAATATGAGACCTTGCCTTAAAGCAAAAAGCTTGACAATGATAAAGCAGTGACTAGTTATCCTGCCTTGATCTTGTATATGTGTACATGGGGCATATATCCATATATTCAAAAGCATCACATACACAAATGCACCCACATGTGTGCACGCACATACACACACACATACACACACACATACACACACACATACACACGCACACAAACACACACACACACAAATGTGCCAAATGCACATGCTTACTATAACATAGCAGACATATACACACATAATTAACATTTAAATATATAAATTTTAAATAATAACTAGGATAAGAGTTAAATGAGATCATAGTTCTAAAAAATTCCTAGAATAATATACAGGATTCCATTTCTACATTTTATTTGTTTCTTGCTGTTATCCCACAATATGGCAAAAATAAGAAAACATAATATTGTAATACATCATTTAGCTGAGAATTAACACAAATCTTCCTCCCTACTCTTATTTTGTCTTCTGAACTAACCTCACTGCTTTCTGAATACTGGGCTTTGGACTCTTTCTATTGATGCCAACCATTCTTCCTCTAATATTTGCTTACCATTATCACTCCTCTGCCAAATACATCTGTATACTGTCTATGTAGTATCATGTCTGTATCTATCATCTATCTACCTGTCTGTCTGTCTATCTATCTATCTATCTATCTATCTATCTATCTATCTATCTATCCATCTATCTATCTTTCTATCTATCTTTCTATCTATCTTTCTATCTATCTTTTTTCCATCACTTATCTATCCATTTATTTGCTGTAGATGGAGGTGTTCTTTCTTAATTGGCTCTTGATTGTGTCCATAAAGATGGTATTAGCTAATGTTGGGTAAAGGAGAAAAGGTGGGATTTCAACATCACAAAAAGAAGAGGAGGGAATGAGATAGAGGAGATTTTCTGCCAAATCTTGGGGGAGAGGGGCACAAATGATGTAAAGCCTATAGCCAACTAGAACCATTGGCTGCCTCTGAGGGAATCCTCATATAAGATAACTGATGAATTTAGGCAATAGATTCTTTGCCAAGTCATTGAGTTATCTGGCTGGTTAGTTTTAAAATATTAAGACTGTCAGGTGTTTTCCATTCACAGTGTTAAAGTGGGCTGGAAGAGAAAGAGCCCAGTTGTGGTAGAATTTGGCGAGCTTTGGAATGGGAGGATTGGGCAAAAGACCATGCTCCAAATCAGAGGTAACAAGGTGTAGAGCAAGCCGGCAGGAGAGTGATCACAGAATTCGGGCTCGGCAAAGCTAGCCAGCATGAAGAGATAACCAGGCAGAGCATGGGCTGGCAAGAGCGCCAATATTTATGTATTTATCTATGAATATGTATGTCTATTTGTCTGTCTACCTACATATCTAATCCATTATGTATTTATTTTCTATCTACATAATATTTACCATGTATATGGATTGTTAGTTTTTATCATGTAATTCCCTATTTATCTACCATCTATCATATATATATATATATATAATTTTTCAATCAGCTATCAGTTATCTGTGTACCTATTATCTATTTATTATTTATATTTATATATTGTCATTTATTGACATTTATAAACTTTTGTTAAGGTATCTATTTATCCATCCATGTCCATGATATCAAACTCCAAAAGTTATTGGCAATAAATGCCCCTCAACTTCAACTGAGTTTAGAATTAGTATAGATGTAGACCTGAGACAAGACAAACACCTCCAGAACTTGGAAAGATGTTAATTTTCTTATTAGTTAAAAAAAATAGAAAAACTGAGCCTTGTTACTTGTAAAAAAACAAACAAACAAACAAACAAACAAAACAACAACAACAACAACAACAAAAATCCAAAAAGCATTTGGAAATTCACATCAGGCAAAACTTAAAGAATTCACATCAGGCAAAGCCTAAAGAAGAGACATTTATTTTTATATTCCAAATGCCTGAAAATATAAATAAATAAAGAAAGAAAAAGTCCAAACCTAGTTTTGGGATTATTCTGAGAATCCATGTATTATTTAGTTTTTTGATAATATATGTATGCCAATTAAATAAATATATGTATGTATATTAAATAAGTGGCATGCTTCCTACTTCTCTACATCAGTCCAGTTAACATTGTAGTCCTCTAACTGCTGTTGATAGAATTGTTGGTAGCAACTTTAAATGTATGGGCAGTTAAAGATGCACAGAAGTTATCTACTGGGGTCAGGGGTTTGGAGCTGTGGGCTTGGTGCTTGGAGCTGGGAACTTGGTGCTTGGGGCTTGGGGCTTGGGCTTGCAGACTGAGAACTGGAGGGAGATAGCCAGTGCTGGTGTATGATGGTTTTCTTCCAGTATGAGAACTTCAATTTGGTACTCCATAAACCATACTCAATTAAAAGAAAAATCAATCCTTATGGACATGTGCTTATAATTAATTCCAATGCTAGAGTGCCAATGTGTGAGAATGTCCAGTTACCACTCATCCCTACAAAGTTATCATGCAAATAGACGTGGAATTACAATAGTTTACTCCAGGGTGTCCAGACACTAAGCCCTAATGGACAACTATTGTGAGATGTGCTCCAAATAGCTTCTAAACTTGACTGAATATATTTTTCCTTAAAAGCAGAGCTTTGTATAAAAGGAACTGACTCTTCATTCATTTCATGGATTCCCAAAATCTAGTGACTGAAAACTGAGAGGATTTTCTTGGTTGCTAGGATAACTTAGGAAATCATTCAGGCATGTATATGTGTTTATTAAGAATATGTGAGAGAAGAGAGAGGCAAAGATTAAAACAGAGACTGAAGGAACACCCATTCAGAGCCTGCCCCACATGTGGCCCATACATATACAGCCACCCAATTAGACAAGATGGATGAAGCAAAGAAGTGCAGGCTGACAGGAGCCGGATGTAGATCTCTCCTGAGAGACACAGCCAGAATACAGCAAATACATAGGCGAATGCCAGCAGCAAACCACTGAACTGAGAATGGGACCCCCGTTGAAGGAATCAGAGAAAGAACTGGAAGAGCTTGAAGGGGCTTGAGACCCCATATGTACAACAATGCCAAGCAACCAGAGCTTCCAGGGACTAAGCCACTACCTAAAGACTATACATGGACTGACCCTGGACTCTGACCTCATAGGTAGTAATGAATATCCTAGTAAGAGCACCAGTGGAAGGGGAAGCCCTGGGTCCTCCTAAGACTGAACCCCCAGTGAACTAGACTGTCAGGGGGAGGGCGGCAATGGGGGGAGGGTGGGGAGGGGAACACCCATAAGGAAGGGGGAGGGGGATGTTTGCCCGGAAACCGGAAAGGGAATAACACTCGAAATGTACATAAGAAATACTCAAGTTAATAAAAAAAAAAAAAAAAGAATATGTGAGAGAATGGGATCTAAGATTCTGGCTTGTTGTTTGTAGAAACTGAAAGGGAAAGAAATATATTCTTTCTGGAGAACATTGAAAGTGGTTTGTTTTTGCACTGGCAATTAATCTGTTCTTCACCTTGACTTCTGTAATCCCTGTTGAACTCACAAAAAACAAAGAGAATAAAGAAATACCAGTATATTGGGGATATGCAAACACTTCCTGTGCTGTATAAAAGACTATCTATTATTGCAGAACCCTATAACTGGCTCAAATATGTAATAATACTGCAGAGTAGGGAGATGGCTTAAGGGAAATGCATTTCTTGCACAAATCTCAAATCTGGTGGTAGGAAAGAAATTTCTCCAGAAGTTTCTTTGAGTTCATATATACAGAATTTATACATGCATGCATACACTAATAAAAAACAAGCAGAATTTCAAGATCACCAACCACACAGTTGGCTAAGACTTTAATTCAAAATATAAGGAGAAAAAGGAAGCTTAGATAGCTTAGGGGGAAAAGGAGATGGCTATAGAATCATAATGGCTTGATGTGGTGCTCAAATCACACACTCACGCACGCGCGCGCGCACACACACACACAAACACACACACACACACACTCAGACACATTCACACACAGAGTCAGAAACAAATGACTCAGCCATCTCTGGTTACGTAAGCACCTTCCTCAAATGAAGAACTCAGTGCCAAAGTCAAAGCTTCCTTCAAAAACAGTAAAGGAAGGACAAATGGGGTTATGTGTATAAGTATATTTATAGTGTACTGTTTCTCTGTTTTTCTTAGTTCAAGCAAAAGTCAAAAAATATTTAAACCATTAGACTCCTTAGAGCAATGAGCTACAATGCTTTACTTCCAATTCTTTAAGTGTGCCACTTCTAGAGAAAGAAGGCGAGCTCATCATCTGGATGAGCCAGCATGCTTATGGGGAACAGGCCAAGGCAGGATGTTTATAGAGGATGAATTTATGATTTTGATATGGCTGTAGAGATTTTAAGCAGAGGTGGCTTAGGCATCTGACATAGGTATTTTATCTTTATTTTTTCTGCTCCCCAGGGATCAAAAGGAAAAGACCAGCAAGCAACCAAGAGATTTTACTGACAGCTAAAAAGATGAATGCAAGCATCTGAAAATGCTGCATATCCTTGCTCAGAGCCTCTGGATGGCACAGTAATGCTGCTTTGACTTTAAGTAACTTCAGCAGGAACTCTTCTCGTTCTTCATTGAAACTCTTGTCATAACCTAAAAGGAGACCCAAATGCATTATACTCATAGAAGACACATACACAATTGTTGTTTTAAAGTCATTCATCATTTTGATTATGGACAAATTATTCAATCCTGTAAGATATAATGAAAAATACAATTTTACTACCCAAATGTGAAAGAGAGTACTTAAGGAAATTAAATAGACTGGCAAACATGGCTTACAAATTAGAATTTGTAAATAAATGATTTTTGGTTTAATTGCATGGCAATTTATTGATACATTTCTCATAAAAATCAGCATTTCACCACCTCTGACAAGAAATTCACTCAGATTGAGCTGTTGACTTTCTGAGTAGTTTTAAGAAATTTATCATTAACCATTTTAATGGTTAGAAACATCAATAACTTATTTATTAATTTATTATATAATTTGTTATCTTATTAATTAACAAATTAGTCAATTATTAACTGTGTGCATGTGGTTTTTTACCTTTGCATGTGCCATAGCTCCATTGTGGAGGTCAAAAGACAGCCTGGGACAGAGTTTTCTTCTTTCACAATGTAGGCCTGTTATATTACACTCAGATCATCAAGAGTAACAGTAGTGCATCTACTCACAAAGCCATGTAACTGAAAAAGATTATTTTTAAACACATAATTAATTTATTAGACAATTATGATTTTAAGTCAAATGTGCTAGCAATTTTGTCATGGTAAATTGTTGAAAGATCTGTTAATAGCCTTGAAGCTTGCCAGTCTCTCTGGACATGATAAAACTGAGCACATTTTCACAGCCAGGCACACTCATATTTGTAACAGTGTAGCCCACCAGTACACTGATTGTGCGGCTATTGTGTAGATCTACTGGTTGTATACATATATATTAAAGTGTATGGTGCATATATACCCATGCATGCACCTGTGGAGACCAGTGTAGAGTGAAGTCAGTGTCCTCATCTTTCACTTTATTCCTTATTCCATTCAGACAGGCTTTCTCACTGAAATGAGTAGTGATTGTTTTTTTTTACTCCTTCCATATTGCTGACTTTAATTCAAATTAGCATGTTTGTTCAACAAGTGCTCTTATCCTAGGCTGAATATTTTGATTTTAATGATCAAGGAAAAACCAGAGTTTTAAGTGAGTCCTGGTACTAAATACTGAAATACAGAAAGATCAGTAAGATGTCTTTTACCCAACAAAATACTTATTTTTATATAAGGCATTAATAATCATTCAATGTGTGTTTTATTTAAGATATTCACTTAGAATATAAGAGGAAAGGGATAAGGTAGCAATATACAGATATAGCATTCTTGTTTCAGGATAGTTATCACTCTCAAATGCTGCCTCCCCTTCTTTATAGACAACGTGGTTACATATTCTCCATTTTTCCCATATACAACAAATAAGGTAGTTTAACCATGTTGTGCCAGGAGCCCATTCCAATGTAATCACACTAAGTTCTCATTATTCACGCTCAGGCTTGTGCCACACCACTGACTCTAATACAATAGAGTTAGAGGATATAGCTGTGAGCCCAGATTCATGCAAGCATTTTAGAGGCAACAGGTGGATACCTAGCCTGGCCCTCATTTGGTTGTGGAGGCAGTATGACCTTTAAGATAATTGGCTGGTGTTAAGAGCCAAACCATAACCTAACTTCTTCTTTCATCCTGATGCCTATTAACTTGACTTCAACTTTAGGTCAGGTTCTCTAAGATGGAGTCTGAAACCAAAAGATCTGGTCTCTCAACCAAGAACCAGGCTCAGCAACAAGTGTCTGGGAGGAGAAAAACACAATGAAACGAAACGAAACAAACAAACGAACAAAAAACTTGAGGTCAAACCATAGATCCAAGCTGACAGCATATTTTTTGCTTGATATAACTTCACTCTGTCCTGCTTCAGACAGCTTTCTCTGGCTACAAAAGCAAACAAACAAAAAAATAAACAAACAAAAAAAACTGTCTGGATATCTCATCACTTGCAGATCAAAAGCCCACACCTTTTATTCACATATCAATTCATCCATTAACACCAGGTTACCTTTTAATTTTCCAATGAATTAGCATTCCATGATCCTAGCCCCTTGATTCTTAAAAAGAAACAGCAAGCATATATATATATATATATATATATATATATATATATATATATATATGCAAAAACCTTCAAAGATCTGCCTGCCTTTTCTAAATACAGACAATAAGCTAGTTAGGTGGGACTCTGCCCTCAATTTACCATTCCTACCACATGTTTTTCCCGCCTTAACAACCTCTGGCACAGACTAACCTTGAACTAAGAAATCCAACTGGCTTTATAAGCACAAACATTAGATTTATCTGGGTGAAAACTTGCCCTGTGATCACCACTCCCTATACCCTTCTTTCTTTCTGGCAAGCTGGCTCATAGTGAAGTTGCCTCTATTTTCCTCAAGTCCACGAACGCCCTCAAATAATTCATATGTATAAATCCTATAATACATTATTTTACTCTCTTCTATTATAGGTTATTTTTTATTTACATTTCAAATGGTATCCCCTTTCCCAGTTTCCCTTCCTAAAACAACCTTTCACATCTCCTCTCCCCCTACTACTATGAGTGTGCTCCCCTACTTGTTTACCCACTTCCTCCTGCCTCCCCACCATGGCCATCTCCTACACTGGGGCAACAAACCTCACACAACCAAGGACTTCTCTTCCCACTTATGTCCCATAAGACTATCCTCTGCTACATATGCAGCAAGAGTCATGGTTTGCTCCATATATACTATTTGGTTGGTGGTTTAGTGTCTGGGACCTCAGAGGAGTTTGGTTGTTGATATTGTTCTTCTTATGGGCCTGCAAACCCCTTCAACTACTTCAGTTCTTTCTCTAACTTTTCTATTGGAGACCCCAATCTCAGTCAAAATAGTTAGCTTTGAACATCCACTGCTGTATATGGCAGGATCTGGCAGAGCCTCTCAGGAAATAGCTATATCAGGCTCCTGTCAGCATGCAGTGCTTGGTGTCTGCAATAGTGTCTGGGTTTGGTGACTGTATATGGGATGCATCCCCAGTTGGGGCAGTATTTGGGTATCATTTCCTTCAGTTTCTGCTCTACACTTTGTCTCCATATTTCCTCCTATGAGTATTTTGTTCCCCCTTCTAAGAAGGACTGAAGCATAAACACTTTGGTTCATTATACAGAAATTCATCATAGTAATGTACTATCTAAACAAACTAAAGACAAACAAACAAAAACAAAACAAAAAAAACAAACCAAAAAAACCACACGATCATCTCATTAGATGCTGAGAAAGCATTTGACAAAATTCAACACCCCTTCATTTTAAGTCCTCAACAGATCAAGAAATCAAGGCCCATACCTAAACAAAATAAAATCAACATAGTGTAAACCAATAGCTAACATCGAACTAAGTGGAGAGAAACTTGAAGCAATCCCACTAAAATCAGGGACTAAACATGGTTGCCTACTCTCTCCCTACTATTCAATATAGTACTTGAAGTTCTAGCCAGACCTATTAGACAACAAAAGGAGGCCAAAGGGATTCAAATCAAAAAGGAAGAAGTCAAAATATCACTATTGGCAGATGATATGATAGTATACTTATATGACCCTAAAAATTCTAACAGAGAACTCCTAATTCTGATCTCAACTTTGGCAAAATGGCTGCATATAAAATTAACAAAAAAAAAATCAGTAGACTTCAACTACTCAAAGGATAAATGGGCTGAGAAAAAAATTAGGGAAATAACACCATTCACAATAGTCACAAATAATAAAAAATGCCTTGGTGTGACTCTAATTAAGCAAGTAAACTATCTGTAAGACAAAACTCCAAGTATCTAAAGAAAGAAATCAAAGAACATCTCAGAAGATGGAAAGATCTCCCATGCTCATGGATTGGCAGGATTAATAGAGTAAAAACTGCCATCTTGCCTGCAATTTGGCAACTCTTTATACATTAAAGAAATGTATTAGGAGCCATTTAGCAAAGGCTAAAAACTAGCAGGTGATCTTCTAGAGGGGTTTCACAGTAGTTTCAGATTAACAAAGATGTACTGTCTTGTATTGATGTTATTTAGACAAATAGATTATTTTTTTCCTTTATAAAAATGACTCTGTAAGAATGTATATAATTATAATAATTATATATAAGCTCTTTATATATAATTTATTTATAATAGGAACTCTGTTAAAGCCCTTTCTGATATGAATACTAAAATTACAATTCTTTCAGTTTAATGTGTCATGAGTTCATGCCATAGAGCGCAGGTATTTACAACTTAGAATATATTACTTAGAACTGTAAAATAATTAAAGTAAAGTCATAAAAGGGAACTAACAATTAATTTTAGGACAGAAGATAAAATATTGAATGGTTTTACTTGTACAAAACTTCAAAGCTAAATTAGTCACAAAACTATGGTTTTGAACTTTCAATGAACTCAGCTAGTGACAGAAAATTAATGTTTAATTAGATAACTACTCTTTGAGAAGCAAGGTACAAATGACCAGGTATCATCAAAAGAGGTGAATGAAAATCCATTTCATATTTGTTGAAGCCTGTATTTTGAAAAAATACTCATTTTAAATATGTAACTTGCAGATATATTGTAGTTTCATATTTTAAGTTTTTATTAATGAGACTAAATCTGAATAATATAATTATCAGGCTTGAGTATGGTGGCTCTTGCAGAAGTAAGGCTACAAAAGGAACAGCATCCTTTGGAAAGCATGAGAACTAAGCCACATGTTATCCTGTCTCTGTTACGCTAAGTCCTACCACTGTCAGATGTGGACCTTGGGCGGCTAGTGTGGCTGGCCTGCCAAGCACAAGAAAAGTCTTTAACTGAGTACCAAAGTCAGGAGGTGAAACAGTGCTGAGTCTGGGGAAATGAGTCTCCTAAATTGTCTATTGTAGGTTTAGGAACGGATCCTGTGAAGGAACAACTTAAACTCAAGAATGAAATTGTTGCAACATCCAGTTCATGTTGAAGATTTCAGCAATCATGAAATAAGTATACTAGTTGCCAAAAAAAAAAAGAATAAAGAAAAAAGAAAAAAGAAAGAAAGAAGGGAAAGAAAGAAAGAGAGAAAGAAGGAAAGAAAGAAAGGAAGGAAGGAAGAGAGAAAGAAGAAAAGAAAGAAAGGAAGGAAGGAAAAGAGAAAGAAGAAAAGAAAGAAAGGAAAGAAGGAAGGAAGGAAGGAAGGAAGGAAGGAAGGAAGGAAGGAAGGAAGGAAGGAAGGAAGCTAGAAAGAAAAAGGAATATAGTGGCTTACACCCCCCAGCACTTGGGAAGCCAAGCCCTGTCACATAGTGTGTTCGAAAACAGCCACCCGGTGAGACTGTTTCAAAGAGACATCTGAAGAGTTTGGAAGCCCTACTCCACAGAGTTCATGAAACCTTAACCAGGAGCTGTCTTCTAAAAGTGCCCTTGCTCTTGTGTTTGTGGTTTGTCACCTAGAGTGTCACAGCTCCTACGGCAACTATGTCCAATGAATCTACCCAGGTTTTTGTTGTTGTTGTTTTGATTTTGATTTAAAATGCTGGAATGTAGAGCCTGAGGCATAGATAGATATGCTGAGAGTTAGTTAAATGGACACAACTGCCATGCAGATTGCCTCTAGCCATTCTAGAAGAAACCTCTTTAGGGCAGAGTGTCAAGAGTTTGTGTTAATTCCGGGGACTGGCTAATGAGTACAAGGTTCCATGGCCTTGTGGTGGTGTTGAAGTAGACTGTACATCAGTGCAGTTCATCTTCCACTGCCCGTATTTCCTCAGTTCCCACAGAACTCAGGGTAGCTACAAATCAGGCTGGTGGAAATGTATTACAAAAGTTGAATTGAGTCATCACATTTTATTTCTCAGTATATTTAATATTTTATATCAGATTAAAATTAATAGTGAATTTAAAAAAGATAACTACTCTTAATAGAAACACATGTAAACATCTCTATTTCAAACTTCTTATTCAATTTATGTTAATTTATGTTTAACCTCATGAGAAACTTTTGAAATAGATTCCATGTGACCACGTATTCTGAGAAAAATCTGTAAAATCTAAGAATCAAGAACAACTAGTAACAATTAGGAACAACTAAAAACTTAGAGAACTATGAGCAGTATAATTTAGATAAATAGGATTTCCCTTTTTTTCTTTTCTCTTGGTAATATTAGAATTCCTGTTCAAAGTGTCTTTTTTCTTCCTGCAAAAAACTTTCTCTAGCTAACAAAGAGTTAAATAAACACCCAGTCTTAAAGCCTGAGCTTTGGAATTACTGTTGAGAAAAGATATAAACGACCTCTTTATTTAATTCTCAGTTGTTAAGTTATAGACATTTATTACCAAAACCACTTGTTTTTGACCTCAGAATAAGAAAGAAAGATTTTACGTGTCTTTTAGAAGCCTGCAGTTTCAGCATTTAGCAAAGTTATAGAATTTAAAAGTCAGAGATTAACATTCTACTGCTCTATCCTATGCCCAACACTGAATCCTGACTCAGCCCACTTCATGCTAGTCAGCTTCCAACAGAAAGGCCTCTCTTCCTAGACTCTGACACTTGATCTTTCTCATGATATTCTTAAACAGAGAGTTATTTCTTTACCTTTCTATCAACACATACTTAAATCATATAGAAATCACTGCAGTTAAAAGTACCTCATGCCCTGAAATGTTCATAAACTCAAGTTCATTGTCTATCACAGATAAGCTACTTTTCCATGCAGAGAAACCATCTTGTATTTTAACCATACTATTTTGAGGTCTTAGTTTTTAAATGGCTTATCTGACTTAGTACACATCATTGGGCATAAAGTGTTACTAGTATTGTTGATAGGATATATTTAATTTGCACATTGAATAAAGATTACTTTATGGAATCTTCAAAAACATTTAATTACTTTTATGATGTATTGTGATATATATGTATGATATATGCATGCGAAGTTGTAGCAAATAAACATGTGTGTACATATGCAGGTGCTAGAGCCATGTGTCAGTTATTCTTTATTGTCCATATGTTTGAGACAGAATCTCTCACAGATATAAGGCTTAGTCTTAGCTTATTTCCTCTCCAGTTTATTTCTCATTCAGAGTCTTTTGACAATCTTAAAAAGACTTAAGACTTTCTGTCATTTTCACCGATATCATTCCTCTTCTCTTGTTTAATATGGACTGTTGTGTCTTGTTCGCAAACCCAAAACACCAACCAGAAGCTGACTCTGATGCAATCACATTAAAGTCTTTTTATTACAAACTCGAGTTTGAGCTTATTCACAGGATGGTTTGTTGAAGCACCCCTGAACTCTCATCAGGACAAGGTTTTTTAAAAGAAATGAGAGCAAGTGAGGGGGTGTCTATCCTGACAAGCATCTAATTGAATGACAATTGTAAGCCACCTGGTGGGTGCTCTGAAGCAAAAGTGCACAATCACAAATGATCTGAAAGTACATCTGAATCAATCAGACTAATCTCTGGTTAATTGTTTCTAGGGATTAGCTAGGGAGTAACTCTTGTATGGATTCAGAAAAAGCTGTGAGTTGCAGCTTGTGTTCAGATATAGGTCAAGTTCTGAGGCTATTTTTTGTTTTTGTTTTTTTTTTCATTTTTTGTTTGTTTTGCTTTGTTTTGTTTTGTTTTTCTTTTCCTTTATCTTTTAAGATGGAAGCCAGGCCCAAGAAGCAGTAAGTTTGACCTCTCAGTCATTCATGCAGATGTCAAAGAGTCTATGAGGAGTTACTAAATTGGGACTATGAGAAGGGAGTCTTGCAACACCTGCATTCTGTGTTCAGCTTCTATAAGAACCAAGCGACTCTATGCAAGAACTATAGTTCAAATGTCCAATACCAGCTTCTATGAGATACTTCATTTCCAAAAAGTTGGAGAGACAGAGCATGGCAATTAACATTGATCTCTGGCCTACAAGCTTGTGCTTACACAAAAGTAAGGACAACTTCAACTTTAAATATATCACACACACACACACACACACACACACACACACACACACACACACAAACACACCACTCATGAAGAAACATACTAGTATTTTTAAGTCATTAGTAAAACCAATTGTCTTTAATATCTTTTCATGAGCTGAGATTATCATAGAATAATTGTGCATAGAATAATTTTGGATGCCTCATCATTTAATGTATGTGAAGTAGTAAATAAGATATAATTGCTTTCACTTTAGTAATTTTATTCAAAATGTAATTTTTGTTTCAAGTCCCTTATTAAAAAGAAATAAGAGATTTCTAAAGCTACCAAATAAGTAAGATGCACATTCCCAATAGAAGAATAACATAGTGAAAAATATAGATAACTGAAATGTCATTTGTCAACATTTATTTCAGAACTTTTCTGCAGAATACCCATGGAGAGCACCCAGGTAGGAGGGAGAATCTTTGTGTTTATTTGTATTCTTATACAAGATTTGCCTTTTTGCTCTTGCTATACTAAGTTTAAACCAAGTCAAAATTCTTATCAACTTCTCCCTAACTAAAGTCTTAACAGGAGGAGACAGAAATGGGATTGCTAAAAATTACATTGTTCATCACTCAACCTATGTTTTATGCCTCCATCTTTACCTATTATATTATTTCCCATGAACAGAATAGAGTATCGTTTTGTATGGATATGAAGGGCAAAGGCATCTGGAAATATATATATATATATATATATATATATTCTTATTTCATGAACACTTTTATGACAAAATGAACACTTTTTATTGTAGTCTAAGTATATGAATGGATACAAGTTTGTGTCAATGCATGTGCAGGCCAGAAGAGATCACAAGTTTCCCTAAAGTTGGAATTACAGTTCTGTGTTCTTTGACTTATGTGCTGGACACAGAAACATATTTTGAAAGCACAAGTACTTTTAACTGCTAACCATTTCTCTACTTCCCCATAGTTTCTATTTAAAGCATCTACTCTGTGTGGTGTTAAAGTTTTATGTTTGTGTGGTATAGACACTCTTTTGGAATGGTACATTTGCCTGTGTGTTGTAACCTAAGATGTTGGGACTAGATTAGTGGCTTGTATTTTTACATGATTATCAGGATCTGAACTTATGTCCTCAAGCTTAAACAACAAGTAATTCTACACACTAAGTTATATTCCAACCCATTGATGCTCTATGGAGAAAAAGCAGCAGATAAGATTCACTGTAAATATGCTATGAGATATTCTACATAGAAACTCCTAAATGGGAAAATGAAAAACACACTTCAAAATTGAAGCACTAATGATCTAACGTAAAGTTTCAGGTTGAATAGAAGCGAAAGGATCTCTACATAAGAGGGAAAATAAAATAATATTGAGCATCAGATAAAATAACAAGCTAGCATTTCTGTTACCCTACATAGCTAACAATGCTTTAACATCAAAACAAATAGGGAAATTGGGCCTTTGCTTCCAGTGTGTTCTAAGAAACATGAAGACTAGACTCTCAGATTATACACTGCAAGCCATGTACTCTGAAGGCAGTTTGGTCATACAGATATATTCGTAGCAAGAGAAACCCTGAGTAATGTGTTCAAATGATGGATACTTAGGTCTAAATACTTCAATTTTCTACTATTTGTACTCACATGAATGTATAAACAATTCTGTTTTTGTTTATGAAATTTTAATATAATTTCCTAATCTACAAATTCCTTCAGATTTATATATTTCATAATTAGTCATATCTTTATTGTACTTTTAAAAACCCAAGGTAAATACTTAATTATAGGGAAATAATGAGATATTACATGTTTTTATTGCCATGTAAAAGTGATAAAATAGCAGAAAAGCCTCAAACAGTCCACCTTCAGATGTTTATGCAAAACACATCCTCTTCCTTGAAATCTAAGTTTTATTTTGTGTGTTGTTGTGATACATCGCAGGGGAAACGTAATACACATATCTACAAATGCCAGAAAGGAAGCCCATGGCAGACTAAATAAAGTACAGATAATATGAAAGACCCACTTGGTGAACCAACAATTTTTATTAGGATTATTTACAGGAATATATGTGAGAATTTACTTCAAGGAGAAGAAATGACTCAAAGATACCTGAATTCCCAAGGTCCACTCCAGTGTATGTGACACCTCAGAGAATCTGATAACATGGACCACTTAAAAAGCCTGCTGGCAGTCAAACAAATTGGGGAGTGTACTTTTGAGGTATATTAAAGAATATTGTTGCCAAAATGGAAGGTTGTAATCTCAGAGAAAATTTGTATAAAACATGTGTGTGTGTATGTGTGTGTGTGTGTGTGTGTGTGTGTGTGTGTGTGTGTGTGTGCGTGTGTTCTGAAAGACCTGACTTTACTAATGTATAGAGGATAGAAGTCAACACTGGATGACATTGCTGAGGAGGCATCTACCATTGTTTTTTTTAATAAGGATTCACTGATAAGCAAGAAACCAGATGGCTAGAATTTACAGCCTGAGTAACCAGCTCCAAGAGTCTGCCTGCCTCTAGGTATTTTGACTCTTGCTTTAGAAGTGTCTCACTATACATATTTAAGACATATAGGCCAGCACCAGCTTTATACACCTATCTTGACTGCTGTTGTATGATGTGTCCTTAAGCAATCATTCTTGTGCATATTTATTTCATTTTATTTCATTTTGTCCCAACATGGAAAGTATATTTGTGAGAAGATGGCTTTCTTTAGGTTCCTATATGTATAATAAACCACCATTATGAAAAGAAAGGTGTAAATAAAAAGATTCTCTCTATATCTTAGTCTACCATGGAAAGAAGTCAGTGCTTGGAATCAAGAAACACAGGAACTTCATCCGGACCATGGAGGAACACTGCTCTCTAGTTTGCTCCTTATTAGTTTCTCACTCTGCTGTCATAAAGCACCTAGGATCGCCAGCTCATGGTGGGCACCACTTGTAATGAGATGGGGCTGCACACATAATTATTAATCAAAAATCGTGTCACAGACTTTTTTCCAGACTACCAAGTGAAGGTATATGTTCTATCAAGGTTTCTTCTATCTAAATAACTCTATCTTCCTTCAAAACGGGACATTATTAACCAGCACAGATAGAAAATATTCAGTGTTTGGCATATGCATGTGACCTACAACTCGTTTGATATCTGTTTTATTATTCACTCTTAATTTACAGGTACATAGATATTGGCTGTGAAAATTGACTCCAAGAATATGCTGATTTTTGTGCATGGCATAAAGCTGAAGTTGCACCCATACCCACCTGCATTAGACTCCTAGCTTCATATTCATGTCATGGAGGCAGATTTCCTTGTCTTTCTAGTGGGATCTAAAGCAATATCAGGAAGAATGTTTGCAGTTATAGAGGAAAGCCATAATAGCAGGAGAAGAAATAGAGCTGATCTCAGTACATCCTCAGTCAGAAAACAGAAAGTGAATAGGAAATAAGACCAAAATATAACCTAATCCAGCCTTCTTGGTGCTTACTGCCTCCAGTAAATCTATATATCCTATGTGTTCCACTGGTACCAGATGGGACCAGGGGTTCAAGCTATGGTAGGTACTTCATTTTCAAACTACAATAGCCACTGTCAGACTTGTCTTTGCCTCAAGCAGCTTCACATGTCATATGGTACTTTTTATATAGATATGCACATTATATTATAATATCCCAGTGTTGATAGGAGAATTTAATGCCCTGAAAGCATTGGAAGTTGAGCAAACAGATTATCTGCCTGAGTTCAACTAGTGATGATCACAGATATACTTGCTGAGCTCCCTTGATCTATAGGTAAGTACTTTCCAGGACTTTTTCATAAAAAGATAGATATAGCAAGGCCAAGGTGGGAGACTTCAGCCATTTTACTGTATCTTGTGTTTAAGCTCCTCGGGATTAATATGGTCTGTAAGACAGTAGACTGAAATGTCTGTTGCCCTGCTTACATCAATGACTTGCTTTGACATTCTTACCAGGATATATTATTAAACTTCAACAGAAAAAGAAATATGGACTTGCATGTGAGAAAGCCCTTCAATGGAATTCCTGTGAGTTTGAGCCTAGTTTTATAAAAAAGAGAAAACAGTTTAAATTTTGATGGAGAAGGGACAGGCAGGGATGTAAAGATTAAGCAAAACTAAGGTATATAAAAATGTCAAGGAAATCCTTTAATTTGTAACCTATTTTTAAAATGTGTTTTGTTAAATAAGCTTAGGGTCTGGAAAGATTGCTCAGTGGTTAAAACTACTGGTTGTATTCGAGGAGATATGGATTCGGTTTCTAGTACCCACGTAACAATCTGTAACTTCAGTTCCTAGGCATCCAACAATCACTTTTGACCTCCACAGGTAACAAGCATGCAGAAAGTATTCATACATACATGAAATAAAAACATCTACACATATACCATAAAATAATATAAAAAATAAGGAACCAAATGTAGGAACCCAGCAGGGTTATAAAATGCTGGTTTCCCAAGACACATGTTACCAAAAAATACTGATAGTAAAACAACAAAAGTAATGTTTATGTAAGACTACTGGCTCTCCATAGTTAATTGTTAATCATGATGGTATTATAGAATCTTAACTTATGAGTAAAATCTTGCAGTCTCTGGACACTTCTACTCCAAATTGGCATTTAAATATATAATTCATTATAAAATAATTGTTATAGCATCTTGAGTGGTGATTTTACCGTATAATGGACAATTTTTTTGCTCATTAACTGCCTCATCTCCTTTCTGAACCAACTAGCTTGATAACTTTGTAAAATCAACAGGCAGTAGTGAAAGATGTAAATCAGTTAAAATTTATTGTAGGCAGAGATACTGAGAGGATCCTCATGTTTCATTTATCATATCTTAATTATGAGGATTGACAGGAAGTGTGTAGAACTGGGGTTTGTGGAGCTAAAGAGGATTGGACAAAGTCATCAGGATTAGTGGATATCATAGTCTAGCACTTGCGAGAGTTTCAGGAAACAGTGTTAATAGACATATATAGGTAGTAATGAAAGAACAAAGAGTATATTAAATGACAAAGGCATTTTCAAATGAGGGAGTCAGACCAGTGTTGGAGACAACCAGGCTCAGTGGAGATGGACAAGAGAACAGTGAAAGCCTTTGAGTTTTGTAACATAGTTGACTGCCTTCTGCTGCATCTGCATATAATAGGGAGGATTATTTGCTTATATGTGTGCCTTCTATACAGTTCTTCATGTTCTATGTCATTTCAGGGATGATCTACAATAGCAATAATTTTAATTTCAACTGATGCACGTTGTAAGCCAAGTTAAAAGAACAAATTACAAATAACAAATAGATAGAAACCACAAAAGACAGAGACATAGGAAAATAAAAATGGTCAAGATTAGCAAAAGAAAAATTGAGAGATACAAAGCCTGGCACCAGTGACATTTTTCCTTCTGTAGAAGTACAGTTCTTAAGATTTCTACATTTTTCCCAAACAAGGATACCAACTATAGACAAAAATGCTCAAGCATATGAACTTTGTTTCACATTTATCAATAAAACTTCGATATCAACAAAACATATATTAAGCTTGATTGTAGGTTTCAGCTGTCATTATTTTTTTTATTTGATAAACTTGACTGTTTTATTTTTCTATGTCTCTGTCTTTTCTGCCACATGGGTGGCTTTATCAGAGAGAGAAAATTGAACTGAAAAAAAAAATGATCATGCCCTTCCATTCTCTCTGTATGTGAGGCTCTGTGCCACTAGATGTTTCTGAATGTGTGCACCTAAGTGTGCATGAATGTGTGTGTGTATGTGTGTGTGTGTATGTGTGTGTGTGTATGTGTGTGTGTATGTGTGTGTATATGTGTATGTGTGTGTGTATGGGGAGAGAGAAAGGAGAGAGAGAGAGAGAGAGAGAGAGAGAGAGAGAAAGAGAGAGAGATCTTTTCTTTTGAAATTAACATGAATTTGGACTTTTCTTATGTAATATTATAGCATGACAGATAGATAGGATAGAGAAGCATGCTGTACTTATAAAATTAAGGAAGATAAATATTTCAATTGATTTTGCAAATAAAAAATAACGAAAAGTGAACAAATAGTTTTTGTCAAGGAAACACCAGCTAAGTACTTTTCTAGTTCGAAAAGAAGTGCTATGAGTGAAATTTGCTAATCCCTTAAAGTAGGCACCATAGTGGTTTTATTTTTGTTTTTGTTTTTTCTTTGTTCGTTTGTGCGCTAAATTTATCTTGGGTGGTGGATGGAAAACACTTCTGGAAAGAAAAGTTTTATTTTAGTTCAAATTTAAGGGTAGAGGCCAACAACACAAAGAGATTAAGGCAGCAGGACCTAAAAGCAGCTGTTTTATCAGCCACAGTCAGGAAGGAATCAGAGAGCAATGAATTGTTGCTCAGCTTCCTTTTTCCACTCTATACAATCACTGATACCTGTTGAGAAATGGTAAAGAGATAAGATAAATCTTGTTTTATCAATTAGCTCAATGGAGATATTCATCTGTGGATATTCAATCATGGATATTAATTCAGTCATATCTAAGGCAAAGTTTAGAAAATAAATCCATTTCCCATGTTCCTGGAGTCTTATCTACTAGATGATTTTCTTAAGTTTATACTTATCACTAACCATCACATTGGGTAACATTGCTAGAAATTTATTAGGAATGCTCACAATTCTGTATCTTAGAGTTTATATTTTAAATCTCATAGTGAATTTCATATGTCTTGGAGCTTCATTTACTCCTATTTGTAGGTATTAAAATATGGATATTTTTAGTGTTATTGGATTATTGTTTTGCTTACAATATACATAGAATGGTCTTTGGATAACCGAATACTCCATTGTATCTTGAATTTCCATGAAAAGACAGTGTGTGTGTGTGTGTGTGTGTGTGTGTGTGTGTGTGTGTGTGTGTGTGCGTGCGTGTGTGTGTGGTAGCATTCTGTCTTGTTCCTATTTCTGTTGTGAAACAGTATCCTGATGAAAGTAATGAGAGAGAAAATGTTTATTTTTAGCAGTTCCATAGTACAGCAAATTATCACATTGAAGACATTATATCAGGCAAGTAAGGCATGGCAACAACTTCAATAAGTAAAAAGTCAATAGGAGTAGGCTTATCTATAAAAACTTCAAATCTTAGCCTTCTGGGACCTACTTCTTATAGTGAGAGTCCAAACTTTAAAAGTTCTACAACTTTCCTAAAATGCATCAGAAGTCAGAGACCAAGTGTTCAAATATATGCTTTTGAGAGACAGTCTCAGTAAGTGATAAGTAGTGTTCTCTCTAACAGGAAAATGATAGTAATAGTAGTTGTAGTAATAGTAGTAGTAGTAGTAGTAGTAGTAGTAGTAGTAGTAGTAGTAATAGTAATAAAAATAAAAGTATTACAAATATAATAGGATGAAAATATGCAATATTGTATTTCCTAATTTGTCTGCTTATTCTCCTCAAATGTGATATCTTTTAGAATAACAAAACAATTAAGAAAGCACTCAGTGTTATAATGCTACCCCTGTCACTTGCTAATTACAATATTCATTCAATACTCTGAATTAATAATATTCCATGTCTATTTGTTTGGAAAATTTTTAAATAGCAAAATTAGTAGTTTAAAGAAAGACAAAAGCATCATGCTGTTTGAGAACCTTTTCTGAGGGTGACACAATACACATGTTTCCTCACCACAGAAAGGGTTCCATGATAGACCAAAGCAGTGACTGCACCAAGGCAGAACTTGGTGACCAAATGATTTTATATCAGGGTTGCTAACAGATTTATGGGCGAGAGATTACTTAACAGGAGAAGGGGTAGCTAAAATTATTATCAACATTAGTAAAAAGATCACTCCATGATGGATGAGAACCCATTAAAGGTCTTACCCTGGAAGTCTCTACAGCTTGTAGGCAGTCTGAGAAATATTTGCCATGCAGTAGGGGTAGTGACCATCGATCAGCAGTCATTTGCTTCTTATATAAATCTGGTAAAGAGTATCAGAGCATGTTAAAACTCTTCCCTGTCCTAAACAAGTGACCATTTTTATATATTTTAAGTTTCATGAGCCGTTCCCTCTTAATGACCAGCGAATGTTCCAGATCCCATTATACTTTATGCAATGTACTTTGGAGAGCTAGTCCGATGTCTTTCTATGTTATTAGAGGCATTGGCTAAAGATATTTTTTATTCTACATGGAGGGCATTAAAAAAGTTGAAAGACAAGCATTTTCTTGCCCTAGAGACCCCATTTATAATTTCCTTGATGGTATGGGGAACTGGAGACATAGCTACCCAGTTAAGACTGATCTTGTAATGGGTCTGAGTTCACCTCAAAGGACAGATGAAATGATCTTGAACTCCAGTTCTATTGCATCTGATGCCCTTTACTAGCCTGTTCAGAAATCAGGCACATGTAGTTTAAACATAAACTGGCAAAAAAAAATAAGCAAAATGAAATTAAAAAATTGTTCAAAAAAATGGAACAGGTAGTGGGAAGATTTCTCATTGGATAGCAGAGTTTGGTGAAAATAGATGATGATCCTAGTTTAAATTTCAGTACCTATGGAAAAACCTGTGTGTGTGCTTTACACTATTCTGTTTCTGTAATAAATCACCACGGACAAAGACAACTGTAAAAAGCTATAAAAACACAACTTTAAAGAGAAAGATTTTGTTTTTGCCTTCGGTACCAGGGGCCAAGCAGCATTATACATTTCTTAAACTTTCCTACAATCAGGCTTGCGCATACTGGCAGCACCTCTACAGAACATATAGATAAGAGAGCTGATGAAAGTAATATGAGGAAGATACGATAATGTTAACAACCTAGAAGAAGGTTGAAATAAGACTGCCAATTAGCAAAGAGAGAGAAGTGGAGTTTCACTCAGAAAAAAAAAATGTGTCAGAGAAGCTTTGAGAAAAGAGAAGAAATGTGAAAATAAGATGTTCCTACAGCTGAGGTGGTGGAAGCAGGCTTCAGGTGTGGACCCCAACAAGTCCTGTCACTCCACACTCACAATCTAAGACTCACTGACCCCAGGAGGAGATGGCAGCAGTAAGAAACAGGGAAAGAAATGGTTCACTCAGGAAAAGAGGCAATTTAGGGATCACTAGAGGATACTACAGCATATCAGAATTACAGCTCTGCAGGAGTAAGTTGTAAGAATTCCTGCTTTTCACGCAGATGGCCTCAAATTTAAATTGCATAAACTAACACATATTATACAAGTTAAATAGAAATTTTGTACATTGAATACAATTTATATATGTTAATATATAGAGTAAATATAAGTCATATGTTTCAAACATTAATTATATACTTTAAAAGCAGATTATATGCATTTGCTGTAAATTATAACACTGAATATAACCTATATACATTTATGTATACATTATGTATAGAAAATAAAGCTATATACATTAAATGATAATGATATACTTGAAATGAAATTCATATGTTAAAATATGAATAAAATATGAGTAATAGTCATATTTTCACTTTCACCAAATACTGGTATGTCAAAGTTCGAGAATTTTAAGATTGATCAATGGAGTTCTGATAAGTTAGTGGAAACTTGTCAATTTACAATTTAATTACAAGATTTTAATTTCTAATTGCTAGGTGATTATTATTTCTGTTCCTAGTTAATATTTGTCTTAGCAGATTTTCACCTGGCTGACAGATTCCATTCAGAGATTACCAGTGGAACTGCTCTACTTTGGACTTGCTGAAGGCTGATGTTAACTAGTTCAGCTTAAGTGATCGCTTTTTATCTTTCATCTAGATTAGCAGATTAGGTTTTTTGATAAATGATCTATTGTTCACCCTTTGACTAGCATTTAAGCCTTCTTGGGACATTTTGCAAAGTCCTAATGTCAGCAAGAAATAGATACAGAAGAGATTTGATGTACATTATCCCACTTTAAAGGCTGGAATGCTAATTCAAAAAGGAACACCCTGGTTACACATTCTAAAATCAACCCCATGCCTCTTGAAAATTTTTATAATATCTTATGTATGCTTACTTCATATATTGATGATTGGGCAAATTAATGTTTCTACTCTTGGAAAAATATAGTGTTCATTTAATTTTTTAATACTCTGTAGATGGAACCTGTAAAAATTCAATGGAAAGTACTCTCCCAAGGAATGATGAATTCCACTACCATATATGAGATTTATGTAGATAAGGCTTTGCATCCTATTAGACAACATTATCCCTATTTATATATTTCTCATTTTATAAATGATATACTTTTTGTTGGACCTAGTGTGGTAGAGTTAGACAATGATTTTCAAATTTTACCAGAAGTGTTTCAGCCACTCAGTTTGATAATAGCTCCAAAGAAAAGTTTAAAAACAATGGGTTGTTAGCGATTTATGGCATACTGTAGATAGGCAGTATGTGCAGCCACAAAAAAATGCCATTAAAAACAGATTCTTTAAAAACTTCAAATGATTTACAAAAATTGTTGGGATATATTAATTGCTTGCATCTATCTTTAGGTATTCCCACTTATTAACTACATAATTTGTTTATGGCAATGCAGGGAAATCCTGCTCATAAAAATAAGAGGGAATTAATGTTACAGGCAAAACAAGAATTGCAAATAGTTGAAAATCTTATTAAAACATTTTTGACTCATTACATTATTGAGGTTCCTGTTGCTTTCCTTTTCTTAAATGCTTTTCAGTACCCAACTGAAATATTAGTTTAAAAAGATAGTCCTTCACATACTTACATTAAGACTCTTAAGAATCTGTGTTGCTTCTTTTTATACTATGTCTGCTTTTATAAGGGCAAAAAAATATAATGCTTTAGATGGCAGCTGTGATCATTTATTAATTATGCATATTTAATTAATATAATAGTGCTAATGTGATAATTAAATCTGATGGAATAAAGAGAAAGCTAGCCCGGTGAGTTTTATCAACAATAAAAAAAAAAAAAAGATAGTCCTTTAGCTTGATTTATACTAGCTGTACTTTTTCTAATGCTTGAACAACTTTTGAAGGTATGCTATGCTTATTGATACAATTAGGTTATCAAAGATGTATGCAAATAAATGGGTATGATTGTCCTATTATATTTCCTTTCACTGATGATAAAGTAGAATATTTGTATGCTATGAGTAAATTATTGCAGATATCTTTAATAAGTTTCACAGGTGAATTTAAATGTCATTTACCAAAATGTAAAATTATTTTTTTTTTTTTTTTTTTTTTTTTTTTTTTCGAGCTGAGACCGAACCCATGGCCTTGCGCTTACTAGGCAAGCACTCTACCACTGAGCTAAATCCCCAACCCCATTATGGGACTTTTGTAAAGAAAAATAAATTTTTGATAAATGATGGTAAAACTCAAGAAACATCATTAAATACTCTTACAGTTTCAACAGATGGTTCAAAAACTAAATGTGCTTCTTTTTGGACTCTTTCTGATTATCAAGTATTTCAGATCTCTGTTCAGTAAAATGAGTGATATACTATTATTAGAGCTATTCAAGTATCTCCACAAGATATTAATTTAGTGGTAAACTCAGCATATGTTGCAGACATTGTAAAACAGATTTATACTTCACTTATTTGTAATTATAAAGAGCCTTTAAATACACTTTTTCTATAGTTGCAAAATGAATTAAGATCTATAATGGCAGAATATTTGTTACCCGTATTCGATTTCATACTAAATTACCTTGGTGCATTTCTTAATGGAATGAATATGTGGACTATTTGGTTACTTTCATTTCCGCAGAGGATGAAAATAAAGCTTTGCATACTACTGATAACATATGCAATATAAAATTCCTTATAAACAATCTAAGGCTATTTTTTTCACATTGTCCAATTCTTAAACCAAACCATATTTTATGTTGACCCACAAGGATTTAATGCTTGGGGAATGCAAGTGAATGAGATGTCACTCATGTACTTGAATTTGGAAGATTTGGTTATGTGCACGTATGGATTAACTACTGACACATTTTTTAACTTTAAGTGGGGTACAGAACTTACTGAGTAAATTGCTAATCATGTAATTCAGCACTTGACAGAAGCTTTTGCTATTAGGGAAGTTCTTATGATTATTAAAACAGATGATGGTCCAGTTTAAAACTTGTATAAATTTAAGTAACTTTGTATGTCCTTTGAAATTAAACATATAACAGTAATTGAAGATAATTATGAAGGAAGGCTATAGTAGAAAGATCTCTATTTAGTTTAAAATGGAGAAAAATAGATGAACCTTTTTATGTTTCTTTATAAGTAATTGAACACTTCACCAAGAAGACTTATACATCAGGCTTTATTCATAATTGATTTCCTTAACTTAGCTCAAGGGAATATACATACTAGGATAGAAATAAACATTTTGATTCAAAATCAAATACAGAAATTTTTCATCCACCAAATTTCTGGCTTAATAGCTGTTGATGCAGATTGACAATAAGGAATGTTGTCAGTTCAAGAGAAAGGGTATGGTCTTGTATAATTTCAGGACGGAGAACAACAATAAATCTGTATGTTAGGAAGATGGATTCAGAGTACCTAAGAAACCAAACATGAAAGCAACAATGAGGCATAGATATGATGGTTCTCTTGATGAATTGCTGCCTCTATATGCTAAGGCTCCTTTACTGGAACTGCTCAATCAGCTTTTAATTATAGTTTTACAAAATATAAGAAATAAAATCTTTCTGCTTATGTAACTTTGTCTTAATTCATTCTAGAAATTTTAATTTTTCATATCAAGAAATTACATATATTAGTATTTTTGCATTAATAATGTACTGTTTAATTTTACTTCATATTTAATAATTCTTGTGAAACAGCATAGTCATGTATAGCATATATAGGATTTTTTGGTAAAAACTTAAAAAGAAGAAACCATATGTTACTGATCATTTTGCTCTAATTTTAAGTCTTATTGCTGTGGCTACTGTAGACTCAGTAGTGTTTTGCTTTGCATACTTCTTTGCAAACTAAACGTTTTGTGGAAAATATGCATAGAGATAATCATGAATTGTGAATTCATCAGGTGGACATCAATGCAAGTCTGTGAACAGAAGTGGATGCTTTAAAGCAATGTATATATTGGTTATGTCAAAATTGTTTGAGTGTGCAACAACTGTAGTTAAATTATGATTGGAATTCTACTACAGTTTGTGTTAATAATTTTCACTATGATGTCAGTCTTCATGAATTGAAGAAAATTCAACGAGTTTAAAGGAAATTCTACTGTTAGAATGGAGATTAAACAATTACAATACCAAGTGTGGCAGCTGAACAAATTCAAAAAGCAATCTCCATCTGATGATGCATCTTATATTGCTAAAATGTTAGCTGCTCAATTTTCTGGCATGGATTCTAGAACTTTACTACAAAGTATGAGTCATGCAGCTGGAGAAGCTAGTGTTGCTTTATTTATTGGTGTTATTTTATTTGGCATTGCTGGATTGGCTATTTATAAGTGTTGCTTATGTAGACACCATTCACAAATATGTGCCTTGTGGCAAAGTCCTTTAGACACTAAATTAAAAAATAAAAATAAATTGTATATAAATGATATTAGGGGTACCCAGGACCCAACTGAACCAAACCCACAACTACCTACATCTAAATCCCGTGTGAGAGAGGGAAATTTTGGAGCAGAGACTTGAGGAATGGCCATTCATTCAGATATTGTCCCACATGTGGCACACACACACACACACACACACACACACACACACACACACACACAACTAGATCCGATTAATGAAGCTAAGAAGTAAGAAGTGCATGTTCACAGAAGCCGGTTATAGCTTATAGCTGTCTACTGAGAGGCACAGACAGAGCATGTCAAATACAGAAGCAAATGCTAGTAGCAAACCATTCAACTCAGAACGGGATCCCTGTTGAAGGAATTAGAGAAAGGATTCAAGGAGGTCAAAGGACTTGCAACCCAATAAGAACAACAATGCCAACCAAACAGAGGTCCCAGGGACTAAATCACCACCCAAAGAGTACACATGGAGTGACCCATGGCTCCATCTGCTTATGTAGTAGAGGATGGCCATGTTGGACATCAATGGAAGGAAAAGCCATAGGTCCTGCCAAAGTTGCACCTCCCCTCCCAGTGTAGGGGAATGACTGTGGTTGGGCAGCAAGGGGATGTGCTTTGGGAGGTGAACACCCTTATAGAAGAAAGGGAAGGGGTTGGGATAGGGGGCTTATGTGCAGAAAACCAAGAAAGGGGATAACTTTTGAAATGTAAATAAAAAATAACCAATAAAAAACAGGGAAATAGTAAATGACATGAGGGGACTACTCCCAGCTTGCTAGCTTCTGGGCAATTAATGATTTCTATTGATTCTAGCATTCTAAGGTAAAGAGAAGGCATTCTTTGTCAAGTCGAGAATCCTGGTGTTCTGCCAAGTATGCCTCATGTCTGATGATGTGGCCTTTATGATCATTTTCTCAGGAGAAAGTAACATTGTTTATGGCTTACTTAGGCATCACAACAAAGAGTGGACTGAAAACAAATTTCTTAGTCTGAAAGGAGGTTTGGGTCACTTTGAAGCAATGTGAGGTATTGCTATGTAAACAGTACCTGAAAAGAACTAGAAATTCTGGAAATTCTTATTCTGCCTTCTTAGTAAAATATGCTGAAAATTTGAATAAAGTGTGCATTGACTGATTATGGCTATGTATCTCCTGTGTGTTGTTAATGCAGCTCTATTTTTGGCACTTCAATGCACTAGATGTTGACAATGTTGTCGTATGCTTGTCTTGATTAAATTGGTTGACGTAGAAAGATTCTTACCACTGTGGACAACATCATTCCATAGGGTAGGGATCTGAACTTTATAAAAGAGAAGAAAATTAGCTGTGTGGTAAACATTCATACACTCATTTTTCTCTGCTAGTACTATGTATGTGATATAACTAGGCCCATTCCGTCCTGCCTTAACTTCCTTTAAGTGTGGATTGTAACTTGGAACTGATTAAACTCTTTCTTCTGTAAGTTGTTTTTGTCATCATCCATCATCTGGGTAATAGAAATGATACTAAGTAATAGAAATGATACAACAGCAATTTAATGTATGAAATGATTTGCTTATTTAGATTTACCAATAGCTTAAAAGCTCTTTAATTATATTGATTTTTTCACTGCACTGTGGTAGATGAGTGTGATTACACAGAGGTGAATTTGGGTCAGAAAAATCATTGAAGTTCATTAGAAAGCATTCTAGATTACTTCTCGACTCTACATTCCAATGAAAAGCTTGTCTCTAACAATTAGATGGAGAGCAATTGAGGAATACATCAAACATTAGACTCTTTATTTCACGCACATGCATGTGCAAGAGTACACATACCTGTGCATATGTGGGCATGTACAAATGTGTATGTACAATCAAAGAAGAATTCACTTTAAAAATGGAAAGTATTTACTGAGGCCAAGAAGATGTGCAAAGCAACAGTTTGCTTCTAATGTCTGTAATGATTCACTATTGCATAAAGTTTCTGCAACATGTTGCCCACCAATGCAAGTACATTTATTACTAAATTTATATATACAAAGGATAAATGTGATAAATGCCATGTGATCTTTACACTGATAATATTAGTTATGACAACAATAGTAATAATAATAATAATAGTCTTTCAAACTCCAAACTTGCAGAATGCTTTCCAATTGAAAATTGTCTTCATATTTTCTTGGTTTATGCCGTATTATAGACTGAATATTACTCTAAAATTTATATATTGAAATCTAAAGCCTATGTCCCAGGATTTGAATATAGGTTGGGATATAAAATGCTTGCTGTGGTCCATTTGTGATCCCAGCATTGAGGAGGCAGACGTATGAGGATACTTGAGACTTGTTAGCCAAACATTCTAGAAAAATTGTGGGATTGAGGCATGTTAAGACACTATCACATAAACAAAGTGAAGAGTGACCGAGGTTGATATATAAGTTCTTCAGGTGCAAGTATATACAGGTGGACATTAATCTATGCACACAGGCATGCAGCAACATACTTCTGTATGCATATACACACATGTTCATATGCATATTCACAACAAATAATAAGAAAAATGAGGGCTAGAGAGCTTTGCTACTTCTTCTCTAGAAAGATTACACATACCAGGAGAAGACATTGTCACATAGGATAATCAATTGTCAGCAATAGCCAAGGGGGAGGCTTAATTATATATCTCATATCATCATTTCCTGAATAAAGAACTATGAAAGATAACAGTGGGGGTTTGGTTTATTTTATTGCTTTGACTTACTTTAATACACCTATTATATATTATTTATTGTACCCTGTAAAACCTGTCACTCCTTTCATTCATCTTTATACTGCCTTGAATCCAAAACTACTGCTAATTGGGAATGTTGCACCACAAACTGAGAAGTTAGCTCAGCGAAATTTTTGTAGAAGATGTCCTTGTTTGTGTCGGTACTGAATCAGACCACTTTAATGACCAAGACATAAGAGAACGAGAAGCTATATGCAAGAATAGATGATCAATCATGTCAAAAGTAGATTTCCTTTTGTGATGGTTGATCTCTGTTTTCAATTTGTCTGGAAGTAGTATCAACATGAGAACATATTCTCACATTAAGGAAACTGGCATTGGAAGGCACTATGCTCAAATTGTGGCTAACATTCTTTGTGGATGAAGACAGCAAGCTGAGAGCCAGAATATATAGTTTTCTCTTTTCTGATAACATATGCAATGTGAGTTAGCTTACTCAGGTTCCTACTTTAATGTAGTGTAAAGTGATAGATAGAGTATACCTTAGTATGTTAAGCTACTTTTGTCAGGTATTTGATCATTTTAACTAGAAAAGTAGTAATTAATAAACCCTGCCATATTAAACTAAAAGGTATCAATAAGAAATGTTTGATAGGTATAATTTTTACAGTAATTGCTTACAGTTAAATTTAATATCAGAAATCACAAAGTTCACACCTTATGGAATACTCAAAAGTAAATGAAATTATCAATTTTCTCTCTCTGTTTTAATCAATGTAATCTCGAACTTCACACAAACACACACACACACACACACACACACACACACACAAACACACACACACACACACTCACTCACAGAAATCCTAATTTTTTTCTTTACTTTTAACTCAGGACTTTGCTAGGCTCTGCCTTCTGTTACTAAAAAAAAAATGTTTCATACTTTTTTCAGTATTTCATTTACCTATTTTTTTTTTCTTTTTCTAGAAAAGAGAGTCAGATCCTCTTCAGGGAGATCTACAGGTTGTTATAAGCTTGGGTGATAGGAACTGAATTCATGGTTTTTGTGATAGCAATAAGTGCTCTTAATCATGGGCCATCTCTCCAGCTCCAGTATCTATTTTCTTATATAAACATTTCTCTAATAGACTCTAGACAAGTCTTTTAATCTAGTTCTTGAAGTAGTGACAGTAATTAAGTGCTAGGGAAAATTCTTTTCTGATTTTCAAATGCTGGTTTTCCAATTTCTAGTAATCAAATCTTAGAGACTCTGAAAGAAAATAAACTGAAGTAAACTAAGAAATACACTCAATCTGTTCAAGACACCAAGCAGAATTTCTTCTTGATACTTGTTTTGTTTATTTTTAGACAACACAGAAACCTACATGTAACCTTAAGTTCTACTCTCTCTCACATTCCATAGGTAATAAAATACAAATTCTGGCATGTTGACATCTCTTTTGGCAATTGATTTAGGAGTTTCTTCCACATTTCTTCAAAGCAGTTAGGTTAATTACGTGGATTCCCCATCATTCTGTGTTGTGGATTTGGTTTATTGCTTATATTATGTTAACTGGATTCCTTGGTTACAAGAGATTTCACATATCTGTATGTAAGACACCCACAGTCCCTGCCTCAAGCTGGTTCTAATTGGTAAAGAAAGTTGCAGGTGTTCAATGAAATATACATTTTAGTAAGTAATAATTCAGAAATATTGGAGAGGATGCATTAGAAATGTAGAAGTTGGAGTGGCCCAGTCTAAGCTGCTTAGGACATATTAAAAATAAGGCTGCATGCGTGTTGTGTCCTTCATGCAGAATCAAAAAGATTTCATTGGGTAGCATGGAGTGCAAGCACACTTGCTGGGAATTTAGAGCAGATTAACATTTGCTGCATCAATCCTCACCAGAATCTAAAATGATCTTAATTATTTTTCTGCCACCCTATCCACCTTTCAATTAAAGATTTATTTCAAAATTAGAATTATGGAAACAGAGATGCAAGGAAAGTAGTCACTACCTGGGACACTGGGCCATATCTATTAATTAACTTGTTTTCTGTTTATTTTTGCCTTTAGAAGAGCATCTTAAAAAGTGGGTTATTCGGTTATCAGTGGTAAGGAGACACTGAAAGAGCAAAATATTAGAGTTCCTGGTAGTTTTAGGGAACTTGACTCAGACAAAACTGGGATTTCTGACTTAGATACAAAAGCTAATTTCAGTGCAAATCAGTTTATGATATAGCCAAATTGATGATTTAATAAAAATATTTTAACATATGATAATGTATGAAAATTAAGAAGAGTCCTCAGCAGTGGAAAGTAAAACACATAAGAAGAGATACAGGAACTACCGTGTGGGAGTGAAGATGTTCATGAGATACTCCTGCCCCTCATTTCGGCTCTTAGACTCTTGAAACAATAAATCACAAAGAAGTGGATTTTCCTGAGGATTGTATACTGGAAGTAATAAAAGAGAGAAGCCTTTTCCAATCAGATGTGGGTCTTGATTTCTTCAACAGAAGTATACAGATCTGATAATTTTCCTGACTGCCTCGTGAAACAGATTGGAGCCCAGGCAATGACAAGTCAATGGTGGTGGCCACTGCATCCAGACCAGGACCACTTAGCTCTGCATATTTTTTAAGCTTTTATAAAACCTTAATCTCATGCTAAAGGCACAAAAATGGACTTGACTTCTGGGGGATGATCACTACCATTCTTTGTTCTCTTTTATATTTGGCTGCCCTGGGCAGTTGTTTCTCAGTCTGAATAAGTGTCTAAGGACACTTAGACCGTGGGAGTCATGGTAAATTTAATCTTACCATTCAGATAAAAATAATATCTTTTGTAAGTTTAAAAACTTTACATATGCATGAACACTTACCCAAGATAATTAATTAAGGAGATAGCATGTTATTTTATTCTCGAATTAACAGTTCTTAGCATCGATATTATTCTTCCAATGTGCTGTGAGTATAGTATCATGTTAATAGATGATAACATGACTTCTACAATGAACCCATGTAGGTTATTTTTACAATGAGTTACCTTACTGTAGTTTTGTCCTAGGTAGAGAGCCCAAGATAGAGTCTTCAAAGCCGATGCTAGACATTTTTCTAATAGATTTGTGTATGAAAACTGGAAAATGGATCATGGAGTCAGAGTAAGAAAATAGAATGATAATAGAATAATTGGGATATGAGAAAGGAAATGAATGCCCAGTGCAAGGCTGGAACAGGCAGCATGACCTAAATAGGAGAGGCACAGCTCAGTTCTGGTCAGTTAGTGGACAAGTAGGACAGAGGAACTGCTAGAACAGATTGTAACTCAATAACACATAGCCTCTTCCTTTGTTACAGCAAAACTTACAAAAGATAAGCCTGTATGCATGGTAGCTTGCTGGAACACTCAAGAATGAAAACTAACCAATCAGAATTGTTCTCATTTGTACAGCAAGAAGGACTCTTTGGAAAATTTCTCTGAAGCATCTTACACTCACCACTGCAACACAGCCTAGCCATAACCCTACACTTTGCCATTAGTCATCTTACTCTGGACCATATTTCTCTGTCACTGCCATGCCAACAGTTCGGTTTTGAATAAAGTAAAAGAATCTCTTTTCTTTCTACTCTTCTTTGGTTGGTGCATTCTTTTACAATAATCCCCATCACAAATGCACACAAAAGTAGAGAATGTTGACTTTTAGGTAGTTGGTAGGGAAAATATTCTAGGATACAATTTTGTTTTTTAATATTTAATACCTTAAGTTTTATTCTTTCAAGCTAATAAGAGAGAACACTAAAAAATTAGGTCCAAATCTCTCTCTCTCTCTCTCTCTCTCTCTCTCTCTCTCTCTCTCTCTCTCTCTCTTTTCTCTCTGTCCCCTCTGCCCTTTCCCCTCTGCCTCACTGTGTCTGGTATTGAAAACAAAAATCAGGGCAATGACACTACAAAACAAATATTCTACAAATGAGCTAAATTTGCAAGTTAAAGAAGATCAGTATTTATAATTAAAAACTTAGTACCATGAATTAGAAAGAGTATAGTTTAAATGCTATCTTTAAAAATAGAGTAGTTTCTGGTTTCTGCCGCCGCGGAGAGCTCATAGGCAGCAAGCAACCCATTAGCAAACTTGAGCCTCGGGACCACAGGTAAGACCAACTTTTCTGCTGCAAAAGACCTGCCTGGTGAACTCAGGACACACAGAGGCAAAATTCCTCTAGGACCGGGCACTTCCGGTGTTTACTGGGAGTCCCAAACCCGCGGATCCCGGCCCGCAGCTGCTCTCTGCTTCCAGACCCCATGGGTATATGCCCAAGAGAGGTATAGCTGGGTCCTCAGGTAGTTCAATGTGATTGAGGGACACTTAGTGAAATGAAATAAAGACATAGGGAAGATGGCAAATAAAAACTTTAACCTACAGATTCAATGCAATCCCCACAAAATACCAAGTCAATTCTTCACAGAGTAATAAAGAGCAATTTGCAAATTTAATTGGAAAAACAAAAAACCCAGGATAGCCAAAACTATCCTCAACAGTAAAAGATATTCTGGGGCAATCACAGAGCACTAATGATAAGACTGTATAGTATTTGTACACAGACAGGAAGGTAGAACAATGTAATAGAATTGAAGGCCCAGCCATGAACCCACACATCTATGGTCACTTGATCTTTGACAAAGAAGCTAAAATCATCCCATGTTAAAAAGACAACATTTTCAACAAATGTTCCTGCTTCATCTGTTTGTCAGTATGTAGAGGAATGCAAATTGATCCATTTTTATTGCCTTGTATAAAGCTCAAGTCCAAGTAGATCTTTGACCTCCACATAAAACCAGATACACTAAAACTAGTAGAAGAAAAAGTGGACAAGAGCCTTGGACACATGGGCACAGAGCAAAATTTCCTGAACAAAACACCAATGACTTATGTTCTAAGATCAAGAATCGAAAAATGGGACCTCATCAGATTGCAAAGCTTAGGTAAGGCAAAGGATCCTGCCAATACGACACAATTGCAAACTGTTGGATTGGGAAATGATCTTTACGAATCCTTCATCTGATTGATAGAGGGCGAATGTCCAATATATACAAAGAACCCAAGAAGTTAGACTCCAGAGAATCAAATAACCCTATTAAAAATAAACCCTTGGCCAGACTAACGAGAGGACACAGAGAGTGTGTCCAAATTAACAAAATCAGAAATGAAAAGGGAGACATAACTACAGATTCAGAGGAAAATCAAAAAATCATCAGATCTTACTATAAAAGCCTATATTCAACAAAACTTGACAATCTGCAGGAAATGGACAATTTCCTAGACAGATACCAGGTACCGAAGTTAAATCAGGAACAGATAAACCAGTTAAACAACCCCATAACTCCTAAGGAAATAGAAGAAGTCATTAAAGGTCTCCCAACCAAAAAGAGCCCAGGTCCAGACGGGTTTAGTGCAGAATTCTATCAGACCTTCATAGAAGACCTCGTACCAATATTATCCAAACTATTCCACAAAATTGAAACAGATGGAGCACTACCGAATTCCTTCTATGAAGCCACAATTACTCTTATACCTAAACCACACAAAGACCCAACAAAGAAAGAGAACTTCAGACCAATTTCCCTTATGAATATCGCATTTAAAAATACTCAATAAAATTCTGGCAAACCGAATCCAAGAGCACATCAAAACAATCATCCACCATGATCAAGTAGGCTTCATCCCAGGCATGCAGGGATGGTTCAATATACGGAAAACCATCAACGTGATCCATTATATAAACAAACTGAAAGAACAAAACCACATGATCATTTCATTAGATGCTGAGAAAGCATTTGACAAAATTCAACACCCCTTCATGATAAAAGTCCTGGAAAGAATAGGAATTCAAGGCCCATACTTAAACATAGTAAAAGCCATATACAGCAAACCAGTTGCTAACATTAAACTAAATGGAGAGAAACTTGAAGCAATCCCACTAAAATCAGGGACTAGACAAGGCTGCCCACTCTCTCCCTACTTATTCAATATAGTTCTTGAAGTTCTAGCCAGAGCAATAAGACAACAAAAGGAGGTCAAGGGGATACAGATCGGAAAAGAAGAAGTCAAAATATCACTATTTGCAGATGATATGATAGTATATTTAAGTGATCCCAAAAATTCCACCAGAGAACTACTAAAGCTGATAAACAACTTCAGCAAAGTGGCTGGGTATAAAATTAACTCAAATAAATCAGTAGCCTTCCTCTACACAAAAAGAGAAACAGGCCGAAAAGAAATTAGGGAAATGACACCCTTCATAATAGACCCAAATAATATAAAGTACCTCGGGGTGACTTTAACCAAGCAAGGGAAAGATCTGTACAATAAGAACTTCAAGACTCTGAAGAAAGAAATTGAAGAAGATCTCAGAAGATGGAAAGATCTCCCATGCTCATGGATTGGCAGGATTAATATAGTAAAAATGGCCATTCTACCAAAAGCGATCTACAGATTCAATGCAATCCCCATCAAAATACCAATCCAATTCTTCAAAGAGTTAGACAGAACAATTTGCAAATTCATCTGGAATAACAAAAAACCCAGGATAGCTAAAACTATCCTCAACAATAAAAGGACTTCAGGGGGAATCACTATCCCAGATCTCAAGCAGTATTACAGAGCAATAGTGATAAAAACTGCATGGTATTGGTACAGAGACAGACAGATAGCAATGGAACAGAATTGAAGACCCAGAAATGAACCCACACACCTATGGGCACTTGATTTTTGACAAAGGAGCCAAAAACCATCCAATGGAAAAAGATAGCATTTTCAGCAAATGGTGCTGGTTCAACTGGAGGTCAACATGTAGAAGAATGCAGATCGATCCATGCTTATCACCCTGTACAAAGCTTAAGTCCAAGTGGATCAAGGACCTCCACATCAAACCAGATACACTCAAACTAATAGAAGAAAAAACTAGGGAAGCATTTGGAACACATGGGCACTGGAAAAATTTCCTGAACAAAACACCCATGGCTTATGCTCTAAGATCAAGAATCGACAAATGGGATCTCATAAAACTGCAAAGCTTCTGTAAGGCAAAGGACACTGTGGTTAGGACAAAACGGCAACCAACAGATTGGGAAAAGATCTTTACCAATCCTACAACAGATAGAGGGCTTATATCCAAAATATACAAAGAACTGAAGAAGTTAGACAGCAGGGAGGCAAATAACCCTATTAAAAAATGGGGTTCAGAGCTAAACAGAGAATTCACAGCTGAGGAATGCCAAATGGCTGAGAAACACCTAAAGAAATGTTCAACATCGTTAGTCATAAGGGAAATGCAAATCAAAACAACCCTGAGATTTCACCTCACACCAGTGAGAATGGCTAAGATCAAAAACTCAGGTGACAGCAAATGCTGGCGAGGATGTGGAGAAAGGGGAACACTCCTCCATTGTTGGTGGGGTTGCAGACTGGTACAACCATTCTGGAAATCTGTCTGGAGGTTCCTCAGAAAATTGGACATTGAACTGCCTGAGGATCCAGCTATACCTCTCCTGGGCATATACCCAAAAGATGCCCCAACATATAAAAAAGACACGTGCTCCACTATGTTCATCGCAGCCTTATTTATAATAGCCAGAAGCTGGAAAGAACCCAGATGCCCTTCAACAGAGGAATGGATACAGAAAATGTGGTACATCTACACAATGGAATATTACTCAGCTATCAAAAACAATGACTTTGTGAAATTGTAGGCAAATGGTTGGAACTGGAAACTATCATCCTGAGTGAGCTAACCCAATCACAGAAAGACATACATGGTATGTACTCATTGATAAGTGGCTATTAGCCCAAATGCTTGAATTACCCTAGATGCCTAGAACAAATGAAACTCAAGACGGATGATCAAAATGTGAATGCAGATCGCTCATGAGAGACACAGCCAGAATACAGCAAATACAGAGGCGTATGCCAGCAGGAAACCACTGAACTGAGAACAGGATCCCTGTTGATGGAATCAGAGAAAGAACTGGAAGAGCTTGAAGGAGCTCGAGACCCCATATGTACAGCAATGCCAACCAACCAGAGTTTCCAGGGACTAAGCCACTACCCAAAGACTATACATGGACTGACCCTGGACTCTGACCTAGTAGGTTGCAATGAATATCCTAGTAAGAGCACCAGTGGAAGGGGAAGCCCTGGGTCCTGCTAAGACTGAACCCCTAGTGAACTAGACTGTTGGGGAGGGGGCAGCAATGGGGGGAGGGGTGGGAGGGAACACCCATAAGGAAGGGGGGGGGAGGGGATGTTTGCCGGAAACCGGAAAGGAATAACATTCGAAATGTATATAAGAAATACTCAAGTTAATAATAATAAAAAAAAAAAAAAAAAAAAAATGAGGTTCAGAACTAAACAAAGAATTTTCATCTGAGGAATATAGAATGGCTGAGAAGCACCTAAAGAAATGTTTAACATCCTTAATCATCAAGAAAATGCAAATTAAAACACCTCTGAGATTCCACCCTTCACCAGTAAGCATGTGTAAGAACAAAAACACAGGTGACAGCAGATGCTGGAAGAAAGTGAAACACTCCTCTGGAATGCCAACCTCGTCCAGCAAGAAAGACGCAACACCGTTGGATTCTTCCCAACAGCCTTTATTGCAGGAACACCTCATTCTTGATACGGGGACCCCGAGCAACAAAGGCACCAGCCTTATATACAAAACAGGCTAATGCTGTATACTTTTCCTCTAGGGATTGGTGGAGCATGAAATACCTCATTAGCATGAATATCACTCCAGCCTGATAGCTGTCAAAGAAATGCCAGGACATGCGCTTTGTTGGTGTTAACCACAAACGACCACCAGATGTCAGCACCATCCTTTATCTATATGTGCCGCTCCCTACACTCCTCCATTACTGGTGTGATTTCAAGCTGGTACAACCACTCTGGAAATCAGTCAGACAGTTCCTCAGAAAATTGGATATAGTACAACTTTAGGACCCAGCTATACCACTCCTGGGTATCTACCCTAAAGATGATCCAACAAATAACAAAGACACATGCTCCACTATGTTCATAGCAACCTTATTTGGAAAAACCAGAATCTGGAAAGAACCCGGATGTCCTTCAACGGAGTATACAAAAAATCTGGTACATTTACACAATGGAGTACTACACAGCTAATAAAAAATACGACTACATGTTCATAGGCAAATGGCTAGAACTAGAAAATATTATCTGGAGTGTTATAACCTAGTCACAAAAATCATACACGGTATGCACTCACTGGTAAGTGAATATTAGCCCAAAAATTTGGAATGCTCAAGATACAATTCATAAAGCACATGAAGCTCAACAAGATGGAAGACCAAAGTGTGGATGCTTCTGACCTTCTTAGAAGAGGGAACAAAAATATTCACGGGGGGAAAAACAAAGTATAGAACAGAGACTTAGGGACAGGTTATCCAGAGATGTCCCCTCCCAGGGATCCATTCTATATACTGTCACCAAACCCAGGCAATATTATGGATGCCAAGTAGTGACTGCCCAGGAGTCTGATATAGCTGTCTGCTAAGAGTCTCTGCCAGTGCTTTACAAATACAGAGACGGATGCTCACAGCCAACCATTGAACTGAGAATAGGGTGCCCAATGGAGGAGTTAGAGAAAGGACTGAAGTAGGTGAAGAGATGAAGGTGTTGGCCACAACACAAGCCATAACACAATACCAACCAACCAGAGCTCCCCCTGTCCCCAAGCAATCCCAGGGATTAAATCACCAACCTAAGCAAACACAGGGATGAACCTCTGGCTCCACCCACATATATAGCAGAGTAAGTCCTTGTTGGGCATCAATGTGAGGAGAGGTCTTTGATCCTATTGAGCCTCAGTTCCCCAATGTAGGGGAATGTAAGGAAGGGTAGGTGGGAGGAGTATGTGCGTGTGTGAGACAGAATCCTCATAGAAGCAGGGGAGGGAGCGTGTAATGTTTTTCTGGAGGGGAAACCATGATATGAGACAACATTTAAAATGTAAACTAAAAAATTCAATAAAAAAAGAAAAAAATGCAAATAAAGAACTTCCTTAACAAGAATGAAAAGAAGAAATGAAAAGGGAATGTAACAATAGAGAACACAGAAATAGAGAAGAGTACATACTTTAAAAATTTCTGTTCCATCAAATTAGAAACCTATAAGCAAGGGATATTCTTTTTTATTTTTTCATCTTTATTATCTTGAGTATTTCTTATTTACATTTAGATTTAGATTGTTATTACCCTTCCCGGTTTCCAGGCCAATATCTCCCTAACTCCTGCCCTTCCACTATGGGTGTTCCCCTCCCCTAACTCCCCCAATTACCGCCCTCCTCCCAACAATCACATTCACTGGGGGTTCAGTCTTGTCAGGAGCAAGGGCGTCCCTGTCCACTGGTGCTCTTACTTGGCTATTCATTGCTATGTATGCAGTTGGAGTCCAGGGTAAGTAAATGTATAGTCTTTGTTAAGTAGCTTATTCCCAGGAAGCTCTGGTTGGCTAGCATTGTTGTTCATATGGGGTCCCAAGCCCCTTCAAGCTCTTTCAGTCCTTTCTCTGATTCCTTCAATTGGGGTCCCGTTCTCAGTTCAGTGGTTTAATGATGGCATTCGCCTATGTATTTGCTGTATTCTGTCTCTGTCTCAAAGGAGAGATCTACATCCAGTTCCTGTCAACCTGCACTTCTTTGCTTCATCGATCTTATCTAGTTTGGTTTCTGTATATGTATGGGCAACATGTGGGGCAGGCTCTGAATGGGTATTCCTTCTGCCTCTGTTCCAAACATTGCCTCCCTATTCCCTCCCAAGGGTATTCTTGTTCTCCTTTTAAAGAAGGAAAGAAGCATTCACATTTGGTCATCATTCTTGAGTTTCATGTGTTCTGTGCACCAAGCATTTGGACTAATATCCACTTATCAATGAGTGCTTACCATGTGTGTTTTACTGTGATTAGGTTACCTCACTCAGGATGATATTTTCCAGTTCCATCCATTTGCCTATGAATTTCATAAAGTCATTGTTTTTGATAGCTGAATAATATTCCATTGTGTAGATGTACCACATTTTCTGTATCCATTCCTCTGTTCAAGGGCATCAGGGGTCTTTCCAGCTTCTGGCTATTATAAATAGGTCTGCTATGAACATAGTGGAGCATGTGTCTTTGTTATAAGTTGGGACATCTTGTGGGTATATGCCCAAGAGAGGTATAGCTGGGTCCTCAGGTAGTTCAATGTCCAATTTTCTGAGGAACCTCCAGACTGATTTCTAGAATGGTTGTACCCGTCTGTAATTCCAACAACAATGGAGGAGTGTTCCTCTTTCTCCACATCCTTGCCAGCATTTGCTGTCACATGAGTTTTTGATCTTAGCCATTCTCACTGGTGTGAGGTGAAATCTCAGGGTTGTTTTGATTTACATTTCCCTTATGATTAAAGATGTTGAACATTTCTTTAGGTGTTTCTTAGACATTTGGCATTCCTCAGCTGTGAATTCTTTGTTTAACTCTGAACCCCGTTTTTTAATAGGATTATTTGTCTACCTGCAGTCTAAATTGTTGAGTTCTTTGTATATCTTGGATATAAGCCCTCTATCTGTTGTAGGATTGGTAAAGATCTTTTCCAAATCTGTTGGTTGTCATTTTGTCCTGACAACAGTGTCCTTTGCCTTTCAGAAGCTTTGCAGTTTTATGAGATGCCATTTGTCGATTCTTGGTCTTAGACCATATGCCATTGGTGTTTTGTTCAGGAAATTTTCCCCAGTGCCCATGTGTTCGAGATGCTTCCCCACTTTTTCTTCTATTAGTTTGAGTATATCCTGTTTGATGTGGAGGTTCTTAATACAATTAGACTTAAGTTTTGTACAGGGTAATAAGAATGGATCAATCTGCAATCTTCTACATGTTATCATCCAGTTGAACCAGCACCATTTGCTGAAAATGTTATCTTTTTTCAATTTGATGGTTTTGGCTCCTTTGTCAAAAATCAGGTAACCATAGGTGTGTGGGTTCATTTCTGGGTCTTCAATTCTATTCTACTTGTCTACCTACATATCTCTGTACCAATACTGTACATTTTTTAATCCTTTTGCTGTGTAATATTGCTTGAGTTCAGGGATAATGATTCCCCCGGAAGTCTTTTTATTGTTGAGCATAGTTTTAGCTATCCTCGGTTTTTTGTTATTCCATATGAATTTGCAAATTGTTCTGTCTAACTCTATGAAGAATCGGATTGGTATTTTAATGAGAATTTCATTGAATTTTTAGATCGCTTTTGGTAAAATGGCCATTTTTACTATATTAATCCTGCCAGTCAATGAGCATGGGAGATCTTTCCATCTTCTGAGATCTTCAATTTCTTTCTTCAGATACTTGAAGTTCCGAACATACAAATCTTTCACTTGTTTGGTTAAAGTCACACTGAGGTAATTTATATTATTTGGGACTATTATGAATGGTGTCATTTCCCTAATTTCTTTCTCGGCTTGTTTCTCATTTGTGTAGAGGAAGGCTACTCATTTATTCGAGTTAATTTTATACCCAGCCACTTTGCTGAAGGTGTTTATCAGGTTTAGTAGTTCTCTTTTGGAACTTTTGGGATCACTTTAATATACTATCATATCATCTGCAAATAGTGACACTTTGACTTCTTCTTTGCCAATCTGTATCCCTTTGATCTCCTTTTGTTGTCTGATTGCTCTGGCTAGAACTTCAAGAATTATATTGAAAAAGTAGGGAGAGATTGGGCAGCCTTATCTAGTCCCTGATTTTAGTGGGATTTCTTCAAGTTTCTCTCCATTTAGTTTAATGTTAGCTACTGTTTTGCTGTAGGTGGCTTTTACTATGTTTACTTATGGGCCTTGAGTTCCTGTTCTTTCCAGGACTTTTATCATTGAAGTAGTGTTGAATTTTGTTAAATGCTTTCTCAGCATCTACTGAAATGATCTTGGGGTTTTTATCTTTCAGTTTGTTTATATAATGGATTACATTGATGGTTTTCCATATATTAAACCATCCCTGCATGCTTGGGATGAAGTCCACTTGATCATCGTGGATGATTGTTTTGATGTGCTCTTGGATTCGGTTTGCAAGAATTTTATGGAGAATTTTTGTGTCAATATTCATAAGTGAAATTCATCTGAAGATCTCTTTCTTTGTTGGGTCCTTATGTGGTTTATGTGTAAGAGTAATTGTGGCTTCATAGAAGGAATTCGGTAGTTTCCTTTTTTCGGTGTTTCAATTTTGTGGAATAGATTGGATTCTATTGGTGTGAGGTCTTCTGTGAAGGTATGATAGAATTCTTCACTGAACCCATCTGGACCTGGGCTCCTTTTGGTTGGGAGACCTTTAATGACTGCTTCTATTTCATTAGGAGTTATGGGGTTGTTTAACTGGTTTATCTGTTCCTGATTTAACTTCGGTACCTGCTGTCTGTCTAGGAAATTGTCCATTTCCTGCAGATTTCCAAGTTTTGTTGAATATAGGTTTTTGAAGTAGGATCTGATGAGTTTTTGAATTTCCCCTGATTCTGTTTTTATGTCTCCCTTCTCATTTCTGATTTTGTTAATTAATACACACTCTCTGTGTCCTCTCATTAGTCTGGCTAAGAGTTCATCTATCTAGTTGATTTTCTCATAGAACCAAATTTTGGTTCTCTTGATTCTTTGTATGGTCCTTTTTGTTTCTACTTGGTTGATTTCAGCTCTGAGTTTGAATATTTCCTGTCTTCTACTCCTCCTGGGTATATTTGCTTCTTTTCATTCTAGAGCTTTTAGGTGTCCTGTCAAGCTGCTGATATATGCTCTCTCCTGTTTCTTTCTGCAGTCACTAAGAGCCATGAGTTTTCCTCTTAGCACAGATTTCATTATGTCCCATAAGTTTTGATATGTTGTGACTTCATTTTCATTAAATTATAAGAAGTCTTTAATTTCTTTCTTTATTTCTTCCTTGACCAGGTTATCATTGAGTAGAGCATTGTTCAACTTCCATTTTCAATAGAACAAATCATTAGTCTATAGAATAGGAAAAAAAAATCTTCACCAACCCTACATTCTACAGAGGGCTAAAATACAAAATATATGATGAACTCAAAAAATTAGACACCCAGAAACCAAATAATACAATTAAAAAATTCGTACAGGGCTAAACATAATTCACAGTAGAGGAATTTCTAATGGTCAAGAAACAGTTAAAGAAATGTACAATGTCCTTAGTCATTAGGGAAATGAAAATCCAAGTGATTCTAAGATTCTTCTTTACACCCATCAGAATGTCTAAATTAAAAAAAAAAGAAAAGAAGAAGGTCATCACAGTCTGGCAAGGATATGGAGCAAAGGAAAACCCCTACATTACTGGTGGGAGTAGAACCTTGTTCAACTACACTTGATATCAATGTTTGTTTCTCAGAGTACTGAGAGCAGCTCTGCCTGAAAATTCAGATGTACCACTACTGGGCGTATACCCAAAAGTTGTTCCATGCCACAAAGGCTTGTGCTTTCAGATAGAAGCCTAGCATAACTGTCCTCTGAGAGACTCCACATAGCAACTGACTGAAATAGATGCAAAAGACTACAGTCAAATGTTGGGAGGAGTTAGGGGAGTCTTGTGGAAGAATTGAAGGACTGAGAGCCAAGAAGGGAATAGGAATTCCATGGGAATACTAACAGATGCAACTCACTTGTACACTTGAAGGGTCTCAGAGACTATACCACCTACCAAAGAGTAAACATCAACCAAAGACCCATCCACACATATGCAGTAAGTGTGAAGCTCTTCACGTAGGTCCCCCCCCCCCCCACAACTGGAGTTAGTCCTTTCTCTAAAGCTCTTGCTTGTCTGTGGATCCCATTTCCCTAATTGGGCAGCCATCACTGGCCTCAGTTGGACAAGATGTACCTAGGCCTTCAGAGACTTGGTGACTCAGGCGGGGGTACGTGACTGGAGAACTCCATCATTTCAGGGAAGCTGAGGAGCAAATGTGAGGAGTGACTCTGTTAGGGGAACTCTTTTAAGGATGAGGGGCAGTGGCAGGGATGTAAAATTAATTATATATATATATATATATATATATATATATATATATATATATATATGAGAAAAAACAAGAAAAACAAGAAGAAATGGAATGGTGTTGGAGCTTTGAAAACAATTACATTGATTTTGTAGATTACTTTTGGTCAGATGGACATTTTTATTGTATTACTCTTACTGATCCAAGAGCATGATGGAGATCTTCCATCTTCTAATATTTCTTTTTCAATTGTTTTCTTCAATGACTTTAGGTTGTTATCATTGGTTAGTTACCCAAGTAATTTTTATATTATTTGAGGCTATTTTGAAAGATTTTTCTGACTTCTAATCAATCTTTATTTTATATATGAGGACAAAGGATTTTTGTGAATTTTTATTTTATTCGGCTACTTTACCTAGTGTTGAACAGATGTTGGGGTTCAGTAGTGGAATGTTCAGGTCAGTTATATATACCAACATATCGCTTGCAGATAAAAATACTTGGACCTCATCCATTCCAATTTCTATCCCCTTGATCACCTTCCACTGTCTTATTGTGAAACCTAAAATATCAAGTATTATATTGAAGAGATATGGAGAGAAGGACACCATTTTCTTGTTCCTGTTTTTTATGGAATTTCTTTTAGTTTCTGGGCATTTAATTTGATGTTGGGTATAAGGTTGCTGAAATTACCTTTAGTTTTATGTTTAGGTATGATTTTTGATAGTTAATTTCCCCAGGATTTTTGTCATGAAGTATAGTTGTATTTTGTCAAAGCTTTTATATTTACCTAATATGATCATGTGCATTTCTTGTATCATTTGGTTTATATTGTGGATTTAATTTACCGTTTTTGTATATTGAACCATCACTGCATCTCTAAGATGAAATGAAGCCTACTTTACTGTAATGGCTGTTTTTAGTTCAGTTCTGTTCTGTTTTGTTTTGTTTTTTTGTTTTTGTTTTTTTTTTTTTAATTTGAATTGCAAGTGTTTCATTAAGTGTTTTAAAATTTATGCTCCCAGGTTGGGGATTTAGCTCAGTGGTAGAGCGCTTGCCTAGGAAGCGCAAGGCCCTGGGTTTGGTCCCCAGCTCGAAAAAAAAAAAAAGAACCAAAAAAAAAAAAAAAAATTATGTTCCTAGGGGGATTGTTCTTTTCTATGTACAATCTTTTGTGTGCTTTTCTGTGACTGTGGCCTCATAAAACTAATTTGACAATGTTCCTTTTCTTTCTCTTTTATAGCATAATTTGAATAGTATTGGCATTAACTCTTATGTGCAAATATGGTAGAATTTTGCACTAAAACATTGAGGTCGTGATTCCTTATTTAATTGGGAGACTTTTAACGACTGCCTGTATTTCTCAAATTATTTTCAGTGTATTTAAATTGTTTATCTGACCTCTATGTAACTTTGGTCAGTGCTATCTATTGATAAATTTTCCATTTCTTTGAAATATTTCAATTTTGGGGCATGTAACTTTTTAGAGTATGAACTAAAGATTCTTTGAACTTATTCAATGTATGTTGTTATATTTCCTTTTTCCTTTATGATTTTGTTCACTGTAATATTCTCTTTATGTATTCTCATTAATGTGGATAGACATTTGTTCATTGTTTTAATTTACTCAAAGATCCAACCTTTTGTATAATTGATTCTTTGTATTCTTTTGTTTGTTTCGATTTTATTGATTTCAGCCCTCAATTTGATTTCCTGTCATGTAACCCTTGTGAATGTGCTTACTTTTTTACTTCTACAGTTGTCAGAGGAGCTGTTTAGTTGCTAGTATGTGATTTCTTTAGTTATTAAGTAGGCATTTAGTGCTATAACTTAATGTTACCACCACGTTCTTTGACTTCTATACATTTGTATATTCTCTGTATTCATATGTATTTTTATTTGATTATTGAAAATTTTTAATGTTTTCTTCATTTCTGTCTTAACTAAGTATTCATTCAATAGGGAGTTTTTAAGTTTTCATCCATGTAAATTTCAATTGTTTCTGTTGTTTGAAGATAACTTAAATTAGTGAGAGCCTTATAGACTGCAGAGAATTCTTGCAATTTTTTTAAATGTCTATTAAGACTTGCTTTGTGACCAAGTATATGGTCAATTTTGAAAAAAGTTCTGTGAAGAAAGTACATTACTGTATATTAGGATGAAATGTTCAGTAAATTTTGTAGGTCCACTTGATTGGTAAAATTGGTTAGATTCATTATTCTTCTATTTAGTTACTGTCTTGATGAACTTTCTATTAGTAAGAGATGGGTATTGAAGGCTACTACTATAGAATAAATGTTTTAAGATATAAATGTGATTGAAGCTAGAGTAGTGAGGTTTTTTGTTGGTTTGTTTTTGGTTTTCTTTTTTTTGTTGTTGTTTTTGTCTTTTTACAGATGTTGGTAAGTTGTATTTGAGTCATAGATGTTAAAAACTGAAATGTTTTCTTGGTGGATAATTCATCTCATGAGAATATCCTAAGTTTCACGACCTCTTTTCTTTAGTTTTGATTTGAAGTCTATTTTCTATATTAAAATGACTAGTGTAGCTTACTTCTTATGTTTTTCTGTGTTTTTACACTGAGATAATGTCTCCCCTAAATGATCACAGCTGAGTTTCTTGTATGCAGCATAAGCATGGATGCTGTTTTAAATTTCTTTCTGTTAGTCTCTGACTTTTTTTTGTATTGTATATATTTATTATTTACATTTAAAATGTCATTGCCTTTCCCAGTACTCCATCCATAATACCCCTATCCCATGTATGTCCCCCTTCTATGAGAATGTTGTTCTACCCATCAACCTAGCCTTCCTGCCTCCCTTCCCTGACATTCCCTTACACTGGAGGGTCAAGCCTTGTCAGGACTAATGGCTTCTCCTCCCATTAATGTCCAAATAGTCCATCCTCTGCCACATATGCAGCTGGAGCCACGGGTCTGTCCAAGTGTACTCTTTGGATTGTGTTTTAGTCTCTGACAGCTCTGGTTGGATGATACTGTTGCTTTATGGGATTGCAAACACCTTCAGTTTCTTTAATCCTTTAACTCCTCTAATGGGAACCCCATTCTCAGTTCATTGGTTGGCTATGAGAGTCTGCCTCTGTATTTGTCATGCTGTGGATGAGCCTGGCAGTAAACAGGTATATCAGGTTCCAATCAGCATGCACTTGTTGGCATCAGCAATACTATCTGGGTTTGGTGGCTGTATGTGTATGGACTGGATCCCCAGGTGGAACAGTCTGAATGGCCATTCCTTCAGTCTTACCTTCAAACTTTGTCTTCATATCTCCTCCTATGAATGTTTTTGTTCACCCTTCTAACAAGGATTATATCATTCACACTTTGGTCATCCTTCCTCTTGAGCATCATGTGGTCTATGGATTTTATCTTGGGTAATCCAAATTTTTGGGCTAATATCCGCTTATCAGTGAATGCATACCATGTGTCAGATTTTTGTGATTGGGTTACCTCACTCAGGATGATATTTTCTAGTTCCATCCAGTTGCCTATGAATTTCACGAATTCATTGTTTTTAATAGCTGAATAGTACCTCATGGTATAGATGTACCATATTTCCTGTATCCATTTTTCTGTTAAGGGACACCTGGGTAATTTCCAGCTTTTGGTTATTATAAGTAGGGCTGTTATGAACCTAGTGGAGCATGTATCCTTGCTATATGATGGGGCATCATTTGGGTATATGCCCAGAAGTGGTATAACTGGGTCCTCAGGTAGTACTATGTCTAATTTTCTGAGGGACATCCAGACTGATTTCCAGAGTCGTTGCAATAGTTTGCAATTTCACCAACAATGGAAGAGTGTTGTGCTTTATCCACAGCCACTACAGCATTTGTTGTAGCCTGAGTTTTTATCTTAGCCCCTCTGACAGTTGTTAAGTGGAATCTCAGATTTGTTTTGATTTTCATTTCCCTAATGGTTAAAAATGCTGAACATTTCTTTAGGTGCTTTTTGACCATTCAATACTCATCAGCTTGAAAATTGTTTGTTTAGCTCTGTATTCCATTTTTTTTTTTTTTTTATTAACTTGAGTATTTCTTATGTACATTTGGCAAACATCCCTTCCCTCCCCCTTCCTTATGGGTGTTCCTCCCCACCCTCCCCCATTGCCGCCCCCCCCCAACAGTCTAGTTCACTGGGGGTTCAGTCTTAGCAGGACCCAGGGCTTCTCCTTCCACTGGTGCTCTTACTAGGATATTCATTGCTACCTATGAGGTCAGAGTCCAGGGTCAGTCCATGTATAGTCTTTAGGTAGTGGCTTAGTCCCTGGAAGCTCTGGTTGCTTGGCATTGTTGTACATATGGAGTCTCAAGCCCCTTCAAGCTCTTCCAGTTCATTCTCTGATTCCTTCAACGGGGGTCCCGTTCTCAGTTCAGTGGTTTGCTGCTGGCATTCGCCTCTGTATTTGCTGTATTCTGGCTGTGTCTCTCAGGTTCGATCTACATCCAGCTCCTGTCGGTCTGCACTTCTTTGCTTCATCCATCTTGTCTAATTGGGTGGCTCTATATGTATGGGCATGGCTCTGAATGGGTGTTCCTTCAGTCTCTGTTTTAATCTTTGCCTCTCTCTTCCCTGCCAAGGGTATTCTTGTTCCCCTTTTAAAGAAGGAGTGAAGCATTCACATTTTGATCATCTGTCTTGAGTTTCATTTGTTCTAGGCCACTAGGGTAATTCAAGCATTTGGGCTAATAGCCACTTATCAGTGAGTGCATACCATGTATGTCTTTCTGTGATTGGGTTAGCTCACTCAGAATGATATTTTCCAGTTCCAACCATTTGCCTACAAATTTCATAAAGTCGTTGTTTTTTGATAGCTGAGTAATATTCCCATTGTGTAGATGTACCACATTTTCTGTATCCATTCCTCTGTTGAAGGGCATCTGGTTCTTTCCAGCTTCTGGCTATTATAAATAAGGCTCACGATGAACATAGTGGAGCACGTGTCTTTTTTATATGTTGGGGCATCTTTTGGGTATATGCCCAAGAGAGGTATAGCTGGATCCTCAGGCAGTTCAATGTCCAATTTTCTGAGAAACCTCCAGACTGATTTCCAGAATGGTTGTACCAGTCTGCAACCCCACCAACAATGGAGGAGTGTTCCTCTTTCTCCGTGATCCTCGCCAGCATTTGCTGTCACCTGAGTTTTGATCTTAGCCATTCTCACTGGTGTGAGGTGAAATCTCAGGGTTGTTTTGATTTGCATTTCCCTGATGACTAAAGATGTTGAACATTTCTTTGGGTGTTTCTCAGCCATTCGCATTCCTCAGCTGTGAATTCTTTGTTTAGCTCTGAACCCCATTTTTAATAGGGTTATTTGTCTCCCTCGGTCTAACTTTTTTGAGTTCTTTGTATATTTTGGATATAAGGCCTCTATCTGTTGTAGGATTGGTAAAGATCTTTTCCCAATCTGTTGGTTGCCGTTTTGTCCTGACCACAGTGTCCTTTGCCTTACAGAAACTTTGTAGTTTTATGAGATCCCATTTGTTTCCATTCTTGATCTTAGAGCATAAGCCATTGGTGTTTTGTTCAGGAAATTTTTTCCAGTGCCCATGTGTTCCAGATGCTTCCCTAGTTTTTTCTTCTATTAGTTTGAGTGTGTCTGGTTTGATGTGGAGGTCCTTGATCCACTTGGACTTAAGCTTTGTACAGGGTGATAAGCATGGATCGATCTGCATTCTTCTACATGTTGACCTCCAGTTGAACCAGCACCATTTGCTGAAAATGCTATCTTTTTCCATTGGATGGATTTGGCTCCTTTGTCAAAAAATCAAGTGACCATAGGTGTGTGGGTTCATTTCTGGGTCTTCAATTCTATTCCATTGGTCTATCTGTCTGTCTCTGTACCAATACCATGCAGTTTTTATCACTATTGCTCTGTAATACTGCTTGAGTTCAGGGATAGCGATTCCCCCAGAAGTCCTTTTATTGTTGAGCATAGTTTTAGCTATCCTGGGTTTTTTGTTATTCCAGATGAATTTGCAAATTGTTCTGTCTAACTCTTTGAAGAATTGGATTGGTATTTTGATGGGGATTGCATTGAATCTGTAGATCGCTTTTGGCAGAATGGCCATTTTTACTATATTAATCCTGCCAATCCATGAGCATGGGAGATCTTTCCATCTTCTGAGGTCTTCTTCAATTTCTTTCTTCAGAGTCTTGAAGTTCTTGTTGTACAAATATTTTACTTGCTTGGTTAAAGTCACACCGAGGTACTTTATATTATTTGGGTCTATTATGAAGGGTGTCGTTTCCCTAATTTCTTTCTCGGCTTGTTTCTCTTTTTGTGTAGAGGAAGGCTACTGATTTATTTGAGTTAATTTTATACCCAGCCACTTTGCTGAAGTTGTTTATCAGCTTTAGTAGTTCTCTGGTGGAACTTTTGGGATCACTTAAATATACTATCATATCATCTGCAAATAGTGATATTTTGACTTCTTCTTTTCCGATCTGTATCCCCTTGACCTCCTTTTTGTTGTCTGATTGCTCTGGCTAGAACTTCAAGAACTATATTGAATAAGTAGGGAGAGAGGGCAGCCTTGTCTAGTCCCTGATTTTAGTGGGATTGCTTCAAGTTTCTCTCCATTTATTTTAATGTTAGCCACTGGTTTTGCTGTATATGGCTTTTTACTATGTTTAGGTATGGGCCTTGGATTCCTATTCTTTCCAGGACTTTTATCATGAAGGGTGTTGAATTTTGTCAAATGCTTTTCTCAGCATCTAATGAAATGATCATGTGGTTTTGTTCTTTCAGTTTGTTTATATAATGGATCACGTTGATGGTTTTCCGATATTAAACCATCCCTGCATGCCTGGGATGAAGCCTACTTGATCATGGTGGATGATTGTTTTGATGTGCTCTTGGATTCGGTTTGCCAGAATTTTGTTGAGTATTTTTTCGATGTTCATAAGGGAAATTGGTCTGAAGTTCTCTTTCTTTGTTGGGTCTTTGTGTGGTTTAGGTATAAGAGTAATTGTGGCTTCATAGAAGGAGTTCGGTAGTGCTCCATCTGTTTCAATTTTGTGGAATAGTTTGGATAATATTGGTATGAGGTCTTCTATGAAGGTCTGATAGAATTCTGCACTAAACCCGTCTGGACCTGGGCTCTTTTTGGTTGGGAGACCTTTAATGACTGCTTCTATTTCCTTAGGAGTTATGGGGTTGTTTAACTGGTTTATCTGTTCCTGATTTAACTTCGTACCTGGTATCTGTCTAGGAAATTGTCCATTTCCTGCAGATTTTCAAGTTTTGTTGAGTATAGGCTTTTATAGTAAGATCTGATGATATTTTGAATTTCCTCTGAATCTGTAGTTATGTCTCCCTTTTCATTTCTGATTTTGTTAATTTGGACACCCTCTCTGTGTCCTCTCGTTAGTCTGGCTAAGGGTTTATCTATCTTGTTGATTTTCTCAAAGAACCAACTTTTGGTTCTGTTGATTCTTTCTATGGTCCTTTTTGTTTCTACTTGGTTGATTTCGCTCTGAGTTTGATTATTTCCTGCCTTCTACTCCTCCTGGGTGTATTTGCTTCTTTTTGTTCTAGAGCTTTTAGGTGTGCTGTCAAGCTGCTGACATATGCTCTTTCCTGTTTCTTTCTGCAGGCACTCAGCGCTATGAGTTTTTCCTCTAGCACAGCTTTCATCGTGTCCCATAAGTTTGGGTATGTTGTACCTTCATTTTCATTAAATTCTAAGAAGTCTTTAATTTCTTTCTTTATTTCTTCCTTGACCAGGTTATCATTGAGTAGAGCATTGTTCAATTTCCACGTATATGTGGGCATTCTTCCCTTATTGTTATTGAAGACCAGCTTTAGGCCGTGGTGGTCCGATAGCAGGCATGGGATTATTTCTATCTTTCTGTACCTGTTGAGGCCCGTTTTTTGACCAATTATATGGTCAATTTTGGAGAAAGTACCATGAGGAGCTGAGAAGAAGGTATATCCTTTTGCATTAGGGTAGAACGTTCTATAAATATCCGTTAAGTCCATTTGGCTCATGACTTCTCTTAGTCTGTCTACGTCTCTGTTTAATTTCTGTTTCCATGATCTGTCCATTGATGAGAGTGGGGTGTTGAAGTCTCCTACTATTATTGTGTGAGGTGCAATGTGTGTTTTGAGCTTTAGTAAGGTTTCTTTTACGTATGTAGGTGCCCTTGTATTTGGGGCATAGATATTTAGGATTGAGAGTTCATCTTGGTGGATTTTTCCTTTGATAAATATAAAGTGTCCTTCCTTATCTTTTTTGATGACTTTTAGTTGAAAATTGACTTTATTTGATATTAGAATGGCTACTCCAGCTTGCTTCTTCCGACCATTTGCCTGGAAAGTTGTTTTCCAGCCTTTCACTCTGAGGTAGTGTCTGTCTTTGTCTCTGAGGTGTGTTTCCTGTAGGCAGCAGAATGCAGGGTCCTCGTTGCGTATCCAGTTTGTTAATCTATGTCTTTTTATTGGGGAGTTGAGGCCATTGATGTTGAGAGATATTAAGGAATAGTGAGTATTGCTTCCTGTTATATTCATACGTGGATGTGTTATGTTTGTGTGCTTTTCTTCTCTTTGTTTTGTTGCCAAAACGATTAGTTTCTTGCCTCTTCTTGGGTATAGCTTGCCTCCTTATGTTGGGCTTTTACCATTTATTATCCTTTGTAGTGCTGGATTTGTAGAAAGATATTGTAAATTTGGTTTTGTCATGGAATATCTTGGTTTCTCCATCTATGTTAATTGAGAGTTTTTGCAGGATACAGTAGCCTGGGCTGGCATTTGTGTTCTCTTAGGGTCTGTATGACATCAGTCCAGGATCTTCTGGCCTTCATAGTTTCTGGCGAAAAGTCTGGTGTGATTCTGATAGGTCTGCCTTTATATGTTACTTGACCTTTTCCTTACTGCTTTTAATATTCTTTCCTTATTTTTTGCGTTTGGTGTTTTGACTATTATGTGACGGGAGGTGTTTCTTTTCTGGTCGAATCTATTTGGAGTTCTGTAGGCTTCTTGTATGCCTATGGGTATCTCTTTTTTTAGGTTAGGGAAGTTTTCTTCTATGATTTTGTTGAAGATATGTACTGGTCCTTTGAGCTGGGAGTCTTCACTCTCTTCTATACCTATTATCCTTAGGTTTGATCTTCTCATTGAGTCCTGGATTTCCTGTATGTTTTGGACCAGTAGCTTTTTCCGCTTTACATTATCTTTGACAGTTGAGTCAATGATTTCTATGGAATCTTCTGCTCCTGAGATTCTCTCTTCCATCTCTTGTATTCTGTTGGTAAAGCTTGTATCTACAGCTCCTTGTCTCTTCTTTTGGTTTTCTATATCCAGGGTTGTTTCCATGTGTTCTTTCTTGATTGCTTCTATTTCCATTTTTAATTCCTTCCACTGTTTGATTGTGTTTTCCTTTAATTCTTTCAGGATTTTTGTGTCTCCTCTGTATGGGCTTCTACTTGTTTATTTATGTTTTCCTGGAATTCTTTCATGCATTTTTTACGATTCCTCTCTGTAGGCTTCTACTTGTTCTCTAAGGGAGTTCATCATGTCTTTCTTGAAGTTCTCCAGCATCATGATCAAATATGATTTTGAATCTAGATCTTGCTTTTCTGGTGTGTTTGGATATTCCATGTTTGTTTTGATGGGAGAATTGGGCTCCGATGGTGCCATGTAGTCTTGGTTTCTGTTGCTTGGGTTCCTGCGCTTGCCTCTCGCCATCAAATTATCTCTAGTGTTACTTTGTTCTGCTATTTCTGACAGTGGCTAAACTGTCCTATAGGCCTGTGTGTCAGGAGTGCTGTAGACCTGTTTTCCTCTCTTTCAGTCAGTTATGGGGACAGAGTGTTCTGCTTTCGGGCGTGTAGTTTTTCCTTTCTACAGGTCTTCAGCTGTTCCTGTGGACCTGTGCCTTGAGTTCACCAGGCAAGTCACTTGCAGCAGATAAGTTAGTCTTACCTGTGGCCCCGAGGCTCGAGTTCGCTCGTGGGGTTCTGCCCACGGGCTCTCCGCGGTGGCAGCGACCGGGAAGATCTGCGCCGCCTCTTCCGGGAGCCTCCGTGCACCAGGGTTCCAGATGGCCTCCGGTGTTTTCCTCTGGAATCAGCAATGTGTGTAGAGAGCAGTCTCTTCTGGTTTCGCAGGCGTGTCTGCCTCTCTGAAGGTTTAGCTCTCCCTCCCACGGGATTTGGGTGCAGAGAACTGTTTACCCGGTCTGTTTCCTTCAGGATCCGGCGGTGTCTCAGGCAGGGCTCCTGCTGCTCCTGGGCCCTCCCCCACAGGAACCCAGAGGCCTTGTACAGTTTCCTCTTGGGTCAGGGATGTGGGCAGGGGTGGGCAGTGTTGGTGGTCTCTTCCGCTCTGCAGCCTCAGGAGTGCCCACCCGACCAGGCAGTAAGGTATCTCTCCCACGGGTTCTGGGAGCAGAGAGCTGCTCTGTATTCCATTTTTAATAGGGTTATTTGATTCTCTGGAGTATAACTTCTTGTGTTCTTTGTATATATTGGATAGTGACCATCTACCAGAGTGGGGTGTTGAAGTCTCCCTTGATTATTGTGTGAGGTGCAATGAATATTTTGAGCTTTAGTTGGGTTTCTTTTATGAATATAGGTGCCTTTACATTTGGAGCATATATATTCAGGATTGAGAGTTCATCTTGGTGGATTTTTCCTTTGATGAATATGAGTTGTCCTTCCTTATCTTTTTGAATAACTTTTGTTTGAAAGCTGATTTTATTCCATGTTAGAATGACTACTCCAGCTTGTTTCTTGGGATCATTTGCTTGGAAAATTGTTTTCCAGCCTTTTACTCTGTGGTATTATCTGTCTTTGTCAGAGCTGTGTGTTTCCAGTATGCAGCAAAATTTGGGTCCTCTTTATGTATTCAGTCTGTTAGTCTATGTCATTTTATTGGGCAATTGAGTTCAATGTTGTCAAGATATATTAAGGAATAGTGATTGTTATTTCCTGTTATTTTTGTTGTGAGAGGTGGAATTATGTCTATGTGTCTCCCTTCTTTTGGTTTTATTACAAGCAGATTACTTTCATGCTTTTAATAGGGTGTAGTATCCTTCTTTTTATTGCAGTTTTCCATCTCTTATCCTTTGTGGGGATGGATTTGTGGAAAGGTATTGTGCAAATTTTGCTTTGTCATGGATTATCTTGGTTTGTCCGTATATGTTAATTGAGAGTTTTGTTGGATATATTGGCCTGGGCTGCCATATGTGTTCTGTTAGGGTCTGTGTGACACCTGCCCAGGATCTTCTGGCTTTCATTGTCCCTGGGAAGAAGACTGCTTCTATTCTGATAGGTCTGCATTTATATGTTACTTGGCCTTTTACCCTTACTACTTTTAATATTCTTTTTTGGTTTATTTTGTTTTATGCATCTGGTGATTTGACTATTTTTTGATGGGAGGAATTTCTTTCATGGGCCAATATATTTGGAGTTCTGTAGGTTTCTTGGAAGGTTATGGGCATCTATATCTTTATGTTAGGATAGTTTTCTTCTATAATACTTTGAAGATATTTATTGACCCTTTAAATTGGGAATCTTTTCTCTCTTTTATACTTATTATCCTTATTTTCGATCTTCTCATGTCCTGTATTTTCTGCATGTTTTCTTTAGGAGCTTTTTGTGTTTAACATGTTCTTTGATGGTTGTGTCAATGTTTCCTATTGTATCTTCTGCCCTTGATATTCTCTCTTCTATCTCTTGTATTTTGTTGGTGATACTTGAATCTATGACTCCTGATCTCTTTCCTAGTCTCTCTATATATGGGGTTGTCTCCCTTTATGATTTCTTTATTATTTCTGTTTCAATTTTTAGATCCAGAATGGTTTAGTCCAATGTTTTTCACCTGTCTGATTGTTTTCCAGTAATTCTTTAAGGGATTTTTGTTTTTTGACTTTAAGGGGTTATACCTGTTTACCTGTGTTTTCATGTATTTCTTTAAGGGAGATATTTATGTCCTACTTAAAGAACTCTAATGTCATCATGAGTTGTTATTTTAAATCAAAATATTTCTTTTCTGGTGTGTTAGGGTATCCAGGGTTTGCTGTAGTGGAAGGAATCAGTCCTGATGATGCCAAGTGGCCCTGGTTCCTGTTGCTTAGATTTTAGCCCTCTCTTCTTGCCATCTGCTTATATCTGTTATTAGCTGTCTTGCTGTCTCTGATAGTGGTTTGATCCTCCTGTGAGCTTGTGTGTCAGCACTCCTGGAGATCAGTATTCTTGCAGAAGGATATGGGTACTGAGAGCTATGGTTCACAGTCAGGTCAGGGAGCAGGTGGAAACCAGAAGGATCTTGTCTAAGATTGCTCCTTGGTTCCTCAGTCCAGAGGGCTCCATTTGGGTTCTTCTTGACCCAGTATTGTGAGCAGAGGTGGTAGCCTCACCTGTTCTCTCAAAATTGTCCAAACTTCTGAAATTCCAGCTCCCTCCCCACAGAATCTGGGTATAGAGAGCTTTGGCACCCAGTCAGTTTCAGGGGCAGGGTGAAACCAGAAGTTCTGACATTTTTAAATTAGGAAATAGAAACTATTGATAGTAAGTAATCAATGACCAATGACCGGAGATAATTGATATTTTGTTGTTGTTGGTAGTGGTGCTGATGTTGTTACTACTACTGTTGCTAGATGTATGTGTATGTGCTTCTCTTTCTTATTTTATTCATTCATTCATTCATTCATTCATTTTTGCTTGCATAAGGTGATTTATTTCCTGTTTTCATGGGTGTCCTCAGGCTCCATGGTTTAGAGTTTTCCTTCTACTATCTTCTGAAAAACTGATTTTGTGGACAGATATTTTATAAATTTGACATTACCATGGAATACATTATTTTTCCATATATGTGGACTCAAAATTTCATGGTTGCAGTCTGGATATCCTTCTGAGATCTTTTAAAGTCTGATGTAAAACTTTCATGCTCTTCTGGGTTTTAAAGTCTCCTTTCTGAAGTCTTGAATAGTCTAATAGGTCTGCCTTTATATGTTACGTTTTCTTTTCCATAGCAGCTTTATATATTCTTTTTTATTTTGTAAATTTAGTGTATTATTATTATTATTATTATTATTATTATTTACTTAGTAAACGTTATGGGGGTCCAATCTATTCACTCTTCTGTATGATTTCTGTACTTTTATTGGAAAATTGTTCTTCTAATTAGGAAAATTTTATTCTATGTCTTTATTGAACTTATTTATTAGGGCTTAGATCTATGATTATGGTTTTTTCTTTGTTTTTATTCTTAGGTTGGGTCTTTTCATAGTATCTCTGATTTTCTGGTAAATGTGTGAGTTTGAAGGAAATCAGAGAATGGAGAAAATCTGCTTGTAGACCACCATTATTTTCTGGCAGATTTGACTTTCTCTTGAGCAGAGGAGACCTCCCTCAATTAAGGACTGGGTCACAGGGACTAGTCAAAATATGGTTTACACAGAAAATATAGGCAGGGGCACTGGATGCTATAGTGCAGTTGGTGTTTTGATTCAGTGCCACATCTAAGTGATTTGGTCTATTTTCTTCATTGTCAATTTATGAACACTTGATTATATATGACCTGGAAGTTCTCATTTTAGTATCTACAGGTGAGCAGTCTTAATTTTATCATTGATTTTAATCCACAGTTTACTGTAACTCCATATGTGCACCAGGTATAAGAATGTAGATACACATTCACAGTCTTTGACAGACATTATTTCCTTGAGGAAACGTCACATTTTTGATGAGCACAAATAAGATGACAAAAATCACCAGCTTTCTAATGCATATGCAATTTACAGAGAACTGCCACTAAACTACAAAGTAGAAGGAAATATTCTCTCTAGATAAGGAATTATTTAAATGTATCAGAAATTCTTTGATATCAACATTATAAAGAAATTTATCTAAGCCTGTAGAAATGGCTCATGTGGTAAGGTGCTTGACTAGCAAGACTGAGGAGCTGAGCCTGTATCTCAGCACTGATATAAAATCCAAGCAAACAAAGAAATAAACAAATAAACAAAGTTAGGCTTGTCAATGAATGCCTAGAATCTCAGGACTATGGATCACAAGATAGGAAGTTCCCTGAGGATCACCTGACAGACTGACAGATGTCTGTGTGAGCTTTGAGTTTAGTGAGAGATTCTGTGTGAAAATGGTTGGGAATTACTGAAGGAGACACCTCATGCAGATTTGCAGAATCACACATACATTCATCCATTCATAGGCAACTGTATGCTCATGTGCAGCATATATATTTATTCATACATATATGTGCTCACACAGACTCAGTCAAAAACACACACACAAACACACAAACACACACACAAGTAATTCTTTGCAGATAGTGATTGAGTCACCATCATGAAAATAAAGGCTCTTAACTCAAATTTTCACACATGGGATAAAACATAATATTGCCTGATGTGTCCTACTAGTCAGAGCAGCTTCAGAAGATTTTCAGATTTGCTCCTGCCCCCACAGCAGCAAGAAATATTACAATTTATATAGACAGCTTAATCTATGATATTGGTAGCATGTACTCTACAGATATGTCATATTTGAATAAGTAGACTAGATTGATGAAGAGGTTGCCTCTAAAACATTATTACTTATTCAGAAGTGCACAATTGGCAGTGAATAGCTCTTTAAAGAAGGCTTCAGCAATTAACTTTTTCAAGGGTCAAAGTTGAACAGAAGCTTGGAGGGTTGTGGGCCGGCATCCACTCCACCCCTGGATATAGCTGCTAGGGAAGGCAGAATGCAGGGAATTTCACTGCTCTTATTTCATGCTATCAAGCTGTGTGCTATGCCTTAGGAAAGTGCTAACACATGCCTTCAGGGGTAGAAAGCACAATCTGAGATGTTGGAAAGATGGGGTTCGCTTAGAGATCCCTGAGTCTATGACAAAGACAGGGCCATAGAGTTTCCAGACTTTTGGATATCCAGGTTTCTCTGAGAATTCCAAAAGAACAGAGTATGGAGTCAAGCCTATGATCTGTGTCTAACCTGGGGCTGGGGGAAAAGGGGAGCTCTGACTAATTCCAGTAGAGCTAGTCCTTGGATTTGTGGTTTTAGACTTGATTGCAGTTTTTGATGGGAGTGTAGACAAGCTTTCTACAGGAGACTGAGCTGCAGCTCTGTAGGCCAAGGCCTTCTCCATGGCTCCCCACAGCAGATCTCAGTGGAAGAGACAGTCTGTGATTCCAAATAGTTTACTATCATCACAGAAAATGGATAAATAAAACTATATCCCCTTATCAGTGTGAGCATGAGATTAAATACCTTTTGCAGGATGGAATTTCTGGGAAGGGAAGCTTATTGGGTAAGCCCTCGAGGCCTCTAGGTAACTCATTAGCATGGAGAACTGTCTTGAGCAGTAGCAAGTCACATCTCTTTGTGTGAGAAGCACTGCTAACACTACTTCCTGATTAGAAACATGACATGACCAGGCTAGTCCATGTCTTCTTATAATACATAATCTATATACTTGAACTATTACCTGAAATGTGCCTGTCTTTAAGTTGTTTCCTAAAAGGTCATTTATAAGAGTAGTGGAAAAAGAAACTATTAGAGTGTGGATTAACAGAACTCTATAGGAATCTTGGAAATACTACATAAAATGATAATTGATAATGATATGATGATTTGGTTTATAAAAGAAAATATTTCTCTAAGATCTTTGTTTATAAGAATTTTCTATTTTTCTAATTCCAAGATTTTGGTGACAATACTGAAATAAAAATATATTTTCTCTTTTATATTTTAGAATATTATTTTTAATCCTGCATAGGCATATTTCAGCTATAATAGCAGTGACTAGTGTGTGTGTGTGTGTGTGTGTATGTGTGTGTGTGTTTTCATGTGCAGTGTTCAGATAAAAGCCATTTTCAATGAATGTGTTGCATACCTTTCCCTTCCCTGTTTTTAAATGAACTAGATTCCATTCCAACTACTTAGTAAACTTAGAAAATGATATTCTTGATGATGCAAGTGTAAATGAACTGAAACTAATTTAAAATTATTTCCTTAAATTATCTGTGATTTAGAAAATGTAAGTGAAAATGCATTTTAAAATACATTTGAAGATCAGTGATGTTGAATGTTTTAAATTTCTACTAGAAATGACGAATACATTGGGTTTGCTCATTTGCTTTAACTAGCGGTTTTACCTGTGATGTCAATCAAATTTTTTATCTTCAGAGTCCAAAGTAACTTTGATATAGAAACTCATTAAATATCTCTCCTGCGTCCTTCAGTGTTCTATGACATGTCAGAAAGAAGGATGAATTATATTTTAGAATTGAATCTCATTCATATAGAATGTTTTCTGCAGGAAACAGCAGCACCAACAATAACAACAGTCTCAGCTGTGTGAAGCAAGCTACAGGACTTTTCTCTAAAAAACATATCTGTAGAAGTAATTTTATGCTATGCTTCAGCTTCAACCCATTTTAAAAAGTAAATTCCATCTCAATAATAAAGTATAATCTGTAGTGTAAAAAGAATGGAAAGTTAGAGAAATGATGTATTTTGCTCTAAATCACAGAAACTCACAGGAAATCAAGGGTAAAGTTAAGAGTGAGCCATTCTCAGTTCAATGACCTCTTGGGTGTTGGCTGTAGGCCATTGTAATGGTAGGGGTGTGAATGCCTAACATTTGTGCCTGTGAATTACATTTTTGAACTACTTTTGTCAACATGAAATCCTTCCCAGTCTTATTTTGTGTGATATTTTTCTAAAACCAAAGATTGATATTTTTGTTTGTGTAGGCACATTTGATGTCCATGTTTGTGTACAACTACACTCTAGAGCTTGTTTTAGCAGAGGGCAAAGGAGACTATGTCTTGATTTATCATTATTCGTCTTATTCTATTGAGACAAAGTCTCTCACTGAACGTGGAATTGAGCTGGCAGCCACTAAAGCCAACATCTACACATTTTTAGATCTCGTTTTCTGGAGTTCCATGCACAAAAGGATTTTTGGATCAGTGTCAGGGATTCAAGCCCAGGTCTTCAGGCTTATACAGCAAGCAATTTTGTCAATTTAGTTTTACTTCTTTCATTGTAACTGCATTCCTATACTAGAACTGTATATTAAGACATTTTAATTTGTATATAATAAATTTTGAAAACATTCTTATCAATTATGTAATTATTCTATATTCAACAAAACTTGAATATCTGCAGGAAATGCACAATTTCCTAGACAAATACCAGGTACCAAAGTTAAATCAGGAACAGATAAACCATTTCTCAGCTCCTCATGTTACTTTCTCCAAAACTGACCATATAATTGGTCAAAAAACGGGCCTCAACAGGTACAGAAAGATAGAAATAATCCCATGCGTTCTATCAGACCATCACAGCCTAAAACTGGTCTTCAATATCAATAAGGGAAGAATGCCCACATATACGTGGAAATTGAACAATGCTCTACTCAATGATAACCTGGTCAAGGAAGAAATAAAGAAAGAAATTAAAGACTTCTTAGAATTTAATGAAAATGAAGGTACAACATACCCAAACTTATGGGACACAATGAAAGCTGTGCTAAGAGGAAAACTCATAGCACTGAGTGCCTGCAGAAAGAAACAGGAAAGAGCATATGTCAGCAGCTTGACAGCACACCTAAAATCTCTAGAACAAAAAGAAGCAAATACACCCAGGAGGAGTAGAATGCAGGAAACGATCAAACTCAGAGCTGAAATCAAACAAGTAGAAACAAATAGGACCATAGAAAGAATCAACAGAAGCAACAGTTGGCTCTTTGAGAAAATCAACAAAATAGATAAACCCTTAGCCAGACTAATGAGAGGACACAGAGAGTGTGTCCAAAATAACAAAATCAGAAATGAAAAGGGAGACATAACTACAGATTCAGAGGAAATTCAAAAAACCATCAGATCTTACTATAAAAGCCTATATTCAACAAAACTTGAAAATCTGCAGGAAATGGACAATTTCCTAGACAGATACCAGGTACCGAAGTTAAATCAGGAACAGATAAACCAGTTAAACAACTCCATAACTCCTAAGGAAATAGAAGCAGTCATTAAAGTTCTCCCAACCCAAAAGAGCCCAGGTCCAGACGGGTTTAGTGCAGAATTCTATCAGACCTTCATAGAAGACCTCACACAAATACTATCCAAACTACTCCACAAAATTGAAACAGACAGAGAGCTACCAAATTCCTTCTACGAAGCCAAAATTACTCTTATACCTAATCCACACAAAGACCCAACAAAGAAAGAGAATTTCAATCCAATTTCCCTTATGAATATTGACAAAGAAATACTCAATAAAATTCTTGCAAACAGAATCCAAGAACACATCAAAACGATTATCCATGATGATCAACTAAGGTTCATCCCAGGTATGCAGGGATGATTTAATATATGGAAAATCATCAATGTAATCCACTATACAAACAAACTGAAAGATAAAAATCACATGATCATTTCATTAGATGCTGAGAAAGCATTTGACAAAATTCAATACCCCTTCATGAAAAAAGTCCTGGAAAGAATATGAATTCAAGGCCCATGCCTAAACTTAATAAAAGCCATATAGAGCAAACCCATAGCTAACATTAAACTAAATGGATAGAAAGTTGATGCAATTCCACTAAAATCAGGGACTAGACAAGGCTGCTCACTCTTTCCCTACTTATTCAACATAGTTCTTTAAGTCCTAGACAGAGCAATCAGACAACAATAGGAGATAAAAGAGATACAGATTGGAATGGAAGAAGTCAAAATATCACTATTTTCAGATGATATGATTTTATATTTAAGTGACCCCAAATGTTCCAACAGAGAACTACTAAGCCTAGTAAACACCACGAGCAAAGTAGCTGGGTATAAAAATTAACTAAATTAACTAAAATAAATCAATATCCTTCCTCTACACAAAAGAGAAACAAGCTGGTGGAAACCAGCTCCATCTTTGAGGTGCAGCATTTCGCAGCTCCCTATAGTTCCCCCGTTTTGTTTAATTAATCAAGCAGGCAAAGGCACCGCTGAGCGTGGTGACCCCCCTTGTCTTAGGATCATCCCTTCATTAAACCTGTCTCAGAACACCTCGTCGCCCACAAGGTTCAATGCCTTAGGTAGAAGGGAAGTTGCATGTCACTGGGCGGGGTCACTCACACATACTCAGGGGCGAGGTGCAACTAGGTCTTTTGAATGACCATAAGCCAGGCTTGAGGGGACTGTCCTGTTTCAATGGCTGCAAATGCCTGTACCACCATAGCCGCATGCCGCCTCTGAACAAACCTCATTCTACAGATACTACACAGGCTCACTAGGGAGACCAGCAGCAAGAGTCCAGCTGGGCTCCCATACCTGCCCACTCCCTCAGATGATTCATAGCAGCAGCAATCCAAGATGACAATCCCGTAGCCAGTCTAGCATCCGCACATGTGGAGTTCACGCACAATGGCTACACGTAGCTGATCCATTAAGAAATCGAATTCTCCCTTCCAATTACATAAAAGATAACTTGACAACTGTTTAGACAAATTAGAGGAGTGGGCTTAAAGGTCATGAGGTATCGGCATGAGTCTCAGGAACACCGATAGTATCCCCCACCGGGGCTCTGTTTGGACCAGCACTTGGGTCACATTGAGAAGTGTCAGCAACAGCAGGATCTTCATAATTGTTGCACCTCATGGTCAATCTTTCAGGGACCAACAACGGATCTTGCCGGTCCTGAGGAAACACACAAACAGACCCTCTCGCCCACGCCAACACGGGATCTGGCCCATGCCATAAGCCAGTGATCACATCTTTCCATTTCACATAACCTTTCAATGTGCCCACCTAACACTGATGTCGGTCAGCCGCAGAAAGGCCATCATCATCCAAAATCAAAAAATTAAAAGTAAAAAGTGCTAAGGATATCTGTTCCTTAGGAGTTCTGCCATGGCCTATTCCCTCTTTTTGTTTAATTAGGCATTCCTTTAATGTACGATGAGCTCGCTCAACCATACCTTGTCCTTGGGGATTATAAGGCAGGCCATGGCTCAACTGCACATGCATCTGTTTACAAAGGGATTTGAAAGATTGGGCAGTGTATGCTGGGCCATTATCAGTTTTTAAGTGTTGAGGCTTTCCCCAAGTAGCCCAGGCTTCTAGGCAGTGTCCAATAACAATGGGTGCCTTTACCCCACTCATAGGAGTAGCATGAATGACACGTGAACAAGTATCCAAAGAAACATGAATATATTTTAGAGTCCCAAATCCAGATATGTGAGTTACATCCGTTTGCCAAATCTTTAGAAGCAGTAAATCCCTGGGATTAACCCCCACACTAGGGGGATGATGGAAAGTGATACACTGTTGACATCCTAAAACTATCTGTCGAGCATCTGCTCGAGACAGATGAAACTTCTGCTGTAAGGTTTTAGTGGGCACATGAAATTGTTGATGAAACTTTCAGGCTTGATCCAATGATGAGCTTAAGAAGATAAACTCCATTCGGGTACATCTATCCACAAGATCATTTCCCTCACTGAGAGGATGAGGCAAACCCGTATGAGCTCGAATATGTTGGACAAAAAACTTGTGACCTCTTTTCCAGATCAATTCCTGAAGTTCCTTCAGCAGCTGGCATACCGTGCTGCTAATTTTAATAGGGCCAGCCACTTCTAATATCTTAACTGCATTAACAAAATATGATGAATCAGAGAGCAAATTAAAGGGAAAAGAACAATTTTTAAACACTTGCAGCACAATCTTGAGTTCATTACCTGTGGAGAGCCGGGTTGATATTGACACAAAATTGGCTCTTGATGGTTAATTATATAGGCTCCACAGCCATTTTTGGATACATCTGTAAAAATGTTTGGCGCCCCCTGTATAGGAACACTGGAGGTAACCTTAGGAAAGATCACGGGATGTTCCTTAAAGAAGGATAGCAAAGGGTGTTTTGGATAATGATTATCTATCTCTCCATGGAATCCACAGAGTAATATGGCCCAATCATCCACAGTGCCACACAATATCTTCATCTGCTGACCTGTATAGGGCACTATGATCGAGGTTGGGGAAACAGCAAAAAATTGTATGCACTATTGGATCCCATTCAGGGCTAATCATGCAACTGCTTTAGGATAATACTCTACTGATCTAGCTGAAGAAGCTCTGGGATAAACCCAAAGCAGAGGGCCATCTTGCCACAACAATCATGTGGGCTGCATGTAGGTGGCTAGAATGCATAGCACAATGTCTGCACCCTCCTTCCATCGATGTAAAATTGCGCCTTGTAATCCTTTTTCAGCCTTCTTTATAGCTTCCCTTGCTTCATTAGTCAATTGTCTAGGGGAATATAAGGCCGAATCCCCAACTAAGGTATTATACAATGGTTTTAATTCATAATTCGGTAATTTTAAATAACATCTGACCCAATTAATATCTCCTAGTAATTTTTGAAAATCATTAAGAGTCTTAAGATTATCTTTCCTCAATTCAACCTTCTGGGGGATAATGGTATAAGGACATACTTTTGCTCCTAAATAATTTATAAGATTGCCCTTTTGTACCTTTTCAGGGGCAATAATCAATCCTTTACCTTCTAGCAATTTAACTAAATTTCCATATGCTAAATCTAAAATCTCTTCATTCTTTGCAGTTAAAAGGATATCATCCATAAAATGGACGCATCTCAGTGCAGGAAACTTCTGTCTTAATGGGACAATGGCGTTGCCTACAAAAAGTTGACACATAGAAGGGCTATTGGCCATATCCTGTGGTAAAACCACCCATTCATATCGTTGACCAGGTTCTTAATGATTGCATGATGGAACAGTAAAAGCAAATCTTTCACTATCCCTTGGACAAAGAGGTATGGAGGAAAAGGAATCTTTTATATCAATCACTACAACAGGCCAACAGGCTGGCAGAGAGGATAAAAGAGGAAGCCCGCGTTGCACTGGGCCAATGATTTGCATCTGTTGATTAATAACTCATAAATCATGAAACAGTCTTCATTTCCCTGACTTCTTTTTAATCACAAATATTGGGTTATTCCAAGGTGACATTGATGGTTTTATATGCTTCATAGCCAGCTGTTCATTTACGTGGGCTTTGCTGGGGCAAGTTTCTCAGAGGAAAGCGGCCACTGAGGAACCCACACCGGCTCCTCTGTAATGGGAATGCCTTCCTCAGCGGCCCCTAGGAAAAACCCAGGTCTTGATTCCTTTCTCTCTGTTGGGCAGTTATAGAGCTTGTCCTACACTGCAGGTATTCCCCTATTCCTTTACCAGGAAAATAGCCCATATTTTTCATAATCTTTTGTGAAGTTTCAGAATACTCAGTGGTCAATTTGAAACCCATATCTTTCAGCAAATCTCTCCCCCAAAGGGAAATGGGCAAATCCAACACATAGGGTTGAAAAAATCCTGAATGCTCTTCCTGATCTCTCCAACTCAGTTGTCTTGAACTCATATCAGGAGCTCTTGTATAACCGAGACCTTGTAATGTTTGAGATGAGGTCTGTACTGGCCATCCAGAGGGCCAATCTTTCTTAGCTATTATACTTCTATTGGCCCCTGTATCCAACAGTCCTAGGATCCTTTTACCATCTACCCTTAGCTCCATTACTGGGCGTTGGTCTAAACCCAAGGCTAAAAATGTAAGGTCAGAGCCTGTGGAACTGAAACCCTTCTCTCCCCTCTCTCTAGACTGGGCCACAACTCTTTCATGAAGCCTAGGCAAAAGTAATAGTTGGATTATTCTATCCCCAGGGGAAATGGCAGTAATCCATTTCGTGATTCTACCATGTTCTTGACCACCCCTGTATAATCTGGGTCAATAATTCCTGTATGGGCATGCAGTCCTTTTAAAGCTGTAGATGATCTCCCTATAAGTAGCCCTACTCTACCAGGCTCAAGGGGTCCTTTAAAATCAGTATCTACCAACTGGACCCCCATCTGACGAGTTAGTACGAGTCTGGCGGTGGAGCGGAGGTCCAATCCTGTGGAGCCCTTATTGGCTCTCTTTGGCCCCTCAGATGGCGAAGAGACAGCCATCTCTCGTGACTCTGTTCTACATCCTGATTCTCGACTGCCCCATATATTTGTGGGCCCTGGGGTCGTGGGCTCCGCTGTCTGTTTTTTGGACATGCTCCACCAAAACCAGAGCTAAGAGGCTGCCCATTGATTTCTTTTACCGAGCGGCATTTATTAGCCTAATGGTTCCCCTTTTTGCACTTGGGGCACAGCCTTGGTTGTCTTGGGCGTTGGCTACTTCCTGTACTGACTAGACTTCTCCTTTCTGGACATTGTCTTTTTAGGTGCACCTGTTTACCACACTTAAAACATGCTTCTGAGCTTCCTCCTTTTCTCTGCGTCATCTGCTGAACAGCAGCCCAAGTCCAGCATTAGTCAAAGGTCCCCCGATTTCTCTACAGACCTTCATCCAAGCTTCAAGTCCCTTGCTCTTGTAAGGAGGATAGCTGCTTGACATTCCTTTGTTCATAGGCCAACTGTTTAATCAAGGGCATAGCAGTATCAGGGTCTCCAAAGACTCTCCCCGCTGCTTACACTAATCAGGCTACAAAGTCAGAGAATGGCTCCATAGGTCCTTGAAGGATCTTGGTGAGGTTTCCACTCACTTCTCCCTTATTAGGTAAGGATTTCCATGCCTTTGTTGCAACTTCCTTAATCTGCTGGTAAACCTGTCCTGGATACCCTGTCTGAGCATTGGCAAAGAGTCCCTGACCCAGCAGCATATCCCTATCCCAGGCAGCCTGACCACCTCCCTCTGCCAAGTTAGTGGCAGCCTGTTCATTGGCAAACTAAATAAGAAAAGCTCTCCAGTCCAAATACTGTCCCGGACTAAGACATGCCTGAACAAGGTGAGTCCAATCACTAGGAGCCATGCAAAATCTATGTAAGTCCTCAACCTGAGCTATGGTAAATGTGGCCATAATGCCATATGTCCTGACTGATTCTGCCAGGGACTTGATCACCTTAAAGTCTAAAGACTCATGATATCTTTGTTGATTAGCATCCACATAAACAGGATAGGCCAGATGCAGTTCTGTGCGGACTGCCTTCCACACTTCTGGGCAGAATGTACTACCCAAAACTCTACTTCTTCCCGCTACAACATTGCAGGGAGGATGAGCCAAGGGGAACCACCCAGGATGTTCCTCTGCCATTTTAGGCTTTTTCCTTTTCTTCTTCTGTCTATTCCTTAGAGACTGTTTCCGCATTTGATCTATCAACTCTTGTAACTCTTCTACTGAATCTGTTTCATCTGTTTTCTCCTCTGTATCTGTCTTTTCTGAGTCTGTCTCCTTTGTGCTTCCCTGCTTTTTTGACCTCTCCTCTTGAAGCATTTCTAGGATAGCTTGCCCATTCTCTATAGCTACCTGACAACATTTTTGATCCTCAAGGCAACTACGCACTAAGCGCCACACTGGACAGACCCCAGGTCTTAGAATCCCCTGTTCCCAGGCAAAATCAAGGTCTTTCCCTAATTTTTCCCAACATACCACAGTAAGATTACCAGAGACTTCGAACCAGGGTGCAATGGCATCGTATTCGGTCAGAAATCTCTCTATGGTGCTCCTTTTTATTTTTAGTTTCTTTCCCTCAAACAGCTCTTGAAGAGCCAGAAAAATTGGACGAGATTGTGAGGTCCCCATGACACAAACTTTCTACGCTGCTACGGCTAAATTCACCGCGCGTCTTGCTACTTTTGGTTCGCTGCTACCGCGAACTTTATTTGCTCACTACACTGAGACTTTATAGCCACTTATTTCCCGTGGTCCTTATGGTCCCACCTTACCTTGGGAACTTTCCAGCACTGCCCTGACTGCAAGAAGTTCTGATCTCAGGAGGTCCCTATATGGGCCACCACTTGTCCCGCCCAACCTCGACCAGCAAGGAAGACACGACCAGAGGAGATCTACTTCAAGCTGTTTTACTCAGGAACCTTGATACAATCTTCTGACCCCGGGGTGCCCCCATACCACACTTAAATAGCTAGCGCTGGCCAATCCTAGCAAGCCACGTGGGTCATGCAGATAGGCTGTCACTATGTGGAAGCTAGCAGGCCAGGCAGGCATAGCCAAATAAGGACTTGTTTACTACAAGGAGCGCGCACCATTGGGAGGGTGAAAGGCAGATACCAGCACCATCATTGAGGCACGGCATGTCACAGCTCCCTACATCAAATAATATAAAATACTTCGGTGTGACTTTAACCAAGCAAGTGAAAGATCTGTATGATAAGAACTTCAAGTCTCTGAAGAAAGAAATTGAAGAAGATCTCAAAAGATGGAAAGATAGCCCATTCTAATGGATTGGTAGGATTAATATAGTAAAAATGACGATTTTACCAAAAGCGATCAACAGATTCAATGCAATCACCATCAAAATTCCAATCCAATTCTTCGTAAAGCTAGACAGAACAATTTGCCAATTCATCTGGAATAACAAAACACCCAGGATAGCTAAAACTATGCTCAACAATAAAAGAACTTCCAGAGGAATCACTATCCTTAAACTCAAGCAGTATTACAGAGCAATAGTGATAAAAACTGTATGGTATTGGTACAAAAACATGCAGATAAACAAGTGGAATAGAATTGTAAACCCACAAATGAACCCACACACCTATGGTTACTAGATTTTTGACAAAGGAGCCAAAATCATCAAATTGAAAACAGATAGTATTTTCAGCAAATGGTGCTGGTTCAACTGGAGGTCAACATGTAGAAGATTGCAGATCGATACATTCTTAACACCCTGTACAAAGCTTAAGTCCAAGTGGATTAAGAACCTCCACATCAAACCAGATACACTCAAACTAATAGAAGAAAAAGTGGGGAAAAATCTCAAACACATGGGCACTGGAGAAAATTTCCTGAAGAAAACACCAATGGCTTATGCTCTAAGATCATGAATCGACAAATGGGATCTCACAAAGCTACAAAGCTTCTGTAAGGCAAAGGACACTGTGGTTAGGACAAAATAGCAACCAAAAGATTGGGAAAGGTTCTTTACCAATCCTACAACTGATAGAGGGCTCATATCCAAAATATACAAGGAACTCACGAAGTTAGACTGCAGGGAGACAAATAACCCTATTTTAAAAATGCTATTCAGAGCCAAACAAAGAATTCACAGCTGTGGAATATGGAATGCCTGAGCAGAACATAAAGAAATATTCAACATCTTTAGTTATAAGGGAAATTCAAATAAATCAAGACAGTCCTGAGATTCCACCTCATACCAGTCAGAACGGCTAACATAAAAAAATCTGGTGACAGCAGATGCTGGCATGGATGTAGAGAAAAAGGAAAACCCCTCTGTTGTTGGTGGGATTGCACACTGGTATAATCATTCTGGAAAGCAGTCTGGCGTTTTTTCAGAAAATTGGACATTGTGTTGCCTGAGGACCCAGGTATAACTCTCTTGGGCATATACCCAAGATTCTCCAATGTACAACACAGACACATGCTCCACTATATTCATATCAGTCTTATTTATATTAGCTAGATGCTGGAAAGAACTCAGATGCCCTTCAACAGAGGAATGTATACAGAAAATGTGGTACGTCTACACAATGAAATACTACTCAGTTATCAAAAACAATGATTTTATGAAATTCATACGCAAATTGATGGAACTGGAAAATATCATCCTGAGTGAGGTAACCCAATCACAGAAAAACACACATGGTATGCCCTCATTTATAAGTGGATATTAGCCCAAATGCTTGAATTACTCAAGGTGCACAGAACACATGAAACTCAAGAAGGATGACAAAAATGCTGATGCTTCACTCCTTTAAAACGGGAACAAGAATACTCTTAGGAGGGGATAGGGACGCAAAGTTTAGAACAGAAAGTGAAGGAACCGCGATACAGAGCCTGCCGCTCATTTGACCCATATATATATCATCACCAAACTAGTTAAGATGGAGGAAGCAAAGAGGTGCAGGCTGACAGGAACCTGATAAAGATCTCTTCTGAGAGACAAAGCCAGAATATGGTAAATATAGGGGAATGCCAATAACCAACCACTGAACTGAGAACGGGACCTCCCTTGAAAGAATGAAAGGACTGAAAGAGCTGAAGGGTCCTGAGACCCCATATGAACAACAATGCCAACCAACCAGAACTTCCAGGGACTAAGCCACTACCCAAAGATTATACATGGACTGACTCTGGTCTCCAAATTCCTAGGTAGTAATGAACAGCCTAGTAGGGGCACCAGTGGAAGGGGAAGCCCTTGGCCCTGCCAAGCTGTACCTCCAGTGAATGGGGTTGTTGGAGGGAGGGAGGTAATGGGGGGCGGATGGGGAGGGTAGCACCCACATGAAATGGGAGGGGAAGGGGCTGGGGGATGTTGGACTGGAAATTGAGAAAGGAATAACATTTGAAATGTAAATAAGAAATATCCAATTTAATAAAGATGGAGAAAAAAAGAATATCAGAAAGAAAAAAATTGTGAGAGAAGACTTGCTAGTTTTCTTTAAATCACTTAATTTGGCTTGTGTTGAACAAACACTTGGCGTAGATATTCATTAAAAATGCCCTTAGAAATAACATTTTAATTTCTAGTGGTATTGCTAAATGATACTATAATTATATTGAATGTTTTAGAACTCAAATGTTTGAATGTAGGTCACATTAAGAAATTTTAGTATAATAAACTGACCTACTCTTACTTTTTCAGAAATCCTGGCATCTTATAACTTGGTACTCAGTCACACTTATGTACAAATTTAAATTCTATAATATCATCACAAGAGGAATAATTATTCTTCTGCCAAAGGCCAGACTAGATTAGTTAAAAAATGTTACACAATGTAGCATACAATTACATAGGCAAGAGGTTAATATTTTATTTCACATGGCTTGCATAATTAATATTATAGACATGGAAAGCTTTTGGGTCTCTACAGAATCTTTTCATTATTTAGCATAGATGAACGCACTCATGTTGATTAATGTCCCTGTATATTACCCTTGTGACTTTGAGTTTTCAATAGAGACTTTACCCTAAATATTCTTTTAACTACTTTTTAATTCTCAATACATTTGGATTATTATCTACTTTAAAATTATTTTTTCAAGAAGAAATCTATTTATTTATTTAATAAATATACCACATTTCAGCAATTATATCACCTTGTTCTAACCAAGTATCAGAAAAATAGAATAAAATGAAGGTGTGTTTATTTTTGCCTATTATCTTAGTGTTGGAAAGGTAATAAGGAGATAATCACTAGTTCAATAAGTGTTCAACAAGGGGGAAGATGAAAAATAGAAAATATGGAGTATAAAAGAGTATCAGGGACTCTTTGCTTTCTAGAAGAGATAATAAATCTTAGGACAGCATATGTGAGTAGATATAAAAGCATAATCAAAGAGTGAGATCAGAGAGTATGCAATGATCACCTGAGACATCATAAGAAGGGCACTGTGCATAGAGCATTCGATGAGCAAGCCCTGAAGGCACAAGATTGAGGCTGTGATGCTCTACAATCTAGCATAAGTGCACTTTACTTCCTGTGAACTAGTTTATGCTCTATAGTAGAATCTACAGTTGGGGCTCCTAAAGTCTCACACATTCTCTTACTGAAACCATTCACTTTTAATGTCCCAACCACTCCTGAATTTGTGGGAAGTACAAAATGATGTATGATACTTCTGCAGACATATAATATACAAATATTGAAATAGGAATACATATATACATATGCAAATATAAAAAGTATTAGATGTACATACATATACTTATATATAATCATATCTATGTATATGGATATATATGTGTCAAACACACACAAAAATATTTCTATAGGTCTATAGATATATAGTGGCTAAGAATGATCTTGTTGCTCTTTAGAGAACCTGAATTTTGGTCTAGGCTGCTGACAAACTCCTGTAACATAAGTTTCAGGGGATTTAGTATCCCATTTTTTTGCCTCCTCAGATACTCACATACATACACATACACAGAATTTTAAGATTAAATAAAACTTAAATAGCAAAATAAAATTATTAGAACATTACCAAAATTTAATTTGTCCATGTATTCTTTCTTACAGAAAGAGCATTTTCAGGCCTTGAGTGATCTTGACAAGAGAATATTATAAAATAATAAACTAGGATGAGGACAAGACTGTTCATTCTCCCTGCCCCCTTTCACTACTTTCCTCCTTCTTCTCTTCCTCTCCCTCTCTTTCTCTTTCTGTCTCCCTCTCTTACTATCATTATCATTTCATTAATATATTTATTTATGATTTAATTGTGATATTGTATCTGATTGTGCATATGCTTTTGTTTCAAGAGAGTTTTAGGATCTTTGCTGTTCAACTGGAAATAGAATAAAAGAAATGAAATCAAAGTAAAGAGAGCTACACGGAATATAAATTTGGTTTGGGATCATAAGAAAACAGAATTGTTTTATTTACATAACAGATATCTTTAGAGGAGGTAGGATCATAGGATACAAAAGAAGTTTGCTTGTCAATATATCACATTGGAGATTGCTTTCTTAAATTTGTGGTAACATAAATTACTGACATCTATGGAAATTGTCTTGCTGGAGACCCAGTAAAATATCTACATTTTCAGGCTTTCATAAGAGTTATGTAAAATTTTCATACAAAAATATGTATGGCACACATATAATGCATGTGTGGTTTATAACCCAGAACCTATGGGAAAACTAAATAAAGAAAAGAAATAAGTTGTGTAATTTTGTGATGTAATATAGCCATCTAATAGTTGAAAGACTCTTGAACCTACTCACATATGATGCTAAGGCAAAATAAAAACAAGAATATGCTCAAAGAATATGTCTAGTTATATGCTGAAAAATTAAAATAAAGGCTTTCTTTTATCCTGCACTAGGTCCAGCACTGTAGTGCCTCAAGACATCTATTAGATATCTTCATCTCAGTCATCAAAGCACCTCTCCCGCTTTGCTCCCTCCCATATCTCATTGCTGATAACTACATTATGAGCCTGGCAACAATCTCTCTACTCATCTATTTCCCAAGGCAGGTTGCCAACATGCCAGACGTACACATCCCAATACACTGGGGACCCAGTGTCTCCAGCTACCACACACTCTCTTAAATTCAATAAGTCACCACATGAAATAACACACAACACAATAATCTCTGATCCAATGGTAAATATATAATCGTCCACCTAGACATAAAAATCCCTGTACAAATCCATCCTTAAGTATAATCATTTTTTTTTTCTTTTTTTTTTTTTTTTTTTTTTCCGGGGCGGGGGGCCGAACCCAGGGCCTTTCGCTTCTTAGGCAGGCGTTTTCCCCCGGGGTAAATCCCCACCCCCCATTTTTTTTCTTTTTTTTTTTTTTTTTTTTTTTTTTAAGTATAATCATAAGAACCTGAAAATATGTAGCGAGGAATCTTAACATTTGCCTCCACGTTGTCTTGACTGCTTCTCCTCTCTCGTTCCAGTCTCCTTCTCCTCTCTAAAGCTTTCCTCTTACCCATCTTTCTTTCTTGTCCAATGACAGGCCTTGTTCTATTTTGTTCCTGCCTTCAGATGCATAATGACATCATCCTACAGTCATATCTAAGCCGTGGAGTGATAACAATACTGCCATCTTGGGGACCATAGGAAAAGGAATAAAAGGAGTTGTCTTAATGATAATAAAAAGTGTATAATATTTTCAGAAAATCATTGATTCCGGCTGAAGAGATGGTAAGAGAGTTTACAACCCAAACATAATAACCTGAGTTATAATCCCTAATGCTCACAGAAAAACTGAGGGTGGCCTGGCAGATGCCTATGATGTGATCTCTGTCATGGGTAGAGTCAAAGGAAATAAAGGGTTTGGAAGCTGAGTCATGTAAAGATCAATGAGAAAGCTTATATCAAGGGAATATAAACACACAAAGGTAGAAATGGACACCTTATAGCATTTTTTGGTCTCCAAGTGTGACTAGATATAGCAGAAACATCGTACGCATTATACTCTTTATTATTTATTTCAGAGCAAAACTAATGAATGTAAATTTCAAATGATCATGTGATCAACTATTTACATGTATTATTTACAACATTAGGAAAGGTGATGCTGCATACAAAATTTGTAATTTTCAGTGCACATATGAGATACTACAAACTATGTGTATCTTAGAGAAGATAGATCATGAGGAATAGGTATAAAGATTATCCTTTTGCACTAAAAGTTAAACAAAAGAGAAACAGGTATGTGGGAGCTAAAGGAGAATGCAGGAAGTTCACAAACAAGCCAGTCCACTTTACAAAGTTCAGGACATCAGAGATACTTTGTGGTCAGTAAAATGAAAGGCAAAGACTCACAGCTAAGACTCACCTGCATATACACATTCTTCCAGGCCTATAACAGTGTTCACACACAGAAATGTGTAAGGACACTTATGTCAAAACATAGGCCAAGGAAAACCTATTTGTTTTTGTTTGTTTTCGAATGTACTACTAGAACATCTTTTTACAGTATATGGATTATTGTGAATGCCCCATTGAAAGACAAATAAAAACTAGTTTAAAAAAAGGAGAGAAAGATGGATAGTGACGATTTGCTCGGGTCATTGCTGGACTCTGAAATATAGAAACTAGAGCATTAAAAAGGGGCTTCCTGAGTTTGACTCATGGAACTTCACAAATGAAACATATACCTGAAAATTATTTACATTGATTTGAAGCTGAACATCACACATGAATCTAAAAATCACTATTAAAATTTACAAGAGAAAAAAATTTAAAGAAAATAAGGAGGTCTGAAACTTTCTCAGACAATAACAATAGATGAAAATATAACAGGACTTTTGCAACCCAACAGAAAACAACTCACTCCTGTGGATCAAATAGTCGAAGTTAGAGGAATGACTTGGAGAAATCTGGAGCTTCCTTTGGCAAAGATTGATAAAGCTATTAAAAGATAACCATTTTATTTGAAGATTTGTTTATTAGTAAGAAGGACAAAAATTAACAGAGAATTCCAGATCATTTAGAAGCTGATATCTTCTTTAAAAAATTGCGTGTTCATATCACTATTTTAAATTCTACTTTTATCGAAAAATTACATGTATTGCTATTAAATGACTTATATTCCCTGTATATTAAGATGATACCAATTTCTAGGAGTATTTTAATGTATCTCATAAAATTACAGATGTCCCCCATGTTAGGAATGAGAGTAGGTTGATATGTTTTTGTGTGGATGTGGCGTTATTTGTGTATTTTTTCTCTAGGCTAGTCTTCATAGTTTGTTTCCTTAGCTGTAAAAATGAAAGAGATAATGGTGTCTTCATTGTTCACTAATTGTGCACTTAGGCAAAGTTTCAGGTGACAACTCTAATGTGATACTTTACTGCAAGACAGGAACATTTTTGTACAAATAATCACATGTTTATCTGTTCCCACATAAGGAAAATGACATCTATTATGAAATAAACAGATGCAGTCAACATTAAAAATCATCCTGGTGAATTGGTTTGATCAGAACTGAGAAGCTTCTGTCTTTGATATAGAGTGCCTTTCAAAATCATATCCCTCTATCAGAACACTTAAATATACATCCTTAAGAGTGTACAGGAAGGGATGGGAAAATCCTTCTGCCTACATTGGAAACAGGGTATTAGCCCAGCAGAGTTTGCCCTGCCTTAACCCCATTGTTTCTTTCTTACTATCCTTTCAAAGTAAAACATTTGACACAGTGAAATCAACCAACTGATGTGTGGCAACTCCCAATCTGAGTATGTCGTTATTGTTTATTCTTTATTTTTTCCACAAAGAAAAGAAAAGAACAAAAGAAGAAATAAAAAAAGGAAAAAATGAATAGGCAAATTCAAATCAGTTGGAATTTTATAAAGTCACATGTTCACACTAGTTCACACTGACTTCCAAAAAGGACAATTTAAGGTACTCGAGGTTTGATACATTTTCTCTTGTTCTGGCTCTGTAATTCTCTGCTTTTCAGAATGAATATTGTGACTAAAGTGAACTATATTACAAGCTAGGGGGTTTGAAAAATACCACAAGATACTAGAAGCAGAAGACATAATTTTCCCTGGATTCATTGATAAGGCACAGTAGAGTCAGGTGGAAGAAACATGCTCTCGTGTTAAACCATGAAAAAATCAGTAACTATAAAACCAATACACTCTATTTTTTCCAATATAGAAGAATAAATGAACAATTGAAGAAATACTGGAACACTGACAAATATAGGAAGTAGATAGTGCACATTTATGAAAAAATAAAATTTTCTACTTTAAAAAATTGAAAAATAGTCAGGGAAGAATGAATACAAAAAAAATCACACTCTAGGAAACAAGGCTCAGGGAAGGGGGTTCAAATTTGAAAATTCATTTCTTAATAAAAAAAGCAATGCCACTAAATTTAAACTCTAATTATCTATAAACAAGAGCTGCAAATAGAAATGATAACATATTTTATGGTGTAAATAAATTAAATGCAATGGAAATTAAAGATAGATTCAATAAAGACAAAAGTTGATAAATCAATGTGATCAACAAATTTACTAAGTCATTAGCTATATACTTCCAAGGGAAAAATATAGAAATATGAAATCAGAAATCAAACAGAGACATCAGACTACATAGAAATCAAAAGAGGTGGGTGTAGTTTAGTTGGTGGTTATTGCCTGAAGATAATTACCAGAAAACAAAGTCAGTTACTGACTGTCCACTGAGCGTCCTGAAAATAACAATATCTGAAACACTGTCATTCAAAAGTGATTTTTAAATTCAGGAAAAAGTTTTAAGTGTATACCAAACAGGTAAACTAATTCATAAAATCTAAAATTAAGCCCTTAGAATAGAAAACTACCAAAGGAATATATGATCATGTGTGAATTTTATCAAAGCTTTTGAAAGTGAGACTATTCTCTCTCAAAATTTTCAGTAATTAAAAAGAAAATGATGTTTCTGAATTGACTGCAAAAGTCCATTTTTTTACTTTAAGGCAAAAGCACATAAAAGAAAGTATTCTAAACATAACTGCAGACAAAAAAATTGTGACAAATAACCATGAAGCAAACAGAAAAGCAAATAACAGGATTACGCAGAATGAATTATAGATACAGAAGGACATTTCTATGTTGGGAGTGATGCCCTTGAAACCCTCAATTATTGATGTTAATATTATGGTTAGAGTTAAATATGACTGTGTTCATGAAAATCCCCCACGAGCTGCAGAAGACTAAAACAAATCTGGTGGTCAGTATGAATTCAATATGAATAAATAAAACAAATTCAATATGAATAATGATATTATAAAGTTCTGACCTTGCTGAGAAACACATCTGACATCAAGATGCCCAATGTGATGACCTGTAACCTTTCTGAAAAAAACAAAAAAACAAAAAAACACAACATCCTGCTGACTAATAGATATGACAAACCTATGACCTTTCTAACATCCGGCTAAAGTCAGCCAATTGCCTGACCACAAGAGATATGTGTCCTTAGCCTGAGTAAATGTTTCCCACTTACCCCCTCCCTCTGTTACCACCGTTATGGTGTAAATTCAGCCTTGGGAAAAAAATTGTCACCTTGATCAGACTTGTCTTGGTGTCCTTCTTTGCATCTCTTGTCCCACATTCTCTTCCAGGTACCCTCAGCATCCTCATTGACATTCCCATGCTAGAATACAATTAATACATTTTCACAGGAAAATACATGAAATTAATAAATGCCAAAGTAAAAATTGACAAAATCCAAAATGTAAAAATAAAAATATGAAATTAGAATTGTCAAATATTATTATTATAGACCCAGAAAACCACAGAACAGAATACATTTAGTAACAGGTTGAACAACACAATGTACAGATACTTCTAAAATTTGAGATAAGAGAAGGATACTGTCACAGCTAGAATTAAATTAAGAGGATTGACCACAGCCACGAGGCATGAGAAAGAGGTACAAAGATTTCTATGTTAGAAATGATACTGTAAAGTTATTAATAAAAGCTCATGCATATGATCATTTGAAATTGCAGGAGACTAGATTATTCACTGCACTCTTAACAGAACAGAATATATCAGAACTTTCAGATTAACAATTTCAATACCCAAATGAGAACTACAAAGTAATCACCATGGTACACTGACATATTAGAATGATCTCTAATGAGCTGAGCTGAAGGTCCAGAAATAAAACTCAACAAACGGTTTCAGTGCAAATGCAAAGGCCATTTCATAAAATCAGTACCAGTGAGTCCACCCAAACACAGATGCCTCTACAGTAATGATAAATGTAAAATAAATAGCATTTATGAAAAATAATCGAAGTCTAATGGGTACTACAGGAAAAGGACTCAAATTTTCTTGCTTTACAGTGGTGGAATGTTTTGACATTATGTGGAGGTGTTAGTAGCAAAGCACTATGATTCCCTAATCTTCACCAAAGTGTTCATCTTGAAACTTTGAAATCCTTGCATTTGTCATGTTAGAATATTTTAAAAATGATTAGTTACACAAAGTAAATTTAGCCTAGTAATTGTTGTTTAAAATTATATTACTAATGTAAAGATAGTTCATTTTATAATATGCCTGGTATGTAGGCTTCATGACCTGTGTTGATTCTCCAGAACGATTCTGAAATGCTTTGAATGATGGAGTACTCTTATAATCCAAGCTAAAGGAGGCTCAAACAGGGCTTGGTGACCTTCCATCCTAGCCTATTCAGTGAGTTCTAGTTAAATGAGTGATTTTTTTTCTCAAAAATCTTGGTAGGGATGATGAAGTGAAAACATGGGATTGTTGAGATTATTTGGCTGGTAGCATTAATTTTAAGTAAGATAGTAATTGCCTTAAAGTAATAAAAAGAGAATCATCTTCACAATGTGGTCTTCTGACCATAACACATATGCTGTTTCACCCTACACTCAATAGTAAAATAAAAGTGTTTTGTACATTATTACATAACACCCACAAAAGTAATTCCTGAGGAAAAATAACCAAAGTTGATCTGTACCCAATTTCACATACACATGCGAACCTGCATATCTGTGAACACACACAGACACACAAACATACACACACACACACAAACACACACACACCACACACACACACGCACACAAACACACACACACCACATACACACAGAGGCATGCAAAGTTACATTCATTTTATTTTTAAATTCAGCTGAAATTCTCAACCTGAAACATTATAATAAACACATCATCCAGCAATTCAGCGGTTGAAGCAGAAACATTGTATTCCATCCCCCTTTTGAATAGATTGTGTGACTTTATGCCAGAAAAACAGGGAAGGATAAAACAGAGCAGAGAATATAACTAACGGTATAGTAGGGGAGTGTGAAGAAAAACAAGCCCTTCCTAAGTTAAGAGAACAGAGGTGTTGAAATAGATGAAGAGAGGAGTAAGGAGGAGAAAAAGTGGTTAAAAATATGGGTGGAGAAAGGGGTAGTGAAGAGTGAGAAGGAAAATGAAGGAAAGGGAAGGGAAATAAAGGTGAAGTAAGGAGTTTGAAGGAGAGAGAAGGGGTGAAAAGTGAGTAAGTTCTGGTTTAAGTGTTTGCTCTAAATAAAAGTGAATGGTAGATCAATTGAGATTTAATGACAAGAAAAATTTCTCCATTAATAAATGCCATCTGGAAGGTATTGTGTACCCGCATATAAAAGCAAGGGCTCTCAAGTATCTTATTAATTTTATTTATTTGACCAATATTCAGTGAGTACCTGGTAAATGTCACTTCTTCTTTCTCCCAGAGACACAAAAGTGAATGATAAAGAAATGTACTGCTGTCCTGAAAAGTATATTTTATTACCAGTAAAAAGAGTCACATACAAAAAAAATTAAAATTTGGGCACCATAATTTCTAAAACAAATCTTAGACTGGGGCTGGCAAGAAGATCATTTGCTTACGTGATGATTTTCCAAGCTAAAACAACCAAATTCAATTCCTGAACACATCTTAAAATTCTATACTGATGATACAGAGACAGACAGATCCATGGGACTTAATGTCTACACAGCCCTGCCCAATTAATGAGCTCCAGGCAAGTGAGACTTCATGTTTCAGAAAACAGTGTGGCAAATACAAAAAGTTGCCTGGAGTTGATCTCTGGCATTTATGTACACATAAGATAACTGATGGGTAGATGATAAATGATAGATAATTATAGGTACATATGTAGAGAGTTAGATGATATATATACATATATAGATATGGACATAAATATAGATACAGATACAGAGATAGATAGATTGATAGGTAGATAGATATATAGATAGATAGATAGAGATATATACTTGCATCCATGCATACATACATTCACACATACATACATACATACATACATACATACATACATACATACATGGATACATGGATACATACATAGATATATGTACATATCGATACACCAGTAGATACATAGATATATCAATAAATACATACATAAATACAAAAATACATAGATGTTTATGCAGACAACTTAAACAAGCCCTGGAGCTTTAAATCTCAAAAATAAGTAACATATGGAAAGATGACAGAAATTTCTATGCTATGGAATATCTTTTATAGTAAGTGACACATGTGAGTCAAAACAGAGTACCAGGTTAGGTAAGGAAGAGTGGGATGCTTTGTCTAGAAAAGACATCTTAGACAAAGGGAAAGGACTTCCTGAGAGTCAAAATAATCCAGGAGGGCATCCTGGAGCAGCAGAGTAAAATAAGAGATGCATGAGATAAAGCCAAGAAACAATTGGAAACCAGGATTTTTTTTTGTGCCTTTCCGCATATGATGAAACCATTTATTAGAAGGAACATTGCAAGTATTTAAGATATATTGATATTCAGTTTGTATGACTTACCAAGTAAAGGTATTTGGCACTAAGTCTGACAACTTTAGTTTCAACCCCAATACCAATAATGGGAGGAGAGCAACAATTCCCATAGTGTCCACTTACACCTCCAAGTCCCGGGACATGCTCACTGGCCCAATACCCACCAAACACACTAAAATAATAAAGAAAACAAAACAAAAAGAAACCTGAACTTTACATGAAAACTTTGTGGAAAATCTCTAAACAAAGTATGGATTTTTGTATCATCTTATGGTAGCACTCCAAAGAGATTTATAGTGGAATCTGTAATTATATCTAACACATGGGATGTAGTTGCAGAATTTATATGAGACACAGGTATTTAATTATATAACAGGATTTTCTACATATGTAGCCTGGAGCAAGTAGCTACTCTCATCTAAAATTTATTATCTATAAAATGAAATTGATGATTCATATTTACTCTCCTCTCAAAACACTCAGAGCCCTCTCAATTGATCAAATTTACCCTAAATCCAAAGTATGATGAACACTTACCCTTCCTCTATAATATATGTATCAGAAGTGAACAAAGTAGGTAAGCAAATATTCAAATTGTGGCATACACATAAGATTATGAACATAAATATATCATACGAATGCATTCCAATATAAATATATTTGACACAGATTTCTAATGACTAAAAAATGACTCAGAATGGAAATATGGTAGTGAATGGATGACTAAGTGTTATATTAACTCGATCAGAAAATAAAGCATAAATCTTTTTGTCATCCTTTCAAAATGTATACAATGCAATTCACAGATGGGAAAGCTGAAAGATATTTTCTCCTTTCATGAAACTTCTCTTTCATTTCTGATGACTCTTGGTTTGTGTGTGTTTGTTATATTTTAATCAAATTAGCCAACAGGGCAAAAGAGTTTTTCCAATCTTCTACATTTTTTTGTGATTACTGTTGAAAGATATATAATTTTATAGCTGATGCAGCATTATAATATTGGAAAAATGTAAAAGATGCTACAGAGTTCATGTGTTAGATTTGATATGTCCTCTGATCACCATGATAATTAGCATCTGGCCATGAGTTCCTTGTGTAGCAGTTGGCACTAGCAAGCAGCTGCCTAAATTTAAAACTTTAAGTCTTGTTTCCTTGAGTCAAACAATAAGGGTGCCCTTTTTCTATGTTCTTTCATGCTTCAAATGACCAACAATGATCATTTTTATAATGACATCTAACACTGAGACGTAAATGGAGACATGAAAGCAAAAAGAAAGAACAATAAAACACTAAAGATAAAGGAGAGATGATAGGTGCAAGTTAAGAAAGAAAATTCTCCTTGGAAGAAATGCTGAAGGTGATATGGAAACATAAATAGTGGGGATCAATTTTTACTACTTCAGAAATGTCAGAAATGCAGTCTTATGCTATGCTTTCAAATCAAACACCAAATAACAAATAATTTGAACAAAATTCTCACCATTTTCTATGAAACTCATTAATCATACTTTTGTTTCAGGTCAAGAGTGTGATAGCGGATATCACTGTCTTGGATGTTTATTGCCTTTCATGTCTAGCTCATATCTGTTTATAAGGAATTTTGTCTAACTCCTAGTTTCTTAGTAGATGGAGATTTATGGATAAAATAAAGGTTTCTCTTATAGCCTTTACTTTTACACACTTCTCTGCCAAAAGTAATGGAGTTGACATAAAGACATCAAAGAAAAGTAAAAATTGTGATAAGGATGCTGAAAAGAAGCTCTCCATAATTGAGGGGTTGTTAAGGGAATGAATGGTGGTCGGGAATGACTACATTTTCTTTAAAGTACTGGCCACTAGAAATCTGGCCATGCTCCAGAAAGTAAATAGGCAACACAAATTGGACTTTTCTTCTTTGTTGTTTTTGAATTCTTCTTCTTTGTGTTATTCTTATTCTTGTTCTTGTTCTCATTTTGTTCTTGCTCTTATTCTCACTCTTGCTCTTGCTTTTGCTGTCATTCTCCTCCATTCCCTCCTTTTCGTCCTTTTCTTCCCTTTCCTCCGTGTCTTCCTTTTTCCCTCCTTTCTCTTTTGGAAGGTAGGTAACAAGGTTAGGTGTGAACCTGGAGACTCTGGAAAGTGAACATAATTGTGGTACATGTTGTGAAATTCTTAAACAATAATAAAATATGCTGATAAAAATATAAAGAATTAAAATAACAGAATAAATAAAATAAATAAATAAAAATAATAGAATTAAAAACTTCTCTCCATCCTGTGTCAACTCATCATTTCTTTTTCTGGGTATCTGCACATGTGATTTTCTTTATTACTTAATGATTATTTTAACTTCCACCATCAAAATCAATTTTATTTTATCTTATCACTGAATTGCATTTTTCTAAGTGAAAATACACATATTATTTATTATTTAATTTTACTTTTTTCAACATAATATTTTTATTGATTATTTTGGGATTTCATATAATGTCCCCTAATCATATATCACACACTTCTCAGGTGTACCTGTGCATCCTTGTTCCTTCTCCATTACGAAAAAAAAAATTGCTTTTGTCTTGCTTATATAGTCATTGGAGCATAGTCAAACTTCCAGGGATCAGCTCTTTAAAGATAACTGAGCACTTTTAATCTCCCTACCAGAAGCCATCATCTCTTAAAATCTACACTTCAGCACCTTTATCATAATTTTTATGGATTTTTTTAAATGTCTTTCCCTCTAGACTGTTTTTTTTTTGGGGGGGGTTCTGTTGAATAAGCCTTCAATGTCTCTGATTCTCAATTATGAGTCTGGAGTCAGTGACATTAATGTAACAGAAGCTTCCTTGTCCATAAAATCCAGTGGCTGCTTGGGACACAGATGATCTTATGCTTTTTCGTGCTCCATATGGTTTCACATGGCAACATGTACCACAGACTACCTCATGATTTCCGATATTCTATATGGTTTCTCATGACTACATGGACTACAGATGTACAAAAGGTCTCTGGTGGCATCGTTGATAAGAGTTATCAACACAACCATGGTGAGGGGGGCAATCACAGATATTAACATGGACTCTGTGGGCAGCAGAGACCACAGATATCAACATTGTCTCCTTTGGAAACTGTAATCATGAATATCAACATGGTCTCCATTGGCAGCACAGAAGAGCCTTAGTCTGTGTTTTATAAGACAATTAACATTTAGAATTTGTGGTAGTTTGAATAGGTATGTACCCCATAGATTCATATGTATCAATACTTGGCCAGAGGGAGTGACATTATTAGAAAGTGTAACAATGTTGAAGGAGGTATACCATTCAAGAAGCAGTCTTTGAAGCCTTACATGCTCAAGGTATGCCCAGTGCAGCATACAATCATATTCGGTCTACTGATAAACATGTAGAACCCTCAGCCCCTTCTTCAGCACATGCATGTATCTATGCTCTCTAAAATGAGGATAATTGACTAAGGCTCTGAAACCAAAAGCCAGTTCAACTTAAATAATTTTCTTTATCAGAGTTTCCATGGTCATGGTGTCTTTTCAAAGCAATGAAGTCCTAAGACAGTATTTTTGGCAAATAATACATTGTACAATTTTCACCACACTAGTTCATTGAATGTATTTAATATTATTATCTTCCTAAGTAAATATTATACAGTCTGCTTGATAATACTTGTGTGTGTGTCTGTGTGTCTGTGTGTCTGTGTGTGTGAGGGGAGTAGGGAGGGAGGGAGGGAAAGAAAGAAAGGGAGAGAGGTGAAATATATATATATATGAAATATATATATATATATATTCTGTGGTTGTCAGCCAGGTTATTATCTCTCACCCTTTGTTCATTTTCACCTGATGAGGGCCTCAGTTAATGTTATTAGCTGGGCACTTTGAGTTGAAGTACCTGGAGAAAGAGACTGTATCCAAATTACCTCAATTTCTGTCATCACCACTGCCCCTGCTCTTCACTTACCCTCATGGATGAAGTTTTTTCTGTCCATGAACCAGGTCAACTCTGTCTCTGATAGAGTAGAGATATATTGATGGAGTCGAAAGTCCACCTCAGGGTCAGGCAGGAGAGTCACAGTGTTCAAGGCAACAGGTGGCTTGAAAATATCTCAGCCAGTGTTGATTAGTAAAGTCCGATAATGAAACATGTAACCTTTATGGAGCCATCAATAAGTATTGTAAGGGACGAGGTAGTAATAAGTCCCCAAGATAATTTATTGAAGCTTGGAATTTCTTTTCTCCTGGATCTGAGACTTTGTTGGCTAGAAAGGCTCTAATTAATTTTTCTTTGTCTTACTCTGCACTGTTCTATACTTTCTTTGCAGATTGAATCTGTAAATTTTCTCTAATATTTGGCACTAACTAGTTGATGAATGCCAGGGATGCCATACTAGAAATCTCTGTTTTCTCTTATCTAATATCACATCTAAACCTTGGCCAAATTATTGTTGAGACCTGTATCCACAGCCTGGTGGCAAATCTTGAGATGTCCCCTAACTTTTACCTTGTTGAAGTCCTAATCTGGGTGGCTTCTCTCTGGGGCCAGGAGCCAGTTTCTTGGCCTCTGTCAGTTGTAAAAGGAATCTGTAAGAGGTTTGGGGTGGTGGTGTTAGTCTTTTGTCTAAACTCTACCTCACAGTTTCCTGGTAACAGCTAGGTATACCTGACACTATAAGAGGGGTTATTTGCCCCCCCTTATTTTCTCGCTCTTTTTTTCTGTTATTTTAATAACTCAAAGACTATATTTGTTCAGACAGGGAATGAGCATTTCTCTTGGAAAGAAGGATAGCCAATTACTGAACACAATGAATGACCAGGAGTCAGTTGCAAGCTCTATTGAGGGGTAAATATGCCCACTTGGTGCCTCTCCTGTCATTCTGTCCAGGGGTGGAACCCTGCTTTCTGGAAACATGGGAGGCTCCAGCCTTCTGCCCTCTAGGGATCATGAATATCAATAAGCACAGTCCTGAGAAAAAAGGAAGTTACCATGTGACTGCTGGGAACTGAATTCAGGACCTCTGGAAGAACAGTCAGTATTCTTAACCACTGAGCTAATCTCTCTAGCTCTAAAGCTAAGGTTATCAACAAGGATGGAGCTGGCTGCTAGGCAGGAGATAGCTTTTGTTGTTCCTGTTGAAGAAAAGGTGTTAGCAAGGGGGAGGAGGGAAAACTTCTGAAACACCTTATCTTCTACTGTTGATACCCTGGGGAGATAAAAAGGTCTCCCTCAGTGGCTATTTAACAAAAAAAAAAAAAAAAAGCAGGTCACTGCAAGTTGCATTAAGTGGTCCTTAGTCCTAACTTCTTTCAAATGGGTCAGAATAAGATTAAAGAGAGAAAAGAGTCTGTCCATGTCCAAAAATGAAGACACAGACAATTCATTCCTGCCATGGACAGAAAAACTCAGACCATTCCATGGACAGAATACACACAAGCTTTAGTGAATCAAGTTGGAACCAAAGTCCTTGCAACCCTGTCTGCTCCTGTGGGAACCAGAGTTAGAAAGGCTGAAGCATCATCCTAGCCTTTCTCTCTTTACACACAGCTAAGCCTTCCTGACGCTTGCAACCATGAACCAAACTGAAAACAGAACACAAACAAAGAAGCTAGGTAGAGGAAACAGACGAACATGGTACCTTGCTCGAGCTGTCACTCCTCCAATTCACTACTCTCACGTGGGTCTTCCACAAGTGTCGAGTTTCCCTGCCAGTGCACCAAATGTGAGGCTGGAATTAAACCTCTTCTAGGACCTCTTCAATGAGACTCACAGAGGTGGTGATCGATGTATAAACAAGAGGAGTCTGACATGTTGGGGTGGTCCCACTTCAATGGTAGACAACTCTGAGCAGATTTTAACATGGGATTTTATACCTTGCAATTGGGGCAGAATCTGCACAATGGTAATTAGGCAGGATACTGTGCACATTTGGTGGAACGAAACAACTTTTAGATTGGACTCAGTGTACTGTTTAAGACTTTCCCAAGGCGGGGTGGGATGGGGTGGGGGTGGGGTTAAATTGGAAGCCACAGGTAGCTTTTTGTGACAGTTTGACTTGCATCTGTTCCATGAAATAAACCAGCAGTTTTCCTTCTGGAAGGGAGAGGTACTTTTGCTCAGAGGTTTGTGGTGGAAATTTTCCCACCAGCCCCAGATTGGCCCCAACTCTGGCTAGTTCATTGCAAAGATTTTCTCACTTGGTATTTGTCTTTCTTCTTCCTCTACTTTTCTGGAATTGTATTTTATGTTAATTACATGCTCACTATGAAAGAACATATGATTTTCATTTTATTTTATCAAGTTTGCATTTCCTTTTCCATAAATGATGAAATATCACTGTTTACACTAAGATGTGCCTGATTTACAAGTGACTTTTTTTTAATTTCGTGGTATGTCTTTTTGTATATTGATTTACCTCCACAAGAATATTTTAAATGTTGCTAATTTAATACTTGTCAAAATATAAATACATTGAGTAGCAAAATTCTCACCTATGCCTCTCACCCTGGGTAGTTAATTTATTATCAATTGTCCCTATACTTCACAATTCAATATAGATTAATAAAATCAGCACATAAATCGTGTTTATCTTATGCCTTACTTCCAAAGGATCATGAATTTCTATCCAGTCTGAAGAAACTGGCAGCATCTATATAGTTTACTTAGATCAAGCAACTATAACAAATAAAAGGGGGCAGTGTGGAGGCAATGTTTCTAAACTCATTGGTTTTGCAATGCCACAATTGCAGAATTGAACCTTTTCCACTTTGTTGGTCCCAGGGTCTGATGACATTCCTATAGCAAACTCCCTCTCTAGTCAATTCTTACAGAATTGTTTTATCCTTGAAGCATTAAAACATCCACTTCAGTCTAGATGTTCAGAAGACATTTACTTCCTATGTTGAATATGTTATATGTTGTTCACACTTCTGATTATTTATGGGGGAATAGAGATCAAAGTCTTCATGCCTATGTTCCAACTTTTGTTTTTCTTGTTGGTTAATGTCTTAGTCAAGGTTCTCTAGAGTCACAGAACTAATGAGTAGTCTCTGTATAGTAAGAGAATTTGTTAATGACTTACAGTCTGTAGTCCAACTCCTCAACAATGGTCAGCAGCAGCTGTGAATGGAAGTGCAAGGATTTAGCCGTGGCTCAGTCTCATAAGGACAGAGAAAAAAAGAGGTTCATCAGCACCTGGAGTGTCTCCTTATTTATGGAATGCTGCCTAGAGATTGGCTGTGTGAGACAATTAAACAAAATAACTATTAGTATGACATTTCCTGACATTATAGTATAAATATCTATCCACAAGAGGTCAAAAAACCTCTTAATATTTTCCAGAACTTTCCCCAAAAATCCAGCATCTAGGGAGATCACACATATCCTAGTCACATTAAGGTTGGCTATGTTCTCCATTAAAAGCAAAGAATAGTTAAGGAATTTGTTTAAACAGGTAGCTTCAAGACATTGAGCCACTTGTTATCAGGTTACAGTGGTATTTGTACCTTATAAGGGGTTAGGCAGATTGAATGAAACCTGGGGTCACATGCCAAGAGAAACATGTCCCTAATAAGGGCCAATTCTTCTGAATGAAAGTCAATCTGTTGTAAAATATGGATGGCTTGGTAAAGATGTTGATTTAGTACCTCCTGTGCATGTAGCTCCTCAGCTGACTTAGAGACTACAACATAGTCTCTGTCATAGTGGCTGTCTGGATCAGGACAACAACAACTTTTGTCATCATGGTAATACATACAATTATGGCCGCAATGATGGCAGTTGTATTACCAAAATCCCTCTTTCTCCAGTGTAGGGGTTGTAAGTGAGTCTGGGCTATCAGAGTGATGGCATGAAAGTGTGTGGTATTTACCACTGGTATCCAAATAGTGGCTGGTTCTCTCATCAGGATAGCCATTGATGAATACCCCAGCCAGCAGGCAGTCAGGAGGTAATTTTAATTACAGCAGTTAAGACCTTCTCTGGCAGGGGTAGATGTGATATGCTTGGGAAATCATTTGGGGATTTGCAATTAGTATGGGGAATGTGAAATTCCATACCTAACATGGTGCCATAAGTTAGATTACCATGGAAGTCGCTAGTGGTCAAATTGTGTAGTTGAATAAAATGGCTGATGGAGGAGACAGAAGAGGTAAAGTAGAGAATTTCCTGTAAAGGCAAGGTGGCTTCAAATTTTCATGTAGTATTGACTAAGTCCATGGAAGAAAAACCCAAACTCACATTGGAAGAGAAAAGAACAGGGGTGGCCATGAAGTTAACTGCCACAAGCAAAAGAATGGGGAATGGGGCACCAATGTACAGAGCTAATCCCAGTCCCAGGCTGAAGAAAAAATTAATAAATACAATATGTACTTTACATCTCCAGTCCATTGTCTTCTGGACTTTCTTCACCCTCTGGTCTGTGGCTGGAAAGCACGTCAAAAATAATGTTAAGGTTATATTCTAAATTAATCCTAGCCTGATTCTCAATCAAGTCATTGTATGCAGACTTTCAATTAAGAAACACAATAGCACCATTTTAATGAGATTATACCAATTGTAACAGGTCTGGATGTACATGTCCTATTGCTTCAATACTTATTCAAAATGAGGGGGAATATGGGCTAGTAATATTGCCAGCTTTTCTGATTAGGGCCAAGTCTGCCAGAGGAGTGGGAATCCAGGGTCTAGTTACTAAATCAGGATCATGATTGTCAGGGAAAGCCTCAGGATATACTTGAGAAGAATGAGGCCTTGAGGGTAGAGGCAGTCAAGCATGAGGGACAGGCATCACAGGAGTGACCATGGCAAGAGTGACTGTTGGAAGCAAAAGTCCCCCAAAATCACACCAGGGGTGAACTAGGCATACCTTTGATGTGACTGGGACAGCAACCCTATAGGATATCTTGGAGCCTGATGGCTGGAGGCCTGGAGCAGAGGCAGCCTTATCTTTATCTCTAAAATCAAACTGTTTTCTCAAAGAAAATGAGATGGGATCAGTAATGAAAACGTGAACATTAACCTTATCCTGAGAATGTTTTTATGGACAGATATCACTTCCTTTGGGAAAGAATTCTTAAGACTGATAATTACAACAAGGAGGGTGGGAACAAAGAACAAGGAAGGGATAATCCCAGACTACACCTTATGCTTATGTGCAAGGAAGAGAACAGCCATCCACAGGTAATGGTTCCAGATGTTCTCCTGCAATATCCAGTGGGCCAATATAGGAGCTTCCTCCCAAAATTGGTTCAGGTTGTTAGTCTTAACCTTCAGGCAATGAGTGGCCAAAAGGGCTTTCAGATCCCTAATCTGGAGTTTCTTGATTGTGGAAGGGAAGGAATGAGCACAAAGGATACAAATGATGAATATATATCGTAAATATGACAGAACAGGCAATAAAAGTCATGGTGTACTAAACTGGGGATTCTCTCAGGTGCACCTCAAATGCCTTATGCCTGGACAATGTACCCAGGATGGAAAAGGCATTCAGGAGTAGATCCATGGTACCACAATAGGAGAAATAAGCCCCTATGTCAGGTAACAGGATGAATCTAGAACAAAAGTTAAAATGAGCAAACAAAGACAAAGAAGAAGGAAAAGATGGTCACTGCTTGCTCACCACAGCATTTTCACCCAAAGCAAAGAATATAAAATGTAGGCTACAATCTCACCCTTGAATCTACCTGAGACCAAAAGCAAGGTCACTGGGATGAACAGACACAAAAGACGAAGAAGCCAGAAATAAGGTCCATGCACTCACCCTAGTGAGACCCACAACATAAAACACGAAGGGGCCAACTAACCAAAGAATCAACTGATGGGGGCAGAAGAGGAACACTGCAAGGGGAAGAAGAGCAGATCAGGTTGAATCATGAGCACAGTGCTTGCAGGAACAGTCAAAAAATCGCACCTAGGAAAGGAGGTTAGGAAGCAGCCACTAAATGAGGATGATTAAATAATCTGTCAACCATTCTAGGAACCAGAAGCTGCCTGTGACTTGGAATACTCGCCAACTGACCCTACCTGCCCTTGGAGGTTGGAAGTGAGGTGGTGCAGAGACCCCGGGAGCAGGTGAGAAATGCAGCAACAAGCTCATCTGAGCACTGCTACAAGTTCCCTTAAAATCTTTGACCCATGCTCCATTGGACCCAAGAAAGCAGCTCTTTAAAACAGCACTTCCCAATTGGCTGGTGCTCTCTGCAACAGTAATCCTTGGTCTCTCAGGCAGTCTTGAGTTAGTTTCTCCTGTAGGAGATAGTATTGCTTCTCTGACACTTCTCATTGTTTATATACAGGTGGCCCCATCATTCCTGCTATAGCTTGTCTATGGAGATGGCTGAAGGGATGGTTAATCTTCCTTTGATATTGGTTGCAATGGTGCATCATTTTTATGTCATAATTGGCATCACTTACTGATCCTGGGCATATACCCAAATGAGGTTCTAACATGCAACAAGGACACATGCTCTACTGAGCTCATAGCAGCCTTATTTATAAAAGCCAGAAGCTTGAAAGTACCCAGATGTCCTTCAACAGAGGAATGGATACAGAAAATGTGGTTCATTTACACAGTGGAATACTACTCAGCTATTAATAATGAGGACATCCTGAGTTTTGTACTCAAATTGATAGACCTAGAAAATGTCCTGAGTGAGGTAACTCAGACATAAAAATACATTCAAGATATCTTCTTACAAATAAGTGAATATTAGCCAAAAAAAGTACAGAATACCCAAGGTAATGTCCACAGAACTCAAAGAGTTCAACAGGCTGAAGGGTACCAGTGAGAGTGCCTCAGTCTCCCTTGGGAGGGAGAAGAAAGCAACCAGAGGGGAGATGGTGGGAGGAACATGGGAGGGAAATGCCAGGTGTCAGGTTTTTTGTGATTGGATTACCTCACTCAGGATGATATTTTCTAGTTCATTCCATTTGCCTATGAACTTCATGAAGTCATTGTTTTGATCGCTGAGTAGTACTCCTTTGTGTAGATGTGCCACATTATTTGAATTTGTGGGTTAGATGAAGTGCCCTACAGTAGGGAGAAGACATTTGTTGAGTCAATCTCCAGCAGAAAGACAGGGCATCAAGTGAGGGATATGTTTGCCATCAGAGAGTCAAAACTCTGACTCACAATTCTTCTTCTCTGGAAAATGAAATGATGGAAATGGAAAAGAGTGTGAGGAAAAGTTCCAGTGACAGGCCCAAAGAGGAGAACCCATGACCTAACACCATTACTGAGACTATTGGGTGCTCCCAAAAATGGAACTGTCATGACTGCCCTCCAGAAGACCCAACAGATGCAGATATGTGCACTCAACCAATGAACAGAAGCTGCTAAATTAGGGAAAAGCTGGAGAAAACTAGAGAAAGCTGAGGAGGACAGCAATCCTGTAGGGGAATGAGCTGTCTCAATTAACATGGACCCCCGACATCATTCATATACTGAATCATTAACCAAGCAACATACACCAGCTGATATGAGACCCCTGACATTCATATAGCTGAGGACTCCCTGATCTGGGTTCAGTCAGAGAAGATGCTCCTAGCTATCAATAGATTAGAGGCCTTAGGAAGTTTAGAAGACTGATGAGTTTGGGGTGGGGACATCCTTGTGGAGAAGGGTAGCAGGGAGGATGTATAGGATGTGGAAGAGTTGGAGGGTAGACCAGGAATAGAATAAAATCTGGAGTGAAAAAGCAAAAAAAACAAAAGGGAGGAACGAAATAAGTAAGTAATTAAGTAAGTAAGTAAGTAAGTAAATGAATAAATAGAGGGCTAATAAAAGTGGTGTCTAGTCACAGCCACCTGAAACTACAGAGCATGCCAAATACAGATGTGGATGTTTGCAACCCATTACTAGACTGAGCACGGGGACCCTCCAGTGGAGGAGACAGAGAAAAGACTGAAGGAGCTAAAGGGGTTTGCAACCCCATAAAAAGAACAACAGTATTAACCAACCAGACCTCACAAAACTTCCAGGGACTAAACTACCAATCATATAGTACACAGGGAGGGAACCATGGCTCCAGTTGCATATGGCCCTATCTGGAATCAATAGGAGGGGAGGCCCTTGTTTGATGCCCTTGTATAATGGAATGCTAGGGTAAAAGTGAGTGGCTGAGTGAAGGGTAGAAGAATGGGATTGGGGGTTTGCAGAAGAGAAACCAGGAAAGGGGGTAACATTTGAAATGTAAGTAAATAAAAATATATAATAAATAAAGAATGTGGGAAAATTCCAACCATTTTGGAGAGAAATGTGGGCTCCTTTTGTCTGTATGTTGGTCATTCTGCTTTTCCTTGGACTATGTGGCATAACTGCATCTAGGACTTCATTTTTTGGCCCTTGCCAGACACTGTCTTGTGTGCCTTGGCAGGAAAAGTGTGTGCTTGATTCATCCCACTGTTTCAGAATCTTTTCTACCACAATATCAGTTTCCTTTTTCTTTGTTTTCTAGCACTCTTCCCTTCTTATCCTTGAAATGAAGTTGGTATTTTGTTATCCTAATGCTTATAAAAGAAACTGTGGGGACTTGCTTATAACTATAAGCGGTAAATATTAAAAAGGAACGTTTTCTCTCAGTTCCCCCCGAGCTAGATCTGCTCGTGCTGGCTGCTACTCTGCCATGCAGTCCCCAAGCTGTCCTCTCCCTGCTTTCTCTCTTTTAGCTACCCTTTCTGTGCAGTCTCATAGGTAGTTGTTACCGTGCCTGGCGCACACACACAATTTTTTTCTGTGGGCCCTGTGCCGTTCACCCTCTGTACTGGCAACAGAACCAGATCTGCATGGTCCAACTGCCTTTCAGCAATGCCTTTAGCAATTAGATGTATATGTTAAAATCGTAATCCAAAATACATTCAGACAATAAATTCACTGTCAATTAATAAACATATTAAAACACACCTAGACATGATAAAATTGACCTACTCCACTTAGATCTGGGTCATTCTGCTCCATCATCACCATCTTGATTCTCCCTGCTCCTCCTGCTCTCTCCTCCCTAGATTTTTCCCCCACCTACCTTTCTTTCTCATCCAATGATAAGCTTCACCATATCCTCAACCTGCCTTGCTGCATAATGACATCATCATATAACAGTTTTAAAGGACTAGTCAATGATCATAACTTTGGAAACAGAAATTGATATTACAGGGTCAGTATTTAAAGCTTAGTATCCTGTTCAATAGACAACATGTGTGGTTTGGTGGCCAAATAGAGTAAAATGGTGCATCTGAACAACTGAGCCAGGCATGGGCTTCTGAAGCCTCAAAGCCCACATACAGTAGCACTCCACCTCCAATAATGCCATACCTTCTCCAACAAGGCTGCACCTGGTAATCTTTCCCAAATAGTTTATCAATTGAGGCCGAAGCATGCAAATATAAGAGCCTATGACTTTCCTGTTTTCATATGCATCCTTTGCTTTTTGGACCTATTCAAGTGAACATACCTTGATATCAGAACACCATATTCCTGGACTTTTCTAACACAACTAATTCATATCTGTCTACCTCTTACTGTATAGCTTTTATTCATTTCTGTCTCTGTCTCTCTCTGTCTCTCTAAGGAGCTTGAAGGAATTAAAATTGCTGATTATATCTTCTACTAGACAATTTTAAATTCCATTTTTTGTTTGTTTTTGTTATTTTTGTTTTTTTGCTTGTTTGTTTTTGTAGGATTATACTGCTCTGTGTGTAGAGATCACATGAAAATTTCTTGGAGTAGTATCAAGATGGTTCCAGGGATCAAACTCAGGTCATTATATTAGGCATTGGCAAATCCTTTTTTTTTTTCTCTAAGGAGTTTTAAAAGTTGAAATAATATGAAAGAAAAATAGGGAATTATAATTTTTTTCTTTTCAAAATATGCTCTGAAGCCAGTCTCCACAGAAGGTTGAAAATAAACAATTTCTCTTTTAATTTATATAAGCAAGTGTCTCATTTTCACATTCCTATCTCTCAGTCAAGATCCTGTTTGTTTTATGCTTTTTCATTAGACTTCATTTTTGTTCTTAGATACACAACATGATCACAAACTTATGTTGTATTTGCTCTCCTGAATTTATTATTAAAATATAAGGTTGGGCTTTGTCAATTTCTGCATCTGAATATGATATGCTATCACTTCCTGGTGTGGAACTACTTACTGATATTAGTTTTATCTGTAGAGTCAGTGATTCTTGAGTGCTAGGACTATGTGTGTTCTCAACAACTACCATAGGCAAGGGACTAGAGACTGTGAATTAGTACTTAACCAATACATAAGCAAACATGGAGGTTAACTTTAAAGTTTAATCTCCTTCATAAGCCAAATACTATTATCTCAAAAACCAAAACCAAAGCAAAAAAATCTTTGGATGCTGTAGAGTTGTTTCAACGATTTGAAGGTGACTGTAGGCTGATTCTCATTGCATATTCCTAAAAAAAATTGTTACAAATCAGTGAGACTATGGGAAAGTGACTGTCTTTTTCTAATATATATATATATATATATTACATATATATATATATGTGTGTGTATGTATATATATATTAGATTATATATAATATATATGTATTAGATTATATTAGATTATATATATTATATATATCCTAAGTATGTATACCATCTATTTCATCAGTACATATGTAATATGTATATATCTCTATATAATTATACCTATGTATATAAGTATATATACATATATATATATATAAGACAGAATATATATATATATATATATATATATATATATATATATATGGTGTGTGTTAAACATATTGGTAAACCTATGAACAACCCCTATCCTCATCACCATGGCTACTGTACTCATGAGTATATTATTCTCTGGCAAAAATAGCTAAGATTGTCTCAAACATTTTATTATTAAGATTATTCTCGGTAATGTCACTCTTTAATGAGTTTTAATGATATCCACATTTCTTTATGCTTTGATTAAATAGATACAGACTAAACAATCTCTATCTTCTTCTTCTCAATAAACATCGCTTCCTGAAATCTAACTACTAAACTTCTACACTGGCTAATTCTTTCTTTGCTATGACAAAATGCCTGAACAAAACAAGTTACACAGAAAAAAAGTTTCTATAGGTTCATAGTTTGATGATACAGTGTACTATGATGAAGGAAATATGGCAGCAGGAGCATGATACAACTTCTTATATTTAATTAATTGTCAAGAACTTGACAGAGACCAAAGATAAAATTTTCTCCTTTGGTGTATGTGTGTGTGTGTGTGTGTGTGTGTGTGTGTGTGTGTGTGTGTGTGTGTGTGTTCATATGTGCATGTTCATGAGTCTTCATGTGGAACAGAAATGGTAACCTTAAATAAAATGTTTGGGAGCCATCTACTTGGTTTATTTTGGTTTTTGTATTAATACAGGGTGTTGCAGGAACCTAAAACTTGATAAGTAGGTTAGATTGGCTGATCAATTAACACAGAATCAATCTCTCTTTGCCTTTCCAGCACTGAAATTACAAGTATACACCATCAAATGATTTTTATTGTTTCAGTTCTGGAAAAAAAATCGGTCCTAAACCAAACACAATATAATATAACTTCTTCCAAGCACATCATGGTATCTTCTCTGAAAGTGACCACATAGTCCTCAAGCATCAACAGATACAAGAAAACTGAAATAACATTTTACATCTTATTATAGCACCATGGATTAAAGCTGGACTCCAAAAACAAGAGAAAAAAACAATGAAAGACCACTATCAACCTTAAAGACTAAAAGACTTTATCAAATTCAATGAAAACAAAGCCACAACATACCCAGATTTATGGGACACAATGAAAGTATTACAAAGAGGAAAGTTCATCTCATTAAGCATCTTCATGAAGAAATTAGAATTCACTTACTATCAATTTAAAAGTAAACCTGAAAGGTCTAGAGAAAAAAATAATAGAAAAGAATCAAACAATCCCAAGAGTAGTAGATGGCAGAAAAGAATCAAACTGGAGCTTCAACTTAATCAATTAGAAATATAAAGAACAATACAAATAATCTACAAAACCAAGAGCTTGTTCTTTGAGTAAATCACCATGGTAGATGACCCCTTAGTTAAAATAACTAAAGTGTAGAGAGATGGTAACCAATATGACAAAATTAGAAAAGTAAGGGGAGGCAGAACAATATACAATGAGATAATTCAAAATTCATTAGTTTTTATTTCAAAAGCCTACAATCCAAAAAGTTTGAAAATATAAATGCTACAGATGATTTTTTAGATAAATAAAACCACACTTAAATCAAGATCAGGTAAATTATTTAAGTATTCCTATTACCACTAAAGAAATAAATGTAGTTATTAAAAGTCTCCTAAACAAAATAAAACAAAACAAAAAACAAAAGGCAAAACAAAACAAAAAAAAGCCCAGGGCTAGATGGTTTGAGTGCAAAAATCTAACAAACTTTCATAAAAGAGTTAATACCCATACTTCTCAAACTGTTCCACAATATAGAAACAGAAGGAACATTGCCAAACTCATTCTATGGGACCACAGTCATCCTGATACTCAAACCACAAAACGACTTAACAAAGAAAGAGACCACCGGACTAATTTCCCTTATGAACATAGATATACAAACATTTAGTAAAATATGTACAAAACAAACTCATTTCAAGAACAGTTTATAAACATTATATATGGTGGTCAAATAGACTTGATGCCAGGGATAGAAAGAAGGTTCAATACATGAAAATTTATCAATGTAAACTACTATATAAACAAACTAATTTTTTAAATCCATGATCATCTCATTAGATAATGAGAAGCCTTTGACAATATCTTACACACCTTGAAATATTAAATGTCTTAGACAGAATATTAATACAAGGTATATACCTAAACATAATAAAAGCAATATACAGCAACCCAATAACAAACATTAAATTAAATGGAGAGAAGCTTAACATAATTGCACTATAACCAGGGAAAGATACGAACTTCTGCTTTCTCCCTATCTATAAAATATAGTACTTGAAATTCTAGCTAGAACAATAAGAGTACTAAAGAAAATCAAAGAAATAAAGTACTCAAAAATAAATCCACACATGTACAGATACCTGGATTTTGACATCAAAGGCAAGATCATACAACACAAAAAACCTAAAGTATCTTCAATTAAGTTGTGCTGGCTTACTTGGAAGACTTCTTCCTTCAAGTCTAATTGTGAAAAAAATGCAAAAAGTTTCATACTTGTCACCATGCCAAAAACTCAAGTAAAAGTGTATTGAAATCCTCAACATAAAGCCAGATACACTAAAACAAATAGAAAAGAGGATTGGAAAGAGCCTTAATCCCCTTGGTACAGAACACGGTTTCTTGAAAAGAACAAAAATGACTGAACTTCGGTTGTTAGATAAACAATTGACCATTGAGAACTAATTAAACTGAAAACTTTCTGTAAGGCAAAGGTGACCATCAATTAGGTCAAGGAGGAGCATACAGGTTGGGAAAAATTCTTACCAACTTTATATCCTACATTTGACTAATATCCAAAATGTATAAAGAGCTCAAGAAGTTAGACTGCAATAAACTAAAAATCCAAGTAAATATGTGATGCAGAGCTAAATACAATTCTCAACAGAGGAATCACAATTGACCATGAAGCATTTACGGAATGTTCAAAACCCTTAGACATCAGGGAAATGCAAATCAAAAGCACCTGAGGATTCTATCTTATACCTATCAGAATGGCTATGATCAATTACTCAAATGATGGCACATGCTGGCGAGGATGTGAAGCTATGAGAACACTTCTTTACTGCTGGTGGGAGTGTCAACTTGGGCAACTACATAGGACATAAATTTGACGGTTTCTCACAAAACTGGGAATTGTTTTACCTCAAGACCCAGCTATACCCAAATGATGTCCCACTATATCACAGGGAAATGTGCTCAACTATGTTCATAATGACTTTATTCATAAGAGCCATAATCTGCAAACAACTTAGATACCCCTAAACTGAACAATGAATGAAGAAAATCTGGTACATCTACATAATAAAATACTGTTCACCTATTAAAAACAAAAAACAATTATTTCCAGGAGAATGTATAAAACGAGAATATCATCAAACGTGAAATAAACCAGAACAAAAAGGACAGGAATGGTATATAATACTCACTCATTGTTGAGACCTCACAATACACATGTGTTTTAATAATGAAGTAAACTACACTGTCTTGCATAACCTTCCCTGAACCTTAGATGTAGGGGTTGTTTTAATGTTATATCAGCTGTAGCTTTGCACCCACAGTCATTTTTTTCCCTGAATTTTGACCAATAGCATATTTCTCTGGTTTTTCTTTATGAGCAAGTAAGTATCTATGATGAGGAATGGAAGCCACACTTATTTTTGGATATTAGGACAGGTATTCGGAAGGCAGTCGGGGAATTATACTGGTATAAAGAAATGGCAGTAGTAGGAATTCTCCTAGGGTACAGGACTTCACATGCTGTTGTCACTTTGCCATTTTTACAGTAGCTGGCATGAATTTCTTCCTAATGAGCAGGTCTTAATTCCAATTTGATAGCTGATTGGAATTTTTAAGATATTTTTATATCCTGATAATGAGTATCAGAATAACACTTAGGAAATGAAAATTAAAAGAAATTAATATAATTTTAGGGAAGTCAAGGACCAATACTAAATTTGAATTAATTTTAACTAGATAGCCTATATCATTGAATCTTTTGTGTTGTGTGTGTTTATGAACGTGCAAAAATCATAAAATTTGTTGAAACACCTCATCAAGTTACATGAAAAATGATGAAAATTATGTTTAGAATTTGTCTACTAATGGAAGTGCATGAACATTCATGAGAGAATTAATCTTCAATTGCTATGAACATATTTTGGTCTAAAGCTATACTTGTTTCTTTTATAGATGGTACAGATTAATGACATTACATGTATCTAGCATCTTAATTGTAAACTCCAAATTAAAGAAAGAAATAAAATCTCAAAATCTGTATGTGTCTGAGACAATGAGTGATGCACAGATATAATGGTTGCTTGTAATAAACCTAAAAGCACCTTGCTACTTGGTAATAGATCCATAGAGTTTCCAATAATAAAATCTGTTCCTCTGATATGAGATATGAGTAGTGAGTGCTAAGAGCTAAGTCAGTGCTCTTAATCTCAATATATTATCAGGCAGTGTAAAAGTTACTTGCATACAAGATATGTTATACCATTATAACTTAACTTGAAAATGTAGTCTGAGATTCGGGGAAACAGACATTGTTTTTACGATTGGGGTGAAACCTGACAATAATGAAGACAGGCCAATGTCTTTCATGACATGTAACATGATATATAGATTCCATTCTTTTTTTTCCTGTTCCTTTGCCACTTCTGTTTGTACTCTTTTATTTTCTTACACAATTTCATTTTTACATTCATTGCACATTTGTACATGATATTTATAACCATACAAAATAGAGTAATCAAAAATGAAAGGACAAGAGATATTGCTTAGTAGTTAAGAGTTCTTGCTGCCCTTCCAAAGGAATCAAGCTCAGTTACCAGTACTCATGTTAAATCATTCACTACTATGTGCTACCATTACTTCTCTCCTCTGAAAGCATCTGTATACATAGTTACATATAAAGAAACACAAATTTAAATATTTCTTAAAGTTAAAAAAATGTATTTGTTTTTCTACAATTGGCTTAGTTCACATAATATGATTTCCACAGTTGCATCCACTTTCAGTAAACAATGTGACTTCATTATGGTCAAACACACACACACACACACACACACACACACACACACATACATACTCACACACACACACACAGACACACACACAAATACACACATACACACATATATGACATCAAAAATATCTTTTAAATATCTATTTAATAAAAGCTTTTAATTTTTAGTAAATTGTTCTTCATTGTTAATTCCATTATTTACATTGTTTTCTTCATGAATATTGGTGATACAAATATGTAGTGTTTGTTGATGACTAGGACTGAGATCAAGTCATTAGATAACAAATGGCTATATATTTGGCACAATAATACTTCACAGTATTAATACCAAGGGTGTTTCACTCATGAACACTTTCCAGTATACTACAAGTTCTCTTTTACAACCCAGAAATCTGGGAGCCTATAGTTCACTAATGTGGAAACAAAGCTTTATACAAATACCAGAAAATTGTGTTTACTTTAGCATAACTTTTAAAAGAATGATCAAATTGTGACTAAATCATGACTATACAACTGACTAGAACAGATTTTTAATGATCATAAAACATTCTTTTTATTTTATGATTAATAAAAGCAGAAAGAATGAGGGCACCTGACAAATGACTGCCCCACTGCCAATACCAAAAGCTCCTCTTCAAATCGTTAGCACTCAGGGTCTCAACTCTCTCTGTGGAGAGCACTGAGTAATATTAGCTAATCAGGATGGCAAACTGGCTTAATTCAATGAGATTAATCTTTGCCCAACATGTATTGCTAGGCCAACACTACATATTTAAGAGCTAAAGATACCTTGAAGTCTTTTAGAACAGAAAATCAAACTGGATTACCTGGACCATCAAGTGGAAAAGAATTGTGTAAGATTTTCCTAGAGAGTATTAGCATAACTGTCTACTTATTCACGATAAGGAAACCGAGACAAAACAAAATGATAATTATACCAAGGCCTAACTTGACAAACTACATTTATTGAAATTACTTGCAGTGATAAGAGGAAAGTTTATGGACACTAGAAATGACAACAGAAAGCATTTACATCACTAAACTCTCTTGCATTAAGGATGATGATGCATCAAAGATGCATGTCTATAGCTCTGTGAATGGCATGGACACTGTGTTGCATGGCCAGATGAAGAATCTCTTTCCATAGTAGTTCTCTACTGCTTCTATTAGACTGATGATGTATGTATATCTAGTTAGGTTCCTTTGCCTTATGTTGTTTATTTCCACAATCTCTATAGTCTTTCTTCCCTCTTTCAACTTAGAAACAGCTAAGCCTAGAGACCTCCATTGAGACTAAAACTTTTGAAACAGGAGAAAATTGTTCTAAATTAGACCTGTGCTTTGTTTAACTTAAGTGGAACTGGAAAAGTTGCTGCAGACCAGGATGAATGAAAGGCAAAGCTTTTTTCAACATTACTAGGAGCATTCCATTCAGTAAGAATAGTTCATGGAGAACTGAAGAACCTAAGTAGTATTTTCCTTTTCAAATTTCTGTAGTGGCCTAAGTTTCTGTAGTGGCCTAAGAAGGAAGTTCAATTTTCTCACATTGCAAACTTTCTATCAGAGTAAAGAACTTGATCCTCTATAGCCTCGTATTAGTTCACTGTTTTCAAACTCACTTAATTTCTTAAATGACTTCTTGTACATTAGATGGTTTGTTCACATAATTATTACACTGTGACTAAGTGTATATTATACATGAAAAAAATCAGACTACTATGTGTGTTTTAAGCAGATTCACAGAAAAATTAATAGGATGCATATATAAAAATGTTTCTAATGAGTGTAAGCTATTTAACTAGAAGGGGTATGATAATGGATAAAAGTTGGTGAGGAAAAAGAGAAGGGATCCAAATGTTTGTAACATGGAAGTAAAAGAGAACCACCAAAGAGAATGAGTGCTTGTGATCTAAGGGGATAGGATAGAAGACTAAGTGGACAGTATGTACTTGAACAGTGTACGGTTAGTAGGTACATTGTTTTTGTAATAAAGTAATATGATCACAGCTCTTAGGGAAGACTTTCATTTAGCATATACTTCTAGAGATCTAGATACTCATAAAAGTGGGAATGGCAGCACAAGCAAGAAATTGAGAAGCTATCATAACTGTACACACACAACAAGAAGAAAGTTAACTTGTGATGGGTGTGAGAATACACTTTCAAAGCCCTCCTTCACCCATACTGGCTGTCCACGTTTAAACGTTTCATATACTTTCAAAAATTTTAAAATATGCAAGCCTGTGGAGAAGAAAATTTATTTTCAAATATGAATATCTATCTACCTATCGACCTATCTACATACCTATCTATCTATCTATCTATGCCACAATGAAACCCATTTCTTTGCATGCTAATTAATTATGAAATATTCAAAATATAATTTTAGAAGTATAAGATTATGTGGGTTACTAGAACATTTCTTAGGGATGCATAAAAAGATGACATGGGAGAAGGACAAAAGGGAAGGATTAGAGATACTTCCTTTCCCTTTCTGATACTGAAAACAACCACAGTTACTTTATTTTTATCAATTGAGTGCATCCAAATTTTTTGTATGCACAAAATTTTTATATCTAATGGATTTCAAAACAAAAGTTATATTTGAATTTATTTTCTTAATCAATGAGTACTGTAAAATATGTAAGAAAAACTTTTTCTCAGAATGCTCCATAGAATGGGAATATTAAGATGCTGACAATTTTTCACTGGGTACTTTAATGGACAGTGATGTATTCAAATTGTTTTCAAAAAATCAAATGCCTTTATACATGTTGTGGGAAATTTTTATTGTACTTTCTATGCCCATGCTGGGTTCCTAGCTGCTACTATTTGTGGTTTTAGGATTACTAATGGCAATGCTTTCTAGGTATTTTGTACTTACTGAAAGAGTTTGGATGCCTATTTTTAAATTCCTACATTATATTCTGTTTAGATTAATTGAAGTTACATAGCTACATCATCCCTTCAAAAAATATGGTAGCAAAGTCTTATATGTTTTAGTATTTGTATAATATATATAACCATTGTTATATCAATCATATGTATATAAAACCATTATTATATATACTATTGTCACATTGGATTAATGAAAGTTTTGAGTTATTCATTAAAGACAATGACTTTGGTAATTTTAGCTGTCTAATGGGATTTGTGTCTTGTATTTGCTCTGCCAATCAGCAGTCCTCCTTGTACAAAGTCTGATACAGACTCAATCACAGAATAGATTATTGCTTCAGAAAAGTAATGAAACTTATTTGGCAAACCTGTTTTTTACATTTACTTTCTGCTCATTTCATATGAATATAAAATGTGTTTAGATCATATTTATCACCCTTCCAGGACCTATCCCACATCCTAATCCCAACCTCAGCATTGTAAAATACTAGATTGTAAGGGTATAGGGCCATCCACTATCATACCCTATGAGTATACTGCCATGTACTACCAAAGCCCATGTTTATAATGTCATACTCAGCTACAAGAATCCACTGCCATAGCAAATGGATGTATGTTTATCAACTGCCACAGCACATGTGTGTAGAGTTGTTCACTGGTAGATCAAATTTTTGTAGGGCTGGCCAGTCGCTAATAGGATCTATGCAGGTAAGCTTCATTTCATCTTGAGACAAGCTAGAATAATTTTGATAGAGAGACCTCAATTAAGAAACGTCCCTAGCTCATGGAAAAGTTTATGGTATATCTTCCAGGTAAATAATTGAAGATTAAGATGGGAGGGGCAGATCACTGTGGTATGTTTTGCACTTCTGGGTACTATAAGACAGCAGACTGAGAAAGTCACGAAGAACAAGCCAGTTAACAGTACTTCTGTCTCATTTCCTGCCTCTTTCTACCTCTTCACTGGATAATGTACTGTGATTAAGAAGGCAAAATAAACATTTTTCTTCCTGAGTTGCTTCTGGGGGGTGTTGTTTTGTTTTCTTCATGACAGTATAAAAACTGATGAAACACTCTTGAAGATAACTGCATCTGCCCAATCCTGAAGTTATCATTTGTAAATAGCAACTTAGAGAGGTATGGGGCTTAGTTGATCCTTCCAAATCTATGCTATAATATTGACTGGCTTGATCTTGATGATTTATGTACAGATAATCACAGCTTCTCACCAACGAACCAGTTTAGTTTAACTAGAGCATACTGTACTTTGGTGAGAGACCTTGATTCATAATCAATAAATCAATGAATAAGTAAATAAATAAAAAAGATGGGAGTTATGTTAAGTATGACTCTTGAAATTGTTTAGTATTCTCTACACACTTAAGTATACACATTCCCTGATACATACACGAAGCAAAACCTCAAAAATTCACCAAAAATGCAAAGTATTCCTACTAAAATAATTTCATTTGTACTTATCCTTGATGAAATAATGATGTTACAGAAGAAACTTTATCAACTGTATTATTTGTAGTAAAAGACCAAAAATGAGAAACCATAATAAATTTTAAAAATGCACTTCTAATTAAATATACCTTAACTACAAATATGCATGTATATAAATATTCAAGATTTCATAGCTAGGTGGCTAACAAGGGAAATTTTTCAAGGCATTAATTGCATTCTTCCGTTGTCTAAATTCACATCTCCTGGTACAAGTTTATGAATAAACATTATGGTTTTCACATAGTGCTCATTTGAACTGTGTAAAATGTGAGATGATTTTGATCATATTATTTAACTGCTTTAATTCATTGCATACAAACTGGTATATAGCATGCCCCAAGAAACAAAGTCATATGAGATTCACTAACCATAAAATAAGGTTCTTTACTTTCAACTCCCTTTTAATTCCTAAGGCCGTAGCCTGCTCCTAGTTTAGTGAACTGACTAAGTTATAAGTGATATAGTGGTTAAGCCTTGGCAATTGAGAAATTAGGAACCACCTGCAGAAATATAAATCGGAAATGAGAAAGCTGATTACAAACTAAGTACTATTTCTGAGACAAACTAGTAATCTCTTCAGAGTCTCTCCTTTGATACTGGACTGTATAATAGTGTCACTGTGTGGGTGTAGAAAACAAATACTCTCTACTATAGATTCCTACAAATTAAAGATAACTAAGAAAAATAAAAAAAATATATTACAACTTTCCTAATGAAATTATAAAACACATATACATAGAAATTAATCAAACTACCCCACAACATACACGTACACAAAGATACTGAGGTCTAGTAGGTAAACATTAAGCTTTCCAAGTTCTTGAATTCTATATCAAATGAATTGGACCAGGGATACCCAGATGGCAAAGAAACAAAACAATGTTTAAAAAAATTAGTTCACATTCAAAGGCAAGGAGGGGCAGAGCTGGGAGTGAGGATATAGGGTAGGTCAATGGTGCCTGGTTCAAAGGATCATTAATATTATGAAAATACTTTACCACATTTATCCAGTACCTGATTTTTCACATTCAGGTCTTGTTGAACATTATCCTTTCTTTATCTGAGGCTTGGGTGTTTTCTAGACTTCCTTTCTTACAATGAGTTTATTTCTAGAATTCTCATCAATTAATCTGTACCTTTATTGATATTTCCACAAATTTGATTGTGTACTTGTTTTAATTTTCCTTTATTTCAGTTTGTAAAATTCTAATGATTCCACTTATTGCCCCCATTCCTTTCTTAGTAGTATATTGTCTACTGAACATCCCACTGTTCTTATAATACTGTGTTTTCCTTCATGTATGCACATAGAGATATAACACTACTAATGCTTTGATATTTCTGTAATTTCCTTTGCACATTTGCAGAATTCAGAACAATAATACTCACTGATAAAAATGAAAGTGTAAGATGACCTAGACATTTTTGAAAATGAATTTACATTGCTTTGAAAAAGTTAAATATTGCTTTATCAAGATGTTCAACAATCTTAACTGTACATAATTTATCAAATGATTTAAAAACTTATATGCATATAAAACTTTACACACATTATTTAGAACACTTTGTTCTAAAATAGCCCCAACTATTTGAAAGTTAGGAGCCTTTTGTATGTGGCTAGAAAATCAGGTGTCCATCCAGTGAAATACTACTAAGAGATAGAATTAAATGATAATATGGATCCAGAGTTAGAGGATCCTGATCAGACATGATCAAGAAGAAACTAAGTCTTATAGAGATGCACCTGACCAATGAGCTGAGAGATAAGGTGACAATTCAAAAAACACTTAGTGAGCCAGAGAGTTCTAGAATAAAGTCACAATATGTTGAGGGTGGAAAGTCACTGTACACAGATTTCTAATAGTTCACTAAGCCAGAATACACTTGCCAATGACTTTGAGATTGAACACACAAGCAAATGAAGAGGAGACACTTGAAGACAGATATGCTCCACAAATTGGTTGCGGATAGACATAAGAAAAAAAGATAAGAATGGAATGAACAACATATTCTAGATGAAAATTTTTGTGAGTGTAATGTTGAAATGGATGCACTGTACACAGAGTTTCCAAAATAATTTTCCCTGAATGTTCTACAAAGCTGATTAACCAGCAAGAACTTTAGTGATTTGGACAGGTTGAATATTGCAGGTTCAGAGCCAAATAACAATTTATGTTGAGTTTTTAGTTGTTTAGTCCATATTGGGGTCTGGCATCTTTGCTACTACTGGAGAAAACCTTTGTGAAAATATGAACAGAACCAGTACCTCCTAAAAACTAAAAGACCATAAATATCATCAGATGACATAAAAAAAACAATATTTAAGATATATTTTGTTTGCTGTAATCAACATTCTGATATTCTGTAACCAAAATATTTTAAAAGTTCCATGCTTTATGTCTTAATTTTTATTCTAAAGTCTTCACAAACACACAACCACAATGGAACATTAAATTTGGAATAACTTGAATCTGTGTAGTCACTTATATTTTGCTACATATTACACTATCTCTACCACTATTGAGGTGAGAATTGTGTTCTTTTGCTGCTACTTCCTAAGCTGGTTGTGGTATACATATACTTATTTTCCCACAGTGCCCTTTCTCAGGCATATCCATACTATATCTGAGGCCAGTGTAATTTCAAAGATACCCTTGAATGTGTTTCAATATAAAATTGGCAGTCTACTTCATAAGATTTTAAAATTTATATTATTTGCCTCCAAAGCATGGGATTTGGAGAAAAACATGTTTCAAATGACAAAGGTGTGAACTAAAATACACAATGAAATAATAACAGGCCACTAAAGATAAATTAAAGGTTCTACTAAGTACTTTTCCTGTATTCTTTATACCTACAAAGACCATGGAAAACTAGGGGACACAAACAAACTAGAAGACAAAAACAAAACCCCCAAAATTGAAAAGATTCTCAACAAATAAAGAATGTTTAGGGAAATCACTATTTCTGACTTCAAGCTATACTCCACAGCAATATTGATAAAAAGTGCATGATATTGGTATTGTGATGGTTTACATATGTTTGGCCCAGGAAGTGATACTATTAGAAGATGTGGCTTTATTGGAGGACGTGTGTCACTGTGGGCGTGGGCTTGGAGACCCTCCTCTTGCTGCATGAGTATGCTTAGGCTGTTCCTGTCTTCTGTTGGATGAAGATATAAGACTCTGAGCTCCTCCTGCACCAGGTCATCCTGGATGTTGCCAGGCTCCCACCTTTATGATAACGGACTGAAACTCTGAAGCCGTAAGCCAGTTCCAATTAAATGTTGTCCTTTATAAAACTTATATTGGTAATGGTGTTTCTTCACAGTAATAAGACCCTAACTAAGACAGGTACAAAGACAATTCTATTAATGGCATAGAATTGCATACCCAAAAATAAACCAACATACCTGTAGATACCTGATTTTTGACAGAGAAGCTAAATCCGCAGAATGGAAAAGTAATGCATATTCAGCAAATGCTGCTGGTCTAAGTGTCAGACTGAATAAGGAAGAATGAAAATTGATCCATATTTATCAACTTGTAAAAAGCTCAAGTTTAAATGGATCCAGGACCTCAACATAAAAACAGATACACTGAATCTAATAGAAGAGAAAGTCAGAAGTAGAATTCAATGCATCAGCACAGGAGAAAATTTCTTGAACAGAATACCAATGACTCAGGCTCTCAGATCAACAACTGACAAATGGGAACCCATGAAACTGAAAAGCTTCTGTAATGAAACAAACAGGCAAATAAGACAATTCAGCAACCTTCAGATTAGGAAAAGATTTCACTAACCTTGCATCTGATAGAGAGCTAATATCCAAAATATATAAAGAACTCTAGAAGTTAGATTCCAGAAAACTAAGTAACCCAATTTTAAAAATGGGGTACAGAACTAAAGAGAGAATTGTCAACAAAGGAGTATTGAATGGTCAAGAATCACCTAAAGAAATGCTCATCATCCTTAGTCATTAGGGAAATGTAAATCATTAAGACCATGAGAATCTACTTCAAACCAATGAGTATGGCTAAGATCAAAAACTGAAGTGAAAGCACATTTTCTCAAGGATGAGGAAGACTCTTCCATTGCTGGTGTGATTGCAACCTGTTACAATCACTGTGGAAAACAATCTGACAGTTCCTCAAAAAAATATAACAGTCATACCTGATGACCCAGTTATACCCCTTCGGGAATATACCAAAAATATTCTCCAGTGTACTACAAAGCCATGTGCTTTCCTGTTTTCATAGCAGCCTCATTCTTAATAGCCAGAGGGTGGAAATAACTCAGATGGCCCTCAACTGAAGAAAAGATGCAGAAAACATGGTCCATTTACATAGTGAAATGCTACTCAGCTATTAAAAATTAGGACATCATAGTTTGTATGCAAATATATGGAACTAGAAAATATCATCCTAAGTGATTTAAAACAGAACAAAAATGACAAGCATGGTATATACTCATTGAGAAGTGGATATTAGCCAAAAAGTCCATGGGTATGTGACACAACTCACAGATCATATGACATTTAACAAGAAGGAAAGTCCAAGTAAGAATGCTTCAGTCTTACTTAAAAGGAGGAAGAATACCCATGGTAGGTAGATAGAGGGAACTGGTGTGTGAGAGGAAAAATGGAGGGGAAATATATGCAGGATAAGGTATGGTGGAAAATAGGAGAGAAGCCCAGAAGGCCAGGAGAATGAATAGAAATGTACAGCTGCAGGGGATGGGGAATAGAAGGAACTTGTAGAATGTCCCAGATACCCGGTGATGAGACATGCTCACAGAAATTTTTGGGCATTATCTATTGGAAATGCCCCAAAAGGAGGGATGGAACTTGAAGTAAACACTTCCCATAAAAAGTCAGGGACAACAATGGAGGAATAGGGTCACTCACCTAATTTCAAAATGTTGGCCCATAATGGTTCTTGTCTAAAAGAAATGCAGGGACTAAAATGGAGGAGAGACTGAAGTAAGCCCATTCAAACTGGGATTCATCTTAAGCACCAAGCCCTGATATTTCTGATGTCATGTTGTGCTTGCAGATGGGGAACTAGCATTGCTGTCTTCAAATAAGCTCTAACAGCAGGTGACTGAGGCAGATGCAAACACTTACATCAATCCATTGGCTTGAAGTCAAGGACCCCTATGGAAGAGTTAGAGGATTAATGAAAAAAAAAAAAAAAGATCAAGGGGATGACAACCTCAAGGAAAGAGCAAGAGTATCTACAAACCTTTATCCTTCAGTGCTCCCAGAGCATACGCCACTGACCAAAGAGCAAACATGGGTGGTCCATTGCCCCTGCCACACATGTAACATAAGAATCCCTTGTCTGGCCTCAGTGCCTAATCCTATAAAGCCATGATCCCCAGGAAAAAAAGGAATACTGGAAGGCGGAGTCAGGAAGGGGAGCAACATTTGTAATGTAAAAAAATAAATAAATAAAACAAATTAATAAAAAAGGAATCAGAGAAAGGCCTGAAAGAGCTTGAAGGGGCTTGAGTCCCCATATAATCAACAATGCCAAACAACCAGAGCTTCCAGTGACTAAGCCACTACCCAAAGACTATACATGGACTGACCCTGGGCTCCAACTTCATAGGTAGCAATGAATAGCTTAGTAAGAGCACCAGTGAAAGGGGAAGCCCTTGGTCCTGCCAAGACTGAAACCCAAGTGAATGGTATTGTTGGGGGGAGGGCAGTAATGGTGGGAGGAAGGGGAGGGGAACACCCATATAGAATGGGAGGGGGAGGGTTTAGAGAGATGTTTGCATGGAAACCAGGAAAGGGAATAACAGTTGAAATGTAAATAAGAAATACCCAATTTAATAAAGATGGAGAAAAAAATATTTTGAATTGCTAGAACAATAAGTTTTAAAGTTACAAAAAGTAAAAGAAAATAAATCATTTTCTCAGATGCAAAAGTTAACATTTGCTGTGATTATTTTGGTACATGAGTTTGATGGAGATCTAATTTCATTTCTGTTATTGGAAAAAGATCTTGATAAAATTAATTTATTTATTTTACCTTACATCACCATTTTATTGACATCTCTGTGAGAAAGTCAAGATAGGGTCCTGAAGCAGTTAGTTACATGCACAATGAAAGGGTGATGTATTCATCCTCAGCACTTTTCTATCTTTTTCCACTAATATATTTTCCAGGTCCAAAAACCCGGGATCGATGTTTCCACTTTTATACTAATAACATCTATGTCAATTAAGGAAATCAAGACAGTCCCTTCAGATATGTTTACAGACTAACATGAAATATATAGTCCTGGACTGACACTCTCTTCCCAAGTAATTTCCAGGTTGCAGAAAGTAGAAAAGTACAATAACAATCTCTGGGAATCCTTGTTGGGGAGCACTGCATACCTAAACACTCCTGGCAGTTGAATCTTTTTGAATTTAAGGCATACTGGTCTACAAAGTGCTACATAGGAATTGTCTATTAACATATATAATATGTACATAAATAAATAGATATAGAGCCAGAAATAAATCACCTTGAAAAATAAGGACTTTCATACAACAGAAATCATTGATCATTATTTTTACTTAACAAATAGTAAGAGCCAAACTTTTGAAAGTCAACTGAGAAACACATTCTCAGAAACATCTGCTTCTAAATTTCATTATGTGGGAAAGACTATATGTATGAAGTGAAGATACACAAGAATGAAGATAACATTCCAGCACAGGCATTTTCGAAGGCATATCTGAAAATAGTGTGGACCAACCCTGACTTCCAAAATAGATGTATTGCTATTCTGACAATTCTCCTTAATTTTTTTTGACTTCTAGTAGTTTAAAGTTACTGCAAACTTTAAAAACTCCCCTTTACACAATATACCATGGAGTCTTCAAAGAAAAGGGACTAAAGATTGGAGATCAGAGCTAATATTTAATATCTAGGATGTAGACTGTCAATAAACTTAGAAAAGAAGCAGTAGCAGAGTATTGAACACAGGAGAAGCTACAAATTGTAAAGTAGTGGAAATGTCTTATGGAGGTAATTGTTTCAAGGCATACTTAACTTTAGTTCTTATATTATAGATTTATGTACAAATATACAGGGGGGAGTTGTGTCAGAGTTTTGATTCCTGGAACCCACCAAAATCCAGGTAGGTGTGGCAATGTGTCTCTCATCATGGAACTAGAAAGATACCTGTCTACATTAACCTAAACTGAAAATTCTTGTTTAAGTGCAAAAATGTGCCTCAGAAAGGAAGTGGAAGAACATTTGAGTAAAAGCCAGTGGTTTCTGGCACATGATTCTGTGACATGAACATCTATAGATATGTGAACATGTATACGTATATGCACATACCACAAATACATACACATTAAAATAAACAAAACATAATAAATCTTCTGATAAAAAAACCGTTATCCCACAACATCCATATGAGAGTCTGTCAGCAACAATATAGTTAGTCATAAGCATTTTAATGAAAAGTGAAGACCCAATGTGTCTCTCTGTGGGGGAGAGAGCTGAACTCCCAGAAGTACAGACAATTCTGGGACCACAGAGGAGACCACCAATACTGCCCATGTCTGCTCACATTCTTGTTCCAAAAGGAACCTGCTTAGTAATCTCTGGATACAGGAATATAGGGGAAGTCAGTAGCAGGCACCTGTTGGCTTCTGCATGCAACCAGAACCGAACTGAGACAGTCCCAGAGCTCTCTGCACAAAAATCCCCTGTGGGAGAGAGCAGGACCCTCAGGACACTCCTGAAAACTCAGAGGAGACATTTAATTTTTGCCCACATTTCTTACCCAACAGGAAATTGTCTAGTGTCATTTGTGCCCTCTGGACACAGGGACCTAGGAGCAGTCAGGGGCAGGACACTTTCAGTTTCTGCCTGCACCAGGAGCTAAAAGCCAGTTGAAAGGAGCACCCACATACCTTAGAGCAGAGGTAATACAAACTCTTCTGCTACAAGCAACCTGACTGGAGGTTTCAGGTCACACAAACATAGTAGCAGTTCTTGGTTGCAAGATCCAGCTGGAAAACAAAAAACAAAAAATAAAACACAAAACAAAACAAAACAAAACAAAAAACAGGTCTACAGGAGTGCTGACACAAAGGCCTATAGGAGGGTCAAGTCATTGTCAGAGACAGTAAGACAAGTGAGCACCAGAGAAAACCTGATGGCAAGAGGCAAGTTCAGGAACCCAAGCAACAGAAACCAAGGCTACTAGGCATTATCGGGGTCCAGTTCTCACACCAAAGCAAATGATATATATGCAAACACAAAGGGAAAACAAGATTTGGATGTAAAAATCACATTTTTTGATGATGCTGATGATGGAGGCCTTAAGAAGGGCATTGAAGAAATACAGAACAACACAAGTAAACGGGTAGAAGCCCTTAAAGGGGAAACACACACACACACAAAAAAAATCCCTTAAAAATTACAGGAAAACACAAACAAACAGGTGAAGGAATTGAATAAAACCATCCAGGATGTAAGATTGGATTTGAAACAATAAAGATACCACAAAGGGAGACAACTTTGGAGATAGAAAACCTATGGTAGAGATCAGGAGTCATAGATACAAGCATCACCAACAGAATATAAGAGATAGAAGAGAGAATCTCAGGGGCAGAAGATACCATAGAAATCATCAAAAACAATTATCAAAGATAATGTGAAACATAAAAAGCTCCTAGCCCAATACATCCAGGAGATCCAGGACACAATGAGCAGTTCAAACCTAAGGAGGATAGGTATAGAAGAGAATGACGACTCCCAACTTCAAGGACTAGTAAATATCTTCAACAAAAGTACAGAAGAAAACTTCTTTAAGAGAAAGAAAGAGATGCCTATAAATATAAAAGAAGCCTACAGAACTCCAAATAGATTGGACTAGAAAAGAAATTCCTCCTGTCACATAATAGTCAAAACACCAAATGCACAAAAAAGAAAGAATATCAAAAGCAGTAATTGGAAAAGATCAAGTAACATATAAAGGCAGAGCTATAAGAATTACACCAGAATTCTCACCAGAGTCTACGAAGACCAGAAGATCCTTTACAAATGTCATACAGCCTCTAAGAGAACACAGCCCAGGCTACAATTCCAATTACAATTTTACAGTTCCAACCATTTGCCTATGAATTTCATAAAGTCATTGTTTTTGATAGCTGAGTAATATTCCATTGTGTAGATGTACCACATTTTCTGTATCCATTCCTCTTTTGACAGGCATCTGGGTTCTTTCCAGCTTCTGTCTATTATAAATAAGGCTACTATGAACATAGTGGAGCACGTGTCTTTTTTATATGTTGGGGCATCTTTTGGGTATATGCCCAGGAGAGGTATAGCTGGATCCTCAGGCAGTACAATGTCCAATTTTCTGAGGAACCTCCAGAATGGTTGTACCAGTCTGCAATCCCACCAACAATGGAGGAGTGTTCCTTTTTCTCCACATCCTCGACAGCATCTGCTGTCACCTGAGTTTTTGATCTTTGCCATTCTCACTGGTGTGAGGTGAAATCTCAGGGTTGTTTTGATTTGCATTTCCCTTATGACTAAAGATGTTGAACATTTCTTTAGGTGTTTCTCAGCCCTTTGGCATTACTCAGCTGTGAATTCTTTGTTTAGCTCTGAACCCCATTTTTTAATAGGGTTATTTGTCTCCCTGCGGTCTAACTTCTTGAGTTCTTTGTATATTTTGGATATAAGGCCTCTATCTGTTGTAGGATTGGTAAAGATCTTTTCCCAATCTGTTGGTTGCCGTTTTGTCCTAACCACAGTGTCCTTTGCCTTACAGAAGCTTAGCAGTTTTATGAGATCCCATTTGCCGATTCGTGATCTTAGAGCATAAGCCATTGGTGTTTTGTTCAGGAAATTTTTTCCAGTGCCCATGTGTTCCAGATGCTTCCCTAGTTTTTTCTTCTATTAGTTTGAGTGTATCTGGTTTGATGTGGAGGACCTTGATCCACTTGGACTTAAGCTTTGTACAGGGTGATAAGCATGGATCGATCTGCATTCTTCTACATGTTGACCTCCAGTTGAACCAGCACCATTTGCTGAAAATGCTATCTTTTTTCCATTGGATGGTTTTGGCTCCTTTGTCAAAAATCAAGTGACCATAGGTGTGTGGGTTCATTTCTGGGTCTTCAATTCTATTCCATTGGTCTATCTGTCTGTCTCTGTACCAATACCATGCAGTTTTTATCACAATTGCTCTGTAATACTGCTTGAATTCAGGGATAGTGATTCCCCCTGAAGTCCTTTTATTGTTGAGGATAGTTTTAGCTATCCTGGGTTTTTTGTTATTCCAGATGAATTTGCAAATTGTTCTGTCTAACTCTTTGAAGAATTGGATTGGTATTTTGATGGGGATTGCATTGAATCTGTAGATCACTTTTGGTAATATGGCCATTTTTACTATGTTAATCCTGGCAATCCATGAGCATGGGAGATCTTTCCATCTTCTGAGGTCTTCTTCACTTTCTTTCTTCAGAGTCTTGAAGTTCTTGTTGTACAAATCTTTTACTTGCTTGGTTAAAGTCACACCGAGGTACTTTATATTATTTGGGTCTATTATGAAGGGTGTCGTTTCCCTAATTTCTTTCTCCGCTTGTTTCTGTTTTGTGTAGAGAAAGACTACTAATTTATTTGAGTTAATTTTATACCCAGCCACTTTGCTGAAGGTGTTTATCAGCTTTAGTAGTTCTCTGGTGGAACTTTTGGGATGACTTAAATATACTATCATATCATCTGCAAATAGTGATATTTTGACTTCTTCTTTTCCGATCTGTATCCCCTTGACCTCCTTTTGTTGTCTGATTGCTCTGGCTAGAACTTCAAGAACTATATTGAATAAGTAGGGAGAGAGTGGGCAGCCTTGTCTAGTCCCTGATTTTAGTGGGATTGCTTCAAGTTTCTCTCCATTTAGTTTAATGTTAGCAACTGGTTTGCTGTATATGGCTTTTACTATGTTCAGATATGGGCCTTGAATTCCTTTTCTTTCCAGGACTTTTATCATGAAGGGGTGTTGAATTTTGTCAAATGCTTTCTCAGCATCTAATGAAATGATCATGTGGTTTTGTTCTTTCAGTTTGTTTATATAATGGATCATGTTGATGGTTTTCCGTATATTAAACCATCCCTGCATGCCTGGGATGAAGCCTACTTGATCATGGTGGATGATTGTTTTGATGTGCTCAGGCGCAGGGGTCCTGCCGCTCCTGGGTCCTCCCCCACGGGAACCCAGAGGCTGTATACAGTTTCCTCTTGGGCCAGGGATGTGGGCAGGGGTGGGCAGTGTTGGTGGTCTCTTCCTCTCTGCAGCCTCAGGAGTGCCCAGCTGACTAGGCGGTGAGGTCTCTCTCCCACTGGGTTTGGGAGCAGAGAGCTGCTGTGGGCCGGGATCCGAGGGTGTGGGACTTCCGCTTCAGTTCTTCTTAAAAGGATGGGAACAAATATTCATAGGAGGGGATATCGAGATAAAGTTTGGAGCACAGAGTGAAGGAATGGACATTCAGAGCCTGTCCAACATGCATATACATACGCACACACACACACACACACACACACACACAACACACACACAAGCACACACACACACACACACACACACACACACACACACACACCACAACTACATAAGATTGATGATGCTAGGAAGTACATGCTGGCAGGGCCTGGACATAGTTGTCTCCTGAGAGACAAATACAGTGGTGAATTCTTGTAGCAAACCATTGAAGTGAGAACGGGATTCCCATTGGAAGAATTAGTGAAAAGTTTGAAAAAACTGAAGGGACTTGCAACCCCATAAGTACAACAATGCCAACAAACCAGAGCTTCCAGAGAGTAAACCACTACCCAAAGATGGTACATGGACTAATGGACTGAGTCATGGCTCCAGCTGAATATGTAGCAGAGGATGGCTTTATTAAGCACCAATGGAAGGAGAAGCCCTTGGTCCTGCCAAGGCTGGACGCCCAAGTATAGGAGAATGTTGGGGTTTGGGCAGGAAGGGGAGTGGCTGCAGAGGGGAACACCTTTTTCAAGAAGGGGAAGTGGATGAAATAGTGAGCTTACGTCCAGGAAACCAGGAAAGTGAATATCATTTGATATGTAAATAAAAAAAATCAAAAACAAAAAACAAAAAACAAAAAACAAAAAAACAAAAAACCCTTAAAATCTCCCCTCTACCAGATTTAAATTGATTAGAATTCAAAAGCATGGAAACTCAAACTAAAAATAAAATAACATAAAATCAAATAAAATAAAAGTCATACTGTTATGTTTTAAAGTAAAGTACTTTATGGAAAGCCAGAGATAGTGTCCAACTTAATTTATGCCTACAGACACTTTCAAAGTAATAGTAAATATTTCATTGACCATTTTATGTTTTTTAGTAACTTGAGTACATAAAACCCTAGAGAAACAGGAAAAATCTTATTCTATCTCAATTTTATAACCTCTTTCACATAAGAGGTCTGATTTTTTTGTTATGTGCAATGATACAGTACATCAATCCTAATGGGATGTATTACAATCAGAATTCTTAAAGCAAAAAGAAATAAAATGTTTTTTTTTCAGTACACCTATAAGTTGAACTTTCACAAAACATAAACAGGATTATATATATATATATATATATATATATATATATATATATATATATATATGAAAGATAGCTTTGAAAGTACTCCTATGTGCTGACTTGACAAGCAAGAAAACTTTTATGTAGTCAGTGATTTGAAAATGTGTAATTAAGTTTTAGCACTAAAATGAAAAACACTTTGTTTATTCAATAGCAGATTCACCATGAGTACAAAATAAATCAGGTGAATTATTGTACTAGAGGATGAGTAGAGTCTCTTTGTGTAAAGTCAGTAGGTACTGAAGATCTCAAACAAGGTGCATGATCATTTTTGGAGTGATAGTTTATGAACACATTAGGTTTATGACAAGTAATACACTTTCTACTCATATTTCTCCATATCATATTGCTTCATCAAATGCAGAAAGTGGTGAAAATATGGAAGTAGAATACAGAATTTAAAAATCATATAGAAAGAAGCTAAGACTATAAATGTCATGCTCTAATACATAGGCCCACAAAGTCCCTTCTTACTGTTGATGTGTAAGGTTACAACATAGGTAAGGCAACCAAGAATGAGAATGATTTTTGAAATTTTATTTCAATGGTAATATGTATCAGCTGCCTTGGTTTCAATGAGAGAATTTCTCTTATAGGCACCTGTGTTTCAACACTTACTCCCCAACTTGTTATTCTATTTAATAACGGTACAGCAGTTGTAAAAAGTGAAGCTTCACTGTAGGAAGCATGAAATAAAAAGGCTAGCCTATAATGTGATTGGCTTTATCTTGTTTACATTTTACCTAGTCACCAAGTTGTTGTGCATCCATGAGTAAAGCAACCATGGATGTCATATCCAGAAGACACTGATTTGCCCTGGATCTACTTAATCATATATTTGTATACCCTTTTCTACACCCTATTCCTCAATGGTACCTGAGACCTCAGTGGAATCAGATGACATAGATGTTCTATTTATGGCTTCTCATTTATTTTTTCATGACGGTGAGAAAATTAACTTACATTCTGTGCTTCCACATGCCCTTGATATTATCTCAACCAGAATTGGCTCTCTTGAATTGGTTCTGAAATTAGTTAAGGTTTAATAAACAACTCCTGAAAAATAAGGTAAATTACCACTAGATATCTCACTCCCATAAATGTATAACACTGTACTCTTGCACATTCATGATTTCTCTATTCAATTCCTCTACCATCTTTCCAGTCTTTCAGAAATTCCCTTGAGCATTTCAGTCTTTCTTTTCTGTAACACAATGTGAGTTAGCAACATTGTTCACTTGAGAAGAGTACATACAGCGTATCTGAAGCCATGGCTTTAATTCACAGATACACATAAATTGAGTTTGTTGACAAATACCTCTACTCCCAGCATGCTTAACAGAGAAAAAGGATCAGAAATTCAAGGTTATCCCTGTGTACTTAGAAAAAGAAATAAAAATAAAAACAAAACAAATGATTATAAGGACAAATGAATCTTATATATTTCAAAGCAGGTCATCCTTTACAATCATCAAATCTATATTCCAGAATACTATGGTAGTTTGTTAAGCACTGGTGTCAAGGACCATGATCAATAATATGATCATTTAACTGAATGATAAAAACCAGTTGTTTTAGTCAGGGTTTGCAATCCTTTACAAATGTCATGACCAAAAAGCAACTTGGGGTGGAAAAGGTTTATTCAGCTTCCTTCCACATTGCTCTTCATCACCAAAGGAAATCAGGACTGGAACTCAAGCAGGTCAGGAAGCAGGAGCTGATGCAGAGGCCATGGGGGGATGTTACTACTTACTAGTTTGCTTCCCCTGGTTTTTTCAACTTGCTATTTTACAGAACCCAAGACTACCAGCCCAGAGACGGGTAGGGCTGGACCTCCCCCTCTTGATCACTAGATGAAAAAATGTCTCACAACTGGGTCTCATAAAGGCATTTCCTCAACTGAGGCTCTTTCTCTGTAATAACTCTAGCTTGTGTCACATTGACACATAAAACCAGCAGTACACAAGTTTACTATATAAACCTGGACATGTTTCAAGTGCACATACAGGAGTTAGGAAAAAAATGGTTTTTCACTGAGGATCACTGAATCACAGGTGATGCCAAAACTTTTGCCCCAATACCTGGAGTAACTTGTTCTCATGGATGCAGGAACCCAGGTCCAAGCCAGGGGCATGGGTTCCTTCTGGTTTGAACCTGTCCCCAGAATGGACCCTTGTGCACTGTCTCCCTACCCACTCATACAAAACCCAGAAAAGGTCTATTCCCCAGTGCTCTGACACACTAGGGATCACAGAGGAAGTTCAACTCCCAGAACCTATGACACACCCAGGATCACTGGAGCTCTGACAGACCCAAGAACATGGTTGAGGCTACAACATCTACCCTGATGTTCATTGTAACTGGGAGCTAAACAGGAACCGGGGAAGCAGTAACCCTCACCAAGCCAGAGACACAGGTGCCTACTGGCTTCCACCTATGCATGGAACAAACCAAGGGCTCTGGCTCTACACCTACTTCTGAAACACCCAGAGAAAACTTGACTCCCAGTAACTCTAACAAAACAGGATATCCGGAGCTGGGACACATTAGGAATTCTGGATCAGAGAGGCATCATGAATCCCAGGAGCTCTGCTACAGCCAGGATCTCAAGGTAACAAGATCCCAGAATCACAGAATCACAGAGACAGCTAAACTTCCAAGAGTCCTGAAACAAGAGTCTTAGACAACTAGGACAGTTAGCACTAGTGATAACCAGATGGCAAGTGGCTAGTCCAAGACCATAAGCAATAGAAAACAATGAAACTTGACAACATCAGAATTAAGTTCTTCCACCACACCAAGCCCTGGATACTGCAACACACCTAGAAATCAAGATTCAGATCTAAAATCCCATCTCATGTATATGATAGAGGACTTTAAAAGGGACATTACTCCATCAAAGATATACTGGAGAACACAATCAAACAGGTAAGAAAATTGAACAAAACCATAGAGACCTAAAAATAGAAATAGAAACATTAAAGAAAACACAAAGGGAGACAACCCTTGAGATGGAAAACAATTGAAAAAATATCCAGACTCCCAAATGTAAGTATCATGAACTGAACAAAGGGAATAGAAGAGAAAATCTCAGGCATAGAAGACACCATATGAGACATTGATGCAGCAGTCAAAGAAAATACATAAAGCATAAAGCTCCTAACTCAACACTTTCAAGAAATTCAGGAAACAATGAAAAGACTGAACCTATGAATAATTGGTATAGAAAAGAGTGAAGATTCCCAACTCAAACAGCCAGCAAACATTTTCAACAAAACTATAGAAGAAAACTTCCCTACCCTAAAGAAAGAGATGCCCATAAACATACAAGCCTATAGAACACCAAATAGATGGGCCCAGAAAAGAAATTCCTCCTGTCACGTAATAATTAAAACACCAAATTCACAGAACAAAGAAAGAATATTGAAATCAGTAAGGGAAAAAGGTCTAGTAACATGTAAAGGGAAACTTGTCAGAATTACACCAGACTTTTCAACAGAGACTCTAAAGCCTTAAGATCTTGGGCTGATATCATACAAACCATAAAAGAAAAAAACAAACAGGGTTGGGGATTTAGCTCAGAGGTAGAGTACTTGCCTAGCAAGCGCAAGTCCATGGGTTCGGTCACCAGCTCCGAAAAAAAAAAAGGAAACAACAACAACAACAACAACAACAACAACAACAAAACCAAAACCAAAGAGGCTAGCACAGGTTACTATATCCAGAAAAATTCTGAATTAACATAGAGGAAGAAACCAAGACATTCCATGACAAAACAAAATTAAACATTTTTTCCACTAATGCAGATTTATAGAGGATAATGGAAGGAAAAGTCCAACACAAGAAGGAAAACTACACACAAGAAAAATCAAAATCTAATCTTCTCAAAACAAACGCAAATGAAGAGAACCACACAACCATAATTCCATCTCAAAAAGCAAAAATAACAGGAAGCAACAATCACTACTTGTTAGTATTTTTTTTAACATCAACGGACTCAGTTACCCAATAAAAAAACATAGACTTACAGACTGGATATGTAAACAGGACACACCATTTTACTGTATGCAGGAAACACACCTCAGTTATAAAGACAGACATTACCTCAGAGAAAAAGTTGGAAATAATACATTTCGAGCCAAATGTTCCCAAGGAAAAAGCTGGAGTAGGAATTCACTTATCCAATTTAATAGATTTTCAAACAAACAAACAAACAAAAAAAAAGATGCAGAAAGACACAATATACTCATCAAAGGGAAAATCCACCCTGAGGAACTCTTAATTCTGAACATCTATGCCCAAATAAATGCATGGGCACTCACATTTGTAAAAAAAAAAAATCATTACTGAAACTCAAACACATTCAACCACACACAATAATAATAGGAAATTTTAACACCCGAGTCTCACCAATGGACACATCATCGAAATGGAAACTAAATAGGAACATAGTAAAACTAACAGAAATTTTGAACTAAATGGACTCAACAGATACCTACAGTACCTATATTGTTTTGTTTCACCCTAAAACAAAACAATATACACTCTTCTCATCACCACACAGTTCTGACTCCAAAAGTGACCATATAATCAGACACAAAACAAGTCTCAACCAGTACAAGAAGATTGAAATTATTCCACACATTTTATCATATCACCAAAGGCTACGGCTGGTTTTCAACAACAAAAACAAGAGAAAGACCACATGCACATGAAAGCTGAAAAATGGTCTACTCAATGATAACTCATTCAGAGAAGAAATTAAAGACTTTTTCGAATTTAATGAAAATGATGGCACAATATTACTAAAACTTATGGGAGACAATGAAGGCAGTGCTAAGAGGAAAAGCTCTAAGTGCTTCCATAATAAAATTGGAGAGAGCATACAAGAACAATTTAACAGCACATCTCAAAGCTCTAGAGCAAAAAGAATAAAATACACCTAACCAGAGTAGAAGCAGTAAAGAATCAAACTCAGGGCTGAAATCAACCAAGTAGAAACAAAGAAAATTATACAAAAAATCAACACAACCAGGAGCTGGTTCTTTGAGAAAATCAACAAGATAGATAAACCCTTATCCAGAATAACCAGAAGGCACAGAGACAGTACACAAATTAATAAAATAAGAAATGAAGATGGAGGCATAAAACAGAAACTGAAAAATTCAAAAATTATCTGATCCTACTACAAAAGTAGTAGTAAAGTGACCGCATACAAAATTACCTAAATCAAATTAGTAGCTTTCATCTACTCAAAGGATAAAAAGACGGAGAAAGAAGTTAGAGAAATGACACTCTTTACAATAGTCACAAATAAAATGAAATATCTTCATATGATGCTAGTTAAGCAAGTGAAAGATCTGTATGACAAGAACTTCAAGTCTCTGAAGAAATTGAAGAAGACCTCAAAAGATGGAAAGATCTCCCATGCTCATGGATTGGCAGGATTAACATACTAAAAATGGCTATCTTATCAAAAGCAATATACATATCCATTGCAATTCCCATCAAAATTCCAAATAAATTCTTCATAGACACAGAAAATGAAATTCTACAATTTATTTTTAATTTCACAAAACCCTTATAGAAAAACTGTTCTCAACAATAGATGAACTTCTGAGGAAATCAGTATCTCTGACCTCAAGCTTTCCTACATAGCAATAGTGAAAAAACTTGCATGGTATTGGTAAAGAGACAGACAGGTAGGTCAATTGAATACAACAAAACACCAAAAAAAAAAAAAAAAAAAGAAAGAAAAAAAAAAAAAAAAAGAAAGAAAATTCCACATACTTTTGGTGACTTGATCTTTGACAAATGAGCCAAAACCATCCAGTGGAAAAAAAAAGCATTTTCAATAAGAGGCATCAGTTCAACTGGCAGTTGCCATTTAGAAGAATACAAATTCACATATTCTTATCTCCTTGTACAAGGGCCAAGTCCATGCGGATCAAAAGCCTCCACATAAAACCAGATACAATGAATCAAGTAGAAAGGAAAGTGGGAAAGAACCTCAAACACATTGGCATAGGGGGACATTTCCTGAATAGTATTCCAATGGCTTATACTCAAAGATCAGCAACCTACAAATGGAACCTCATAAAATTGAAACACTTCTGTAAGGCAAAGGACACTTTCAATATGAAAAAATGACAACACCCCGATTGCAAAAAGATCTTTACCATCTGGTAGAGGGCCAATATCCAAACTATACAAAGAACTCAAGAAGTTAGAATGCAGTGAACCCAATAATCTCATTAAAAAGTTGAGTACAGAGCTAAACAGAGAATTCTCAAACAAGGATTCGGGAATGGCTGAGAAGATATTAAAGAAATGTCCAACAACATTTAGTCATCAGGAAAATGCAAATCCAAACAACCCTGAGATTCCAGCTCACACCAATCAAAATGGCTAAGATCAAAAATTCAGGTGAAAGCAGATGTTGGCAATGATGTGGAAAAAGAACAACAATCATTTCTCCATTGCTAGTAGAATTGCAAGCTGGTACAACCACTGTGGAAATCATTCTGGTGGTTATTTAGAAAATTGTACATTGTACTATTGCAGTAAAATTTGAAAATTGGCAGTTTCCCTGTTACTTCTACCCCTGATGGCTTGTTACCATGCCTGCTAACCTCATGTTCCTTGGGCTGAGCTACTGTGGCCCACATACACACTAGGTCCAAGAATTCTATAGCCTAACAGGGTTCCCTGTCACAGACTCTGTTCACACTCCCAACTACCCAGTGAAATCATTAGTCAGCAAACTGGAACCCAACAATAATATTTATGTGTTAAGTGCTCAAAGTACAATATAATCACACAATTACCTTATGAGCAATCGAAAAGGATATAAACCGTCCAACTAGATAAAATATAGTTTGCTCATCTAGAAACACAAAATCTTGTACACATCCATCCCTTAAGAATATTCATTACAACCTGTAAATGTGCAGAGAGAAATCTTAACATCTGTCTCCATGTTCTGTTGGCTGATCTATCCTCTCGATCCATTCTCCTCCTCTTCTAAAACTTTCCTCCCGATCATTTTTCCTTCTCATCCAATGATAGGCCTTGTCCTGTCTTATCCCTACCTTCACCTGCATAATGACACCGACCTACAGAGTACTACCTGAGGATTCAGCTATACCATTCCTAGGAATAAACCAGTAAGGTACTCCAACCTATGACAAGGACACATGTTATGCTCATAGCAGACTTATTCATAATATCCAGAAGCTGGAAATAACCAAAATGTCCTCCAATAAAAGAATGGATACAGAAAATGTGGTACATTTACTCAATTGAATACTATTCAAAGATTAAAAACAATGACTTCATAAAAATGAATGGATCTCGAAAATATCATCCTAAGTGAAGTAAGCAATTCACAAAAGAACACTCATGGTATGTATTCACTGATAAGTTGATATTAGCCCAAAAGTTCACAATGCCCATGATTCAATTCACAGACCATATTGAGCTTAGGAGGAAGGAAGATCAGGGTGTTAATTTTTCAGTCCTGCCTTGAGAGGAAAACAGGATCATCACAGGAGATGGAAGGAGAGGGGTACCTGGGAGGGAGAGAGAAGGTGAGAAAATAAGTGTCAGTTACTAAGGTGAATAGGAAAGAGTTACAAAAGGTCAGGAAATGGAACAAAAATATGTGGCAGGGTTTAGAGGGATGAATGGTGTCAATCATCAGACTGAGCTCAGGGACCTCTGCGGGGGAGCTGCAGAAGGACTAGAGGAGCAGAGGGGTATTGGAAGCCCATAGGAAGAACAATGGCTGGCTGGACCACACAGACCTTCCAGAGACTAGACCACCAACCACAGAGTGTAAAGGGAGGGTACATATGTATCAAAGAACATGAAGCAGCAGACAGCTTGCCTATAAATAGTGGAAGGGGAGACCCTTGGTTGTGTGGAATTTTGATGCCCTGGGAACACCCTCATAGATGCAAAGGAGAGGGTGGGAGGGTTAATGTGGTGTAGAGGGTTTGTGGAAGGGTAAGTACAATGTGAGATAGCATTTGAGATGCAAATGAAGGAAATGATTAAGAAACATTCATAATTTTTAGTCATCAGGGAAATCAAATCAAAATGACCCTGAGATTCTACCTCCCACCAGTCAGTATGGCTAAGATCAAAAACTCAGGTGACAACAGATGCTGATGAGGATGTTAAGCAAGAGGAACCCCCTTCAATTGCTGGTGGGATAGTAAGCTGGTTCAACCACTCTGGAAAACAGTCTGGTGGTTCCTCAGAAAATTAGAAAAAGTTCTACCTGAGGACCAAGCTATACCATTCCTGGGTATATACCTAAAAGATGCTCCAACATATAACAAGGATACATGTTCCTCTATGTTCATAGAATCCTTATTTATAATAGCCAGAAGCTTGCAAGAACCCAGAGGTCCTTCAACAGAGTAATGGATACAGAAAACGTGGTACAGTTAGACAATGTAGTACCAATCAGCAACTAAAATGAATGAGATCATAAAATTCACAAAAAAATGGATGGAATTTGACAATAGTATTCTGAATGAGTTATCCCAATTACAAAAGAACACACATGGTATGCACTCACTGATACGTGGGTATAAGCCAAAAAGAATTTTGCAATACCCACCATACAACTCACAGACCATGTAAAACACAAAGTGTGCATTCTACAGTCTTATGCAGAAGTGGTTCAAAAATAATCTTGGGAAATAGAGGGAGAGGGGGATCTGGATGAGAGAGAGTGGAAAGGGAAAGTGGGGGCAGTTCAAATAAGAGAGGAGACGGGGTAGAAGTACAGAGGGTTAGGGATTTAAAAGGAGATGTGTAGCAGTGAAGAAGAGAAAGTCCATCCTAGAAAGTCTCAGAGGGGAATGCAAGAACTTCCCAGGAATCAACAGAGAGGATATTAGCTAAATTTCCTAACAAAAGGAAATAAAACCTGTAGAGACCATATCCAATAGATAGGCATGGCCCTCAGTTGAGAGATGGGGCCACCCACTCACGTCAAAAATATGAATCCAGAATTCCTTTTGTTAAAAGGAAATTCAGGGACAAAGACTAGAGCAGAGACTGAAGGAAAGGCCATCCAGAGACTGCCCCACCTAGTGATCCATCTCATCTGCAGACACAAACCCAGACAAGATTGCTGATGACAAGAATCATTGGCTATCAGGAGCCTGGAATAGCTGTCATCCAAAAGGCTCTGCCATATCTTGGTCAATACAAATCCAGATGCATGCAGCCAACCATCTGAGGGAGAGCAGGGACCACAATGGAGACATTATGGCAAAGACTGAAGTAGCTGAAGGGATTTGAAACCCCACAGGAAGAACAACAATATCAACCAACAAGACTCCCTTTCTCCCGCAAAGCTCTTATGGACAAAACCACCAATCAAAGAGTACACTGGGAGTAGGGACGAAGAATCCCATGACTTTAGCTGTATGTATAGCAGAGGACTGCCTTATAGGGCATCCTGGGAGAGGAGGCCCTTGACCATGTGGAGGTTTGATGAACCAAATATGTGGGACAACCTCCTGGAGTCAGGGCAAGGGATAAGGTATAGAGGGTTTGTGGCAGAGAAAATGGGAAGGGGGCTAACGTTTGGAATGTAAATAAAATAACCAATAAAATGTTCTGTAATGTATAATCAAATACACATACAAACTCTGTCACAGGCACAGTCTTTCAACAATACTTTGTGTGTTTCTTTTAAAATAATAATTTTTTTGTGGCTCACTGTGGATCTTCCAAATGCCCCACAACTGACTGATAGACATATGAAAAGTAATTGAAACTGTTTTTTGAGCCTGTAACTGTAAGTCTCCTATAATCCAGAAAGCATATTATGTATGCCATCTGCTCCCAAGTCAGGACAATGGCAGTCTGCCATATAGTGCCAGCAATTGCAAAAACACAGAATGAGATCTAGATTTTGTTGAGCATGGTGCTAAGCCTTGCATTAATGAATCTGCATGTTGTTTTGTCTGATGGAAAAAGCATGTTGTTGCAAGGTCATTTGCCTATGGAAAAGAAAGAAAGAGCACTTGCTGGTATTGGGCCCATGAACAACAGTGAGTTGAATATTACGTAGTCATTCACAGAGAGGATCATACTTTCGTTCAATGCTGCAATAACCTTCTGTGCAAAATTGGAATAATGTTACTGTCTTCCATGTTTAATGGAAGACATTAATTGGCTGGAAGACATATATTTAATTTTTAAGCAATGTTAAAAATTGTGAAGAGGATCTCAGCAATTCTGTAACATCCAACTATTTTAAAACTCTATTTTGGCGTCACTGTTATTTATTTATAATAACTTGAGGTTCTCATGAGGCTTTCTATTTGTTGAGTGTAGTAATAAAATTTGTTTTCAAGTTTTAAACTCAAATTTTTCCTGATACATCTACATGAAGATTCTACATTTTTTTTTATAATTTTCTCCAACATACCATGTATGCTGCTCATTCCCACACTTACCATACCCTAACCTCTGCAACATATCCCCTTCCACAAATCTTTACATATATTCCTTTTTGTAGGAATCTGTGTATTTACCCACTGCCATCTATCTGTGTAACCATGCACTTAAAAATGAAGGAAAGGTTATTCAGAGATTGCCCATCTGGGAATCCATCCCACACACGGCCTCCAAAGCTAGTCACTATTGCTAATGCCAAGAAGTGCTTGCTGATAGGAGCCGACTATGGACATCTCCTGAGAGGATCTGCCAGAACCTTACTAATATAGATGAGGATACTTAGAGCTAACCATCAGACTGAGCATGGGGATCCCAATGGGAGAGGTAGAGAAAGAACTGAAGGAGCTGAAGGGGTTTGCAACCCCATAGGAAGAACAACAATATCAATCAACCAGACCTCCCACAGCTCCCACGGGCTAAACCAACAACCAAAGAGTATACATGGAAGGATCCATGGCTCCAGCTACATATGTAGTAGAGGATGGGATTGTATGGCATTAATAGGAAGAGAAGTCCTTGGTCTTGTTAAGGCTCATTTCCCCAGTGTAGGGGAATCCCAGGGTTTTGAGGTGTGAGTGGGTGGGATGGAGAGAGAGAATCATCATAGAAGCAGGGGTTGATGGGATGGAAGACGGGAGGACTGAGAAAAAGGATAACATTTGAAATGTAAATATATAAAATATCCAATAAAAATATAAATTCGTAAAAATTATATTCCTTGGAAACAGATGTGCTTTACAGTTGTTCACAACTAAAGACAATGGTTCCTGTGTCCCATAATCTGTCAGACTATCAGAGATAATTTGTATTAATACTGTGAACCCATCTTCATTTCTTGACTGATATGACATTGAAGACTTATGTAGGCTTATTGCAGGTTCAGGTATCCATAGGATTCATCTGTCTAGAAGGTGAAATTTTAATCATTGAGCAGGCACATTTCTCACAGTCATCAGTGAAAATGTTATTTTTATAATAGAACTAAGATATACAAGACATAAGAATAAATTATGAATTATGAATTCAATAAACATGTCATGTGGAATTCTTTTTCTAAGTCCAAAAAAAAAAAAAAAACTGAATTCACCATCCTAGAAATTTGTATTTTCTGTTAAATCAAACAAAATGGACCAAGTTGACCCCAACACACATTATTTCACTGCAAACAAACATGAAAGAAAAATATAACTTTAAAGAATATTTCTGCAATGAGTGGCTGAACTGCAGCTAGCTAAGTTAGGAACTTCAATAAATTGAAGGTGGATCTTTGCTCAAATCATGTTGAAATAAGAAAAACACTGACCTTTAATCAATCAAGTATCTTTGGACACCATTTTCATTTTGCATAAAAAATGCACAATTTTTTAATCTCAAATAAAATCTTGTGGATACCTTAAACCTCTATTGCTAGAATCATGTATTTTTACAATATTTCAATATTTCTCTTTCACTATCTCTTGCATGGAATGTTTATTTTTTCACTTTGTCAATTTCATTCCAGTGTCTAGTTTGTACTTGCTAGCTCAAGATCAATTATCTGACAGTGCAGTTAATGTTTGTGACACCTTTATTGAATGTTAATCTTCTGTGGTAAATATTTGCTCACTACTCTAAGAAAGGGGAGAAAATCAGAAAATCATTTCATTAGCATTCAAAATGGTATAATCCAAACACAGAATACTCAGAAATAATCAATAGCTTTTTTTTTATATTTCTTTGTCAACAGAAAATTTATTTGCCTATCTAACAGTGATATCCACAAATTGGTTCTTGTCTTAGGGACAATGGATATTGCTGGGAAGTGACACCAAGACCACAGCAACTCTTATAAAGGGTGACTATTATTTGAGGCTGGCTTACAGGTTTGGAGGCTCTCCATTAGCATCAAAGTGGGATCTTGGCAGCAATCCCAGGAGGTATAGTATAGGAAGAGCTGAATGTTCTCCATCATAATCTGAAGGTTGACTGGAGGCAGTTAGGAGAAGAGACTGAAAGCACACTCCACAGTGACACATTTCCTGAAACATCACCATACCTACTCCAACAAGACCATACTTCCTAATTGTGTCAGTCCCAGGGCCAAACATATTCACACCACCAATTTTTACTCCTTGACCTTCATAGGGTGTTCAAATACTTGAGTTTATGGGAATCATGCCTACATATAAAATAATGCAAAAATACATTTAGTCCAACTTCAAAAGAACACATGGTTTATAGCTGTCTCAACAATGTGAAAAGTACAAAATATGTTCTGAGAGTCATTCAATCATTTAAATTTGTACCCTGAAAAATCAAAATCAAAGAGCAGATCACATTCCTCCAGCATCACAGGAAATGCATTGCCATTCACAAACATCATGGTGAGGAAATATTGGACCAAAGCAAAACCAGAAGAGTTGGGAAAAAAATCATAACTCTGTGTCTCCAAGTCTGCTGTCTAACTCTACCTAGGACAAGCCTTGGTTTTGAGGTTTCTGAACTACAGGGTGTTGGAGAGCAGTGAAACAAATGATTCAAAGTCAAACAGTGGGTTGCAACCTGCCAACCTATCTTCTGTTAAAAGCTTCTTTCCAGATTGCTCTTTCTATGTTTCCATTTCTCTGGAGATATTCAGATAGTTCTCTGCTCCAAACACATTTAACAATTATAAAAATGAGAGAGTTGGACCCCTCCCGAAATTATCATTACTACTATCCCCTGGACTGGACCTAAATTCCCTCTGTCCCAAATTGACTATGAACTCAGAAATCTGCATAAGATTGTACCTGTGTATATTTGTATATTTTCCACAATCTGGCTCTGTTTCTTCAGCTATGTGAAGCTACTTATATAATTTATAGTGCATCCTTACATTTGCAAGTTGAAAAATCATGCAATTTTAAAATAATAATTTCAGAATTCTTTCCAATAGCCTTAAGGAAGGTCAGAATGTTCTACCATTTTGCTGAGATATAGACATGTCTTTGCCTCCTGGATTTGCATTGTCTCTGATTATCATGGAGTCATTACCCTTGGCAGAATGGACATTCCTCTAAGTAGAAACAAGAAAATATGTACACTATATTATACAAACAAACTTTATGCCCATAGTAACATCAATATTTTTGGAGATCCATGCCATGCTGGCTTTGTTCTAAGGGCAGCAACCATGACCATGTCAGACAGGTCTCAACTTATTTCTGTTTAGATTAATGCTGTGAGAAACTTTTATTCTCTTTGACTGGTTCCACTTCCCTTAGGAGCTTTCTATAGCAGGTGTCCTATGGTTCTGGCTTCTTGAATATTTTGAAGGATGTGAGCAAATCCAACTTTACAGCTTCTTCCAATATCTGGGATCCACATATGACCTTCTGAGCTGTCTCAAAAGGCTTAGATTACTTCTAAAACTATTCCCTCTGTAGCACTCTGGGCTCTGGTTCATTCCACTCTATTGTTAATGCTGTTCTTTATGGTCAACTTATGATGCCGGCATCTAGAATATGCTGGGAACTTCTGATGCAATGAGGCGTTAACAAAAACCTTTCATAGGTTCCCTTCATGGTAACAAGGCTCAACTTCTTTGAAGAACCTCTTCAGTCCTTTACCAATGGTCTTTCCTGGCCTCTCACAGTACCAAGCCTATCACCTGTTCTCCGTGACCTCTTCATACTTTCAAAATCACTACCATCTAGGTGACTCTTACACATGACTTAAGTCCAGGTATAGTTCAAATTGTAAACATGACTATCTCTCGAACACAGCTTTTTGTTCTCTCACAAAATACTTCTAGATGGTTTTATTTCCATGATGCTGGTCTCTTCTGAATCACCACTAATTTCTTAGCTCTAGATAACCAGCCGCTGTTGTCTCTGCAGTCCTGTCTATACTTGCCTTTGAAGCCAGAACTACCTGGCCAAAATTGCTGAGTTCTGCTGCTTGCTGGAGCTGGAACACATCTCTACTGTTCTATCACAAACTTCATTGCTTAATCTTGGATATCCTGGAACTTGCTCTGTAAACTTACCTTTAACTGAAATCTTCATGCCGCTGCCTTCTAAGTTCTAAGATTAAAATTGTATAACACGACACTTGGACCTAGGCTTTTTCTATTTAGAAATTGCTATATAGCAGACTGGCCTTGAACATAAAGATCTGCTTGCCTCTGTCTCCTGTGATTAAAGGTGTGTACCACCATGCATGGGCCTAAACTTTTCATGGCTAAAATTTTACAAGATGCAGATCAACAGTCTGTGTTTTCTATTACTAAATTGTTGTTCATTCCAGATTAAAAATATAGATTAAAACAATAACTAGTAAACAATAAGCATTGCTCTGAGATTAGCAATTTTTAATTTGTTTTTCACCTTGAACACAGTATTCGGCTCAATTTTACTTCTTGGTGCCAATTCATTACATTAACCCCACGTTTTGTACATTTTCTTTTTAGTTTGCTATGCTTGTTCAAAACAATTTTACTGAGAGTAAAGGAGGAAATAAAGTCTATTCTGGACATTTCTGAGACTTCCTTTGTAAACTCAATTAATCTGTTTCTCTTTGCCTTACACTTAGCCTCAAGCAGACTCTTCATAAAAGGGGAAGAGCAGTCACATTGTTTAGCAAAATAGCACAAAAGCAGTCTCTAGGAAACACACTAACACTCTGCCGGCAAAACCACTAGTATGATCCATTAAGCCACACTTAAAATATACCACTGCTTCCCAAATTCAAAGTCCACAAATCCACATTTCTCTAAACAAACTCTTGGTCAGGCCAATGGCAGCAATAACCTCCTCCATGGTACTAACATTTGCCTTAGGATTTCCATTGCTGTGAAGAGGCACAAAGACCAAAGCAACTTTATAAAGGCAACACAAAATTGAAGTTAGTTTACAGGTTCAGATGTTCAGTGTAATAAAATAAACATTATAAAACCTGGCATGGGATTTCTAGCAAACTTTGACCATTTAAGTTCTCATATTAAAGATTCATACAGCCTTTATATTTTAAATATGTCTTAGGTAGCCAAATAGTCTGGCAATTGTCTATCCTCAATTTTGTTAGAATCTATTTCTCTATCAACAGCATGACATCATTACATACAATTTACTAAGTTATATCTGGGATGTGCTTAGCTTTTAGCTGCTAGCCCACTTGGACACATTTTCTTTACTCCAACTCCATGGTGGCTCTCTTACCCCCTCCTGCATTATCATTTTTTCATGGTAGCTTCATCTCTCCTTTTCTTGTCATCTTCCCTTTGACCTAAGCCCATGAAAAGTGAACCCCAGTTGTCTGTCTTCTGCCCAGCTATTGGTTTCCAACATCCTTTTTTTTTTTTTACATATCAGCATTAACTTGGGGATAGTTTCCCCATAGCTACTATAGATTCCACGTTTTATGGGGCCAAACATAGCATTAAAATAGACAGTGAAAGGAAGAAACAACAATTCTCCCTTTTATTCCATAAAAGGCTCTTCTCTCTCAAGTATAAATTGAATATAATTATGACAATCATTTAAAATATAATGTATGATATATACTTATATAACATCATAGTTGGTAATTTCTATAAACTATTCTATCATGTCTCCTAACATAATGAGTTTATAATTTTATACCTCAATCATGTTTGATTTTAACTTGCATTACTATCTGAAAATCATCACTTCAAATCCAGAATATCTTCTTTAATGTTACACAACTTAAGTTTTATTATAAGGCTTTAACTAGTCTTCAAACCTCTCAGAGATTTGAGAAGGAATTAAATATTGCCTCAATCTGTAGAAAGCACAAAATTTGCATGTGTCAGAAAAAACTGACCACATGTACAGTCCCCAATATTATTTATAATCCTGGAGCATCAATTTTCAGTCTTCGGGTCCAGAAGGTCTGATAGACCTTAAATGAGACAGGAATTATGAAGAATTGTCTTGCCTTGCCTTCCTTGGCAGTGCTTAGTGGTCAACTATCCTGTGCCTTTTTATCTTTTTCGGACAACATTCTGTCTGCAGATACTATTAGGATATTTCTTGACTAATGATTAGCTTGTCACATTTGGAGCAACTCTACATGGAGCTATTGACATTCAGTACATTCTTTAAAGTGTACTGGAGTATACTGGCATGAGCAGATTTGAATCATAATCAATAAATTTTTAAATAATGAAATAATGTTAAATACTATAATCCATGGATCTTGGACTCTTTTGTAAAAAGACCATCTATTTATATTACATAACTTAATTGTTAAACATTGATATTTTTAGTTTTGTACTGTATACATAATCTTAAAAACACTATATTATAATTAACTAATTTAGAATCAAATACGACTATAAGTTTATTATCTAACTATTAGCTTGTACTACTTATCTAAAGAGTTTGAAATAACAGCTACTAAAATTTCTGGAGCTAAGCCTTTTATTCTTAATTTGTTATATAGGTACAATGCCTATCTAAGAGTATCAAATTACTTTTAAATTTTGTATCAACATACAGAGATTTATACCAACAGAAATCTTATATGTGTATCAATAACCAAAATTCTGTAACAAAGTAGGAAATTATAATCTTAATTCGGTATCAAAATATAAATATTTTTACTAATGTAAGATGATTATGGCCAAAAATGTTTAGTTTAAGAGGAAAGAACCCAGATGCCCTTCAACAGAGGAATGGATACAGAAAATGTGGTACATCTACACAATGGAATATTACTCAGCTATCAAAAACAATGACTTTATGAAATTCATAGGCAAATGGTTGGAACTGGAAAATATCATCCTGAGCGAGGTAACCCAATCACAGAAAAACACACATGGTATGCACTCATTGATAAGTGGCTATTAGCCCAAATGCTTGAATTACCCTAGATGCCTAGAACAAATGAAACTCAAGACGGATGATCAAAATGTGAATGCTTCACCCTTCTTTAAAAGGCTAACAAGAATACCCTTGGCAGGGAAGAGAGAGGCAAAGATTAAAACAGACACAGAAGGAACACCCATTCAGAGCCTGCCCCACATGTGGCCCATGCATATACAGCCATCCAATTAGACAAGATGGATGAAGCAAAGAAGTGCAGGCAGACAGGAGCCGGATGTAGATCTCTCCCGAGAGACATAGCCAGAATACAGCAAACACAGAGGCGTATGCCAGCAGCAAACCACTGAATTGAGAATAGGACCCCCGTTGAAGGAATCAGAGAAAGAACTGGAAGAGCTTGAAGGGACTCGAGACCCCATATGTACAACAATGCCAAGCAACCAGAGCTTCCAGGGACTAAGCCACTACCTAAAGACTATACATGGACTGACCCTGGACTCTGACCTCATAGGTAGCAATGAATATCCTAGTAAGAGCACCAGTGGAAGGGGAAGCCCTGGGTCCTGCTAAGACTGAACCCCCAGTGAACTAGATTTTTAGGGTGAGGGCGGCAAGGGGGGATGGGGAGGGGAACACCCATAAAGAAGGGGGGGGAGGGGATGCTATGCCCGAAACCGAAAGGGAATAACACTACGACATGTATATAAGAAATACTCAAGTTAAAAAAAAAAAGGCAAAGGAAAAGGAAAAAAAAAAGTAAATTTAATGACACATCTTTATTTTTCTAATTACTTAAAATAATACAATATGCCCCTTTTCTTCCTTTTAACTCTTTTTCCTTTATCTAAGAAAAAAAGGATAGAGAAAAGTAAAGGAAAGATAGATATATCTGAGTCTAAATAGTAGATTTAATTTTCTTCCTTTCTAAAATGTAAGCATTTTAAAATTATCTTTTTAGATGGTAACATATCTATAGTTTATAAAATAACCAAAACCAGTAACCCAAATCCAAGGTATCAGAATAACAACCCTTTATCAATATTTTCTGTTGAATTAGGGTGAAGAATTCCTTTCCTAGGGAGTGAGGCAAATTGTAAATAAAATGGTTAGTTTTATAAGCTATCTGTAGCATTTGTTGTCTGTCCCTGTATGGTTCCATATGCTCTGGACCCATATGAAAGCATGGCTGAACTGAGATCATCTATGATCAGCCATTGTTTCAAAGCTGTTTTGGAAGCAAGTCTCTCAAAAGAGCATCAAGTAAAGCAGGATCAGTATGAAAGCTGGAACAGTAAATCATTTTTAGCATTCTTGTGTTGTTAATCTTGATACAGTTGCATTCTTGGTGTGTTATTCTGTAATATATGGAACTTGTAATGCATATATATTTATATAAAAATATTCCTATGGATTGCGTAAGGTGTAAAGATCAAGTAACAATGAATTTCTGCCCCTTGTTTGAGCAGGAGAAAGGCAACTGTCCTTTTCTGACTTAGTTTGATCAATATCCAAATTGTAATAAATGTTTAATCATGCCATTGAGGAGTCTATAAATAACAAGATTTATTGGCTATGTACAACTGACATGTTGGTTGGAGAAATTTTTATGTCTCAACTTCTCTCCCAAAGTAATATGCCCTTAGTCCAGCAACCCAAATTTGATTGATTAAATTCAGCAGCCTCTTTCATTTTAGGCCCTCTTTACTTTGGTCTCTCTAACAGAGGATTTTTAAAAGCATTGATAACATCCAAATTATAACCACCTTCATCATGATAATTGAAATAATTAAAAACAACTAAAACAATTTAAATTATTTATTGAGATAAGATTTTTCTTTGTAACCTGAGCTGACACATATTTTCTTTTATAGATTATGTTTGCTTTAGATTCACAAGGCACCTGTATTCACAACTTTTTTTTTCTGTTTCCCTACATATTGAAGTCAAAGGCCTAGATTTATTTATTCATCCAAGTATACATGAAAACACTTAATGAAATACATTTATTTTCCCTTCCATCCTAAAAAAAAAAACAATTTTTATCTATTCCTCCCTTCTATAGAAATTTATTTCTCTGTGGAATATAAATATATGCCCTTTTTTATATAAACTGAATTGATTTTTTTCTGTGCATTTAACTTCAATTTAATTATCATCTACTCACTGTGAAAGCCTACTCTCAGGCCATCAATGTGTCAAATGTCAGCTGAGCAATTCCAAAATTCCCACTGAGCCCACATATAAATAACCCAGTAGCTTCTGATAGTATTGACTTTCAAATTTTTCATTAATATTTTTATTACTATCATGATTAGGCCTGCTCTCTGTTTTCTGAATAGCCTGCAATCATTTTCCATCAGGGGCACCCAGCATGTGAGGCTTAATGTTTCAACATAGAAGCATTTTTTAAATTTTATTTTTCTTACATATTTTATGTATTTATATTTCAAGTGTTATCCCCTTTCCCCCTTCTCCCATACCACCTCCTCATCCATCCTGCTTCTTTGAGAATGCTCCCACTCCCACCTACCCACTTGTACCTCAATCCCCTCGCATTCTCCTACATTGGGAAAAGGCGCCTTCACAGGACAAAGTTTTCTGTCCTATTGATGATTTTAAAAAGGCTTCTGCTGTATTCCCAGCCCATTGTTAACTGTTTCTGGGTGAGCATGGAGGTGTAGCTGTGTCCTACCTTAAACTTTAAACCCCAGAATTATGCAGCGCAATTTAGTACAAATTTTGTGCTAGTCCTATACCAGAATGGAGCAGGGGAAAAAAAAACACTTAAGAAACCAGTTTTACTTTGTATATATTTTATCCTAATCCTGAACCCATGCTACTTGGGGAAAAAATACATTCAGTTGCTGTTAAGAAACCAATTCTCCTCAAATCCTAATCTTAAAGGGCTAGTGTGTTTTCCATTTGGAAATCTCAAATTAATCTGATTAAAGTGAGTTTTTGCTTCACATTTTGCAGCATATGTAGGAAAGTAAATATTATAAACCTGGCATGGGGATTTTCCTCCCTTCATTTATGTTCTCTGATTATAGACAATCACTGAATCCCCGCCCCCAGGAAGCTAGGAGGAGAGTATCAAAGCCATACCCACATTCCCTGAAATAAGGCTACACTTCCTCCAACAAAGACATGACTCCTAATAGTACCACTTCCTGGGCAAAGGTAATCAAACCACCACAGCTTTCTATGGCTCTCTGTCTCAACAGTCGTGTGTGTGTGTGTGTGTGTGTGTGTGTGTGTGTGTGTGTGTGTGTGTGTGTGTGCGTGCCACCAAGCCCCATGCGCACCACACACACACACATACAGAAACACAGAAATAACTGTTTAACCTTCATCTTCCTCTTGAGGAAGGTTTTGATGCAGGTTTTGTCATTTCAAGCTCATTGCCAAAGAGTCTACAAAAATCTTTCCATATGTGCAATTTCAGATCAACTTACTTATCCATCAATCTTTTATATAGGCATGACTGGTATCAAACCTTATTTTCTTGATAATCAATAAGGTTAAATTGCTATTACCACATACTTAAGACTACTTGTATGTTAAAGAAATATCATTTCTGATTTTTATGTCTCCTTGCTTTCTGTTTTGGTTTGTTCATCTCTTCTTATCAGATATTTGTTTTGAAAGTACTTTTCCCCATCTTGAAGGTGGTTTTTCCTTGTGTTACTTGCTTTTTTGCTATCTTTGAAGTTTTTCAATTTCCTGGAATTCCACTTAATTTGTTATACTTTGGGTTCAGTATCTCTCTCTCTCTCTCTCTCTCTCTCTCTCTCTCTCTCTCTCTGGTATATATATATATATAAATATATGTTTATATAAATAAAATAATATATAAATATATAATATATAAATATATATATATATAAAATTTAAGTTAAAATATGTTAAGGTTAACAATATGGTAGTGTACATCTCTAGTCTTCTAAAACCAAAACCCAGAATAAGCTAAGATTTTGAACTATTTGTAAATACTAGAAAGGTAATTTAGTTAACAAATTGGTTCAGACATATGTATGACATCAATCTATGAAAATATTAAGCCTTATCTTATGAAGTTGCATGTATTATAACAGGCTTGATTATAAATATATTAATGACTCTTGTTATTCCAATAGTCTTATTTCTTTTGTCCACACAATCATGAAATATTTACTTTTAATTCATTTATTAATAATTATTTTAGTAAATAATTATCATTTTTGCATTCAAGAAAATTTATTGTGCTTATTGATGAGTTTATGTAGTGCTGGAATTTGGTTATATAATGGGTGAATGAATATTATATTGTTAATAGATGGCTTATTTCTATAAAGTGTTGGTCATACAATCATAAGTACCTGCATTAGGATCCATAGCAACCACCTTAAAACAAGTCTGGCCTTACATAAATAAAAACTGAAACATAGGGAGGGTGACAGGTGTGTGTCTCATGTCTTTGGAGATCCAGTCTGGCTAAAATGGCAAGCCCCAAGGTAGTGACAAACAATGACTCAAAGAAATAACATGGAGAACAATTCAGGAAGATATTCTATATCTACATCTCATTCAACACTCACATGCACACAGGTGCACACGAAAGACATAGGACCAAACATATGAAAGGATAGATTTTCGGGCACAAGCAAGTCTTTTGCTTTGGCACATATCATGGAAAACAGACCAAATATTGGCTCTTGAGGTTTAATAATTAAATGAAACAATGAATGCCTGAGCTATGGAGATCAAGATGGACAGCTGAAGAAGAGACAGATGAATTACACCCTGCTCAGCAAATTGGTATTGGCAGGGAAGGAATCTGGAACAAAAGCTGCCTTCCTTTTTGGAGCCTGGGAGATTACCCAATATACCCCATTCATTTCCCAAGCAAAATGACTACTATTATTCTTAAAAAATTATTATCTTTGCAACTTGACAGTCACAATGGTATATATTTAAAGATACAAACTTATCACTATTGCTTCTATTGTGAGTCACCCTGGGAATTTTAGGTAGTCCATAGTGGAGTCAATAGCCAATAAAATAAATGTCTTCCTTTAAATTTGTACAGCACAAAGAGGTATTTATTATGTTAGTGGGAAATTTTTTTCTGAGTTCATGTTGGGAACAATCATTTTCTAGGGTGCTCCAGTGTGATAAACTATAACTCTCAAAAGTTTGACAGTTTAACAAGAAACAGGCAAAACAATTTTTGCTAGAAAATAAAACTTTCTTCTTGGGTTTCATTATATGGAGCAAACAGGAGATTAAATCTAAAGTTGAAAGCAATAGGGCTCTTATAAACTTCCCAACAATAGTCAGGTTTTTTTAAATCATTTCCACTTTAACAGTTACATTTAAAAAACAATGGTGACTATTATCACTTATTTAATCTCTTTCAATCATGACCCAGCATTCTTTTCTTGCATTCCTTGCTATTTCCTGACCTTCCCTGTGTCCCAAATTTTTTCACCTCTCCTTCCCTCATCCTTGCCTCTTCTACTTTCTCCTATATTTCACTCCCTCCTTTCTCGTCTCTCCTAACTTCTCTTGTCATTTTTTCTTCTCATCTCATCTTCTTTCTCCCTCTTGCTTTTCTTCTTATCCTTCTAGATTCTTATCACTTCTTAACCTTGTGTTCTACTGTTTGTTTGTTAAGGATTGGTTTGTTTTGTTACCAAACCGTTTTGAATTCATAATAAATATAACATTCTATCCACCCATAACTTTTTAAATCAATTTATCTATTCACTACCTCTTACAATGCTTCTTTTTATGTATCTAATAATCAAAATATTGCCCTTGTTATGTAGAAGCTACAAATTGTTGACCAGAAGAAAACATGTTTATTTTGACATTAAACGTTAATGATAAGGAGTAATCATTTAGAAATGTAGTTGGGGATGGGGATTTAGCTCAGTGGTAGCAATATACCCATCTACTTCCCAAGCAAATGACTACTATTATTCTTAAAAATTATTATCTTGCAACTTGATGTCACAATGGTATATATTTAAAGATACAAACTTATCACTATTGCTTCTATTGTGAGTCACCCTGGGAATTTTAGGTAGTCCATAGTGGAGTCAATAGCCAATAAAATAAATGTCTTCCTTTAAATTTGTACAGCACAAAGAGGTATTTATTATGTTAGTGGGAAATTTTTTTCTGAGTTCATGTTGGGAACAATCATTTTCTAGGGTGCTCCAGTGTGATAAACTATAACTCTCAAAAGTTTGACAGTTTAACAAGAAACAGGCAAACAATTTTTTGCTAGAAAATAAAACTTTCTTCTTGGGTCTTCATTATATGGAGTTAAACAGGAGATTAAATTCAAAGTTGAAAGCAATAGGGCTCTTATAAACTTCCCAAACAATAGTCAGGTTTTTTAAATTGTTCTTAATTTTTAACAGTTACATTTAAAAAATGTACTGTGATCATTATCACTTATTTTAATCTCTTTCTCAATCATGACTCCAGCATTCTTTTCTCTGTATTCCTCGTTATTTCCTGACCTTCCCTGTGTCCTACCACTCCTTCCTTCCTCATCTCAGTTTCTTCTACTTTCTCCTATATTTCACTCCCTCTCCTTCTTGCCCCTCCTCTAACTTTGTCATTTTCTTCTATCTCATCTTCTTTCTCCCTCTTGCTTTTCTTTCTTATCCTCTTCTAGATTCTTATCATCTCTTAACTCTTGTGTTCTACTGTTTTGTTTGTTAAGTGATTTGTTTGTTTTTGTTACCAAACTGTTTTGAATTCATAATTAAAATAGCAACATTCTATCCACCCATAACTTTTAAATCACCTCTATCTATTCACTACCTCTTACAATGCTTCTTTTATGTATCTAATAATCAAAATATTGCCTCTTGTTATGTAGAAGTTACAAATTGTTGACCAGAAGGAAAACATGTTTGTTTTGACATTAAAATGTTAATGATATGAGTAATCATTTAGAAAATGTAGTTGGGGATGGGGATTTAGCTCAGTGGTAGAGGACTTGCCTAGCAAAGCGCAAGGGCTGGGTTGGTCCCTCAGCTCCGGAAAAAAAAAAAGAAGAAGAAGAAGAAGAAGGAGGAGGAGGAGGAGGAGGAGGAGGAGGAGGAGGAGGAGGAGGAGGAGGAGGAGGAGGAGGAGGAGGAGGAGGAAATGTAGTTAACTAAAGTTTGAAAATAGACTCTATATTCTTAAAAATAAGAGAAAGCAAACAACAAATAAACCTGTAAATTGAACCATATTTTGAGTCTGTCCTCTCACAAACCATGATAACCCAGAGTGTGTGTTCCTTTGAGGGTAAGGAGGTTAATGAGAGATTTTCTAGATCTAACTGTAGAAAATTACCATCCTTTTCCAGCTATGATCAAAGGGGAACTATGCTCCCCATCACTAGGCATAATGTCTGGACAGGACATTTTGATACCTTCAGGAAAGAGAAAATGACTCCAGCAACAAGATGGTCAGTTGCAACCTGGGCCTGCACCTGAGAAAAACCCATACTATGTTAATTTACCTTTTTTTTTGGTCTGTGTGTGTGTGTGTGTGTGTGTGTGTGTGTGTGTGTGTGTGTGTGTGTGTGTGTGTTTGTGTGTGTGTGTGTGTATGTTTGGTTTTGGATTAATGCAGGTGCTTCAAGAAATCAAAAGCATTGAGTCTTCCTAAAGCTGGAATAACAGACAGGTGTGGGATGCCTGAAAGGTGTCCTAGAACTGATCTTAGGTCTCCCAAAAAGATAAGTGCTTTTAAGCCTGAGGCCATATATTCATCCCCCTTATCTGCTATTGTAAAGACATCCTTTTTAACTTGCAAATTGTATATTTAAACCTTTAGATTTCTGAAGTCCAGTCCTTCCTCAGGGAAGATAACTCGATATTGTCACTATAGGGTTTAAATTGTAGCAAGTCGTCTCTTGAGCTTAAATTTTATCAGGTGTGGGTAAATTTTTTCAGTCGTCTTTTAGATCCAAAATGTGCAAATGTGCATATTTTCTTTTTTAGATAACATGGTGATCTTATGTTAAGTACAGTATAGATGCATTTTATAGCAATTAAACTAATTAAACTATAGCAATTAAACTATAGCAATTAAACTAAGGCAAACAAACAATGATAAATGGAATAATTTTGTTAGAAATTTTTTATTGGGACATGGTGGTACTCATTTCGATATTTTCTGCCTTCATAATACATCTGGAGAGATGACCATGTAACAAAAATCATTTGTACATCAATGCCTACAATACTGTTATTCAACCCTTTAAGAAAAGGGATTATAAACTTTTGAATTGTCCATTTTTTGAATGGGCAATGGTCAAACAATCCTTTCCACACTTGATGAAATTACTTCTGGGCTCGTTTTCTTAGTTTGTACTATGGTCCATTCACTTAGCATTTGTGAATGACATTAAAAGAAAGAACTTCAAAAGCTGTTTTATCAATAGAAAGTCAAAGGTCACGTTATGTTTTTTTTTTTTTTCTTAACAATAGACAGGTTATCATTATGTAACTCCTGGAGATGCTGGATACGTGCTAAACTCTGAGGTCTTAATTTTCTTCCAAGTGACAAACTTAAAAATGTCCCTTTCCCATTAATCAGCAGTATTATTTTGACCACATTTTTAACAAAGTAGTAAAATGGCTTTGTGTATTCATCTAACATTTATTCATCATTTCATATGTGCAATGAGATATTCATAAAAGGGAGCTATGTACTGTGGGTAACTGTAGAAACTAAAAATGATTCAGAGTGAAGAGTGCATATAAAAAGAAAGATAAGGTAAAATGCATGAAAAATCCATTATCTAGACTTGTATAACTGTGAGAATCCTGAACTCAGAACATCTGTGGTCACTGGCACTGGCCCTACTCAAGACTCTCCCTAACAACAGTTGGGCATTTACAGAGCCGGTGTTGATCTGCAGCATCCTTTCCTGTACAGAAGTTGTCTGTTTGTAGAATATTGGAAATGATGATACTTTGGTTCAAATTGTGTTCGGATTTGTTTTCACTGCTAAGTATTCACAGCACTAATTAGTAACTTTAAAGCAATGGCCACACAAATAGTACTGTGAAACCCAATGAGTCATGACACTAAAAAGTTAGATAGGACCCTGAGCAGTCTACTATCTGAAGGGAACCTCCAGTCCCCTGACCCTCTCCACTTACCATCATACCTGTATATCTTGTTCTACACAGGTTAGCTAATCTTCAACTACCAAACTTCCCTGCTTGTTGAGTTCATTGTGGCATCCCCAGCTGCCCTGAGTAGTTTGCTCTCCCCAGAGCCCTCCAATATCCTACCAGTTCTTGTCAACATTCATAAGAGATATGGCCTTGAAATCATACAGAACTCTTGATCCTGATTGACTGATCTGGATGATAAAGCTCATCAGAAACCTACCACACCAAGACCATTGAGATTCACCCCCATCCGAATACCTACATCCAGATGATGACTGATTTTCAAAAGAAGAAAATCAACAAAAACCAGGGCAATATGATAATTTCAAAGCCCAGTAACCTTACTACAACAAGTCTTTGGTATCATTAAAAAATAAACAAGAAAATTATCATAAAATTAATCTTATAGAGATCATAGAGGCTTCTGTTCAGTAATGGAAAAGGGAAAATAACAAAAGAAACTGAGGAAATTAAAAGAAATTACCAGATTCTACAACAAAAAATATAAACTCAACAAAACTGGAAAATCTGGATGAAATGGACAACTTTCCATACAGGTACCAGGTACCAAAGTTAAATGCATATCAGACAAACCATCTAAACAGTCCCATAACCCCTAAAGAAATAGAAACAGTCACTAAAAGTCTCCCAAGCAAAACAAGCCCAGGACCAGATAGGTTTAGTGCAAAATTCTATCAGATGATAAAAGAAGACCTAATACTAACACTCTTCAAACTATTCCACAAAAAAGAATCAGAAGAAACACTCTGCACTTCCTCCTTTGAAGCCATAGTACCACTTATACCTAAACCACACAAAGAACCTACAAAGACAAAGAACTTCAGATCAAATTCCCTCATGAATATCTATGGAAAAATACTCAATAAACTTATTGCAAATCAAATCACAGAACACATTAAAACAATCATTCACCATGATCAAGTAGGATTTATCACAAAGATATACGGAAGTGTTAATATTCAGAATTTCATTAACAAAATCCACTGCATAAACAAACTCAAAGAGATAACACATGATCATCTCATTGTATGATGAGAGAGCATTTGACAAAATTAAAACCCCTTTGATGATAAAAATCTTGGAATGATTAGGAAGTCAAGGCCCATACACTAACATAGTAGAATCAATATACAGCAAAACATTAGCCAACATCAAACGTAATGGAGAGAAACTTGAAGCAATGCCTCTAAAATCAGGGACTAGAAAAGGCTGCTAACTCCCTTCCTTCCTATTCATTATAGTACTTGAAATCCTAACCAGAGCAGTTAGAGAACAAAAAGAGGTCAAAGGGATACAAATTGGAAAGGTTGAAGTCAAAATGTGACTATTGGCAAATAAAATGATAGTATACTTAGGTGACCTCAAAAATTCCAACAGAAAACTCCTAAACCTGATGACCAACTTCAACAAAAATGTTGGATATAAAATTAACTCAAACAAATCAACAGCCTTTCTCTACACAAAAAAATAAATAGGCTGAGAAATAAATTAAGAAACAACACCATTCACAGTAGTAATAAAATAATATAAAATATCTTGATGTGACTCTAACCAAGCAAGTGAAAGATCTGTGGGCAAGAATTTCAAGTGTCTGAAGAAAGAAATCAAAAAAGACTCAGAAAATGGAAAATTCTCCCATGCTCATGTGTTGGCAGGAATATAGAAACATGGCTATCTTTATAAAGGAATCTAAAAAAAAAAAAAAGTACAATCCTCATCATAATTCTAACTCAATTCTTCATAGAGTTAGAAAGAGCAATGCGCAAATTCACTTGAAATAACAAAAAACCCAGGATAGCAAAAATGCCTCTCAACAATAAAAGAATTGTGTGGTATTCACCATCCCTGACCTAAAGCTCTATTTCTCAGCAATAGTGATAAAAACTGCATGGCATAGGTACAGAGACAGGAAGATAGATAAATGGAATAGAAGTGAAGAACCAAAAATGAATCCCTACACTGATAGTCACTTAATCTTTGACAAAGGAGCAAATGCCATCCTGGGGAGGTGGGTAGCATTTTCAAAAAATGGTGCTGGTTCAACTGGCATTCAGCATGTCAAAGAATGCAAAGGGATCCATTCTTTTCTTCTTGTACAAAGCTCAAGTCCAAGTAGATCAAGGACCTCCACATAAAAACCAGATGCACTCAAACTAACAGAAGAGAAAGTGTGGAATAGCCTCGAACATATGGGCATAAGGGGAAATTTCCTTAACAAAACACTAATGTCATATGCTCTAAGATCAAGAATGGACAAATGTCTAACTTCATGAGTTCTTTGTATATTTTGGATGTAAACCCTCTATCAGTTGTAGGATTGGTAAAGATCTTTTCCCAATCTGTTGGTTGCCATTTTCTCCTAACAACAGTGACCTTTGCCTTACAGAAGCTTTGCAGTTTTATGAGATCCCATTAGACGATTCACCATCATAGAGCATAAGCCATTTGGTGTTTTGTTCAGAAATTTTCTCAGTGTCCACGTGTTAGAGATGCTTCCTCATTTTTTTTTATTAATAGAGTATTTCTTTTTACATTTCAAGTGTTATTCCCTTTCCGGGTTCCGAGACAAACAATCCCTAATCCTCCTCTCCCCTTCTTTATAGGTGTTCCCATCTCCCATCCTCCCCAACAATCACGTTCACTGGGGGGGTTCAGTCTTAGCAGGACCAAGGGCTTCCCCTTCCACTGGTGATCTTACTAGAATATTTATTGCTACCTATGAGTTCAGAGTCCAGGGTTCAGTCCATGTATAGTCTTTAGGTAGTGGCTTAGTCCCTGGAAGCTCTAGTTGCTTGGGATTGTTGTTCATAAGGGGTCTAGAGCTCCTTCAAGATCTCCTAGTTCTTTCTCTGATTCCTTCAACGGGGGTCCCGTTCTCAGTTCAGTGGTTTGCTGCTGGCATTCGCCTCTGTGTTTGCTGTATTCTGGCTGTGTCTCTCAGGAGAGATCTACATCCGGCTCCTGTCTGCCTGCACTTCTTTGCTTCATCCATCTTGTCTAATTGGATGTCTGTATATGTATGGGCCACATGTGGGGCAGGGTCTGAATGGGTGTTCCTTCAGTCTCTGTTTTAATCTTTGCCTCTCTATTCCCTGCCAAGGGTATTCTTGTTCCCCTTTTAAAGAAGGAGTGAAGTTCCTTTGATCATCCGTCTTGAGTTTCATTTGTTCTAGGCATCTAGGTAATTCAAGCATTTGGGCTAACAGCCACTTATCAATGAGTGCATACCATGTGTGTTTTTCTGTGATTGGGTTACCTCACTCAGGATTATATTTTCCAGTTCCAACCATTTGCCTATGAATTTCATAAAGTCATTGTTTTTGATAGCTGAGTAATACTCCATTGTTTATATGTACCACATTTTCTGTATCCATTCTCTGTTGACAGGGCATCTGGGTTCTTTCCAGCTTCTGGCTATTATAAATAAGGCTGCTATGAACATAGTGGAGCACGTGTCTTTTTTATATGTTGGGGCATCTTTTTGGGTATATGCCCAAGAGGTATAGCTGGATCCTCAGGCAGTTCAATGTCCAATTTTCTGAGGAACCTCCAGACTGATTTCCAGAATGGTTGTACCAGTCTGTAATCCCACCAACAATGGAGGAGTGTTCCTCTTTCTCCACATCCTCGCCAGCATTTGCTGTCACCTGAGTTTTTGATCTTAGCCATTCTCACTGGTGTGAGGTGAAATCTCAGGGTTGTTTTGATTTGCATTTCCCTTATGACTAAAGATGTTGAACATTTCTTTAGGTGTTTCTCAGCCATTCGGAATTCCTCAGCTGTGAATTCTTTCGTTAGCTCTGAACCCCATTTTTTGATAGGGTTATTTGTCTCCCTGTGGTCTAACTTCTTGTGTTCTTTGTATATTTTGGATATAAGGCCTCTATCTGTTGTAGGATTGGTAAAGATCTTTTTCCCAATCTGTTGGTTGCCGTTTTGTCCTAACCACAGTGTCCTTTGCCTTACAGAAGCTTTGCAGTTTTATGAGATCCCATTTGTCGATTCTTAATCTTAGAGCATAATCCATTGGTGTTTTGTTCAGGAAATTTTTTCCAGTGCCCATGTGTTCCAGATGCTTCCCTAGTTTTTCTTCTATTAGTTTGAGTGTATCTGGTTTGATGTGGAGGTCCTTTATCAACTTGGACTTAAGCTTTGTACAGGGTGATAAGCATGTATCGATCTGCATTCTTCTACATGTTGACCTCCAGTTGAACCAGCACCATTTGCTGAAAATGCTATCTTTTTTCCATTTGATGGTTTTGGCTCCTTTGTCAAAAATCAAGTGCCCATAGGTGTGTGGGTTCATTTCTGGGTCTTCAATTCTGTTCCATTGGTCTATCTGTCTGTCTCTGAACCAATACCATGCAGTTTTTACCACTATTGCTCTGTAATACTGCTTGAGTTCAGGGATAGTGATTCCCCCTGAAGTCCTTTTATTGTTGAGGATAGTTTTAGCTATCCTGGGTTTATTTGTTATTCCAGATGAATTTGCAAATTGTTCTGTCTAACTCTTTGAAGAATTGGATTGGTATTTTGATGGGGATTGCATTGAATCCGTAGATCGGTTTTGGTAGTATGGCTATTTTTACTATATTTATCCTGCCAATCCATGAGCATGGGAGATCTTTCCATCTTCTGAGGTCTTCTTCACTTTCTTTCTTCAGAGTCTTGAAGTTCGTATTGTACAGATCTTTTACTTGCTTGGTTAAAGTCACACCGAGGTACTTTATATTATTTGGGTCTATTATGAAGGGTGTCGTTTCCCTAATTTCGTTCTCGGCTTGTTTCTGTTTTGTGTAGAGGAAGTCTACTGATTTATTTGAGTTAATTTTATACCCAGCCACTTTCCTGAAGTTGTTTATCAGCTTTAGTAGTTCTCTGGTGGAACTTTTGGGATGACTTAAATATACTATCATATCATCTGCAAATAGTGATATTTTGACTTCCTCTTTTCTGATCTGTATCCCCTTGAACTTTGTTGTCTGATTGCTCTGGCTAGAACTTCAAGAACTATACTGAATAAGTAGGGAGAGAGTGGGCAGCCTTGTCTAGTCCCTGATTTTAGTGGGATTGCTTCAAGTTTCTCTCCATTTAGTTTAATGTTAGCAACTGGTTTGCTGTATATGGCTTTTACTATTTTTAGATATGGGCCTTGAATTTCTATTCTTTCCAGGACTTTTATCATGAAGGGGTGTTCAATTTTGTCAAATTCTTTCTCAGCGTCTAATGAAATGATCATGTGGTTTTGTTTTTTCAGTTTGTTTATATAATGGATCATGTTGATGGTTTTCCGTATATTAAACCATCCCTGCATGCCTGGGATGAAGCCTACTTGATCATGGTGTATGATTGTTTTGATGTGCTCTTGGATTCAGTTTGCCAGAATTTTATTGAGTATTTTTGCGTCGATATTTATAAGGGAAATTGGTCTGAAGTTCTCTTTCTTTGTTGGGTCTTTGTGTAGTTTAGGTATAAGAGTAATTGTGGCTTCATAGAAGGAATTCGGTAGTGCTCCATCTGTTTCAATTTTGTGGACTAGTTTGGATAATATTGGTATGAGGTCTTCTATGAAGGTCTGATGGAATTCTGCACTAATCCCGTCTGGACCTGGGCTCTTTTTGGTTGGGAGACCTTTAATGACTGCTTCTATTTCCTTAGGAGTTATGGGGTTGTTTAACTGGTTTATCTGTTCCTGATTTAACTTCGGTACCTGATATCTGTCTAGGAAATTGTTCATTTCCTGCAGATTTTCAAGGTTTGTTGAATATAGGCTTTTATAGTAAGATCTTATGATTTTTTGAATTTACTCTGAATCTGTAGTTATGTCTCCCTTTTCATTTCTGATTTTGTTAATTTGGACACACTCTCTGTGTCCTCTAGTTTGTCTGGCTAAGGGTTTATCTATCTTGTTGATTTTCTCAAAGAACCAACTTTTGGTTCTGTTGATTCTTTCTATGGTCCTTTTTGTTTCTACTTGGTTGATTTCAGCTCTGAATTTGATTATTTCCTGCCTTCTACTCCGCCTGGGTGTATTTGCTTCTTTTTGTTCTAGAGCTTTTAGGTGTGCTGTCAAGCTGCTGACATATGCTCTTTCCTGTTTCTTTCTGCAGGCACTCAGCACTATGAGTTTACCTCTAAGCATAGCTTTCATTGTGTCCCATATGTTTGGGTATGTTGTACCTTCATTTTCATTACATTCTAAGAAGTCCTTAATTTCTTTCTTTATTTCTTCCATGACCAGGTTATCATTGAGTAGAGCATTATCCAACTTCCATGTATATGTGGGCGTTCTTCCCTTATTGTTATTGAAGACCAGCTTTAGGCTGTGACGGTCTGATAGCACGCATGGGATTATTTCTATCTTTCTGTACCTGTTGAGGCCCGTTTCTTGACCAATTATATGGTCAATTTTGGAGAAAGTACCATGAGGAGCTGAGAAGAAGGTATATCCTTTTGCTTTAGTATAGAATGTTCTATAAATATCTGGTAAGTCCATTTGGCTCATGACTTCTCTTAGTCTGTCTACGTCTCTGTTTAATTTCTGTTTCCATGATCTGTCCATTGATGAGAGTGGAGTGTTGAAATCTCCTACTATTATTGTGTGAGGTGCAATGTGTGTTTGGAGCTTTAGTAAGGTTTCTTTTACATATGTAGGTGCACTTGTATTTGGGTAGATATTTAGAATTGAGAGTTCATCTTGGTGGATTTTTTCCTTTGATGAATATGAAGTGTCCTTCCTTATATTTTTTGATGACTTTTAGTTGAAAATTGATTTTATTTGATATTAGAATGGTACTCCAGCTTGCTTCTTCAGACCATTTGCTTGGAAAGTTGTTTTCCAGCCTTTCACTCTGAGGTAGTGTCTGTCTTTGTCTCTGAGGTGTGTTTCCTGTAGGCAGCAGTATGCAGGGTCCTCGTTGCGTATCCAGTTTCTTAATCTATGTCTTTTTATTGGGGAGTTGAGATCATTGATGTTGAGAGATATTAAGGAATAGTGATTATTGCTTCCTGTTATATTCATATTTGGATGTGAGGTTATGTTTGTGTGGTTTTCTTCTCTTTGTTTTGTTGCCAGGATGATTAGTTTCTTGCTTCTTCTAGGGTATAGCTTGCCTCCTTATGTTGGGCTTTACCATTTACTATCCTTTGTAGTGCTGGATTTGTAGAAAGATATTGTGTAAATTTGGTTTTGTCATGGAATATCTTGGTTTTTCCATCTATCTTAATTGAGAGTTTTGCAGGATACAGTAACCTGGGCTGGCATTTGTGTTCTCTTAGGGTCTGTATGACATCAGTCCAGGATCTTCTGGCCTTCATAGTCTCTGGCGAAAAGTCTGTTGTGATTCTGATAGGTCTGCCTTTATATGTTACCTGACCTTTTTCCCTTACTGCTTTTAATATTCTTTCTTTATTTTGTGTGTTTGGTGTTTTGACTGTTATGTGACAGGAGGAGTTCCTTTTCTGATCCAATCTATTTGGAGTTCTGTAGGCTTCTTGTATGCTTATGGGTATCTCTTTCTTTAGGTTAGGGCAGTTTTCTTCTATGATTTTGTTGAAGATATTTACTGGTCCTTTGAGCTGGGAGTCTTCACTCTCTTCTATACCTATTATCCTTATGTTTGATCTTCTCATTGAGTCCTGGATTTCCTGTATGTTTTGTTCGAGTAGCTTTTTCTGCTTTACATTATCTTTGACTGTTCTGTGGAATCTTCTGCTCCTGAGATTCTCTCTTCCATCTCTTGTATTCTGTTGGTGAAGCTGATATCTACAGTTCTTTGTCTCTTCTTTTCGTTTTCTATATCCAAGGTTGTTTCCATGTGTTCTTTTTTGATTGCTTCTATTTTCATTTTTAATTCCTTCAACTGTTTGATTGTGTTTTCCTGGAATTCTTTCAGGGATTTTTGTGACTCTTCTATATGGGCTTCTATTTGTTTATTTATGTTTTCCTGGAATTCTTTTAGGGATTTTTGCGATTCCTCTCTGTAGGCTTCTACTTGTTTCTAAGGGAGTTCTTCATGTCTTTCTTGAAGTCCTCCAGCATCATGATCAAATATGATTTTGAAACTAGATCTTGCTTTTCTGGTGTGTTTGGATATTCCTTGTTTGCTTTGGTGGGAGAATTGGGCTCTGATGATGCCATGTAGTCTTGGTTTCTGTTGCTTTGGTTCCTGTGCTTGCCTCTTGCCATCAGATTGTCTCTAGTGTTACTTTGTTCTGCTATTTCTGACAGTGGCTAGACTGTCCTATAAGCCCGTGTTTCAGGAGTGCTGTAGACCTGTTTTCCTGTTTCCTTTCAGCCAGTTATGGGGACAGAGTGTTCTGCTTTTGGGTGTGTAGTTTTTCCTATCTACAGGTCTTCAGCTGTTCCTGTGGGCCTGTGTCTTGAGTTCACCAGGCAGGTAGCTTGCAGCAGAAAAGTTGGTCTTACCTGTGGTCCCGAGGCTCAAGTTTGCTCGTGGGGTGTTGCTTATGAGCTCTCTGCGCCCGCAGCAACCAGGAAAATCTCTGCCGCCCTTTCCGGGAGCTTCAGTGCACCAGGGTTCCAGATGGCATTTGGTGTTTTCCTCTGGAATCAGTAATATGTGCAGAGTGCAGTCTCTTCTGGTTTCCCAGGCGTGTCTGCCTCTCTGAAGGTTTATCTCTCCCTCCCACGGGATTTGGATGCAGAGAACTGTTTATCCGGTCAGTCCCTTCAGGTTCCAGTGGTGTCTCTTCCCCATTTTTTTCTTCTATTAGTTTGAGTGTATCTTGTTTCATGTGTAGGTCCTTGATCCACTTAGACTCAAGCTTTGTACAGGGTAATAAGCATGGATTGATCTGCATTCTTCTACATGCTGACCTCCAGTTGAACCAGCATCATTTGCTGTAAATGCTACCTTTTTTCCACTGGATGTTTTTGGCTCTTTTGTCAAAAATCAAGTGACCATATATGTGTGTGAGTTCATTTCTGGGTCTTCTATTCTGTTCCACAAGTCTCTCTGTCTGTCTCTGTACCAATACTATACAGTTTTTTTTATCAATATTGCTCTGCATAATTATGAATGAATAGCCTAGTAAGAGTACCAGTGGAAGGGGAAGCCTTTGGTCCTGACAAGACTGAACCCCCCGTGAACGTGATTGTTGTGGGGAGCATGGTAATGGGGGGGAGGATGGGGAGGGGAGCACACATATAAAAGGGGAAGGGGAGGGTTTAGCGGGATATTGGCCTGGAAACTGGGTAAGGGAATAGCAATCCAAATGTAAATAAGAAATACCCAATTTAATAAAAATGGAGGAAAAAAGAGAATGGACAAATGTGACCTCATAAAATTGCAAAGCTTCTGTAAGGTATAGGACACTGTCAATAAGAGAAAATGGTAACCAACTGATTGGGAAAAGAATGTACCAATCCTATATCCGAGAGAGAGCAAATAATTCATGTATATAAAGAACTCAAGAACTCAAGAAGACAGACTCCAGAGAATCAAATGATCTTATGAAAAACTTGGTCCAGCACTAAACAAAGAATTTTCAACTAAGAAATATTGAATGGCACCTAAAAAAATGTTCAACACCCTTATTCATCAGGGAAATGCAAATCAAGACACCACTTAGATTCCAACTCACAACAGTCAGAATGCCTAAGATCAAAATCTCAGGGGAAAGCAGATGCTGGTAAGGATGTGAAGTAAGAGGAACCGAACACTCCTGCATTGTTGGTAGAATTGCATGGTGGTAAAACATCTTTGGAAATAAATCTGGTAGTACCTCAGAATATAAGTCATATTGGTACTTGAGGGCACAGATATAATACTCGTGGGCATATATTCAAATTTTCTCCAAAATAATAATAATAATAATAATAATAATAATAATAATAATAATAATAATAATAATAATAATACAAATAGATCACGTATCCCAACTCCAAGACACACGAAATATTTTCAACAATATTGTAGAATAAAACAATTACAACCTAAAGAAAGAGATGTCTATAAATACACAAAAAGCTTATAGAATACTAAATGGATTTGGCAAGAAAACAAACTCATCCCTACACATAATAAGCAAAACACACACTCTACAGAAAAAAAAATATTAAAAGCAGCAAGGAAGAATGGCCAGAATTATCAGAATTACACCTAACTTCTCAGTAGAGGTTCTAAAACCAGAAAGAACCTGGACAGATTCTTAAATTATGCTAAAGAATAATTTGCAAACTAAATAAAGATATATATATATATATATATATATATATATATATATATATATATATATAGTGGGAGACTAACTCCTGACTCTCACCAAATGACAAATGACAGGTCAATCAGACAAGAATTAAACAGAGAATAATGAAATTAAGAGACATTATGAATCAAATATATATAACAGACATATTTAGAATATTTCACCCAAACACAAATGAATATACCCTTTTCTCAGCAGTTCATGGTTCCTACTCCAAAATATACCTATATTGTCAGTCAAAAATCAAACTTCAACAGATATGCAGGAACTAAAATAATGCCTGGTATTTTATCAGACAATCATATATTAAACTTGGATTTCGACAACATCAAAAACACCAGAAAACATACAAACTCATGGAAAATATAGGAATCCCCAGTCATTGATCTCTGGGACTAGGAAAAATTAAGAATACAAATTAAAGCCTTTCTAGAATAAAATGAAAATGAAGGCACAATAAACCCAAATATATGGAACACAATGGAAGCACTGATAAACGAAGTTCATATCACTAAATGCGTCCATAAAGAAATTATAAAGTTCTCATACCAACAATTTATAAATATGCCTGAAAGCTTTAGAAAGAAAAGAAAAAATGAGACTGATATGGAAGAGAAATAGAAGGCAGGAAATAATCACAAACAGGGAAGAAATCAAACATTTGGAAACAAAGAATCTAGGAAACCATGAGTTGGTTCCATATAAAAATCAACAAGGTAGATGAACACTTAGCCAAACTAAACAAAAGACAGAGAAACAGTCCTCAAATAAACTAAACAAGAAATGAAAAGGGAGACATAGCAACAATGAAGAAATTCAAAGAATCATTGGATCTTTCTTCAAAACCTTGAAATCCACAAAATTCATTAATCTAAGTGAAATCGATGCTTTTTTAGGCAGATACCACTTACCAAATTAAATAAAGATCAGGTAAACTATTAAAACAGCCTTATAACACCTAAAAGAATAGTCATCAGTAGTCTCCCACCCAAAACAGCCCACATCCAAATGATTTTAAAATAGAAACAGAATGATAACAGCCAAACTCACTCTATGAAGCCACAGCCACCCTAATACCTAAGACTCAAAAGACACAAAGACTCAACAAAGGAAGAAAATCTCAGACTTATTTCTCTTGTGAACATTAATGTAAAAATGTTCAATAAAATACTCACAAACTAACTACAGGTGCACATCAAAAGCATCATCCACCATTATCAATTATGCTTCCTCCCAGCAATGCAGGGCTGATTCCATATACAAAATATCATCAACATATTCCACCATATAAACATTGAAATAAAATCATCAAATGATCATCAATTTAGATGCTGAAAAAAAACTTTGATAAAATCCAACACCTCTTCATGTTAGCAGTATTAGAGAGATGAACATTATATGACGTATACCTAAACATAAAGCAATATTCAGCAAGTCAATATCCATCATCAAACTAATTAGGGAGATAGGTAAAGAAATTCTACTAAATTCAGGGACAAGGGACGGCGGCCAACTCTCCCTATCAAATCAATATATTTATTTAATTTCTAGAGCTTTCCTCCAACCCAATCCTCACTCAGAAGGAAGGGAAAATGGAGCAGGTTTTGACTCCCAAGAAGACAAGGTTTTATAAAAAATGGACATAAGTCACCAGGTGCAGGTTGGCAAGTTTCTAATAGAATAAGTATTTTAAGCCAAGACAGGGTTCTCTGAAGCAAGACTGTATACAATAACAAAGGGTCTAAAAATACATATTAATCAATCAGATTAATCTTTGATTAACTATTTCTAGGAAGTAGCTAGGGAGTATGTCTGTCCAAGGACAAACTCTGGGATCCTTCCTGGTACTTGGATATAGCTTGGGTTCAGCTGTGGGTCAAGTCTTTTAGGCCTTTTTTTCTTTTCTTTTTTTTAAGATGAAGGTATTTCACAACATGGAATGGGTTTGGCCTTTCATCAGCCCTTTTAGGAAATCATAGGACTTACTAAAGTTAATGGTTTTAGAGGGGAAGAAGCTAGTAATTATACAGTCATTGTGGTATACATGAGGCATAGGTAGGGGTGTCACCAGTGGGAGACAGGCTAGAGGCCTGAGGCTGTTTCCTCCCACTGTTTGGGGTAGTCTTCAGGTGCAAACAGGTGTATGATGAATCTATGTTGCAATCCTTCAGGGATAATGGCTGTGATTAAAATGATAACTTCTTAACAAGATTATAATGGATGAAGGCTGGACGGGAATGTGTTTCATAGAGGTCCCAAACTTTAGTACAAATATGTTTATAAACACTTTGTATATCTTTGAGATCATCTAGAAATTGGCAATCCAAAGTCTCAGTGGTGACCTCTGCATGTATGTTAGAAACAATGGAGGTGGGATGGTATTTCAAACGTGATTTTAAAAAAGGCGAGTTCTATCTGTTAAGAGGAGTTTTATATCTAGTAGAGAGGGAAAAGAAGAGTTATTCAGTCATTTTCAACATCCTAGGTCAATTTACTTAAGGTCTCTTTTAGCACTTTGTTTATTTTTTCTATTTGTACTGAACTTTGGAGTCTATATGCACAATAAAGTTTTCAATCAATGCCAAGAATATTAACTAGGGTCTGACTTACCAAGGACACAAAAACTGGTCCATTGTTGACTCTATCATCTGTGGAAGTCTATACCTTGGCTATATGTCTTCTAAGAGTTTCTTTGTCACAATGGATGTACTTCTACATTTGTTGTGAAAGCTTCAATTTAACCTGAAAAGGTATCTATAAACATCAATAAATATTTATATCTAAATTTTTCTTTTTTGGTTTTACCAAGACCAAAGTAAAGTCTTTCTCTTAGTAGACTCGTGTTTTGGTGCCCAGTATTTTGTGTCAAGTTTCTTTTTGCTGGCAAACATATTGGCCAATTGACTGGCCTAATATTTCTGAATTCTTTTATTCACCTTTCTGTTAGAATCTCTCATTTTGAAGTGAGGCTAATAGACTAAGTGCTGTAATTTTTTGATAACCTTGAGTGAAAAATGATGAATCATTTTTAATATGCTTAGATCGATTTCCTCTGGTACAATTAGTTTGAAGTCAGCTGTCTTCTATCATCTTTTATGACATTAAGACATAGGTAGGGTGCTGGCCCAAAACATATCCTCTGTAGTATATTTGGGCTGGCTAGGAAGTGTGGGGGTCTCCTGTGTCTAGGCAATCTGGGGCATGTGGGCCCCAATTGGGTGGAGGCACCCACCAGGCTATTTCATCTGCTTTATCATTGTCCTCTGCAACAGGGTCTTTTACTTTTTGATATCCTGGACAGTGGATAATAATGAACTATTTAAGCCACCATAAGGTCCTGAGTAGGCAGAGGATTTCCTCTTTATATTTGATATTCTTCTGACATCAGAAGGTCTCTTTCCCTATATATAACCCCATGGTCTTCAGTTGAGTTAAAACTATCAGTTCAGCTCTCTAGGCTGATGTCCTTGCCGAGGAGTGGTTCTGCCCATATGATCTTGGAGATTGAGACCACCAATGCCCTAGCATCCCTCTGTCCATCCTGAAAGAAGCAGTTACCACTAGTGAACCATGTTATCTCTGTATCAGATCTGGTGTGGTCACATGGATGTGAGCCAAAATGTCTGAGCTGTTGTGCAGTGGCTTGTCTATGTCTGTATCAGGTGGAAGGGAAGCTGGGCTTAGGGCAGGTAAGGTCTGAAAGGATATCTTAAGGGGATTTATTCTGATGTTGGTGATGGTCAGTCTTTGACCCAATGACAGTTTGTTAGCATCCTTAGCCAAGAGGGCATTTGCTGTGATGATGAGTAAACATAGGAATCAGCATCTGGCAACTAGGTCTAATTTTTTTGACAGGTGGGTCATTGGCTGGCACCAGGCCCCAGATCTCTTGTCCATGAAGAGATGGGAGAGCTTAGTCACTCCTGGCAATCCAAAAGCTGGTGTCAAAATTTCCTTCTGACCTTGGAGAGCCACCTCTGACCTTCTCTTAAGATGTATCTATTGGATTTATGGAAATTATCTGTGGTTGACAGCCTGTTATATTTTTAAGTAGAAGCTCAATAATGTAATTTTTCTAGGTTCTCCAAGAGGTCCTGGGTATTTATACATGTTTTTCAGTTTCTGCTGTCACCAGGAGATAATTTATAAACTGTTGAAGGGATTTTATCTTCAGGTTTTAGCAAGACAGATTGTTAAGTTCTATTATCAACAAGTAAGCTTTATTTTAGGGTTATCCTAGGAAACTTTTAAGGGGATAATTTGAATAGACTTTTCCCCTTGGGACATTCTCTGGTCCTGTGACCCTCTTTCTTATAATATAAATATTGGGGGTTGGGGATTTGGCTCAGTGGAAGAGCGCTTGCCTAGTAAGCGCAAGGTCCTGGGTTCGGTCCCCAGCTCCGAAAAAAAGAAAAGAAAAAAAAAATATTGGTTCTTTTCTAAGTGGGGCCTTCTTGGTCCTTAGGGGCCTCCTTACATTACAGAGCAATAGTGATTAAAAACTATATGTTATTGGTACAAAATCTGGAAGGTGGGTCAGTGGAATAGAAATGAAGACACAGAAATGAACCCACAACCTTATGCTCACTTGACTTTTGACAAAGGAGCTAAAACCATCCAATGGAAAAAAAAGATAGTATTTTTAAGAAATAGTGCTCATTCAGCTGGAGGTCAGCATATAGAAGAATGCAAATCGATACATTCTTATCACCCTATACAAAGCTTAAGTCCAAGTGGATCAAGGACCTCTACATCAAACAAGTTACACTCAAACTAATGGAAGAAAATGTGGAAAAGAATCTTGAACACATGGGCACTGGTGAAAATTTCCTGAAAAAAAGACCAATGGCTTATGCTCTAAGATAAAGATTCAACAAATGGAATCTCAAAAAGCTGTAAAATTTCTGTAAGGAAAAGGACATTGTCATTAGGACAAAAAGGGGCAACCAAGAGATTGGGAAAAGATCTTTACTAATTCTTCATCTGATAGAGGGCTAATATCATAGATATAGGTATAGATATAGATATAGATATAGATATAGATATAGATATAGATATAGATAATTTAAGAAAAAGTTAGACACCAGAGAGGTGGTACAGAGCTAAACAAAGAATTTTTGGCTGAGGAATATAGAATGGATGAGAAGTACCTAAAGAAATGTTCTACATCCTTAATCATCAGTGAAATGCAAATCAAAACAACACTGAGATTCCACCTCCCACCTGTCAGAATGGCTAAAATCAAAAACACAGGGGACCACAGATGCTGGCAAGGATTTGGAGCGAGAAGAACACCCCTCCATTGTTGGTGGTATTACAAACTGGTATGCTACTCTGGAAGTCAGTCTGGAGGTTCCTCAGACAACTGGACATTGCATTACCTAGTGACCCAGCTATACTTCTCCTTGGCATATACCCAAAAGATGCTCCAACATACAACAAACACACATGTTACACTATGTTCATAGCAGCCTTATTTATGAATAAGCCTTATTTATGAATTAAGTCAGAAGCTGGGAAGAACCCAGATGCTCTTCAATAGAAGAATGGATACAGAAAATGTGGTACATCTACACAATAGAGTACTACTCAGCTCTCATAAACAATGAATTCATGAAATTCATAGGCAAATCGATTGAACTAGGAAATATCTTGAGTGAGGTAACCCAATCACAGAAAAACACACATGGTTTGTACTCACTGATAAGTGGATATTAGCCCAAAAGCTCTAATTACCCAAGATACAATCCATAGCCCACATGAAGCTAAAGAAGAAGGATGACCAAAGTCTGGATGCTTCAGTCCTTCTTAAAAGGTGGAACAGAAAAAATCATAAGAGGGATTATGGGGGTAAAGTTTGGATCAGAGATGAAAAGAAAAGCCATTCCAAGTCTGCCCCACATGTAGCCCTATATTTACAGTCCCTAAACTATATAAGATTGATGAAGCTAAGAAATACCTGCCGACAGGAACTGGATATAGATGTCTTCTGAGAGACACAGCCAGAGCATGTCAAATACACAGGCAAATGCTCACAGGAAACCATTGAATTGAGAACTGGTCCACTGTTGGAGGAATTAGAGAAAGGATTGAAACAGCTGAAGGGGCTTGAAAACCCATAAGAATAACAATGCCAACCAACAAGAGCTTCCATCGGCTAAACCACTACCCAAAGACTATACATGGACTGTCCCATGGCTTCAGATGAATATGTAGCAGAGGATTGTCTTGTTGAGCACCAATGGAAGGAGAAGTCCTTGACTCTGTCAAGGTTCAGCCCCCAGTGTAGGGAGGGGTGGGAAAGGAACATTCTCATAGAAGAAGGGGTGGGGGTGTGATATGGGGTTTATGTCTAGGAAACCGGTATAGGGAATAACATTTGAAATGTAAAAAATATATAGCCAACAAAAAAGGAGATGCATGGTATGTGCTCACTTATTGGTGAATATTGGTGAATAGTGATATCCACACTAAACTCCACTGACCCAAAGAAGCTAAACAAGAAGGAAGAACCAAGCTAGAATGCTTGAATATCACTTAGTAGGCAGAATAAAATAATCATATGGATCAAATGCAGGATGAAAGCAGGAAGGGAGAGGGTATTGGAAGGTTAATCGGAGGATTCAGGATATGCTGCATGGTGGGACAGGAGAGATAGCAGCATGGCTGTTACAATGAATGAAAATTTGCAACTAATGAGGTGAGAAAGTGAGGGGAAATCTAGAGGAGGTGACAGAGACCTGGGATATGGGAGGCAACCAATAATCTATGGGATGACATTATCTAAAACTTGTAGCAGTGGGGATATGGATCCTGAAGCGGCCTCCTCCAGTAGTCATTCAGGAACATCTGTGAAGCAAAAGTTACACCTACCCCTAAAACATTTGTCCCCAAAATTATCCTGTTTACAAGAAATGCAAGGATTGGGAATGGAGCCGAGACTGAGGAATGGCCAAACAATAACTGGACCAAGGTGAGACCCATTGCATGGGCAAACACCAGTCCCTGATACTATTCATTTTACTCTCCTATACTTGCATTCCTTGCAGTGGCTATTCTCTGAAAGTTTCCACTGAACAGCTTATTCAGAGAGAAGCAGAAACCAAGAATTAAAACCATAGACAGAGTTTGGAGATTCTTACGGAAGTGTTAGGCAAAGGATTCTGGGCTCCAAGGAAATAGGAATCCTACAGACAGACCAAAAGAGTCATCTAACCTGGACCATTGGGGGTCTCAGAGTCAGAACCACCTTCCAAAGCTCATACACTGGCTACAGTTAGGATCCCTAAACAGATGTAACAGATGCATAGTTTTGTCTTCAGGAGGGCCCAAACAACTTGTGCAAGGCCTATCCAAAAACTATTGTCTGTCTATGGGATGTGTTCTATAAGATCAGCTGACTTGTCAGGCCTCAATTGGAAAGGATATTGTGGAGGGTAGATTTTTGGAGGCAGTGACTGGAGGAGGTACAATGAGTGGTATGTAAAAGAAATAAGTGAATAAAATGAAAACAAAGAAAGAAAGAAAGAAAGAAAGAAAGAAAGAAAGAAAGAAAGAAAGAAAAAAGGGGGGAGGGACTGGAAAAGTAGGTAGGTAGAAAATAATATGGCAACTGGATTCATATCAATATATCACGTATTACATGAATTTGTCTAAGATTCCATTCAATTGAAATTAAAAATAAAATTAACATGTGGAAGGAGTATTTACAACTCAGATAGAGCACAAGAAATACAGTAAACAGAATGGAAATACAAGTCACATGATGCTATTTACCTATTCGCTACTTGGAACTAGTAAGTGTGCTATTGGTGTGTCCCACAAACAAATATAATGCCTCAAGGAATTTAGACTTCAGTGAGATATACACGATGAACGAAATTTCATTAAAAGGATTTTAACATAGCCACAATGAAATAAAACAGAATGATCATGCGTGCAGTGCAGCTTGCTGTGTGAGGCTGATGGATAGACAATAGATAGATAGAAAGCCAGGTAGATAGATGGATATAAATAGATAGGGGGAGAGAGAGAGAGAGAGAGAGAGAGAGAGAGAGAGAGAGAGAGAGAGAGAGTCAGGAAGATAGATAGATGTGGATAGTTGTTCCCAGACAGAAAAAAAAATAATATCTGCTCCAAAGTTCCATCCCCCCCATATGCAAAGTGCAGTTCCCTCTGTAGAATTGAGTGCTCTCTGAGGACATGAGTGAATGGCTAAGTTACTTCCCTACCCCTAATTCACTTCTGCCATCTGTTCCTTAAGACATATATATACCTGTGATGACCCAAACATAATGTAATACAAAATTATCCTTTGTTTTTCTTCTTACTGTACATTTGTTAATTTTAAGAAGCCATGAGTATGGATTATAATTTGACATCTCCTTCAATTTTGTACCATTCAGCCATAGACACTCTACGGTTGAAGATTGGTTTTACATGTAATCTTGGAATCCAAACTCAATTCTTTTTGCTTATGCGAACAACCACTAAGCCGAAAACATTTTTTTGATATTTTCAAAGATATGTTTAAAAAACAACACTTTTATTTTTTCAAAGCACATTTGAGATAACTCCTGATCAGATTTAGTTAACTTGTACTTAGTCTTGACATGCATTAGACTATTCCTCATAAATTCTTGATATATTTAGACTATAAACAAAATCAAGTGCTGAGATTTAGAGAAGCCTTAAAAATAGCAATAGGATCTATACTCAAGAATATCTGTTGGAAGCCAATTAGAAAGGTCAGCAAAAGGGTATCTCAAATTTATAAAACACAAGTTTAATAAATGAATGGTGTTTATTTCATAAGAGGGCTTTGAAGATAGAGGACTGGAAAATTATAAGAGTGAAATTTAAAATTATGACAGCACTGAGGCGTAGTGTTCCCAAGAAGTCAGCCTGCTGCATCTATTTCTGGTTATGTGACTGTATTATGGAAAGAAAACCAGAAAAAAATAGTGGTGATGAGGAAACCAAGGAATCAATGAATATTGTACTAAAAAACAATCAAACTTGTGTTCTTTATCAGACAGGCATCAAATAATGTCTAAAATAATATTTGTACACTCAATTACCTACAAACACTTAAATATGAAACTTGAAAAATGCAGAAATTGAAAAGTATGATGTCATGAAAGCTAAATATAAAATTAAGAAAAGAGCAATATATACATTAATGAACAATGCAAATTTAGATGTGTAAATTCAGTTTGAATGTACATGAACTGCTTATGTTTCTTTTTATTTTAATTCAGTTTACATCCCTGTGACTGCCTCCAATACAAGTAACCCCTTCTACAATACCTTCTCTGAGATGCTGGATTTCCCCCCTCCCCGCAACTCCGATGGTATCCTCATCACCCTAGAATATCAAGTCACTGCAGGGTTAGGTTCATCCTCTTCCACTGAGGCCAGGCAAGACAGTCCAGATATAATATATCACATAGACTGTCAGAAATTGGTACTTGTCCATGTTGTATTTCTTTAGTTAGGCCGCTCACCATTTGGCTATTCCCTGCCTTTGCTTCTTTTTCTGTTCCTAAAATTTTGTACACAGGATAAATTTTGCATAGAATGTTTGTAGATAATTAATGTCCATACCTATGACTGTGGTTCCTACTTAGCTCTAGGAGGTGGCCTCTTCAAGTTCCATGTCCATAATGCTGTGAGTAACAGCAAAAGTCACCCCCATTGATACTTGTGCACCTCTACTATAACATGGCTCTGGAAGTTCTCTGAGATCCAATCCCTCCCCAGACCAACTAGTTGCAGATTTTCATTCATTCTCATGGCCAACTATATACTATCCACCATCTGCATACATTTCTTTGATTTCTTCTTTATTTCTTTGATTTCTTTGATTCATTGATTTCTTCATGTGTAAATTGTATCTACTTGATCTCCTTCAGTTGTCTTATTGCTCTGGCTAGAAATTCAAGTACTATATTGAATAGATAGGGAAGAATTGAGTAGCCTTGTCTTGACACTGATTTAAGTGAAATTGCTTTCTGTTTATTTCATTTAGATTGATATATATTTATCTAATTTTCTCAAAAAACGAGCTCTTGTTTTCACTGATTCTTTGTATCATTGTTGTTTTGTTTGTAACTGGTGTCTGCCCTGATTCTGGTGATTTTTTTTTTGCCTTCTATTCCTCCTCCTCCTCCTCCTCCTCCTCCTCCTCCTCCTCCTCCTCCTCCTCCTCCTCCTCCTCCTCCTCCTCCTCCTTCTTCTCCTCTTCCTCTCCTCCTCCTCCTCCTCCCTATTCCCTCCTTCTTTCCTTCCTCCCTTCTTCCTCCCCTTCTCCTCCTTCCTTCTCCTCCTCCTCCTCCTTCCTCCTCCTCCTCCTCCTCCTCCTCCTCCTCCTCCTCCTCCTCCCCTCCTCCCTTCTCCCTCCTCTTCTTCTTCTTCTTCTTCTTCTTCTTCTTCTTCTTCTTCTTCTTCTTCTTTTATTAGAGCTTCCAAGTGTACTTCTGAATTGCTTAAAATTGCTTAAATTGCTGGTATGGAAACTTTGTAATTCCTTTAAGGACTCATTTACTGTGACAAATCTTGTTCTCCCTTGGCTTTCATTGTATCCCATAAATTTGGGTATGTTGTGCATTCATTTTCATTGAATGCTAGAAAGGTTTTAATTTCTTTAGTTCTTTTATACATGCTAGTTAACTGCATTTGATTCATTATGTGTGTTACTTTCATTATCTCTTGTTGGATGATGTCATCATACAGGTGAGGCAGGTAAAGGATAGACCAAGGCCTGTCACTGGACGAGAAGGAAGGATGGGTGGGAGAAAAGTTTGAAAGAAGAGGAGGAGACAGTAAGAGAAGGCAGGAGGAAATTTCAGAGAGTACTCATGTAGAGAACATGGAAGATGACCTTAAGATTCCATGCGGTAACTTTATAGGTTGTTATGAATGTTCTTAAGGGATGGATGTGTACAGGGCTTTGTATGTTTAGGTTTGCAATTGTATCTTATTAATTGGATCAGAGGTTGTTGTGTTCTGCATTCTTTCACATAGCAATTTAAGTGTAAGAGAGTGTGTGGTGGCAAGAGACGCTGAGTTGGGATGTGTGCTTCTGGCTAGATATCTGGCAGATATATTGGGGCACTGCAGTGCCAGACCTAGCAGGGTAAAATGCAACCTTCTAATATAATTTTACAACAACAATTTCTATATTTAGTTTTTGATTACTGACCTGTCAATTGGTGAGAATGGGGTGTTGAAGTTTTGCACTATAAATGTTTGGGGTTTCATATGTGATTTAATCTTTAACATTATTTCTTTTTCAAATGTGGGAGGGTATAAGAAGATTTTATTTTCTTTGTTGAGTATCGAATTGTTTTTGTTTTCTTTTTACATTGTTGATTAATTTATGACTGAATGTCTATTTTCTTGGATATTTTAAGGGCTACTCCACCTTGCTTCTTGGAACCATTTGCTTGGAAAACATTTTTTTTTAGCTTTTACACTGAAATAATATCTATCTTTATTACTGAGGTGTGTTTCTTTTATGCAGCAGAGTGATGGATGCTGTTTGGGCATCTTTTTTACTAACCTGTGTCTCTTTATTGAAGAATTGAGTCCATTGAGGTTAAGAGATATTAGGAACTAGTAATTGTTAGTTTCTGATATTTTGATGTTGATGATATTAGTGTGTGTGTGTGTGTGTGTGTGTGTGTGTGTGTGTGTGTGTTTGTGTGTGTGTATACTTCATTTGTTTTTGCTAGGATAAGATTATTCATTTCCCGTGTTCCTTTGGATAAAATTATTCTCCTTATGCTGGAATTTTCCTTCTAGTATTTTATGAACTGAAGGATTTGTGAATAAATATTTTTTTTTAATTTGGAGTTTCCTTGAAATACCTTGTTTTATCCATCTATGCTTGTTGGGAGCCCCTGAAGCCCTGCATTATTAATGTTATTATTATGTTTAGAACTAAGTATGACTAGGTTCATGGAAAATCCCCAGCCAGCTGTAGAAGACTAATACAAATCTGGTGGTCAAGATAAATAATAATATAATAAAGTTTTCCTGCTGACTAATAATATGATAAAGCTGTAACTTTTCTAGCATCCTGTCAACATCAGCTGATTCTCTGACCACATGAATACTGTGTCCTTGGCCTGTGTAAATGTTTCACACTTCCCCCCTCCCTCTGTTATGCTATCTTCTGCATCTTCCTCTACAGATACTAGATGCTCTCCACTTATGTGCACAAACCTGAACCACACTTCAACCTTACTTTCTCTGCAACTTACACGAATTCTCTCAGCAACTTATCTTAACCTCTCAAGTTTCTGTAAATTTCTCTTTATATCTTTTCTTTATCTTAGCCAGATTGGTGGGGCAGTTTCTAGCCCCTTGGAGACTCACTCTTGTGCCTGTCAGTAGACCTGTAGCACTCCCTACCAGACTGAGAATTCTGACCATTTCTTGCGAAAGGGATTTGGGCAAAATACAAATATTTTCCTACCTTAGCTACCTTAGCTATCTAAACTATTGTGGATGTAACACAAGGACATACTTCAGAGCATTGTTCTGCAGCATAAAAAAGCCAATACCTGTAGGAAACATTCCTAGCCTTTCCTGGTTTAATATTTTGTATCTACTATGATATATACAAAAAGTCTTTAATAAATTCCTAAATTACAACTGAACTGAGTATGTTGGAGAAAAAATAGTTTCCTCTTAGCGAAAAGTGACATATGTCTTAAAGAATAGACACAGCCAGAAATATTATTTTAGATATTTCCCCTATATTTTTATTAAATAGGCATGGATTCTCATGTAAGAATAAGATGCATCATCATTTCATTGCATCATCCATTAAACAATAGTTCGATTTTAACCTTAAGGCATTGTTCTCAGTGCATTACACTTATGTGTTCAGAATTCTTCTGTTCCATATAATAGGCAGACTCTTAACAAGTATCCATTGCCACAGAGGTCAATAGGAGATCTGGGCCAATCCAGCATCTTTCTAGAACAAAAGAAATATTTTTAAGTAATATTGGAAATTCATTTAACCTTTGTAATTTTTGAAAGTTTAAAAGTGAAAAAGCCCTGAAACAAACTCCACTTTCATCACTTTTAAAGGATAATGATTTATTTTTGTGGTATCTTGAGAAGTCTCCCTCAGTTTCTTATCCCATGCAATATTTTATCCACACTGTTGTCTACTGATTAATTATGATTAAAAATCTAAAATAAGCAGAAGAAATAAAACAATGAAAAGATCATCAATTCACTTTTTTCCTAATTTCTACAAGAAAATTCTCCGTATTCACAACTCCTATACAGAAACTCCTCCTCCACACATTTTCACTCATTTCACACTGTAAAATTAAGTGAACAACATGCTCAGTACTCAGCAGAGGGTTTCAATTCTTTTACATTATCATGTGGATTTGAGTCAGGATAGAATACATATTTCAAAATGGATTTTTAAATCTTTCTTGCCATTTGGAAATAATTTTGTCAAAGTAGTGAAATGAAGTAATATAGACTTAGAAATATTCACATACCTAATATACCCTTGGTTCATCCTTAATCACTAGAGGCAAGTGTAAATGTTGCTTTGTTTTGCTTCACTTCCTTCCCCTTCCCTTCCTTTCCTTCCCCTGCCCTACCATTCCCTTCCTTCCCCTTCCTTCTCCTTCCCTTCCCTTCCTTTGCCTTGCCTTCCTATTCCTTCCCTTATCTTCCCTTCCCTTTCTTTTATGTTCTTTGCATATAAGATATCAGCTTATCTCACACTAAGTACATAACCTAGGATCACCTCAGTCTCATAAAGATAAGGGTGGCTTTAAATTTATGATGACACATCTTCCTGCCTCATATCCTTGAGTCCTGTGATGACACATATAGCCCTGTTTTCTGGATGTTTTAAAAAAAATCTGTTAGGTATTTGTAATCTTTATATATTTATTAACTTAATAGAACTGTCTCTTTAGCATTACTGTAATTAGGTTTTTAAGGAAGTTCATGTAGGAATTAGAGCTCTAAAGACTGTGTTGGATGATAGAACATTTATTTTCTCAGGTAAATGAAACAAAAGTCTCAACCAGTTAACAAAGTAAAGTTTGTTTGTTTGTTTGAGATTCTTTTAATGTGATGTACTGTATAAATTATGTTTATTTTGTTAGTATGCACTAGACTCCTTTTTATATGAGGATTTATCCAGAGACATCAAATAAATGTTTGATGATATTGAAGCAATGTAAATTGCTTTTGGTTAGGATGATCATTTTTGCTATGTTAATCCTACTGTACCATTACCATGGGAGACCTTTGAAACTTATGATGGAAGGGACATCCAATAGTGCAGTTTGAGACCCATATCATGATGTCCAAGCCCTGGAAGTCTATCTTCCCACTTTCTCTTTTAGACAGTGCATCTGATTTTATTTTGATATCTTTGATCCACTTGTACTTGGGTTTTCTTCAGTGTAACAGATATAGATCTACTTGTATTCTTCCACAAGATGTCTTCCAGTTGGACCACCACCATTTGTAAAAGATGCTTACTTTTGCTATTGTATATTTTTGCTTCATTTTCAAAGTCAAGTGTCAATAATTTTGTATATTTGATATGCTTACTTAAATCAGCCTACATGTTTTTATTCCAGTATCATGCATTTTTAACTGCTGCTGTTCTGCAGTGCAGCTTGAAATCAGAAGATACTTTATTATACAAAATTATTTTAGCAATCCTGGTATTTTTGTTTTTCTACATGTAGTTGAGTATTCTTTCAAGATTTGGGAAGAATTGTGTTTGAGTTTTGATGGGAATTGCATTGAACCTGTAAATTGCTTTTGATTAAGATGACCATTTTTGCTATGTTAATGCTACAAATCTATGAACATGGGAGAACTTTGTATCTTATGAAAGAAGTAACATCCAATGGTGCAGCTTGAGACTGATATCATGAGAGAGATTCCTCACACTATTAATGATATTCTTCTATTCTTGAAGACAGGAACCTAGCATAATTGTTATCAGAGAAGATTCACAAAGCAACTGGTAGAAATCGTTGCATAGAACCACAGGCAAATATTAAATGGAGTTTGGCAAATCCTGTGTGCCAGGACAGTCAAGAACTTGGTAAGGGTGTAATGAATTGGTTCCTGACCATGACATATGCTCAGCAAATATGGGCCTCCATGAATGTCAATCATTGCTGTGGGCATAGCACTTGTTTGTATAATAATGTACATATTTCTATATTGCTCCTTTGAGGAATAGTCTTCCTGTTTACATTAATGACACCATGATAATTAGAGTCAGCATAAGTCTGGGAGGGCAACGTTTACCTAACCTTTTAACAAAATGGTAAACACTGAGACCTTAAGTACAGGACTTAATCCTGAGCAAAAGAACATTAAAAATGAGTTCAAAAGTAATTTCTAAACCATGTAAAAAATAAAGTTTCTATATGAATTGTATGAAAAGTTTCATGAATCTAAAGAAACAAAAGCTACATCACTGTGATCCAAGTTGCCAGAAAGGTATTAAGAACGGAGATAAAAAGATTTAGGAAGTGGTGATTGCAGGAGATTCCACTGAGCATGTGGGAAATGGATCATGCATCACTCTGGGCACTTCTGGCTCTGCACCAGTGACTGTGCCCACAGAGGAGCATGGTCTGTTGCCCACATGCACCCTGAGGCTAATTTTAGCTAAAACCTTTACCTCTACAACAGACACTTATAATTCCAGGACTTATTGATTTTGACTCCACAGGAGAAATAAAAGTCATACTGTAGTCACCCACAAAAATAATACAGATACATACAGGACAGAGGGTTGGATAAAAGTTGATTTACCATTAAGTCTTAGCAGTCAGTCAATACAACCTTATGCCAGAGGAGAGGGAAGTTTAGCTTCAAGTAATATAGTGCTTATTTAAAAGAAATAAAACAACAACTTACCAGACAAACAAAAACAACAACAAAACCAGGCTACATTATGAAACAACAGTAACTGGAACATGAAAAAAGGTCTTCTGAACACTGGAACAGATGTCTCCTACATATTTGGCAAAACCTGGTTTGCAAATGGGTGCACTACATCTAATCTCTCTCTGTTTTATGGTTTGGAACATGCTTCCAATGCTGCTAAAAGATCGGCCATTTTGTATTGGGATTAACAGTAAAAGAGAGGAATGTTCCACCCTTATGTGATATCAACTCCAACATTATGTGATACCTTCTATACATTTCATACTCTGGGGAAGCCTTTCTCAGTCAAATAGGAGATTTCCTGCTGGCTCCGTCAGATTTTGTCATGCAACAGATGCTAAAGATGGATTTTTTTCATCATAGAGACATTGGCAAAATGGAACAGGATATGTTTATGACCTTTGAGCCACAGTACAGAAAAAATCAGAAAGGACATAATGCCACAGGCCTGTTTGCCTTTTGTCTTCCTGCTATACTTTCTAGGGTTTTCATTGGGTGTTACCTCACTACTGCCATCCACCAAGCTGTGGTGACTGGCATCCCAGGAGATGCACATGTAGGGAAGTGAGAGCTGCCCAACTATCCCAGTACTGATAGACAAGTGGGTGAAACAAGTAGCTGTAGCAGGGTCCCCATGAAGGAACAGACCCGTCCTCTCCCTTAAGCCAGATACAAATGCTACCCAGGCCACACAGATGGAATTCTGCTGCTGACAGCTTGGAACAACTTAGCTTATCCGAAATTTTAATATCTCATGCTTTTTGTCTACAATTTGTTTAAATACTTAAGAGGAACATCTGAAAAAGTGTTTGTGGTTTTTAACACGAAATTGTTTAATTTTTAAAAATGTTTTAAAATTCCTTTGAGCTTCAGAATATTATATTAGAATAAAGTGTTGGAGAGTTTAAGATTATGAATGAGGGTCTGAGAAACTGGGTAAAGTTCTAGGAAAGTTATTGCTTTGAGCTTCAGAAAGAAAGTTTTAAGGGACTAAGCAAGTATTTGAGAGTCTAAAAAAGTGTGTGAAAGTGTATAAAAATGATGGAGACTGGTAATGCAAGCTATGAAGGTTAGAATTTGTGAAGAAGATGTAAATGATACTAGGAAAAAGATGCATACATATATTTTAAATTTAGAAAGACTCTTATAAGCTTCAAGGAATCCACTCAAATCTACTCACCAGAGGTCAAACTGACTGCAGTAATAACCATTATTAAACTTTATTTAATAAAATAACACTATCTACTTAAGCCTGTTACTTTTTCTCAGACAAGCTGTTCCTGCCTATCCCAGATGCACAATTAACATGGGGTCTTTTCAACAGCTACCCAAAGCACATGAAATAAAAATGTCAATATTTTCCTCTCCTTTCCTTAATACAACAAAGGTGACTTTCCTCTTAAAGGAGTTTTAGTTCTTCTAGGATCATAATTCCCTGAAGAGCTTTTCTAGGCCTATAACAATGAACCACTGATGAGCCAGCAATCAAACTGTTACAGGTGTATCATGTACATAACCTCCTCTTTTTATCTCTGCATTAACTGTTCTATAAGCCTTTTGCTAGGGAGAAATGAAGTTATGATCAGTCATCAATTGTGACACAGAGAAGATCCCTGACTCTTCTGATGGAGCATAGATGGTTCTAGAAACTCTCAAACATCTATACCTATCTGGCTGGTAGAATCCCACTACATGTACAATATCTAAAGAGACAGTCAGAGGCTGGTATCTACTATACAGTTTCATTTTCTCAGGAGAGATTACCCTTCTCATCTAGATTTGTTTAAAAAGGCTTTGTATAGGACTACTTTGAATGAAAGATTTGTTACAGCCTTGATATTGGAGGTTGCAACCTTAGTAATTTTGATATAAAGTTGTGGCTTATCTACTACATCCATAGTAAAAGAGATTCACATATCATATCTTGTAGGTCACTTATACAACAAATGGCAATATCATTCATGATCCAGGAGAATATTGAGAGGAGACTTCAGGATAGGCTTACAGTTTTAGATGAAACAGTTTTATTTATGTAAAATCAAGCTCAAGATATTAAGATCAGGCTCTCAGTGCAATGGCATTCACTGTTCCATTTAGGTCTGTATAACTGCCAAAGAATATAATTCCTACGAACATGACTTGTATAAAATTCAGTCTCATTTAAACAGGCTTTTGAATAATTCTAATTTAGTTCTGGAAATGGAAACGCTGCATCATAAAATTATAAATATTAGTAATTCTAGAGTGGGTTCAACTTCTATTGGGGAAGTATCTGCCATTTTTACCTCTACTGTTCATGAGTCCATTCCTTTGTATTTTCTGAATGGCTTTGCTGATAAATGGAGGAACTGTAGTTGGTTTCTTATTACTCTTTTCATTTCTCCTCCAGGTTTTCACCAGGCAAGTCAAGAGTTCATTGTCAAGATTTGCACCCTCAAATTAAAAACAAAAATATTGACATGCCAGGTCCATTATGTCCTTAGTAAGGAGGGCAAAGAAGTAATAAAGGAGCCAGAAGAGTCAAAGCCTACAAAAAAAAAAAACATTTAGAGACAAGTATCCTGGTCACATAGGGGTCATAGATGCTAAACTGCCAGTCAGAGAACATGAAAAGGATGGACATAGGAACTCTGCCTATATGTAACAGTTGTGCAGATAGGAATTCATGTGGAACTTCTAAAGGAATAGCAGAGGATGTATCTGACAGCTGTCATTTCTAGCTTCAAAAGAAGATGTTCCTTGTCTTACTGGAACTCATTATGCCAAAGCTGATGTATATTCAAGGGACGTTTATCTTTTCTGAGGAGAAAATTTGGAAGGGGGAATGGGCGATGAGTGCAAGTGAGAAGAAACTATGAGGAAAGGAAGGATGGAAAGCTGCAATTCATGGGAAAGTAAATAAACTCATTAATCAATACAAACTTATTGCAATGTACTGAATTTTCTAAATTTTGTTTAACCTGGGGAATTGAAAACACCTAAACAAAAAAGAGCATAAAATTTTAAAAGAATACCTTAATTTCTTGAAAAGATTTTGAATTAAGCATTCTAAAAATCAGTGCATATGGATGGATTCCTTTAAGGAAAAACAATAAAAAAAAACCAAAGAACTAAAACCCCTATTGCAACATTATTGGTTTATTCAGTAACCATGTATTTTTTCAAATGTCTTTCAGGTTAAGGGGAAGAATTAATTAGCTGTTAAACATTTAATGCAATACCTCTTTCTCAGCACCTCATAGTACCTTCTCCAAATTTGACCATATAATTAGTCACAATACAGGCCTCAACAGACACTGGAAGAGAGAAATAACCCCATGCATCCTATCAGATTATCATGCACTTAGACTGGTCTTCAATAACAAAAATCATGAGAGAAAGTCCACATATACATGGAAGGTGAACAATGCTTTACTCAATGACAACTTGGTCAAAAAAGAAATAAAGAAAGAAATTTAAGACTTTTTAGGATTTAATGAAAATGAAGACACAACATTCCCAAACTTATGGGACACAGTGAAAGAGGTGCTAAGAGGAAAACTCATAGCTCCAAGAGCCTGAAAAAAGAAACAGAAGAAAGAATATGTCAACAGCTTCACAGCACACTTTGCAGCTGTAGAATAAAAATAAATAAATAAATAAACCCAAGAGGTGTAGAAGGCCGGTAATAATCAAACACAGTGTTGAAATCAACCCAGTAGAATTGAAAAGAACCATACAAAGAATCAACAAAACCAGCAGGTGTTTTTTTGAGTAAAATCAACAAGGTAGATAAACCCTTAGCTAGACTAACCAGAGATCACAGAGAGTGTATCCAAATTAACAAAATCAGAAATGAAAAGGGATACATAACAATAGAATCTGAGGAAATTAAGAAACATCATGAGATCCTACTATAAAAACCTATATTCAACAAAACTGGAAAATCTGGAGGAAATGGACAATTCTCTAGACAGATACCAGGCACCAAAGTTAAATCAGGAACAAATAAACCATCTAAACAACCCTGTAACTCGTAAAGCAATGGAAGCAGTTATTAAAAGTCTACTAACAAAAAAGAGCCCAGGTCCAGATGGGTTCACTGCAGAATTCTATGAGATCTTAATAGAAGACTTCATACCTATACTGTCCAAACTGTTACACAAATTGTTCTATGAAGCCACAGTTACTCTTATACCAAAAGCACACAAAGACCCAACAAAGAAAGGAAACTTAAGAACAATTTCCCTTATGAATATTGATGCAAAAATATTCAAATAATTCTTGAAAACTGAATTCAAGAACAAATCAAAACAATCATCCGTCATGATCAAGTAGGCTTTATACAACGGATGCAGGGATGGTATAATATACGGAAATCCATCAACGTAAATCACTATATAAACAAACTCAAAAAAAAAAACATGATTTTATTAGATGCTGAGAAAGAATTTGGCAAAATTCAGCACCCCTTCATGATAAAAGTCCTGGAAAGATCAGCTTTCAAGGCTCATATCTAAACATAGTAAAAGCAATATACAAAAAATAAGTAGTTAACATCAAACTAAATGGATAGAAAGTTAAAGCAATCCCACTTAAGGCAGGGACTAGACAAGGTTGCCCACTCTCTCCCTACTTATTCAATATAGTAATGGAAGTCCTAGTCAGAGAAATCAGACAAAGAAAGGAGGTCAAAAGGATACAAAATGGGAGGGAAGAAATCAAAATATCACTATCTGCATATGATATGATAGTTTATTTAAGTGACCTCAAAAGTTTGCCCAGAGAGCTATGTGATAAACAACTTCAGCCAAGTGTCCATGTATAAAATTAACTCAAACAAACCAGTAGCCTTCTTCTAGTTAAAGGATAAACAGGATGAAAAAGAGATTGGGGAAATGACACCCTTGTGAATCGTCCAAAATAATATAAAATATCTTGTTGTGACTTTAACCAAGGAAGTAAAAGAGCTGTATCACAAAAAATTCAAGTCTATGAAGAAAGAAATTGAGGAAGATCTCAGAAGATGGAAAGATCTTACAAGCTCATGAATTGGCTGGATTAATATAGTAAAGATGACCATTGTTTCAAAAGCAGTCTTCAGATTCAATGCAATCCAGATCAAAATTCCTACTCAATTCTTTATAAAGATAGAAAGAGCAATCTGCAAATTCATTTGGAATAACAAAAAATCACAGGATAGTGAAAATTATAATCAACAATTAAAGAATGTCTGGGGGAATCACCATACCTAATTTCAAGCAGTATTACAGAGCAATAGTCATAAAAACTCTATGGTATTTGTACAGAGACAGGGAGCTAAATCAGTGGAATAGAATTGAAGACCCATAAATGAACCCACACTCATATAGTGACTTCATTTTGACCATGAAGCTAAAAACATCCAATGGAAGAAAGATAGCATTTTCAACAAATGGTGCTGGTCCAACTTAAGGTCAGCGTCGAGAAGAATTCAAATCTCTCCATTCTTATCACCCTGTACAAAGCTTAAGTCCAAGTGGATCAAGGACCTCCACATCAAACCATATATACTCAAACTAATAGAAGAAAAATTGGTGAAGAGTCTCAAACACATGGGCACTGGGGAAAATTTCCTGAACAAAACACCAATGGCTTTTACTCTAAGATCAAGAATAGACAAATGGAACCTCATAAAACTGCAAAGTTTCTATAAAGCAAAAGACACTGTCATTAGGACAAAAATGGCAAAAAAAAAAAAGAAGAAGAAGAAGATTCTAAAGGATCTTAACAATCCTACATCTGATAGAAGGCTAATATCCAAAATATACAAAAAACTCAAGAAGTTAGACTCCAGAGAGACAAATAACACTATTAAAAATGGGGTATATAACTAAACAAATCATTCTTAGCTGAGGATTATCGGATGGCCAAAAAGCACCTAAAAAAAAGAAAGAAAGAAATGTTCAACATCCTTAGTCATCAGGGAAATGCAAATCAAAACTACCCTTAGATTCCACCTCACACCAGTCAGAATGGCTAAGAGAAAAACCTCAGGTGACAGCCGATGTTGGCTAGTATGTGGAGAAAGAGGAACACTCAGTCTGGAGGTTCCTAGGAAATTGTCCACTTCACTACCTGAGGACTCAGCTATACCTCTCCTGGGCATACACCCAAAAGTTGCTCTAATATACAGCAAAGACACATTTTCCACTATGTTCATAGCAGCCATATTTATAATAGTCAGAAGCTGTAAAGAACTCAGATGCCCTTCAACAGAGGAATGAATTTAAAAAATGTGGTACATTTGCACAATGGGGTACCACTACCAAAAGACTATACATGAACTGACCCAGGTCTCCAAGTGTATATGTAGCAGAGAATAGCCTTGTTGGGGAACAAGTGGAAGGGGAAGCAGTTGTCCTGCCAAGGTTGGACTCCCAGTACAGGGGAATATGGGGGTAGTAAAGGGAATGAATGGGGGGAATCCGGTATGGGGGAGGTGTAGGTGATGGGGGCTTATGGACAGGAAACTGCAAAGTAAGTAAAGAAATATATCTAATAAAAGAAACATTTAATGAAATTATGAATAACTATGCTATGCAGTATAGATTAATATTAATGTGATACAAAAATGTGTATTATTCCACTGGTTGTACAACTAACATGCTGCAATCATGATGGAGTTGGGATGCTATAATAGCACTTACTGTTTCTATGGCCTTTTTCTTTTTTTTTTTTTTTTTTTTTTTTTTTTTTTTTTTCGAGCTGGGGACCGAACCGGGGCCTTGTGCTTCCCAGGCAAGCACTCTACCACTGAGCCAAATCCCCAACCCCGGCCTTTTTCTTACACCTTTAATTTGAGCATTCTCTCAGGCAGTTTCCTTGATTCAATTCAATTTTTACACTCATCTTTCCTGCTGGTTGAGATCAAACCTGACAATAAAATCAAAATCTTCAAGGGCTCTGTCAGAATAACAGGAAGGCCAGACTTACAACTAGTAGCACAGTGGGAAGGGTAATTTTTTTTTTTTTTGAGATTCTTTTTCTCAGTAGAAGTACAACCAAATGAGTATACTACTAATCCTGCCCTCTTATCACATGGCTCATTCACTCATGACTTGTACATTGTTCTCTGTCTGCCCAGGTTGCTAAGCAATCTATGTTACACTGTCAGTATAGCTTCCTAAACATTAATTCTGCTGTCTTTGATATTTTTAATATAACTAAAAAAATAGATTCCATCAAATAAAGTAATTACAGGATCTTCAGTTTTGTGAAATGTTTATTTATGGTTTAATTTTGTATGTGAATTCATGTTTACAGAATCTTTGAAGACAGCAGCTACAGAAATATCATCATATCAATTTTCATGTCTACACTCATGACTTAGATATTTTCAACTTCAACTAGAGACTTCATTCTGACTTCGATTAGGGACTGCATATATTCTATGTGCATATAGAAAGCATAGATGCCAAATAAAGCTAACAATAATAATTGGTTAAATCAATCTTAAACCCATTTTCCTCATGAAAACAAGACAAAATTAGGTAGCCTAATTCATATCAGTGTTTCCTCTTTTAACAACCAGCAGTCCAATCCCAAATAGCAAGATATTTATAACACTGTTATTAATTATTTATTAGATGCTATAAAGCAAGTACTAATCTAGGGTGATCATTCAGTAACCTGGACAATAATAAGCATATACTGTTTCTGAGGTAATGTGAAGTGACCAAACTCACAATCTAATAATTCCCAGATAAGAACAGTGAGAGGCATAAAGTACTGCAAGAGAAATTTTCTGATGCATGCTAAATGAATCTTGGCTATGTGGAAAATGGGGAGTCTGGTCTTGACAGTGTGTCCTAACACACTGATGTTAAAACACTGCTAATATCATGTACTATGTTACTATAATATTTTTGAGGATACATGTCTTGTGCAGGTTAAAAATAGATCTGCTTTAATTTTATCCTATAAGTGCTATTACAGATGAATTTGTTAATTTTTCTACTCTGTTCAATAGATTGTGTTTATTTATGTGAAAGGAAAATTTCAACTATAAACCGATACCTCAAATTCACAATTCATTCTAGCCTTCTAGATACCAAAGAGAGGAATTACTTTTAAAAATGAAGCAGCACTTTGATGCCTACCATAAGACACATTTTCACACACACACACACACACACACACACACACACACACACACACACACACAGGGGGGGAGAGAGAGGGAGAGAGAGAGAGAGAGAGAGAGAGAGAGAGAGAGAGAGAGAGAGAGAGAGAATTTTAAAACAAGCCACTGTAGGAGTTGGAGATTTAGCTCAGTGGTAGAGCGCTTGCCTAGCAAGCGCAAGGCCCTGGGTTCAGTCCCCAGCTCTGGAAAAAAAAAAAAAAAAAAAAAAAAAACAAGCCACTGTAAGTTTTACAGAGACCTCAAAGAAGCTCCAATCTAGACTTCACAATATCTTGTGAGATAATGCAAAGCAGTTAACATCTAAATATAACATGACTAAAATATTATTGAGTCAATATTATACAGTAATTGCTACCATACCATCATACTATCTCACAGTAATTATCAAAAAGAGGTGACACTTAATAGCAGACACTAAAAGAGAGTTCCCTGACATAAGTCAAAAAGATAAATCACATACTGAATATCGATAAAATAGTATAGATACTCAGGTCTATTACTTGTTTTTACCATGCTTTATTAGTTATTTCATTTGTTACCATGACAAAATTCCTAAGAGGAAGTAACTTTAAAAAAGAAAAGTTATTTGGAAACACTGTTTGGGGAAATGGAGTCCATCCTGGTAAAAGAAAGAGGATTTGGCTAGTCACACTGTATCTGTCTGCAGGAAGAACAAAGTGAATAGGAAGTGGTGAACAATTGTTTCAATTTCAAGACATCCACAAGTGACTCCTTTACTCAAATACATCTCCACCTCCCAAAGGTTCTACAACTTTCCCAAACACCACCACCAGCAGGGGACTAAGTGCTTAAACACAGAACCTGTACCTCCTCAAAATTTCACTGCCAGGTACACAAAAGTGACTTAAACGCTTAAACAAGGCCATAGTTGGCAAGTAGTGGAACACAATAATCAACTGCAAGTGGTGAAGGGCCATGAGAAAACAAACATGTAAGGTGTTTCCTAAAGCAGTAGTAAACATTCCCATTTTCAAGCTCCTATGTTGCACTTAATATTTTCATGCAATAACCAATGACCAAATTTTACATGAACAAGCCACGATGTTCTGCTATGGTGTGAGGGTCTCCTCCAAAGTCTCAGAGTTAAATGTGCTGTCTCTAGGCTAGTGTTAGTGAGAGGTTCCTGGGGTAGTTCCAGTGAGAGGTGATAAAACATTTTGGAATTGGAGCTTTTTGGTAGCTCTTAGTTCACTACCAGCTTGCCCTAGAAAGAGGTTATAAGACTTTCTTTCTTGTCTCTGCTTTCTGGCTACTAACTTGTTTGACTTTTCCCCACCATGATGTGTTTTTCTGTCAGAGACACAGAGATGGGATTACCTGATCTAGAAATAGATAGAGGCTACAGAATCATGAATCAAAATAAGCTTTGCTTTTTTTACCCCCAGGTATTTTGTTGGAGTAAAAGGAAGTTATGGTGTTTAAAATTCGAGTCACCATACACTTTATATATTTGTTAAAAAAGGATAAGTTTAGCAGAACAGGCATACGCACACCAAACAAAAAAGCAGAAGGAGACAGTGTGGAAAGGATGAGGGCCAGTGAAAGGAGGATGAATGAACAATAAAGCCATAAGATTGCAATGAACAATGAAATGCATATACAAAACTGGTATAATGAAATAACTTATTTTCCATCATTACACACACACACACACACAGCTCTAGAATTGTAGGAATGATGAATTCACAACAATTCTCCTTCTATTCTCAAACTAGATTTGACATCTATCTAATGATCATAGCATACATACAAGCATAGTTATAGAAAAAGGTACCTGAGGTTAGTGCATGCCTTTTTATCACAGAAGGCACTATGTGAGTTTTGCTCTTCTTCATATTAGTTTTGAACCACTTACTTGGTTATTGCTATTCAGGTATTGACTATATCATATAATAAGCATCAATCTTCCTTCTTTCATATCCCCAAATCAAAATGCATTCCATGCATTAATTTTAAATTCTAGATACACAGCTTATGAGCTTCACATTCATAATTCATCATCATTTCTATTAAAATCATTATATTTTCATGCATCAAGATCTGTAAATGAAGAGAATACAGTCCAACATCATCATTCCTATAAGTACCATCTTCAACCCAACCCACTGTCTGTGACATGAAATGGACAGTTCGAATCTATTACTTTTCTATTGCTGTATTTAAGTAACATGAAAAGGACTGAAGACGTATGTTAGCCATTGAATGCTAGGGTAACAACAAAAGTGTTATAAGAAAATTGATTTAAAGCTTAAAGAGTTTATTTTAGCTTACAATTTAAGAGAGTTAGTGCCCATGGAAGTGTGGCAGAGGGTAGTAGAAGCAGAAAGCTACAGATCAACTTTTTATCTTCACAGAAAGACAGAATGAATGAAGGAAATGAGACAAGGTTATAAACGCTCAAGCCTTGCTTACTTCCCATGGTATAGATTCTCTATAAAGCCCTTTTCTCCTAATGGGTCCATAACCATTGCAAACAGCACAACCAAATACAGACCATGGAAATACTGCTATAATATATAGACCAATATGGTACATTTCTCAATCAAAATGCCACATGGCAGTATCATTTCCATGATTTTTTTCAAGTCTACTCTTACCTTGAGTGATCAGAGACTTGAGTACACATAATCTGTCATCATCATCCTTATGGTAATCCTCATATCTACTCACTCATCAGCTAATAATGTGTACTTTCTTTCTGTCAATGGAGATCTTTATTGTCGCTAAGTCTATCTACTTTGGAAGATGTTGCCTTGTTTTGTGAATTACAAAGAATTGGTGCAGGAAATTAAAGCAAAATTCATGTCTGGTGTTTCTATTAAAAAATAGGTGGTTTTATATGTCTATTCTTTCCAATATACCAAATAATCAAAGTTTATAGGTCATTTATTTCTTTTTAGTTTATATTCATGTGTGTTTGCTCATGAATATTAGAATTCACATATTTATACATGTACATGTGGAGGTTAGTAGTTAACATTTGAAATCTTCTTGCGTTGCTACCCACATTGTTTATTGAAGCATGGTCTTTCACAGAAACTGGAAGTCACTGACCTGCAAGAAAGGAGAATATTGGGGAAAATAGTACTGAAAAAATTTCTAAGGAAAATCAACCCATATTTATTTTTTCTTGTCAATTTATGAATTATAAGAAGAGGTTAAGTGTTAATGAATAATAATATCCTTTCTTGTGGAATTTATGTTATGGTTTCTCTCAAAACCCTGCATCCTTTCAGTCTCTTAGTGTACCTGTGACCCAGAAACTATTTATCTGGAACACCTAAGATATTTATATATAACCTCATCCTCTCATATTGACCTAGAGCAAGAACTGCCATCTACTTCAGACATCAAGAGTCACTTATAATTTCTGTTCTTATAACTTTTTTGAAGTTACGAACTGAGCCAAAGAAACATGTTTTGAGGGTTTTTTTTTTACCTCTGGCTAAAAGTTGATTTTGTAAATGTAGCTAGGTATTACATTCCAAGTCTTATCATTGATTTATGTCAATTTGTATACCAAAAATAAAAAATGAACAAGCAAATAATCAATCATAAAACAGGCAAAATCAAGCAAGGAATCAAGAAAATAAAGAAGCAGGATATAAGTTTATGTTCAAAGACCTATTAATAGTAGAATTGAAAATCTTATCTACTCATTCTTAATTAGCAAGAATTCCTCCCTCAAAGAGTGGGAGAAGTCTATCTGCAGAGTTGAACTTCTTCCCAAAATTCCCCTCAGTCACCTGCTAGTAGAACTTTATCACATCTAAGGAAAACAAAATATGATTATGAAAGTCAGGAAACATACAATATTCATATATAACTGCAATTATGTAATTCCAGCCACACCATCTTTTCTACACGTTTATAATGAAAATTAATGATATGTTACTTAATGACATATACACTGCAAAACAAACTCACATTACTTAAATGAGACAAATCAGAGAATTTATTTGATAGACAGTATATGATGCAGTAAGTTGTGGTAGTACCTACTGAACAATTTACAAACTTATCCTTGCTGGTGTGTTCACTTAGCATGGAAACAGTCCTCTGTGGAATCTAAATCTACAAAAAATGTGATGTTATATAGATTTCCTGATGGCTAATATAATTTTCTGTTCTTGCAGCTCACCTGGATGATAGTACATGGATGGAAGCTTTTCCTTTATCCCTGCCATGCCAGACAATAATAAATCAAAACACATTTATTCAAATGGTGTGAAATGATGGTTAGTATTTGTGTGTTTTCGTTAATGAAAGGCAGCCAAGAAGCAAACACATATCATAGTAATAAGAAAAGTTTTGGATATGCCCTATTTTGATGGAAAATTCACTGGTAAGCTTAGTAGATATGTGGCATCCATCCAATTTGATTGGTTAGGGGCTCATGTTTAGTCTTTTTGTTGTTGTTGTTGTTGTTGTGTTTTTGTTGTTGTTGTTGTTGTTGTTGTGGTTCATTGTTAAAAAATAGAACATTCCTAGAGGCCTAATATTGAAACAAATTTAGAAATAGAGAAAGTAGAGCAACCTGCTACTTATTAATCAAATTCTCATCATTTTAATTCACTATTATATGGTTATTACTTAGTTTTCTGGAGAATTATAAGTAGTAGTGTTTTTTATTATTATATGCATTACATTGAATTTACTGATTTGTTTTTGATAGAATGGATTTTTTTACTATGTAAATCCTACTGATCCATGAATACCAAAGATCTTTCCACCTTCTCATATCTTCAATTTTTTTCTTCATAATCTTGAAAATTTTCTTGTGTTTTTTGTTTCATTTCTTTTTGTTTTTTATTTTGTTTTGTTTTTTATCATACAAGTCTTATGCTTGCTTAGTTCCAGATACCCAAAGATATTTTATATTATTTGTGGCTATTCTGAAAGCTTTAGCCACTTCCATTATTTCATTCAGAGCCCAATTGTCATTTGTATATAGAAGAACTACTTTTCTATATCTTCTTAATTAGTATTTTATCCAGGTGTCTCCAACTCTGAGACTTTTCTTATGGGATTTTTGAGATTGTTCGTGTATACTTTTGCAACATCTCTGGATAATGATACTTTGACTTCTTTTATAGTGTCTATCCTCTTGGTATTCACTTGTTTTCTTATTCCACCTAAAACTTTAATTACTATATTGAGTTGATATAGAAAGAATTTGCATCCTTGTCTTCTTCCAAGTTTTAATAGAATTACTTTGAATTTCTCATTATTAAATTTGATGCTGGCTATGGACACTGCAAATTGCCTTTATTTTGTTTACATATGCTATTGTATTCCTGATATCTCCAAAAATATATCATGAATGGATATTGAATTTTGTCAAAGATATTTTCAGCATCTGAGATAATCATGAGTTTGTCATTTCTCTCAGTTGGTTTGTATGATGGGTTATCTTGACTAATTGCTCTCTGTTGAACAATCCCTGTATCACCTAGATGACACCTATTTGATCATGATACAGGATCTTCGTCATGTGTGTTTGGATTTAGTTTGTGAGTATTTTGGTGAGTATTCTTACATGAATGTTCAAGAGGAAATTTGCTTTGTATTTCTCTGTTTCCTTTGAATCGTTGTGTGGTTTGCATGTCTGGATAACTGTGTACTCATGAAATGGATTTGTCAATGTTCCTTCTTTTTATATTGTGGACTCTTGTGGAGTACGTTAGCATTTCTTTGAAAGTTTACTTAAATTCTCCACTAAAACCATTTGACTCCAGACTTTCTTCTGTGAGGAGAATTTTAATGACTATTTCTATTTCATTTGTGGTTATACGTTTATTTAGATTGTTTATCTGATTTTGACTGAATATGTGTAGATGGTATCTATCAAGAAAACTGTTATTTAAAAGTTTCCTATTTCTTGGAGGACAAGTTTTAAAAATATAACCTGATGATTGTTTTGATTGTGTTGGGGTCTGTTGTTATGTACTCCTGTTTTTCTTTTGGTTTTGTTAATTTGGATAATCTCTTTAAGTCTTTTAGTTAGTTTGGGGAAAGGCTTATATATACCTTATTGACTTTCTCAAAGAACCAATGCTCAGATTTATGTTTTTATTGTTCTTATGTTTCTATTTCATTGATTTTTACACTTCACTTTGAAAATTTCCTATTATCTACTGCTTTTATATGAATTTGCTCCTTTTCACTCTAGAACTTTCAGGTATTTTTTTTTCATTTTTTGAAAATATATTAGTGTTCATTAAGTACTGTATATGCAGATCCTCATGACAATATTCATTTCATGAATTTTTACCTAGTTTCAGTTTATCTATTTAATATTTTAATTTTTCTTTTTTTTAAATTGGATATTTTATTGATTTACATTTCAAATGTTAGACTATTTGCCCGTTTCCCCTCAGGAATCCCCCTTCACCATCCTCCTCCCCTGCTTATATGAGGGTGCTCTCCTTCCCACTGACCCAATCCCACCACACTACTCTGCTTTTCCCCTACACTTTGGCACTGACCTTCACAGGACCAAAGGCCTCACCTCCCATTGACCAGAAAATGTCATCTCTGCTATATATGCAGCTAGAGCCATGGGCTGCTCCATGTGTACCCTTTGGTTAGTGGTTTAGTCCCCAAGAGCTCTGCAGTGTCTAGATATTACTTGTTTCCTATGGTGTTGTAAACCCTTTCAGCTCATTCAGTTATAACTCCTTCATTGGGGTTTTCCTTGCTCAAACATATGATTGCCCGTGAACATCTGCCTCTGTATTTGACAAGCTCTAACTGAGCCTCTCAGAAGACAGCTATATCAGGCTTCTGTTAGCAAGCACTTCCTGGCAACCTCAATATTGTCTGGGTTTGGTGACTGTATGTGGGGTGGATACCTAGGTAGGGCAGTCACTGGATGGCCTTTCCTTTAGTCCTTCCTACACAAATTTTTCCATATTTCATTTAGTCAGGATCAATTCTGGGTTAAAAATCTGTAGATGAGTGGGTGGTCAAATACTGCAACAAGGGTCCTTGCCCAACCTCTGGATGGACTCTACAGGTTCTACCTCTCTTTTGCTTGTCATTTCAACTAGTTTCATCCCTGGTGGGTCCTGGGAGTTTCTTGCTTTAATGGCATCTGGGACTTGCTAGTGGCTATGACAAGTTACCTCTCCCCTTTGCTGCATACCTCTATTAAAATTCCTGACCATCCGTATATCTAGCATTCCTTTCTCCTCCCATACCTGTTCCTGCCCTCCTATTACTTCCCCATCATCATTCTATTCCTCAAGTCTCCCTTACCCTCTACTTACCATGAATATTTTGTTCCCTGTTCTAGGAAGATCTGAAGCATCCACACATTGGTCTTCCTACTTCTTGAGCTTCATATGGTCTATGAATGGAAACTTGGGTATTATGAGTTTTGGGGCTAATATCCACTTATCAGTGAGTGCATACCATGCTTGTTCCTTTATGGCTGGGTTTTCATTCAGGATGATATTTTCTAATAACATCCATTTGGCCAAAAATTCCATTAAATCATTGTTTTTTAATAGCTAATTAGTATTCCACTGCATAAATTTTCTGTATCTATTCCTCTGTTAAAGGACATCTGGAAATAAGGCTGCTAAGAACATAGTGGAATGAGACTCCTTGTTTTATGTTGGAGCATCTTTTGGGTATGTTCCCAGGAGTGGTATAGATGCATCCTCAGGTAGTACTATATTCTATATTCTGAGGAATCACCAAACTGACTTCCAGAGTAGTGCCAGATTGCATTCCCATGAACAATGGATGAGTGTTCTTCTGTCCCACATCCTCGCCAGCATTGGCTGTCACCAGTGTTTTAACTTAGCCATTCTGATGGGTGTGAGGTAGAATCTCAGGGACCTTTTGATTTGCATTTCCATGATGACTAAGGATGTTTAACTTTTCTTTAAGTGTGTCTCAGTCATTCAATATTCCTCAGGTGAGATTCTACTTTTTCATAGGGTTATTTGGTTCTCTGGAGTCTAACTTCTTGAGTTCTCTTTGTGTGTTGGATATGAGCCCTCTATTGGATGTAGGATTTGTAAACATTTTTTCAATGTGTTGGTTGCCATCTTGTCCTATTGACAGTGTCCTTTGCCTTACAGAACCTTAATAATTTTATGAAGACCAATTTGTCAGTTCTTGATTTTAGAGCAAAACCATTGTTGTTCTCCTCATGTGCCCATGTTGTTGAGGGTCTCCCCCACTTTTTCTATTAGTCTTATTGTAACTACTTAGATGTGGAGGTGGTGATCGACTTGGACTTCAGCTTTTTACAAGAAGAAAAAAATTGATTAATTTTCATTCCTCTACATGTATACCACCAGTTAATCCTGGATCCTTTGTTGAAAATTCTCTTTTCTCACCGAGTGGTTTTAACTCATTTGATAAAATTCAAGTGACCATAGGTGTGTGAGTTCATTTCTGAGTTCTCAATTCTAGTCCATTGATCTACCTGCCTATCTCTGAATCAATAGCATATGATTTTTATCATTATTGCTTTCTAGTACAGCTTGAGACCAGGGATGGTGTTTTCCCCAGAAGTTCCTTTATCGTTGAGATTAGTTTTTGCTTTGCTGTTTTTTGTTTGTTTGTTTGTTTGTTTTCGTTTTTGTTTTTGTTTTTGTTTTTTTTGTTATTTAAAATGAATTTACAAATTGCTCTTTCTAACTCTAAGAAGAATTGAGTTGGAATTTTAATGGGTATTGCATTGAATCTGTAGATTGATTTCAGCAAGATGTCTACTTTTACTATATTAATCCTTCCAATTCATGAGCATGGGAGTTCTTTCATTTTCTGAGATCTTTTTCCATTTGTTTCTTCAAAGATGAAGTTCTTGTCATACAGATCTTTCATTTGCTTGGTTAGAGTCACATCAAATGCATTTTGTTTTATTTCTGACATTGTAAAGGGTGACATTTCCCTAATTTCTTTTTCTACATGTTTATCTTTGGTCACAGGAAAGTTACACCATTGTTTGAGTTAATTTTTTGTAAGCCACATTTCTGAAGTGGTTAATTAGGTTTAGGAGATCTCAGGTGTAATTTTTGGTGTACTATATTTATACTATCATATCATCTGCAAACAGTGATATTTTGAATTCTTCCCTTTCAATTTGTATCCCTTCCATCTTTTTTTTTTCTAAGTGTTCTGGCTAGGACTTTGATTACTACATAAATAGGTAGGGAGACTGTGGGCAATGATACCTACTGCCTGATTTTGTTGGGATTGTTTCAAGTTTTTCTCCATTTAGTTTGATGTTGGCTACTGGTCTGTTTTGTATTGCTTTTACTATGTTTATGAATGGGGCTTGAAATCATGATCTTCCCATGACTTTTACCATGAAGGTAAGTTGAATTTTTCCACATGATTTCTCAGCATCTAATGAGATGATCATGTATTTTTCCCCTTTGAATTTGTTTGTATAGTGGATTATGTTGATGAATTTCTATATATTAAACTTCATGATAGAGATGCACTTATCATTTAATATCTTCTTGGATTGGCAAGAATTTTACTGAGTATTTTTCATTGATATCAATCAGGGAAATTGTCAGAAATTCTCTTTCTTTGTTGCAACCTTTTTGTGGTTTAGTTATGTGTGTAAATTTGGCTTCAAAGAATGGATTTGTTAGTATTCCTTTAGTTTCTGTTCTGTGAAATAATTTGAAGGTTATTAGTATTAGGTGGTATTTGGAGTTCTGATAGAATTCTTCACTAACCCTATCTAGACCTGTGCTTTTTCTGGTTGTGCGACTTGTAATGATTGCTTATATTTCTTATGGGTTTTGGGGCTGTTTAGACGGTTTATCTGATCCTCATTTAACTTTTGTAACTGATTTCTCTCTGGAAAAGTTTTTTTTGTTTTTTTTTTTTTGTTTTTTTTTTCCCATTTCATTCAGATTTCCCAGTTTTGGTGCGTATAGGCTTTTGTACTAGGATCTGGTAATTGTATTTCCTAGGTTTCTGTTGTTATGATTTCTTTTTCACTTGATTTTGTTCATTTGTATACTAACTCTGAGCCATCTGGTTAACCTGGCTAAGGGTTTATCTGTCTTATTTTTTGTTTGTTTGTTTGTTTTTGTTTTGTTTTTTTCCTCCAAGAACCAACTCCTGGTTTTTTGATTCTTTGTATAATTATTTTTGATTCTACTTTGCTGATTTCAGCCCTTAGCTTGGTTATTGCCTGCTATTTACTACTATTTTGTGTCTTTGCTTCTTTTTGTTCTATAGCTTTAAATTGTACTATCAAGCTGTATGTACTTTCTAGTTTCTTTTTGGAGGAACTGCGAGGTATGAATTTTCCTCTTATCACTGCTTTCATGTGTCCCATAAGTTTGGGTATGTTGTTCCTTAATTTTTTTAAATTCCCAGCCTAGGCAGGACCAAAGGCTTCTCCTCCCATTGTTGCCCATTCTTAGCTGGGCATCCATATGTATGCAGGTGGGGTCATTGGTCTGTCCATGTGGAGCCTTTGGGTAGTGGTTTAGTTTCTGGGAGTTCTGGTTGGTTGTTATTGTTGTTCTTATGGGGTTGCAAGCACCTTTAGTTCCTTCAATCCTTTCTCTAATTCCTCCAACAGGGACCCTCTTTTCAGTTCAACGGTTTGCTGTTAACATTCACCTCTATATTTGTCACACTCTATCTGAGCCTCTGAGGAGACGGCTATATCAGGCTTCTTTCTGTATATACTTGCTAGCTTCATCAATATTGTCTAGGTTTGGTGGCTGCATATATATGAGCTGGAACCCCAGATGGGGCAGGCTCTGAATGGCCATTCCTGAAGCTCTTCTCCAAACTTCATATATCCTCCTATGAATATTTTTGTTCCCCCTTTTAAGAAGGACTGAAGTATCAACATTTTAGATGTCCTCCTTCTTGAATTCAAGAGGTCTGTGGGTTGTATCTCTCTCTCTCTCTCTCTCTCTCTCTCTCTCTCTCTCTCTCTGTGTGTGTGTGTGTGTGTGTGTGATTAGGTTACTTTACTCTAGGTGATATTTTCTAGTTTTATCCATTTGCCTATGTATTTGAAGAAGTTATTGTTTTTGATAGCTGAGTAGTACTCCATTGTGTAGATGTACCACAATTCTGTATCCATTCCTCTGTTGACAGGCATCTGGGTTCTTTCCCTCTTCTAGCTATTATAAATAAGGCTGCTATAAACATAGTGGAGCATGTGTCTATGTTGTATGTTGGAACAACTTTTGTGTATATGTCCAGGAGAGGTATAGCTGTGTCTTCAGGTACTGCAATGTCCAATTTTCCAAGAAAACTCTAGACTGATTTCCAGAGTGGTTGTACCATCTGGCAATCCTGCCAACAATGGAGGAGTGTTCCTCTTTCTCCCCATCCTCGCCAGCATCTGTTGTCACCTGTTTTTGATCTTAGCCATTCGGACTGGTATGAGGTGGGATCTCAGGGTTCTTTTGATTTGCATTTCCCTGATGACTAAGGATGTTGAAAATTTCTGTAGGTACTTCTTAGCCATTTGATATTTCTTGGCTGGTACTTCTTTGTTTAGCTCTATACCCCAATTTTTAAAAGGGTTATTTGGCTCTCTTCAATCTAACTTCTTGTGTGCTTCATGTATATTGGATATTAGCACCCTATAAGACATAGGGTTGATAAAGATCTTTTCCAAATCTGTTGGTTGCTGCTTCGTCCCAATGGCAGTGCCTTTTGCCTTACAGAAGTTTTGAAGTCTTATGAGGTCCCATTTTTGCTTCTTGATCTTAGAGCATAAGCCATTGCTGTTTTGTTCAGGAAATTTTCCCCAGTGCCCAAGTTTTCGAGGCTCTTTTCTACTTTTTCCAATATCCCATCTCTCCCCTGCTTCTACAAGGATGTTCCCATTCCAAGTCACTTCCCCTTTCTGCCTGCTCAATATTACCCGACAGTGGGGGTTCCAACCTTAACAGGATCAAGTGCTTCTCCTTCCATTGATGCCCAACAGGATCATCCTCTGCTACATATGCTGCTGGAGCCCTGGGTCATTCCATGTATAGTCTTTGGGTAGTGGTTTAGTCCTTAGGAGCTCTGGTTTGTTGGCACTGTTGTTCTATGGAGTTGCAAAGTCCTTCAGTTCTTTCAATCCTTTTTTCTAATTCTTTTTTCTTCTATTAGTTTGAGTGTATCTAGTTTTAGGTGGAGGTCTTTTGATGTGTGGGTTAATTTCTAATCTTCAACTATATTCCACTGATCTACCTGCTTTCTCTGTACCAACACATCCATTTTTTATAACTAATGCTCTCTAAGAGAGTTTGAGGTCAGGGATGGTGATTCCCCCAGTTGTTGTGGATAGTTTTCACTATCTTGTTTTTGGTTATTTCAAATGAATTTGCATATTGCTCTTTCTAACTCTGTGAAGAATTAAGCTGGAATTTTGATGGGGATTACACTGAATCTGTATATTGCTATTAGCAAAATGGCCATTTTTGCTATATTAATCTTGCCAGTTCATGAGCATGGTAGGTCTTTTCATCTTCTGAGATTTTCTTCAATTTCTTTCTTCAGAGACTTGACATTCTTGTGATACAGATATTTCAATTACTTGGTTAGTGTCACAGCAACATATTTTATGTTATTTGTGAAGGGTGTCATTTCCCTAATTTCTTTCTCAGCCTCTTTGTACTTTGATAAGAGGAAGGCTCCTGATTTGTTTGTGTTAATGTTATACCCAGCCACTTTGATGAAGTTGTTTATCAGACTTAGTAGTTCTCTGGTGGAACTTTTGGGATAACAAGTATACTATCATATAATTGGCAAATAATTATATTTTGACTTCTTCCTTTCCAATTAGTATCCCTTTGACCTTCGTTTGTTGTTTGATTGCTCTGTCTAGTATTCATGTACTGTACTGAATAGTAGTGAGAGTGGGCAGCTTTGTGTAGTCTCTGATTTTAGTGGGATTGCTTCCAGTTTCTCTCCATTTAGTTTGATGTTGGCTACTGCTTTTCTGTATATTACTTTTACTATGTTTAACTATTGGCATTGAATTCCTGATTTTTCCAAGACTTTTAATACGAAGACGTGTTGAATTTTGGTAAAAGATTTCTCAGCATCAAATGATATTATTATTTGGATTCTTTGATTTTCTTTTTTTAACAGAGTGGGTTACGTTGATGGATTTCCATATATTGAACCATCACTGCATTCTTGGGATGTAGCCTACTTGATCATGATGGATGAACATCTTGATGTGTTCTTGAATTTAGTTTGGGAGAATTTTATTGAGTATATTTTCAACAATGTTAATAAGGGAAATTGGTCTGAAGTACTCTTTCTATGTTGGGTCTTTGTGTGGTTTAGGTATAAGTGTAATTGTGACTTTATAGAAGAAATTGGGTAGTGTTCCTTCTGTTTCTATTTTGTAGAATAGATTGGACAGTACAGGTATGAGGTCTTCTAGGAAGGTCAGATAGAATTCTGCACAAAACCCACTGGGTCCTGGTCTTTTTTTGGTTGGGAATCTTTTAATAACTGCTTCTATCTCTTTAGGATTTATGGGATGGTTTACATGATTTATCTGATCCTGATTTAGGTTACTTTGGTAGCAGATATCGGTCTTGAAAATTGTCCAGTTCATCCAGATTTCCCAGTTTTGTTCAATGTAGGCTTTGTAGTAGGATCTGTTGATTGTTTTAATTTTCTCATATTCTGTTGTTATGTCGCCTTCTTTATTTCTGATTTTTCTTGCTTTCCTAGGGTGCAGTTTCCTTTTGTGTTTTGAAATTTTTTTCATCTATTATCCTTTTGAGGGCTGGATTTGTGGAAAGATATTGGGTGAATTTGATTTTGTCTTGGAACATCTTGGTTTCTCTATGTAAATTGAAAGTTTTGCTGGATATAATAACCTGGACTGCCATTTGTGTTCCCTTAGGGTCTGTGTGACATCTGACCGAGATTGTTTGGCTTTTAAAGACTCTGGTGAGAAGTTTGGTGTAAATCTGATATTGATATATGATATGCATGCAGAACAGGCTCTGAGTGGTCATTCTTTCATCCTGTATTCCAAACTTTGCCTTCGTATCCCCTCCTGTGAATATTTTTGTTCCCCCTTTTAAGAAGGAGTGAAGTATCTGCACTTTTCTCCTGCATTTCTGTAAGGTAGGTACTTATACCCTTCTTAAAGTCCTCTATCACCATCATAAGATGCAATTTTAAATGTGAATCCTATCCCTGACTGATCTGCAATTTCTGTGCCTTGTGCTTTCTTTGTGGGTCGCTCTTTGGCCAAATATTGGATTAAAAATGATGATATCATCTGTGAAATTATGATAGACAGCACTCCTGGAAAACTTGCTCTCACTGGGTAGGATTTGGCTATGTAGAGTTATGGTACAACCTTATCTCTGTGGCACAGATGTAGACATAGAGACAGGACTCTGTTATATTATTAAGTAGTTATTGTGTGAGCTCACTAATTTCTTAATGAAGGTCTGTAGTGTTATAGGATTTCTTTTTCTCACTGCTATTATTATGTCCCATAAGTTTTTGTATGCTCTGGATTGATATTTTTATTGAATTATAGTTTGTCATTATTTTCTTTAGTTATTTATGACTTTACACAGCAGTTAATAAGCAGAGGAATGTTCCCTTTCCATTACTGTGTAGGCTTTTTTTTTTGAGATCCAGCTTTAATCCATGGTTGCCTGATAGAATACAGGAGGGTCATATAAAAATTCTTGTGTATATTGAGAATGCCTTGCGACCAAGTATGTGGTAAATTTTTGAAGATGGTCAACAAGGTGTTGAGAAGAAGTTATTATTTTTTTTTACATTGGTGAAATGCTTTGTACATATAACTTAGATATATGTATATATATATATATATATATATATATATATATATATATACTTCTTAATATCTCTAGGCTCCATTACTTCTATATTTTGTGTCTGTCTGGATAAGTTATTCATTGGTGGGTGAGGGATATTGAAGTCTCCCATTCTACATGTATAATGATCAATGTGAAATTTAAGCTTTAGTAACATTTTCTGTACAAATATATGTTCCCTTGTATTTGGGGAATGGATGGTAAGCATTGAAATATCACCTTAGTGGATCTTTCCTGTGAGGATTATGAACTAAGATTCCTAATCTCTTTTGATTTATATTGATTTCAAGTCTATTTTAGGTATTCTAATAGCTACTCCACTTTATTTTTTATGTTCATCTACTGATAAAATTTGTTTTCATCCAGTACATATTAGGATGTATATATATATATATATATATATATATATATATATATATATATATACACACACACACAAATATATATATATATATATATATATGATGTTAAAGTTGCATTTCTTGATATAACAAACATATAGAACTTTTTTCATATCCATTTTTTTAGACTCTGTCTTTTTATTGGGGATTTGAGTCCATTTATACTAGGAATTATCAATGACCTGATTGCTGATCACTCTTTTGCACAGGTTATGGAGAGAGAGAGAGAGAGAGAGAGAGAGAGAGAGAGAGAGAGAGAGAGAGAGAGAGAGAGAGATTCTTTTGATTTTACTGGGATGATGTTATTTATTTTCTGGATTTTCATGTGTGTGATTTTCCAATTTGGATTGTATCTTTCATTCTGGTACCTTCTGAATGACTGGAAAGCCATCAGAGATATTGTGCAAATATTTTCAAGTACAGGAATCAACTTTTCCAACATCAAAAATCTTTCAACTATCACTCCACAGAATCCCTCAGACATACTGTCACCTTTTAAAAGTATGGGATGACTTTCTCTAAGTCTCTACCCCATATTCCACAGTTGCAACATAATTTTAAAATCCAGACTTGACTGTTGTTCAGGCTGTGATACCAAAACAGTTGTCCCTCTGTCCATAGCATTTAAGTTGGTCCCTACTGAGAACATGCCAAAGACATTGCAACTTCCTAACAGATTCCCTATAAAGCTAGATTTCTCAAATTTTTCAAATTGCATTGTCACCAAGGGCTACTGATGATTATATATCGATCCTGTCTTCTTCCTTCTTGCCAGGGAATCCCTGACCATGTAATTATCTAAAAATTTTTCTTTCTCTCCAAGGCTTATAAGAATCATTGTCCTTCTCAGCCTTTTGTGCTGGGCCTTTCCTAAGGGCCCTGGCCATGCTATTAGTCTGTCTGTCTACCTATGGGGTTACAAAACTATTTAATAGTCTATCTATTTAACAACAAACCAAACCAACATCAGAACCCTTCCTGAATCTCAAATCTGAAGTTCTTCATTAACTAAAACTATCACATCCACCAATCTTTGTCTCTCTGGGTAGTGAAAGGACCACCAAATTTTCATTATAGCATCCTATATAAGCTCAAGGGTCCATTAGCCCAGGAATGTCTTTCTTGCCAACATGTTCTTCTATTCTCTATCATACTCAAAGCTTTTGAATTCTTAACATGGTTTTCTATGGCCTTAGTTAACTACTTAGAGAATTCAGAGTGCCGTTTATTTTTAGGTGATAATGATTGATGGTGAGTTTAACATTCGCATCCTACCAATTGTATTAATGTTTAACACTCAAAAAAAAAAAAACAGAGGAAATACTCAAGCAAGTAAACAATTGGTGTGGTAAAATAATTATCATGTAAATCTACACATAGTACTGCTGTGTCTTTTTAAAAATTCACAATGTCCAATGTACAATTTATTGACTATAAATTATAAGTATTTATTTTGTTCTAAAAGTTATATTAATGCTACTGCTTCAACCAATCATTCCAGTACTTTCTCTATTACATATTGATTTTTGTAAGCTTTTATTTGAGTAATAGATAGTATAGCCTCTACCCAACCAAGATATGAACAGCAAATGTCTACAATGCACAACAAGCAATCACAGTTACCACCCTGTTGATGATAGTAGACCACAAAAGGATACATGGAGCTCTCTGGGGAGGGAAAAAAAGTGCCTGCTTCTTCCTTCTTATCTGTTTGGGCTTCTTATCTGTCTCTAGATCTTTCTGTGCAGCATTCTCTACCCAATGTCTTACTTTGTGTTTTCTCCCAGAATGGAATTTTAATGGCAGAGAATTCAAAACAAAAGAAAAGAGCTTTAAAGAAGTTGAAAATAAAATATAAGTATTCAAACCATTGTGGTCCAGTTTGCAATACTTTAGGAGAGGTTGTACCAGGAAAATTCCAGAGAAAGGTAGAACATATAATTATGATTTTAAGGCCTTCAGCTTTTAAAATAAAGATCATATAAGAAAACATTTGTCAAAATTGTGGGGGACATTAAGAGCAAAGTATAGTTACATTTATTCAGCATATGTATACTTGAGTTAAGCCATACCTTCAGATATCAGATCTTTCATCACATGAACATTTGAGCCTTTCCTCATTAATGCAAGTTGCCGTTTAGAGTCAAACTGTCTTAGTCAGAGTTCCTCATGAATGTGGAAACGCTTATGAAGAATATTTAAGTGATGCTGGCTTAGAATTCAGAGGTTTAGTTTATTAGAATCATAAATCTCAGGCAACAGCACACAGTGGCAAGCATGTGGAGAAAGAGGCATACTCTTCCATTGCTGGCGGGATTGCAAACTGGCAAAACCACTCCGGAAATAAATCTGGAGGTTACACAGAAAATTGGAAATACATTTACCTGAAGACCCTGCAATACCATTTTTGGGAATATACCCAAAAGACACCCACTACATTCACATCAACTTGTTTGTGATAGGCAGAAGCTGGGAACAACCCAGATGTCCCACAACAGAATAATGGATACAAAAATTTTGGTTCCCTTCAGGTCTGAACTTTTGCCTTAAGCAGACCTTGGTCGCTGGTTCCATACCCGTTCCCTCAAGACCCAGAAGAATCCCATTATCAAGGTGTTTTAACAGGTCCAGGATCACAGGAGAACAGAATCACAAAGAAACCTCGAATCTAGCCAAATAGACACATGCAGGAGCACTGAAGCTCCGCCATCCTCAAGCTCACAGTTGAAGTCACTAAATCATGCCCAAACCCAGCATAACTGGGACCCAGATATGTACCTGGGGAACACAAACTCCTGCCCACTCAGAAACTAAGGGTATTTTCAGCTTGTATCTGTGCCCAGAGCAAACTCAGGGCTCTGATCTCCCCACGCACACTGTGCAACACCAGGCAAAGCTTGACTCGCAAGAGCTCTGACACAACAGGACCTCAGGAGCTTGGTCACTCCAGGACTTCAATATCTCAGAGGCAGTTTGACTCCCAGGAGCTCTGACACAGTCAGAATCCCAGGATCTCAGTATCCAAGAATCACAGGATGACAAAGACACTTGGACTCTGAAGAGTTCTGAGACAACAAGGATCACAAGAAGGACAGGCTCTAGTAAGTGACAGGTAGGCCAGGCACTAGAGATAATCAGATGGCCAGAAGCAAGCTCAAGAAGATAAGCACCAGAAACCAAGGCTACTTAGCATCATCAGAATCCCACTACAGCCTGTCGTGGACACCCATCACACCTGAAAAGAAAGATTTGAAATTAAATCATGTCTCATGATGATGATAGAGGACTTTAAGAAGGACAAGAATAACTCCCTTAAGGAAATACAAGAGAGCACAACCAAATTGGTAAAGGTATTGAAAAAAAAACTATCCAGGAACTCAAAATGGAATAGAAACAAGAAAGAAAAGGAGCCAACCCTGGAGATGAAAAACCTAGGAAAGAGATCAGGAATCATAGATGCAAGCATCCCCAACTGAATACAAGAGATAGAAGAAAGAATCTCAGGGGCAGAAGATACCATAGAAAACATTAACATGACAGTCAAAAACATGCAAAATGAAAAAGTTGCTAACCTAAAACTTTCAGGAAATCCTGGATACAATTAGAAGGTCATACCTAAGAATAAACCTAAGGGATAAAAGAAAGCAAAGATTCTGAAATGAAAGGGGCAGTGAATATCTTCAATAAAATTGTACAAGAGAAATTCCCTAGCATAAAGAAAGAGAAGCCCATGAACAAACGAGAAGCCTACAGAACTCCAAGTAGAATGGACCAGAAAAGAAATTCCTTCCTTCACTCAATATTCAAAACACCAAATCCACAAAGCAAAGACAGAATATTAAAAGCAGTAAGGGTTTAAAAGGTCAAATAACACATAAAGGCAGACCTATCAGAATTACACCAAACTATGCAAAAGAAACAAAGAAAGCTAGAAGATCCTGGACAGATGACATTCAGATAATAAGAGAACACAAATGACAGTCCAGGCTTTTATAACTAGCAAACACTCAATTATCATAGATGGAAAAACAAAAATACTCCAGGATAAAACCAAATTTACACAGTAAATTTTTATCTTTGCTTTATAAAGGACAGCAGATGGATATCTGCAACACAAGGAGGGAAACTACACCCTAGGAAAAGCAAGAAAGTAATCTTCTTGCAACAAACCCAAAAGAAAAAAAAGTATCCTACAGGAACATAATTATACCTCTAAGAACAGTAAACAACAATCACCACTTCTTAATATCCCTTAACATCAATGGACTCAATTGCCCAAAAAAATATATGGATTAACAGACTGGATAACTACACAAGACACAGCATAATGCAGCTTACAGGAAATATACCCCAGTGACAAAGACAAAAATATCTCAGAGTAAAGGTTGAAAAAAATGTTTTTCTAGGCAAATGGTACCATGAAACAAGCTGGAGTAGCCATTCTAATATTGAACAAAATTAACTTTCAACCAAAAGTTATCAAAAAGATTAGGAAGGACACTTCATATTCATCAAAGGAAAAATTCACAAAGATGAACTCTCAATCCTGAATATCTATGCTGCAAATGCAAGGCATCTACATTCATAAAAGACAACTTAATAAATCTCAAAGATACATTGCACCACACTCAATTATACTGGCATATTTGAACACTCCACTCTCACTCAGATCATAGAAACAGAAAGTGAACAGAGACCCAGCAAAACTCACAGAAGTTATGAACCAAATTGATTTGACAAACATCTATCTATAGGACATTTCATCCTACAATAAAAATATTATACCTTCTTCTCAGCACCTCACTCTTCCTTCTGAATATTGACCCTATAACTCGTCACAAAACATCCCTTAACTTTTATAAGATGATTAACATAATCCGATGCATCCTCTTTCAGATCACCATGGACCATGGCTGGACTTCAATAACAATAGAAACAAAAGAAAGGCTACATTCACATGGAAGCAGAACAGTGCTGTTCAAAGATAACTTGGTCAGGAAAGAAATAAGAAAAAAATTAAAGACATTTTAGAATTCAATGAAAATGAGGGCACAACATACCCAAAATAATGGGACAAAATGAAAGCAGTGCTAAGAGGAATACTCAAGGCTCTGAGTGCCTCCAAAATGAAACTTGAGAGAGCACACATCATTAGCTTGACAGTACACCTGAAAACTCTAGAAGAAAAAGAAACAAATATTCTCAAGAGGAGTAGAAGTCAGAAAATAATCAAAGTCAGATCCAAATCAACTAAGTAGACACAACTATTATATAAATATAATAAACAAGGAACTGGTTCATTGAGAAAAAATCAGCAAGTGAGATAAATCTTTAGCCAATAAGTACATAAATAAATAAATAAATAAATAAATAAATAAATAAATAAATAAAATAGAGGGCAGAGGGATCATATCAAATTTAATAAAATCAGAAATGAAAAGGCATACATAACAACACAAACTAAGGAAATTTTAAAAAGTCAGATCATACTATAAAAACCTATATTCAACCAAACTGGAAAATCTGGAGAGAATGAATCAGAACAGGACCAGATAAGTCATCTAAACAGTCCCATAATCTGTAAAGAAATAGAAACAATCATTAAACATGTCCTAACCCCCCAAAAAATCCAAAAAGAAAACAAAAGAAAGAAAGAAAGAAAGAAAGAAAGAAAGAAAGAAAGAAAGAAAGAAAGAAAGAAAGAAAGGAAAGCAAGCCAAAGATCAGATGGATTTAATGAAGAATTTTATCACACCATCAAAGAAGACCTAATACTAATACTCTTCAAAACAGTCCACAAAATAGAAAAAGAAGGAACATTACCCAATTCATTTTATGATGACAGAATTATGCTTATACATAAACCACACAAAGACCCAACAGAGAAAGAGAACTTCAGACCAATCTTCCTTTATGAATATCAATGCAAATATACTGTATAAAATTCTTGCAAACTGAGTCTAAGAACATATCTGAAAAATCACCCATCATGATCAAGTAGGCATCATCCAAGTTATGGAGGGATATTTCAATATACAGAAATCCATTCCCTACATATACAAACTCAAAGGAAAAAAATCACATGATCATCACATTAGATGTAAACAAACCATTTGACAAAATTCAACACTCCTTCAAAGTAAAAGTCTTGGAAACATTAGGAACTCAAATCCCATAACTAAACATAGTAAAAGCAATATACAACAAACCAGAAGCCAACATCAACATAATGAGGAGAAACTTGAATTAATCCCACTAAAATTTGGGAACAGACTATGCTATCCACTCCCTCCCTACCTATTCAATATAGTATGCAAAGTCCTAGCCAGAGCAATTAGACAACAAAAAGATGTCAAAGGGGATACAAATTGGAAAGGAAGAAGTCGATATTACTACTTGCAGATGATATGATAGTATACATATGTGACTCCAAAAATTCCACCAGAGAATACTTAAACCTGATTTAAAAAATCAGCAAAGTGGTTAAATACAAAAATAACTCAAATCAGCAGCCTTCCTCTATACAAGGGATAAACAGTCTGAGAAGAAAACTAGGGAAATGATACTCTTTACAATATTCACAAACAATGTAAAAAACCTTGGCATGACTCTAACCAAAGAACTGAAAGATTTGAATGACAAGAACTTCAACTCTCTGAAGAAAGAAATTGAAGAAGATTTTAGAAAATCAAAAGATCTCACATGCTCATCCATTGACAGGATTAATATAGGAAAAATGGATATTTTGCTAAAAGTAATGTACAGGATCAATGCATTCCACATCAAAATTCAAACTCTATTCTTCATAGAGTTGGGAAGAGAAATATTCAAATTCATTTGGAAGAACAAAAAACCCTGGGAAGCAAAAACTATTCTGAACAATAAAATAAATGTTCGTGGAAATCACAATCCCCAACCTCTAGCTGTATTACAGAGCAATCATGTTAAAAACTGGATGTACTTGTACAGAGACAAGCAGGTAGATCAATAGAATAGAATTGAAGACCTAAAAATGAACCCACTATAGCTATTAATCTTTGACAAAGGAGCTAAAAGAAGTGGAAAAAAAGACAGCGTTTTCAACAAATGGTGCTGATTCAACTGGCAGTCAGCATGTAGAAGAATGGAAATCAATCCATATTTATTACCTTGTAAAAAGCTCAACTCTAAATGGATCAAGGACCTCCACATAAAACCCGGTACTCTGAAAGCAATAGAAGAGAAAGTTGGGAAGACTCTCAAACACATAGGCACAACTCCTGAACAGAAAACCAATGGCATATGCTCTAAGATCAAGAATCGATGTATGGGACCCTGTAAAATTGCAAAGCTTCTGTAAGGCAAAGGACATTGTCAACAGAACAAAATGGAAACCACCAGATTGGGAAAAGATCTTTACCAATCTTATATGTGATAGAAGACTAATATCCAATATATATAAAGAACTTAAGAAGTTAGTCTCCAGAGAATCAAATAACCCTATTAAAAAAATGGAGCGCATTGCTAAACAAATAATTCTGAACTGGAGCATACTGAATGGCCAAGAAGCATCTAAAGAAATATTCAACACCCTTAATCATCAGGGAGATGCAAATGAATACATCCCTGATTTCTACCTCACACCAGTCAGAATGGCTAACATCAAAAACTCAGCTGGTAACAGACACTGGTGAGGATATGGAGAATGAGGGATACTCCTCCAATGTTGGTGATATTGCAAACTGGTACAGTCACTTTGGAAATCAATCTAAAGGTTCCTTAGAAAATTGAACATAATACTCCGTTGCAATCCAACTATTCCACTTCTAGGCGTATACCTAAATATGCTCCAAAATATAACAAGAGCACATGCTCCACTATGTTCATAGCAGTCTTATTTATAATTGCCAAAACTGGAAAGAAACCAGATTTCTTTAAATAGAGAAATGGATGCAGAAATAGTGCTACATTTATTCAGTGCAGTACTATTCAGCTATTTAAAAACAATTATTATGTGGAAGAATCTAAAGTGCTGCATTCAGCTTGCAGTCTCCTCTAGAGGTGTGGGTTCAAATCCCAGTTCTGACAAGTACTTTTTTAACATTTGAAATATAAATAAATAAAAAATACTATAAAAACAATAACATCATGAAGTTCTTAGGCAAATACATAGAACTAGAAAATATCATAAAGAGTGAGATAACCCAATCACAAAAGAGCAGATATGATATGGACTCTCCGATAAGTGTATGTTACCCAAAAGCTTGGAGTACTCAAGATACAATCCACACACCACATGAAGCTCAATAACTGGGAAGAAAAGAGAATGGAAAAACAAAAAGATATACCTTCTTCTCACCATCTCATGGTACTTTCTCCAAAATTGACCATATGATCGGTCACAAAACAGGCCTCAACAAATACAGAAAGATAGAAATAATCCCATGGGTCCTATCAGACGAAAACGGGCTAAAGCTGATCTTCAATAAAAATAAGGAAAGAACACACACATATACACGGAAGTTGTACAATGCTCTACTCAATGATAACCTAGTCAAGGAAGAAATAAAGAAAGAAATTAAAGACTTTTAGAATTTAATGAAAATGAAGGTACAACATACCCAAACTTATGGGACACAATGAATGCTGTGCTAAGAAGAAAACTCATAACTCTGAGTGCCTACAGAAAGAAACAGGAGAAAGCATGTATCAGCTCTAGAATAAAAGAAGCAAATATACACAGGAGGAGTGGAAGACAGGAAATAATCAAACTGAGAGCTGAAATCAACCACGTAGTGTCAAAAAGGACTATATAAAGAATCAACAGAACCAAAAGCTGGTTCTTTAAGAAAGTCAACAAGATAGATAAACCCTTAGTCAGAGTAACCAGAGAACAGAAAGAGTGTGTCCAAATTAACAAAATTAGAAATAATAAGGGAGACATAACAACACAATCAGAGGAAATTCAAAAAATCATCAGATCATACTACAAAAGAATCTGGAGGATATGGACAATTTCCTAGACAGATACCAGGTACCGAAGTTAAATCAGGAACAGATAAACCATTTAAACAATCCCATAACTCATAAAGAAATAGGAGCAGTCATTAAAAGTCTCCCATCCCAAAACAGCCCAGGTCCAGATGGGTTCAGTGCAGAATTCTATCAGACCTTCATAGAAGACCTAATACTAATACTGCCCAAATTATTCCACAAAATTGAAACAGACAGAGCGCTATTGAATTCCTTCTATGAAGCCACAATAACTCTTATAACTAAACCACTCAAAGCCCCAACAAAGAAAGAGAACTTCAGATCAATTTCCCCTAAGAATATTGACATAAAAATACTCAATAAAATTCTTGCGAACCGAATCCAAGAACACATCAAAAGAATCATCCATAATGATCAAGTAGGCTTCATTCCCGTTGTGCAGGTATGGTTTAATATATAGAAAACCATCAACACAATCCACTATATAAACAAACTGAAAAATAAAAACCACATGATCATTTCATTAAATGTTGAGAAAGCATTTAAAAAAAATTCAACACCCATTCATGATAAAAGTCCTGGAAAGAACAGGAATTCAAGGCCCATACCTAAACATAGTAAAAACCATAGACAGCAAACCAGTAGCTAACATTAAACTAAATGGAGAGAACTTGAAGCAATCCTACAAAAATCAGTGACTAGGCAAGGCTGTCTACTCTCTCCCTTCTTCTTCAATATAGTTTTCAAATTCCTAGCCAAAGCAATCAGACAACAAAAAGAGATCAAAGGGCGACAGATTGGAAAGAAGTCAAAATATCACCATTTTCAGATGATATGAACCAAAAGTTCCACCAAAGCACTATTCAACGTGACAAACACCTTCAGAAAAGAGGCTGGATAAAAAATTACCTCAAATAAATCAGTAGCCTTCCCCTACACAGAAGAGAAACAAGCTGAAAAAGAAATTAGGGAAATGACTCCCTTCATAATATTCCCAAAACAATGTAAAATAACTCAGTGTGACTTAAATCAGCAAGTGAAAGAACTGTCTGTAAAGAATCTCAAACCTCTGAAGAAAGAAATTGAAGAAGACCTCAGAAGATGGAAAGATCTCCCATGCTCATGGATTGGAAGGATTAATATAGTAAAAATGTCCATTGTACCAAAAGCGATCTACAGATTCAATGCAATCCCCATCAAAATCCTTATCCAATTCTGCATAGAGTGAGACAGAACAATTTGCAATTTCATCTGGAATAAAAAAACACCAGGATAGCTAAAACTCTCCTCAACAATAAAAGGACTTCAGGGGGAATCACTATCCCTGAACTCAAGCAGTGTTACAGAGGAATAGTGATAAAAACTGTATGGTATTGGCACAGAGACAGGCAGGTTGACCAGGTGAATAGAATTAAAGACACAGAAATGAACCCACACACCTATGGTCACTTGATTTTTTTTAAAAAAGGAGCCAAAACCATCCAAAGGAAAAAAGATAGCATATTCAGCAAATGATGCTGGTCCAACTGGACATCAGCATGTAGAAGAATGCAGATCGATCCATTCTTATTACCCTGTACAATTCTTAAATCCAAGTGGATCAAGGACCTCCACATCAAACCGTATACACTCAATCTAAACAGAAGAAATAGTGGGGAAGAATCTCAAACACATGGGCACTGAAGAAAATTTCTGAAAAAACACCAATGACTTATGCTCTAAGATTAAGAATCAACAAATGGGATCTCATAAAAACTACAAAGCTTCTGTAAGCAAAGGACACAGTTGTTAGGACAAAACTGCAACCAACAGACTGGGAAAAGATCTTTACCAATCCTACAACTGATAGAGGACTTATATCCAAAATATACAAAGAACTCACGAAGTTAGACTGAAGGGAGACAAATAACCCTATTAAAAATGGGGTTCAGAGCTAAACAAATAATTCACAGCTGAGGAATGCCGAATGGCTGAGACACACCTAAAGAAATGTTCAACATTTTTAGTCATAAGGGAAATGCAAATCAAAACAACCCTGAGATTTCACCTCACACCAGTCAGAATGGCTAAGATCAAAACCTATGGGAACAGAAGATGCCAGAGAGGATGTGGAGAAAGAGGAACACTCCTCCATTTTTGGTAGGATTGCAGACTGATATAACCATTCTGAAAAGCAGTCTGGAGGTTCCTAAGAAAATTGGACATTGAACTACCTGAGGACCCAGCTATACCACTCTTGGGCATATACCCAAAAGATGCCCCAACATATAACAAAGATACATGCTCCACTATGTTCATAGCAGCCTTATTTATAATAGCCAGAAGCTGGAAGAACCCAGATGCCCTTCAACCGAGCAATGGATACAGAAAATATGGTATATCTACACAATGGAATATTACTCATCTATCAAAAGCAATGACTTTATGAAATTCATAGGGAAATGGATGAAACTGGAAAATATCATCCTGAGTGAGGTAACCCAATCACAGAAAAAGACATATGGTATACACTCATTGATAAGTGGATATTAGCCCAAATTCTTGAATTACCCTAGATGCATAGAACACATGAAAGTCAAGAAGAATGCCCAAAATGCGAATGTTTCACTCCTTCTTTAAAAGGGGAATAAAAATACCCTTGGGCAGGAATAGGAAGGCAAAGTTTAGAACAGAGGCAGAAGGAAAACCCATTCTGAGCCTGCCCTACATGTGGCCCCTACATATACAGCCACCAAACTAGATTAGATGGAGGAAGCAAAGAAGTGCAGGCTGACAGGAACAGGATCTAGATCTTGCCTAAGAGACACAGCCAGAATACAGCAAATACATAGGCAAATGCCAGCAGCAAACAACATACTTGAGAATTGGACCTCCTGTGAAAGAGTCAGAAAAAGGACTGAAAGAGCTTGAAGGGGCTTGAGACCTCATATGAACAACAGTGCCAACCAACCAGAGCTTCCAAGGACTAAGCCACTACCAAAAGGCTATATAGGGACTGACCCTGGGCTCCACCTGCATAGGTAGCAATGAATAGCCAAGTAAGGGCACCAGTGAAAGGGGAAGCCCTTGGTCCTGCCAAGTCTGGACCCCTAGTGAACGGGATTCTTGTGGGGGAGGGTGGTAATGGGGGGATGATTGGGAGGGGAACACCCATATAGAAGGGTAGGGGGAGGGTTTGGGGGAAGTTAGCCTAGAAACCGGGAAAAGGAATAACATTTGAAATCTAAATAAGAAATAACCAATTTCATAAAGATGGAAAAAATAAATGAAATATTAAATAAAAGAAAGAAAATGATTGAATAAAATTTTAAATATTTAACACTAAAGATAAATAAATAAAAATAAAAAGTAAATATTTTATTTTTTTTCTTGTAAACAGTTTGCATTTGCTAATAGCAATCCTTTATTCTAACATGTGATAACATGAGTCTCATTATTTAATTGTTATTGCTAATTCATATTACATTGCTTTGATGAATAATTTATTGATACTTCAAAGGATATCTAGATTATTTAAACAAATCCTTATCATGTATAAAATTACTTATAACTTCTAAATATAGGCCCTTTTTTTAATGTTAGGCACAGGTGCCCTAATGTAAAATAAAGCTGGGCTTGAAATACAACTTTCGTCCTTATTTGACTTTTGAAAAGAAGGCTACAGTGGGCAGGTCAAGCAAAATAAAGCTTGTCTAGTTACTCAAAGACTTTTAAGAATTATACTCTCCCAATTTCTCCTGAAATTGAATGCTCTTTCTTCTCATGATCCATATCATAGTGTACATGGCAACTTTGCCTGACAATGAAGTTCTTTTGGGGAACAGAGGGGTTTCTCTTAGGCTATATGTCCTCTTTCTCATCCTGTATTACCATTTAAAAGCCCAATCATGTCTTTTCATAGTCATGTGCTATTCTCTTAATTTGTCTCATCAGAAGACAAATTTTTCTGTTTATAAGATTGTTCTTTTTGGTACTAAGGGTAAGACTCAATTGTGATACAGCACCAAAATCAGAATTAGTTTTGAAATTAGCATAGGATAATTCTTATTGTCATGTTTAAGCTTATTTTATTGTTTTATGTTAAGTGGTATATATTTTAAAGTACCCAATTTATGGATATTAGATAACACACAGTGCACATTTGTCCTTTCAAAAACTCTGAATCTGAAAATTCAAAATCACTGAATTTTGTCATTAATAAATTATATTCCCTCTTGTTTTAGTATTGTTTATTTCCATACAGATAGAGCTTCAACTTTATTGATCTTTGTCAAAGCTAGCATTCATTATTTGATTGACTTGCACTACTTTTCCAAGAATTAAATTTTATTATTTTAGTATAATTTATTTTAGTATATTTAGTATATTTTAGTATAATTTAGTATAATTTCTTTTCTTGTAGTGACATTGTATTCATGATTTCATTCTAGTCTCCAGATGTATAAATTTTTGTGTATTTGATTATTAATTTTAAATTATTTTCGTGTCTAGTAAAAGTATTTTTAATCACAACCTTTTTCCTAGCATTCATTCACATTTATAATATATTAAATATATGTTATTATTGTATTCATTTAGTTATTAGAATTTTTCAAACAATTTTTATGCTTTTCTTTATTTATAAATTACTTGAAGTAAATATTTGACTTGTATATGTATAGCAGTTTTATTTTGTTTTAATATAGAATATATTCAGAATGATAGGATGTTATGGATATAGGTTTAAGGTCTTGACAGAGGGCATAATGAGTAAAGGTTCATGCTAGAAACTTTGAATCTGAGACTCTTAGATTGCTAAGACCACTTCTGTTGGTGAATTCAAAGAAATGATACTCTCAGGGTTGTGATCTGACCTCTCCATACACTCTGAGGCATTTGTGAACCTTCATAAACATGAATTTTGAAAATACATAATTTTATTTTGTTTTTATGGTTTTCTGCCTGCATATGTTCATTCACAGCCTGCATGTTTGGTGCCCACAGGAGTCAGAAGAAGGCATAACAATCCCTGGAAATGGAGTTACAACTTATTGTGAGTCACTGTTATGTGTGGCGGAATGAAATCCAGGTACTCTGAAACTACAACTAGTAGATACTCTTAACATCTGAAACATCAGTCCTGTCAAGGACATTCCTTAAACTCATGTGCACATGCGTGCGCGCAGGCACACACACACACAGACACACATTTTCTTTAATTAAAGTTTTAAAAATTTAAAATAAACAGTGATAGGAATCTTTTGAGAATAGACTACAGGAAATATCCAAAAGCAGGGCTGAAATCAACCAATTACAAACAAAGATAATAGCACAAAGAATAAACAAAACCAAAAGCTGTTTCTTTGAGAAAATCAAGAAAAGAGATGAAACACTAGTCAAACTAACTAAAAGGTACAGAGAGAGTATACAAATTAACAAAATCAGAAATGCAGAAGGAGATATAACAACAGAAACCGAGGAAATTCTAAAAATCAGCAGATCTTGCTATAAAAGCCTATTCTCAACAAAACTGGAAAATCTAGATGAAATGGATGATTTTCTAGATATATATTACATACTAAAATTAAACCAAGATCTTGTAAACTATCTAAACTGTTCTATAATCTCTAAGGTAATAAGAAGACTCATTAAATCTTTCAACAACAACAGCAAAACATCCCATGACCAGATACTTTCAGTTTAGAATTCTGGCAGAAATTAAAGAAGAGCTAATACCAATACGCTTCGAAATATTTTGCACAATACAAATAGAATTAATACTACTTACTTTATTCTATGATACCACAGTTACTCTGATACATAAAGCACCCAATGAGAATTTCAGGACAATTTTGTTTATAAATATCAATGGGAAAATAAATACTTAATAATGTTGCCCCAAACCAAATCCAAGAACACATCAAAACCGTAAAATTAAATAGGCTAAATCCTAGGGTTCAGAGATGGTTCACTATAAGAAAAAACATGACAACTATGGACTTGATTCTTGACAAAGAAGCCAGAAATGTACAGTGGAAAAATAAAAGCAGCTTCAACAAATGGTGCTGGTCTAACTGGAGGCCCAAAGAATAAAATACCCATGATATAACACCTAAACCATAGAAAGTGTAATTAAAAGAAAGGTCCAAGTGAATATATTTCATTCCCACATAGAAGGTGGAACACATTAATAATAGGAGGGAGAAAGAGGAGGGGATTGGGGTGAAAGAGGGTTGAAGGAGGGACAGTTGGTGTAGGGTCAGGTATAGAGGGAGAAGGGGTGAAGCTCAGAGTGTCAGAAAAATGAATAGAAATATGAAGCTGAGGAGGCTAGGGGGTAAGGAAAACCTCTTTAAAGTCTCAGAAACCTGGTGTGTGAGAGGCTCCCAGGACTCAGTGGGAATGACCTTAGTGAAAATGCCCAGCAGTGGAGAGATGGAACCTGAAGAGTTCACCTCTACTTGATAGTTATAACCCCTGTGGAGGAATGGGTTTAGTAAACTACCTTCAAAAAAATTGACCTATAATTATTTCTAAGAGAAATACATAGACAAGTGCAGCAGAGACTAAAGTTTTGAAAAGCCATCCAGTGACCAGCTTAACTTGGGATCCATTTCATGGTCAAGCACTAAACCCTGATATTATTCCTGATGCCATGTCATGCTTGTAGACAGGAGTCTATCATGATCATCCTCTGAGAGGCTCTACCAACAGCTGAGTGTGACAAATGCAGATATCTACATTCAGCCATTGAATTGGGGTTGGGGAATCCTATGGAAGAGTTAGGGGAATGATTGACAGATCTTAAGGGAATCAGTAAGACAAAAGTCTCAACTAAGCTGGACATCCCAGAGACTAAGCCACTAACCAAAGAGCATACATGGGTTGGTCCATGGCCCTAGGCACATATGTAGCAGATGACAGCATTGTGTGGCCTCAGTGGGAGAGGATGTATCTAATCCTGTAAAGACTTGATGCTTCAGGGAAGGGTAATAAGGGGATGTGGGTATAAGAAGTAAGGGGGTAGGAGGTGAACATGGGTAGGGATAGGATGGAAATACCCTTTAGAGGCAAAGGGTGGATTGGGTGAAGAACATATAGAGGGGAGATTTGGAACTGTGGCTGTATTTGGAGTGCAAATAAATAAAATAATTAAAAAATAGGAATCTTTCTAGGCTATAAAATATGAACCATCTTGGTGCCCTATAGGAGAGATCAGTAATATAAATCTGGACATTGATCATCACATTCCAATAGCCCTCTTTTTACACCTCCCTCATGTGACATATTCTCAGATTCATAAAATGTACTGATGTCAAAATTATATATTTCTTGACTATTTTTTAGTTGAAAGGAAATACTTTTGCATGTGGGTATAAAACATATACAAAGATAAATCTATCTGTCACAGTCTAGTTTAGTGACTGTATAGGGTAGCTCCCAACTTGAGAATGCCATCTCAGAGCTCCTTACCAGCTGAGCAAATGTCCTTCATTGTCAATCATAGTTAGAATAGTTAGATGTATAAAGGTATACATAATATGAAAAACGTGTCTGTAATTATTAATCTCACTACCTGTATCTCTCTCTCTCTCTCTCTCTCTCTCTGTTTCTGTCTCTCTCTCTGTGTGTTTCTGTCTCTCTCTCTCTGTTTCTGTCTCTCTCTCTGTGATTGTGTGTGCATGTGTATGTGTGTGTGTGTGTGTGCATGTGTGTGAGTGTGTGTGTGTGTGTGTGTGTGTGTTTGTGACTCATGCTTGTGACATGAACTTCCCACTTGCCTCGGTCTACCATCTATTCATTATCTATCAATAACATTATCATAAAGTCTCACTAATACCTGTTCATCATCTATCGAGCCTCTGTGTAGATATTTATCATCTATTAAATATTTATCATTAATTTATCATCTCTATAATATCCATTTGTATATCTATTATCTATCAATTATCTATCATGTATCTGTTGTTATCAAAATGCTTCCCTAAACATATATTATCTAGCTTGCTAGGAATCACCTGTAGATGTGCTCTTTTCTGATGTGCATTAGGTATTATACTTTTCTCATACAGACTGGAGAACATGAGAGCTAGGGGAGTGGCTACCTTTTGGAGCACTTATAAAACATGTACAAAGTTCTATGTTTCACTAGTCAGTAATGCAAACTAGAGCCAGAAAAAATGGAAACACTACGAAGAGAGTGGCATTCAGATTTCCCATATTGTTAACAGGATATGTGGCAAATGGACTTATTTGATGAAAGCATATGTGCCTCTTTTTACCATGGAGAAATCCTGTCTTCACTATTCGAATTTTTGTGAAAAAAAGTTTAAACAACAAAGAAGGCCTATGTAGCCTCATGTGGCAATATTCCAACCTTCTGCTTTAAAAAAAATCGTAACAGTGTGATCATTTTAGTTGCCACTATTAAATATAGCATACTTTTGTAAAAAGCTATTTTTTTAATATTTGAACTTTTTTTGAAAGTAGAATGACACATTATGGGATGTGAAGATTATTTAGCAATTGAAATTTCTATACTCACAGAGAAGAAACCTTTCCCTGGAGTTCAGCTGCACTATACACTTATTTATTACTCTTAGATGCTTCAGAGCACAACACTGGTATTTAGAAGTTATCCTCAGAAAAAAATGGCCAACAAAGTAAAAATTATTATCAGTATTTTACAAGAACTATTGACCACCTTTGGACAATGCCACCTCTTAAATCATTATGCAGACAACACAGAAATGAATAAGGGTTGTTGCTCTGAAATACAGTCACATTTGGGATAATAAATATAGAACAAACTCATTTTTTATAGAGTTTTTTTCCACTGTAGCCACCAACATACAGTAGAGAATGCCTCACCAACCTGTAATAACAGAAACAATGTTTTCCTAATATAGAATTAATGTTTATGTTTACAAATCATCAAGCAAGTAAGTAAATAAGTAATAAAACATGAGAAATAAAACAACATAAATACTTTACAGATTAACTATCTATGTTATGCTAAGGTTTATATAAATCTTATCAAGATACATATTCAATATTATAATTTACATGATTGCTTGCTAACTTTATTTGATTGCCTTATATGCTATTTAGAGAGGAAGGAATTGATTAGATTTACTGACTTCAAACTTTATGTAACATTAGAAAATTGGGATGCAGCTTTTAGAAGTTTATTTAAGATATCATAGAATTAGTATACTTTACAAATGAAAACAAGTATACTTTTAAATATTCAAGATAAAATAAATTTTGATTTATGGTTTCTATTTTTTATACAAGAAAAGGAAAAAAAGTTTAAATACAAAAAAGTTCAGATAAATATGCAAGCATGTAAATTAAGAGTATTTTTAAAACAAAAAAATGAATATAAATAATTAATATTTAAATTTATAAATTATAATATTAATTTGATCACAGTATTAATTATGAAGATTTTTTCCTTTGTTTAGATTTTTAAATATTTGATTTGTGACTTTATATGTTTGTGTGTATGTGTACATGTATATATGCATTTATGTGTTTGGTCAAAAGCATTTAGATTCTTTCTCAGTCCCACTCCATCTTATTTTAGTGGCACAATAATTCACTGAGCATTGTTCATTGCTAAGAATAGAGAGATTGACCAGCAAGACACAGGCATCTACCTGTCTTCACTTCCCTAGAAACATGCTGTTTGTGCACATGCTAGGATATGAACTTAGTTCCCTTTTTTGCATAACAAGCATTCTTATTAGATACGTTATATTCTAGCCTTTTAGGTATATTCAATAAATAATGTCTTGGTAGAACTTTTATAGGAAAAAGACAGAAACAAAATAAGACCCAGTTTAAATAAATGAACATATTAAAGGAAAATGTAGAATTTTGATGTTATTTTGACTTCAACATTAGAATGTTTGTATATGCTAAGGAGGTATCATTCTTTGGTTTCTTTTTTAACCCTGGTCTGCCAGTACTAAAACCATTTTGTTAATGAAATTTAGAGATACCATAAAACTTACCACAAGATTTATTAGCATAGGGGCACACTATGGAGAAGAGCAATGTCATTCAGAGGCCAGTTGTAACAAGATTCATTACTAATTCTGAGGATACAAGTCAATGCAGTGTTCAACCAGGCTATTACAATGTGCAAGGAACCTGCAAGAAATATGACCCAATTTTATCAGTACCTGGTATTTACCCAACAGACAACAAAAGAATCTAAAAGAGGTGCTTTTCTTGCCCAAATTTATTAAAGCAGTAGCCATAATATTTCAATTATGGGAAAAATCTAAGTCTTCAACAGGGATGAGGGAAAAAATATCACACACACACACACACACACACACAGACACACACACACACACGCACACACACACACACACACACACACACACACACAAACATACACTCATGTTCAGGCACAAGTGCACATGCGCATGTGTGCACACACACACATTTCACCAGAAGGATAGATATAGATACCATTAAGACCCATAAGATGCAGGAAAAGGAAGGAAGGAACAATGGTAGGAGAAAGAGGAAGAGGAAGAAAAGTAAAACTTCAAATGTCTCTATAATCTGTATCTTGAAAAACTCAAGTTATACCACCACCACTCCTATACAAACCATGTAATTTATGTGCCAAATAGCATTACTTTGGCTTCTGATTGTGAAGGTTGGTGAGGGACCAATTATTCAAAATGAGGAGGCTTGGACCTTGATGATACCTTAATGGATAAATCACTTGCTCTTCAAAGAGGATATGATATTGAGTCCCAAGAACCTAGAAATTTGAATATGGTATTACACATCTATAATTCCTGTTATCTTTAAGAAAATGGAAGGCAGAGACAGGGGAAACTCTGTTTTCTGCCACTACTGTAATCCATCTCCAATGGTGTCTGTGCTGGAGCAATTGACAAAAGGTATCTTTACATTGTAGTTTGATAAAATTTTATTTTGTCTAGGTTCCACATTTTCTCTGTTCATCCATCAGTGAACTGACACACTTTAGCTATTTTTCTATTTTTCTTTTGCTTTTTCTTTTAACTATTTTGTTCATTTACATTTCAAATGATAACAACCTTCCAAATTACCCCTCCATAAAACACCCAATTCATCCCTTCTCTAACCTCTCCTCTTTGCCTCTATCAAGGTATTCCTTTACCCACACACAATACTGTCTCACTCCCTAGCAACCCCCTACATTAGGACAACAAGCCTCCACAGAACAAAGACCCCACTCCCCCATGTCATTAATGTTAGATAAGGCCATTTTCTGCTACAGAAGTATGTGGCATCATGGCTTTTTCAATGTATACTCTTTGGTTGGTGACTAAGTTCTTGAGAACTATGGGTGGTCCAGTTAGTGGATATTGTTCTTCCTATGGGATTACAATCCCCTTCACCTCTTTTAGTCCTCTTCTTAATTCTTCAATTTTAAATTTCCAAGCTCTGTCTGATGGTTGGCTGAGACTGTTTGCATGTGTGTTGATCAGATGCTGATAGAACCTTTCAGGAAACAGCCATACCAGGCTCTTGTCAGCAAGTGCTTCTTCACATCAGCAAGAGTGTGGGAGTTTGGTGTCTTCAAATGGGATGGATCCCTACATTGGGCGATCTCTGGATGACTTTTGCTTGTGTATCTGTTCCTTTTTTTTTTTTTTTTGTATCTGTCTTTCTTTGGACAGGAACATTTCTGAGTTAGAATTTTTGAGCTGCGTGGATGGACTCATCCCTCAAGTTGAAGCTGTGGTGACTACTTACTGGAGGTGATCTCTGGAGGTTGTATCTCCCCTTTGTTGTATATTTGATCCATAGTCATCTCCATTGCGTTCTGGGAGTTTCTTGCTACCCTGGAGTCTTGCACTTTCTAGTGGCTACCCCAGTTTTCCATCCCCCATTGCTATATGTTTCTCTTCCATTTTCTAACCCTCTGTACTTCACATGTCTCTTCCAATACCTGTTCCTCCCCTCCTTTTTTACTCCCCCTCCTCTCTCTCTTCCAAACATCTCCTTCCCTCTACCTACTGTGATTAGGACTGAGGCACCTACAATTTTTTCTTCCTTTTTAAGCTCCAAACAGTTTGTGTGTTATATTGTGGGTATTGTGAACTTTTCAGCTAATATCCACTTGTCAGTGAGTACAGACCATGTATGTTCATTTGTGTGGATACTCAGGATGATGTTTTCTAGTTTAATCCATTTGCCAGAGTTTATAAGAATGCAAACTGATCCATTCTAATATCCTTATACAAAGCTTGAGTTCAAGTGTATCAAAGACCTTCATATAAAATGAGATATGCTGAATCTAATAGAAGAGAAAGTATGGAAGAGCCTCAAACACATTGACATAGGGAAAAATGGCCATAACAAAACACCAATGGCTCATGCTCCAAGACTAACAATTGACAAATGACTAATCATAAAACGTAAACGTTTCTATAAGGAAAAGGACACTGTCAATAGGGCAAAATGGCAACCCAAAGACTGAGAAAAGATCTTTCTTAACCCTATACCCAATAGAGTGCTAATATCCAAAATATACAAAGAACCCAAGAAGTTAGACTCAGAGAACCAAATAACCTTATTACAAATTGTGTTACAAAGCTAATCAAAGAATCCCCAACTGAGGAATATATAATTGCTTAGAAACTCTTAAAGAAATTTTCAACTTCTTAATCATGAAGGAAATACAAATCAAAAGAACCCTGAGATTCCACCTTATACCATTCAGAATGGTTAAGATCAAAATTGAAGAGGAATACTCTTCTATTACTGGTGGAACTACAAACTGGTAAAACTACTTTGGAAAACAATCTGGAAGTAGCTCAGAAAACTGGAATAGTTCTACTTGAATTTCCAGCTGTACAACTACTGAGCATATACCCAGAAGATTCCCAAACGTATCAAGGGCAAACATGCTCAACTATGTTCATAGCAAACTTACTTGTAGTAGCCAGAATCTGGAAACAATCCAGATATTCCTCAACAGAAGATTGGGTGCAGAAAATGGAATATATTTATGCAATGGAATACTATGCAGCTATCAAAAAGTACACTCTGGAAGTATAGGTGTCCATTTAACATGCTAATTGAATCTAAATTGAATACTGACAGAGGATTTACGTGCTCCAAGATAATACTGTTTTCCTTCCTAGATACTATTTTCCCTCATTTTAATGATAACTTTTACAGAACCTCTTTGGCCACTTGCTTCTAGACACTTGTCAGGAATTTGACATCAGGACAATAGAAATAAACTCTAAGCAGGAATCTGGTTTTGGGCCTGGACATAGGAAATAGACCCTGATTAAGAACATTTACATTTGAGTTAATGCAAAGCTTGGAGCACACTCAGTGGAAGCATGTGTGGCAGTTCTTTTTTCTTGGTCTTCCTGATTAGCCCTTACAAGGGTGTTTACAGGATCTTGCTTATTGTCTTGATCCATTCCTTGACTCAGAACTGATCTTATTATTCTGCATATAATGAAAGTGGTATAAAAGCAGATTGGAAAATAAAAAAAAAATCTGCTTCAGACTCAGAACTGGCTGGAGTTATGTAAAGTGTTGTCTAACTGTTTTTTGTTTTGTTTTGTTTTGTTTTTGTTTTTGTTTTTTTTTATCCTCACTCCTGCCCTGGAGAAACTGTTAACGGACTGAACCGGCTTGGCTACTATCTCCAATATATAAAGGTCTACTTTTCTGCCCCATCCCACAAGGTAGTCGACCAAGGTCTGGGGTCCACGTAGGAAAGAATGAGGGACAAAATGACACAAAGAACAGGTAGCCAGTCAAGAGGTCTGATCAAGGTGACAATTTTTTACTTTTCACAGGCAGAAGATATACTGGTAGAAGCAAGATTTGGGGAATGAAACTGGCTTGATCACAAGGATATTGGCTGGGTAAATCAGTAAATGGGAGGAATAGTAGGGTGGGTTGCTTAGTGACCTGACCACAAATGCTAAGCAACCTGACCATCAGATTTATTCAACTATTGATTTCAAGCAGAACTGCAGGTGCTGGCTTAGGTAAGGCTGAAATATGATTGCTTTTGATCTAACATGGCTAAAATACAATTGCCTCTGATCTAACATGAAGGCTGCTCCCAACATCTTGAGGCTGCTCCCACGACTTTTCTTCATGTGCTTGTCATAGTTTTGTCTTTGGAGCCTTTTTGGTGATGGCTCATCTTCCTTGGGTTATGTGATAACCTCTAGTGTGATTCATATGCATCTAATACTTATTTTTATTATCTCACAAGCTTCCATAGTGTACTGCATGCTTAACTGATAAAATAAAAGGATTCTCCCATTAATCATCGTGAGGTCTAACAAAAAACAATGTCGAAAAAGAAATATTGGCCAACATATGTTGGTTATGTAGCTTAAGGAATTAAATGTTTCATAAAAAAAAAAAGAATGAAAGAAAGAAAAAGCTCAATGTCAGTGATTCTTATACCATTCTGGTTGTATCGCACTTACTACACAATATACTCCACAAACATACATACATACATACATACATACATACATACATACACACACACACACACACACACACATATATATATATATATATATATATATATATGATTATTATAATTCAATTTCTCCAGAATAAAAGGAAGGTAAATGTAAACATACACATGCCAAAGAAAGTTATCTGATCTCAACATTCATGATTGTTTTAATGGTCAGTTTTGATTTTCAGCTTTGCACAATATAGAGTGAATCACTTTGGAAGTTAGTCTTAGTTATTGATTGTCTAGATCAGGTGGGCCTGTAGACACATCTGTGTACAAACCTTAACAATATTAAGAAATGTAGAAAGACTCTGCCACTTTTGATAGCACCATTCTTCAGTTTGGGACTTGGACTCCATAACAATGGAGGAAATAGAGTACTAAGTAATAAGCATGCATGCTTTCTTTATTTTTTTCTGCTCCTGTCTCAGCATACAACAACATAGTTGAAGCTTCTTCTACTTTGGTTCTCCATCATAATGGTCTATAATATATATAATTGTGAGATAAAGTAAAAGATTTCGACCTCAAGGCACTTTGTTAGGACCATTTTATCACAGCAACAGAAATGCAAATAGGAATGTTTTCTTCCAGAAATACAAGTCGCTTCTATATTGATAATTAATCTTAAAAATTTTAGGGAATCATGGAGGTTAGATTTCCAGATATCACCATCCATTATGTAATGCACATCCTGTAATTTCAGAGAAATGTTAATTTCTGCCTGCTGTGTTGGTGATGATAGAATTCTGAAAAATCTCACAATCAATGTTTGATTCTAAGATTTGTGAGAACTGTGAATTCTGGTCCCAATATGCAATATTGTATTTTGGATGGTATGTGAAATGAAAATAGCTTTATTGTATGCTGGGTAGTTTAACTATTCACTTCTCAAAATTTACAGTCACCTAAGACCTGAGTATCATGTAAGAACGATGCAGATCAAGTTAGCTTATAGATATGTCTACAGGGAATTTAGTTGATCAATATAATTAGTACAGAAATACCTACCCTAATGTGAGCAGCAACATCTCACAGCCTGAACAGACTGTAAAACTAAAGAAAATTAGCTGAACTAAAGAAAAATGAGAAGATGAAGTATTCACTGTAAACTAGATAATCAGGCTATTTTATCACAGCTACAGAAATTAAAGGTGAACAATCAGTGTTCATTGTGCATGCAGTAGTTTTATGCAAATCAGAATCTTGGCTCAATATAAACATTCAGTCTTTAATTTGTAAATGGGATAGCAATTACCAGCTGCTGTGTTATGATAGAAACAGGATGTTGGTCAAAAACAAAGCTTTCAGTTAAACAATAATAAGATAATAATGCTAAGCATGATCACTGAACATAGCAGTACAACAACTATCCTTCACCAACCCAAGCTCAGGACTCTAGAGATGCCATAATCTACAGAAATCAAATTCCCTAAAAAAAATTATAATATTTACTTACACCCATTTATATTTATCCACGTTATGCAAAAAAATCATATCAATACCACTTATACTATGCATAATGTAAATGCTGTGTACATTCTTGGTAGACAATACTCATTCGGTTATAAGTCTGTGCTTATACAAATATGCAAACAACAAACATCAAATTCAAGCAGACTATGTAATGATCATAGAAATAATCAATGTGTTCTTTTCAATGATTTCCATCAGTAGCTGCTGGGATTTTAAGATGGTCAACTATAGAAGACTCAGTAAGTGCTATTTTCTTTATACTTTCTAAAGGAATGCATCATATGTATCTTCCTAAATAATTATCCAAGAGTCACTAAAAACAGTAATAATTTGTAATAATTATGTGTGTGGAGGTTGATCGACGTGATGTGTTATTGAGTACACTGTATGTGTACATGTGAGCGTTTTCTTATCTCTTTCATAAATGTAAATTTTTAAAATTTGCTGAATTCTAGCTGAAACAACAGTAAAAGTATATTCAACATATCATGGCACCAATCTCCCCATTGCATTCAAATATAATCCATGATCATTTTTATGGAAATATGTTTTATTACTCTTTGTGATCATTTTTTATCTTTAAAGTATAATCAAAGGAAAATAATCATTAAGCGTGTATTAATCAAATTAGAAATTATCTCTAGTTTCTCTAAAAGTGTTTTAATTAGAATTGTAAAATTACTAAACATATTTTATGCACAATTCTAATTTTATTTTTATTAATAAATAATAATGATGTGTGAAATTGTAGTAATCAAGTTAAAAGACTTTGCTATGATTCCAAAGTTCTGTAACCTACTATTTTCTCCATGTATGTAGTGTTTCCAATTTAAGGAATTCATACATTTATTATAAAATTATGTTTTTTATATAAATGAATACATGTAAATAGCAACATTTATAGGAGACTAAGCCGAGTCCTTTAAACCAGCTTTGGGATCTAATCATTCTACCTTATATGATAGCTATTTTTTAATAAGTGAACTGGAACACCACTGTTCTGTAGCCAGCCAAGGTCAGGACACCCCTAAATTTATATTTCTTCAATAACAAAGTTCTTGGTTTCTATCAGAGGCCCCAGAATCCAGAGTTCAGAACAACTTCCAATGTACCTCTTAAGAAATAGTACATGCAGGAGTCAACTCAACTGGACTGTGGTCCTTTGATGTCACAAGTTCAAAAACCTTCTGTGACAAACAACTCTTTGCAGAAGAAATATTGAACAATATAATGTTCTCAATGCATTCTATACCTGCACTAAAGAAAACCACATTCTCCATCCCATCAAAAAGCAACTTCTTTCTTCTTTTCCTGCAGATTCCCAGAAGGTACTGTTGAGAGACAGATATTGTCTCATACTCTTGGTTCCATGGGAGTCAGCTACACTAGGAAATATTTTTATACTCAAAATGGATATTTTTATATTCACGGGGAAATATGTTGACATTCACATGTATTGCCAATGAGTAATCTCTTAACATAAGTTATCATTGGCAGGTCCAGCCAAGGGACGCCTTTCTGTATATCAGGAGTACAGTGAAAATTAGCTCCAAAACTTCCAAGTGTACAACTTCCTAGTACATGCTAGTCAGACGTGGTATCTGTAGCTGAGCAGCATACAGGTAGTACAGTATGGAACATGTTGTATGTAGTATATGATATGAACTATGGTGCACATACTACATATGGGAAAACTATTTACAATTATAGTAGACAGAAAGTAGCATAAATAATGGCAATGACATATTCAATATATAGATAAGAATGTATCTTCAATTTATAAGTATATTAAGCTGTATGCAGTACATGTGTATAATTCAAATAAAAGGAATTACCTGTACAATATATAATATGCAACATATTATAATTACATACTATTCAGTATAGGACATAGTATTCTGTTCATAGTGCATAGCCTTTAGCAAAAAAGTTTGTAATATATAGTATGTCGTGTCTACAGCTTGACCTTCAGGATTGATTTCATCCATTGAGTTTGACTCCTCTCAGATGACTGTAGATTGATTGTGACATACTGACAAAACCATCAATCACAGATATAGTCTGGTCTATGATGTGGTAAATAAGAGAATAGTTCCAATATAAGATGGGAAGTGAAGATTGATGCATAATATTGGTCCCTGACTATCACATATGTGGTGGCTTGAATATGCTTGGCCCATTGAGTGGCACTATTAGCATATGTGGACGTTTTGGGGTAGTTGTGGCTTGTTTCTGCAAGTGTGCCACTACACGAATGGGCAGTAAAATTCTCTTTGTAACTACATAAGTGAAAGTCTTCTTCTAAAGTACATCAGATGAATAGGTAGAATTCTGAGCTCCTTCTGCTTCATGCTGGTACACTGCCATGCTCTCACCTTGATGATAATGTACTGAATCTTTAAACGAATAGGCTACTTGCAACTAATGTTGTCCTTAAGAGTTGCCTTGGTCGACAATAAAACTCTAAGGTGTGTGTGTGTGTGTGTGTGTGTGTGTGTGTGTGTGTTTTCACATGGACTCCTGCATGTAAAGCCAAAAATTCAACCTCTGCTCTTTTTCAAGTGCCATTCACTGTGATTTATTTATTTTTTTCCTGTCAGATAGTCTACTTTACTAGCCTAGAGATTTCCAGTGAGAAAATCTGTCTGGGCAGTGAACCCAGCACCTGACTATCTACTTCTGTCCAGTGTGGGGATTACAAATTAACATATGCCACCATTGATTTCTCAGCATTTCGTTTATAGACAGAGCTATCCCCTAATCACCAAATTGTTGCATCGTGCTGACAATTTGTTGTCTGTCATCGATTAACAGCTTTCCTGAGATTGATTCTAAGTGGAGGTCTCCATTTCTTATTGGGGCTTCCTCTTCTACTGTTATACGTAGTCCAATCTAAACTACATTCAATCTGGTGAATGCCATGTAATCTCTGGTGAAATTATATGTTTAATTTCTTAGAATAACTGTCCATGTAAATGGGGTATTCCCAGAACCATAAACTTCAGTCAATAAATCTCTACATTATAAAAAAGAACGAATGAATGAAGGAAAGAAAAAAGGAAGAAAGAAAAGAAAAATAGAATGTTGTCAGATATCTAGTTCTCTATATTTCCCTCATTAACATAGGTTTTTTTTTTAATCTACTCTCAAGGTTGTAAAGAAGCAAGAACAGGGCTAGGAAGATGGCATGAGTTGCTGAGTTTAATACCTAACAACTATGTAATAAGACAAGCGTGGAAAAATTTGCTTGTAATCTCATTTCTGAGGTTGTTGAGCAAAGAAGTTGTCTGGTGTTGATTGGGCAGCCAGCCTAGTCTACTCAGTTAGCCCACACAAACAGATAAACACACAAACACACACACACACACAGAGAGAGAGAGAGAGAGAGAGAGAGAGAGAGAGAGAGAGAGAGAGAGAGAGATTGATTTTAATTTGCCTCACTAGCTCAAAGGTTGGGCACTTTCATTTCCACAGCTAGTACACATTCTGCTCTGGTAATCCGTAGTTACATCTTTTAAATCTATATTTTATCTTTCTATCCTAGATTCAGTCAGGGGAGAGGCCTCTGTGGGAGTCTGATTAATCTGATTCTTACATGTCAGTAGGACCTTGACTTTGATTTCTTTTCTCCCCTCTCATTGTGATTCTACCTTCTTCTCCCTCTGCCCCTTGAAATCTAAAATCCCAATTCTCTCTTCCTGACCAGCCATTGGCTATGTGATAATTTTTTTTTTTTGCTGATCAATGAAAACTAAGGGCAGGGACCCTCAGTGTCTGGAAGCATGGATTTTAGTAGCCAAATTGAGACCAAGTATTAGAACCAATCTTCCACACTGTTTTTTCACTTGACCCAATCAAGGTAGTCTTTTATATTAATGCTTTTTTTCTCTACTTTGGACTTACCTCAATGTTACTCTCTTTCAGACATCAATTTTCTCAGGAACTCTGATTCAGAGCCTTTCGTATTTGCTTCCAGGTTACAAAGTGCTATATCATCTCTGTTTTATACAACTATTGAACCATAAAGCTCTAATGATGTGATGATGCCATATTTGAAGACATGGATGTTATTTTGTTTGATTTTGTTATTTTCATCTCTATATCTAAGAGAAAATGTCATATTGCATTTTCATGAATATGGATAACAAAAGAATTAATAAAACATATGCTGAAATGAAGTAGTAAGAATACTTACACTTCTTTTCTGCTTAAAGTCATGAATCTAAGCAAGATTAGTCTAAGGCACCTTTCTTTTGTAGGATTACTTGAAAAGAATTATACAAAAAAGAGGGCTTTGATGTGTGCATAAATGCTTTACAGGGTGAACAATGCCTTACTTTTGTGATTCACATTAAAGAAGATTAAGCATTTTCCTAAAACTCTATTGTGAGTTATTCAGGATTTATCTGTACTCTGAATGTGAATATTATTCATAAAGAGCTTACTACTTATATCTCATTACCAAAAACTAGTATAATCTTCCTAAGGCTAGAAATATTTCACATAAAGGAGAGTCTTGGCAAATCCGGAGATTATTAGATGTTCCAGCAAAACTATTTTTTTACAGTACCACTCACCTGTGTTAAAATGATTTATGAATAGCTCCTTAGTTATGCACTTTTTTATTAATGATTTTATCATTTTATTGGTTTGATCAATAGGACTCCATGTTCCCAGTATTTGCAAAATAATCACTAACTTAAATGCATGGATTTTCGTCAATTAAAACAGAAAGCATTAAAAATAAAACAAAGACATTTTTAATGTTAAGTGAGTGTGTTACATGACTACATCTTAATTTTGAAATTCTCAAGTCTAATCTGAAACTCTTTAACTTATTCTTCTAATAAGTATTAAACAACTGCTTTTCTAATTTTTTTTGTTTTAAAAATATGCAGTTTGTTTCATGCTATATCTAACCTCTCCACCCAATCAGACCTCCCACTACCTTTAACTTGTTCTATTTCATAACTAGAGAGATTTGATCATATCGGGTGAGATAATCCATACCCAGGTAGACAAATGCCATATGTTTCTTTCATCCGGGACATCTATCCCTAAATATTCAGATATAAATATATCATTTTTTTCATCAAGAAACTTGATGAAAAATCTTGATGACAGTTGGAGATCATTACAGAAAACCAAAACAAGTCAAAATATAGGTTTCAGGGCCTTTTTCTAATGGACATCCATAAAAACTAACTCCCACACTAAGACAGTAAGATCAACATTACAAAAGACCAAGTACAGTGATATTAAGGGTCAGAGGTTTAGAGACTCGCTCTGTAGACAAGGCTGTCCTCAAACTCCTAGGGATCTGCCTTTGTCTTCCAAGGCAAGCACCACAACATGGCATATTCTTAATTTTAAAGTCTAATATTGTATTTTAAAACAGCCATGTTTATGTGTTTGTGTGATTTTGCTGCTGCACTATGTATTCCAAGCTAACTGACCTGGGAACTTCTGATGGATTTTCTCATTTCTGCCTCTCATCCTAATATAAAAGACTTGAATGGTGAGTGCTTCTACCCAGTAAGCTAAATATCTGTCCCCCTTAGTTAATTAATTAACTCACTGTGTCATGAAACAGACTCCCTTTTTTGATATTTAGAATATCTTTCATTTATTCCTTGACAATTCCTTAAATGTAACCATTGCATTTTGAGTGTATAAATCCCTCGCTGTCAACTCCTCAGGATGCTCACTTCTTCTTTCCCACTGCTCTCAGAAGAACCCACTTCCTCTGGCCAACAGTTCCCAAGCACCTCCAACTTTCTATCCAGTTGATACCCTGCCTCTTCCTATTATAACCAACTCTTGAGTCTGATTAGTTCCATGTAGTTGCTTTCTACTAGTAAGGTCAGAAACTATCCTCATAAATTCTCAATAACACAATTGCCTAGATACAAAACAAGAACAACAATAGATATGGCAAAATGCATTGAAGATAAGTCAATGAGTCCTAGCTCTACACAAACTAATCTAGAAAACTGAGAATTGTTCATAAAGAGAGAAATAGTATTCCTCATAGAAGAATACAAAACTCTCTAGTGTTTAGGTTAAATTTAGGAAATATATATAAGTATATACATATATATATATATATATGAACTGTGAAGAAAAAATGAATTATAGAATTTGCATGTAAATGGCTAGAGATGGAGAATCTGATAGGTAATATGGTATCCCAGACATAGAATGCTAAGCATATATGAGTTTTAATGTTAGACATTTAGATTTGTGTATTTAATTTGTATTATTATTGAATGTTAGAAAATATAAAATAATCCTGATGATAATGGAGAACAAAAAAATTTTATCTAAATAAATGGAAGAGAGACTAGAAAACACTGGTTTAGTTAGAAGAGCTATTGTGGTTGGGCAAGGAGAGGATGAGGGAGGAATTACTAACACTAAGGATACATAAAGATATATAATAAAGTGATATGGCAACCTATTTAAAAACTTCACATATACATGTGTATGCATTGTGTGTGTGTGTGTGTGTCTGTGTCTGTGTGTGTGCGTTTCAAAGGGATACCTGCATAGCAGATACTACTCTGTGAAGCCATAGTCTTCCAAATAAAAGTCAATGAAAAATCCAATGCTAGGTGTTAACTATCTCCTCTCAAGTTGTTGGTCCAGTGATTCCAAAAAAAAAATACACACTATCATAATTTTTCATTTTGCCTACCACAGCTTAATGGAAAAGACTTATTGCTAGGGTGATAACATATTTTGATCACAGAATTTCAACAGCTGAGTGCCTCGCTGCCTGCTGTCTGGCTTTCACAGGAATAAAAGGTTCTCCACAGGCTATTAAAGGAAAAAAAAAAAAAAAAAACCACACCAACAGTCTGGTTGTGAGCTTTTTGTGCAACAATAATGATGAGTATAATAAAATAGATCCATGAATACAATAGTATCACAACTGTAATGCTGGTAACAAATCATTTTTTTTTTTAGATATAAAGTTCTTACTTAGGGAAAACACATGTCTGCTACTATAAATTTGACCAGTAACACATCACTAAAGAGTTTCCAGCTCCAGGGATTAATCCCCTGTTATTTGCTAAGTTGATTTAGTATCAAATCTTTCTCTAAAAGCATATATCTTTATCCACATATTGGTGTCCATCTTTGATATCATCAAAGAAGTTTGTTTGCATGGTCAATGCAAGGTAATGAAGAAACTCAGAACTGGTCAAAGCATATAGATTATGGAGTCAAAGTTGGGATATCAGCATCATTTTAACATATCTGAAGTCTCAATGGCAATTTGAGAATCCGGTGTAGAAATATTGTAAGAGATATATTATGGGGAGCAAGAATACAAATGTCTTCTGTACATGAAGTACCTCTGCACTCATAAAAACAAAGTGCTATTTTTGCTTGTCCCAAAACTGCTTAATATCAAGATAATCAGTTTTCTATACTGGAGTCATCTGGGGTTTATGCATCACTACCCTTATTTGGGGATTTATTGATAATTTATATTTTGTTTTTCAGGCAAGAAGAGTCAATTGATACATAATGTCCAATGAGTATATGGGCAATGAAAGTTAGACATGGTTAATTCTTAGAAATATAAAAGAGAATATGAGAAAGAGGTGCTGTAGTAGGCTTAGAAAGCCTTACATAGAAAGAGCAAAGGGTGAATACAAGGAAATATATTTATGAAATAGTCAAAGGACTAATAGTATTTCTTAAAAATCTTTTATAAGTAGAATCATGGGTCATTTTATAACATCAAAGTTTTACTTATAATTAGTGTCAGTTTATAAGTTTAAAGCATGTGTAGTTCCAGTGTATGAATGTATGTATATGTATACTTGAATATATCTAGATGTGCTTGATGGATGGGGATATATTCTCTCTAGAGGCATGCTTAGACATTGGCCTGGAATTAAATAATTAGGCTAAATTTCTAGGCATGGAATTATGTTGATTCACCTGTCTTCACTCTCTTAGTGTCATTATCATGCATGTGCCCTGTATTTTACATGAATGTTGAGCACATAAACTACTGATAACAATACATGCATTTCTGTGATAAGCTGTTTTCCCTGCTCAAATTCATAAGTAAAACTTTATGATGTTTTTATCCATAATAATATAAATTAGCATTTACTTATCTGTCCCTAACTATAGACTTGATATTTTCAACATTTGAAAACAGTAGTGTTCAGGGAAATATAAGTATACTAGGTATTGACAATTTTTAATGATTGTGGTCAAAAAATCTATTTGATCTAAATATTAATTATGGACTCTTGGATTTCTCACTTAAACCCAGATTATTTTTAAGATTTCTGTAATTCTGGAACAAAATACCAACATTTTATTGTGACATATTGTTGCTGCTTATCTAGCAGTTTTCTGAGAGTCAGACAGTTATGTGTACACAAATACTTGTGCAAAAGCACATACTCTTGCACACAAACTTTTTAGTTGCCCAGTTTCTTGATTGTCACACACTTGAGATAACTACCTCATTCTCTTCTAGGGAAAAACAGTGAACCCACTTCTTGCCAGTGAGAGCTGACTGAGAGTTGGTTGTCAGAAGACTTTTGTAGGACAATAAAGCATGGAAAGAAAAGTTTCATCCTTTATTATGTTTCTTTTGCGTCTATACATTACCCTGGAATGATGAAGATAGTAAATTATCTAAAAGTGATAAAATTGAAAGATGCAAAGACTTTTGGATCATGGAAGTTGAAAAGCTAAAACTACTTATTTCCAAGTATGACTTTCCAAGTGTCTTTCTCTAGATACTCTACCTATAACCCAAAATGTTTTTTGTCCTTCTTTCTTTATTTTTTTTTTTCCGGGAGCTGGGTCCAAACCCAGGGCCTTGCGCTTGCTGGGCAAGCACTCTACCACTGAGCTAAATCCTCACCCAACCCAAAATATTTTAAATGGCCTAGACCTACCATTTATTAGACATATAATCACCTCAGTGTTTGGAGATGTGATGGAGTGAAGTAATCCTCTTTCTTATCATATCGATCAAGGAAACAAAGAATCTGTCTAAGTATCTGCATTCTTTCACAAACATTTTCCCAAAATGAAATTTACACACTCCCTCTTCTTTCACTGTTTCCTACTTAGTAAACTATGTTTTTCTTCTTTTTTTTTAATAATGTCAGTGGTTCCACAACTCATGACTAATGCTACATTAGCTCGTTTGTTCATTGTGTTTCTTTTTTAATAGAATCAGAATCTGCATGTTGTTCACATACAAAACTGGGAACACAGTGGATCTATATAAAGACTATAAAGAGGATAGGGAATGTAGCCCAGTTGCTTCAGTGATTGCCTAACAGGTACAAGGCCCTGGCTTTAGTTCCATGAGATACACAAACTGAGTTCATGGAATTTGTGTAGAAACTTACCTGTAATTCAAGTTCAGAAGGTGGAACAGAAGAATTAAAAATTCAAGGTCTACATATGCAGACAGAGTCATAGGTCCATCCTTGTGTTCTCTTGAGATTATGGTTAAGTCCATGGGAACTCTGGGATTTCTAGTTGGTTGATATTGTGTTATTTTATGGGATTTAAAACCCCTTTAGCTACTTCAGTCTTTTCTCTAACTCCTCTATTGCGGACCCTGTTCTCAGTTAAATGGTTAGCTGTGAGCATCTGCCTCTATATTTGTAAGGATCTGGCAGAGCCTCTCAGGAAACAATTATATCAGGATCCTGTCAGCATTCACTTTTTGGCATGGCTAACACTCTGTGGGTTTGGTGGCTGTATATGGATGCATTTCCATGTGAGGCAGTCTCTGGATGGCCTTTTAGTATTTCTTCCACAATATTTCTCCATATTTTGTCCTGTGGATATTTGTTCCCCCTTCTAAAAAGGTCTGTGGCATCCACACTTTGATCTTCCTTCTTCTTGAGCTTCATGTGGTTTGTGAATTGTATTGAGCTTTTGGGCTAATAACTGCTTATTAGTAAGTGCATACCATGTGTATGGTTTTTGTTTTTGTTTTTGTTTTTGTTTTTTGTGATTGGATTACTTCACTCAAGATGCTATTTCCTAGTTCCATCCACTTGCTTCATAATTTCATGAAGTTATTGCTTTTAGTAGCTGAGTAGTACTCCATTGTGTAAATGTACCACATTTTATGTATCCATTCCTCTGGTTAAGGATATTTGGGTTCTTTCTAGCTTCTGGCTATTATAAATAAGGCTTCTATGAACGTAGTGGAGTATGTATCCTTGTTATATGATGGAGAATTTTGTGGGTTTATGCCCTGGAGTGGCATAGCTGGGTCCTCCAGTAGTACAATTTTCTGTGGAGGCACCAGACTGATTTCTACAGTACCTGTACTAGCTTGCAATCCCACCAATAATGGAGGAGTGTCCTTTTTTTTCCCACATCCTTGCCAGCATTTGCTTTCCCCTGAGATTTTTTATCTTAGTCACAACTGGAGTGAGGTGGACACTCAGGGTTGTTTTCATTTACATTTCCCTGATGACTAAAGATGTTGATCATTTCTGTCGGTGCTTCCTAACCATTCTAGATTCCTCAGTTGAGAATTCTCTGTTTAGCTCTGAACTCCATTTTTTAAATAGGGTTATTTGATTCTCTGGAGTCTAACTTTTTCAGTTCATTGAATATATTTTATATTAGCTCTCTATTGGATGTTGGATTGGTAAAGATCTTTTTTCCAATCTGTTGGTTGCAGTTTTATCCTATTAATAGTGTCCTTTGGCTAACAGAAGCTTTAAAATACTATGAAGTCCCATTTGTTGTTTCTTGATCTTTGAACATAAGCCACTGATGTTCTATTCAGGAAAATTTTGGGCATCAGTGGGAGGAGATGCCCCTGGTCCTGTCAATTCTAGAAGCCCCAATGTAGCGGAATGTCAGGGCTGGAGTTAGGAGGGAGTGGGTGCATGGGTGAGGAAGCACCCTCACAGAAGCATGGGATGTGAGGTGGGATAGCAGATTTCTGGAGGGTAAACTGTGAGATAGGATAAAATTTAAAATGTAAATTAAGAATGGAATAAAGAAGGTTAAAAAAGAAAAAGAAAAAATTCAAAGTCATCCATGGCTACATTTTAATTGGTAGATAATCTGACAATATGAAATATTGTCTCTTCCAATAAATCAATAAAAATGGAAAAATGATTTGTAGACAGAGTATAAAGCAATGGATGAGAGCAGAAAATCTTATTAGCCTTAATTTACATTCTCTAAATAAAATAAAATTTTGGAAAAATGTAACATAACAGTGACAAATACCAGCCTTGGCTTGTTCGGGGTCCTGAGGAAGGGGTGTTTGGAAGGAGAAACATCTCAGAGTCAAATGATGGGATACAAGCTTAGAGCCTTGTACTCTGCTCAAGATGGTTCCCTATGTAGCTCTTTGTAGATAGATCTTAGTGCTAAAATCTTCTTAAAATAGTTTTTTTTTCCAAGAAAGCTGTCTGCTTGAGATGAAGGACCCTAGTTCTTTCTGAAGTACAAGAGCTATTAAGAAGCTTGGCCTGGTAGAAAGTAGGTAGGTTATGGAGTTCCTGTGAAGGACTCTGTGGGTTTTATTCCTACCACGTTAGGTCAAGATTAAGCCAAGTACCAGCTTCCTATCTTGGGCCACAGTTAGGCCAAGTTCCATTCTCTACCCACAGTTCCTGGGAGAAGCAGGGGCATTCTGGAAAAAACACAGAATGTACTGGTCCCAGATAGAGTTCGAATATATGTGATAGGGTTACTAGCCAATAGATTCAAAGGTCAATATGTTAGCCAATAAGTTTAAACTGTAACCTTGCTGATGTAATCCATACCCCTAAAAAGTATGAAAACTGCTTGTTATAGCCATTCAGGGTTGCTTTCTAGTCTCTTGCCATGAGGGACTGATTGAAGATCGACCCCGACACCCCGGAAAATAAACCTCTTGTATTTGCATCAAACTCCATTCTTATGTCTCACTTGGAGGTTCTCCAAGTATTTAAGACTCACTTCAAGCCTTACAGACACACCTCCCTTCTTGAGACAGTTCTTTCCTGCTAGAAGATATTTAAAATCTCTCTCAATCACTCTTGGGTTTTCCAACCAAAGTCAGAAAATCCGCTTTAAAATTCCTTAGATTTTCTTGAAAAATTATAAAAGAGCATTCACTGTTCAAGCAATTTTCTCTGGGTGGCTCTATCTTACATAACAAAGCCCAGTCTTTTATTTAAATATCAGTTAAGTCAGTTACTCCAGGTTCATTTTTTGAGTACCCTGCGAATTAGCATTTTATGATGTTAGACCCTTGCTTCTTAGAAAAACACAAGTACACTTTTTTTTTTAAACAGGCCAAATGAATTCAGAGGTTTTCCTGACTTTTGCAAGCACAGGCAATAAGCTATCGTTGTGGGATTGAGTTTTGAGATCAGTGTTCCTCCCATTGCCTTATCCTAAACTTGCTCTGTACAAGCTGACCTAGAACTCAGCAATCTGCCTGCCTTTGTAATGTGTTGGTGCTCTTTGGAATGGAATGAACTTTTCTTGCTTGTGTGAGAGGCAACCTTAGAAATGGAAGGATGTCCATTCTTTCTGCCACCTGCTTCTGTTTTACACAGCTCATCTTGATGCTTAGCTCCCTGATCTTCTCTTTGACACACTGGAGTAAATCCCCTTCTATCCACATGTTAGACAAATGATCTACCACTGTGTCACACCTTAGTTCTTCCTACTTATTCATTTTTAATGGGAAGACATTAAAAACAAAGATGATTTTCTAATAGTCTTTACTACATTGTGGAATAAAGTTCTTCAGATTTACCTGCTAATGACTCAAGACCACTGCCTGATGGGTAAGATGGTTGGTGTGTTCTGATGGGTGTTTCATTACTCCTCACAATCCTTAAAACTCTTTCATTTCCATTAGTGCTTTGGCTTGAGGTGAGTGATGATGTATATACAGTCCCAGTTCCTCTGAGATCAGAGTCATGCCCAGCCTAGCATCTCTAGTCTTAGATTCAATCTATCACATCTTCTATGTGAATCCTTCTTTTTTATGAGGAAGGAGATCATTCTACTTGTACACAAACTACCAAAAGTTAAATCAAAATAAGTAAATATTGTCACCTTTGAATATAAGTCTGTAATAATCAACCTATCTATGTACTCCCAATTTGTCTATTAGATATTCTAAAATACAAATCTCCTGGCATCTTCCCACAAGAAATGATAATTTCCATTTTTCCTTATATTTCTCAATAAAAAAGGGATATTTTTGTAACTAGAAAATTTTTTCCTGGAAAAGTCAAAGATTCATCTTAACTTGAAAGACAAATGGCTGCTCCAGTATATATTATGTTTATAATAGATGGAAATTACTAAGCTGACATGTGTAAATTTGGGAAACATACTAGCATCTTTTGCACTGTAGACTGAAAGTTACATATATGTCTGACTGATTGCTCACTTTCATTTGTGACATTTTACATCTGAACCAGGACCATCTTAATGGGTCAGGACTTTTCATCCCATGTCTTTTCAATTTTTGACATATTAGTTAATTTCCTGTTGCTGTGACAAACTATTTGACAAAAGTAACTGACAAAAGGAAGAATTAACTTGGGCTAACTGTTTGAGTATACAGTTCATCATTTAAAATTACTGTGGCAGCCATACCAGGGAGGTGGACACGTTGCACCCATAGTCTTGAAACAGAGAAAGAGAGGAATTTGGTACTCACACCACTTTTCTCTTTTGCTTTCAGTCCCTATCCCCATATCCAGTGATGTTGCCACACATACTCACCACATTTTTTTTCTCATAGCAGTTGACTCAATCTAGATATTTGTCATAAACATCATTAGAGGGTTGTGTCTGGTGATACTAGATCTTGTCAAGTTGACAACTGATACTAAATATTATTTTATGTGAATCAATCTTCTGAACACCGTACGGCCAAACCCATCTCTAACTCCCGTGGTCCTGGTTTCAGTGGACCATGGTCAACTACAAAGCTGCCACTTTTCTTAGGATTTTATATTTGGTGTGAGTATGCATTATTGGCTAGGGCTGAGATGATAAAAATGCATAATTTTCATATTAAGCAAGTACTGGAACTTGCTGGACATGTCATTTTTAGGAAATTAAAACATATAATTTGACCATAAGACTATGTGACTATCTAAAGATGACAAAGGTAGGAAATCACAAGAACATATGTGCCATAATATGCAGGTGGATTTGGATCCACCTTGTCATCATTCTTGGTCTACACCCACTCCCTCACCACGTGGCTTACTTATGGGCAATAGCTATAATTTTTTAATTTTTATTTTTTTTCCATCTTTATTAACTTGAGTATTTCTTATTTACATTTAGATTGTTATTCCCCTTCCCGGTTTCTGGGCCAACATCCCCATAAACCCTCCCCCTCTCCTTCTGTATGGGTGTTCCCCTCCCCATCCTCCCCCCATTACCGACCTCCTGCCAACAATCACGTTCACTGGGGGTTCAGTCTTGGCAGGACCAAGGCCTTCCCCTTCCACTGGTGCTCTTACTAGGCTATTCATTGCTACCTATGAGGTTGGAGCCCAGGGTCGGTCCATGTATAGTCTTTGGGTAGTGGCTTAGTCCCTGGAAGCTCTGGTTGGTTGACATTGTTGTTCGTATGGGGTCTCAAGCCCCTTCAAGCTCTTCCAGTCCTTTCTCTGTTTCCTTCAACGGGGATCCCGTTCTCAGTTCAGTGATTTGCTGCTGGCATTGGCCTATGTATTTGCTGTATTCTGGCTGTGTCTCTCAGGCAAGATATACATCCGGTTCCTGTCAGCCTGCACTTCTTTGCCTCATCAATCTTATCTAATTGGGTGGCTGTATATGTATGAGCCACATGTGGGGAGGTCTCTGAATGGGTGTTCCTTCTGCCTCTGTCCTAAACTTTGCCTCACTATTCCCTCCCAAGTGTATTCTTGTTCCCCTTTTAAAGGAATGAGGCGTTCGCATTTTGGTCATGCTTCTTGAGTTTCATGTGTTCTGTGCATCTAGGGTAATTCAAGCATTTGAGCTAATAGCCACTTATCAATGACTGAATACCGTGTGTTTTTCTGTGATTGGGTTAGTTCACTCAGGATGATATTTTCCAGTACCGTCCATTTGCCTATGAATTTCATAAAGTCATTGTTTTTAATAGCTGAGGAATATTCCATTGTGCAAATGTACCACATTTTCTGTATGCATTCCTCTGTTGAAGAGCATCTTGGTTCTTTCCAGCTTCTGGCTAGTATAAATAAGGCTGCTATGATCATAGTGGAGCAGGTGTGTTTGTTATATGTTGGGGCATCTTTTGGGTATATGCCCAAGAGAGGTAGAGCTGGATCCTCAGGTAGTTCAATATCCAATTTTCTGAGGAACCTCCAGACTGATGTCCAGAATGGTTGTACCAGTCTGCAATCCCACCAACAATGAAGGAGTGTTCCTCTCTTCCACATCCTCGCCAGCATTTACTGCCACCTGAGTTTTTGATCTTAGCCATTCTTGATGGTGAGTGGTGAAATCTCAGGGTTGTTTGATTTGCATTTCCCTTATGACTAAAGACGTTGAACAATTCTTTAAGTGTTTCTAAGCCATTCGGCATTCCTTAGCTGTGAATTCTTTGTTTAGCTTTGAACCCCATTTTTTAATAGGGTTATTTGTCTCCCTGTGGTCTAACTTCTTGAGTTCTTTGTATATTTTGGATATAAGGCCTCTATCTGTTGTAGGATTGGTAAAGATCTTTTCCCAATCTGTTGGTTGCCTTGTTGTCTTAACAACAGTGTCCTTTGCCTTACTGAAGCTTGGCAGTTTTATGAGATCCAATTTGTCAATACTTGATCTTAGAACATATGCCATTGGTGTTTTATTCAGGAAATATTCTCCAGTACACATGTGTTCGAGATGCTTCCCCACTTTTTCTTCTATTAGTGTGAGTATACCTGGTTTGATATGGAGGCTCTTGATCCACTTGGACTTAAGCTTTGTACAGGGTGGTAAGCATGGGTCGATCTGCATTCTTCTACATGCTCGCGTCCAGTTGAACCAGCACCATTTGCTGAAAATGCTGTCTTTTTTCCATTTGATGTTTTTGTCCCTGATGTCAAAAATCAAGTGACCATTGGCGTGTGGATTCATTTCTGTATCTTCAATTCAGTTCCACTGGTCTATCTGTCTGTCTCTGTACCAATACCGTGCAGTTTTTTTTTTTTTTTTTTTTTTTTTTTTTTTTTTTATCACTATTGCTCTGTAATACTGCTTGAGTTCAGGGACAGTAATCCCCGCAGAAGTCCTTTTATTGTTGAGGATAGTTTTAGCTAGCCTGGGTTTTTTGTTATTCCAGATGAATTTGCAAATTGTTCTGTCTAACTCTCTGAAAAATTGGATTGGTATTTTGATGGGGATTGCATTGAATCTTTAGATCACTTTTGGTAAAATGGCCATTTCCACTCTATTAATCCTGCCAATCCATGAGCATGGGAGATCTTTCCATCTTCTGAGGTCTTCTTCAATTTCTTTCTTCAGAGGCTTGAAATTCTTATCATACAGATCTTTTACTTGCTTGGTTAAAGTCACACCAAGATTTTTATATTATTTGGGACTATTATGATGGCTGTTGTTTCCCTAATTTCTTTCTCAGCTTTTTTCTCTTTTGTGTAGGGGAATCCTACTGATTTATTTGAGTTAATTTTATACCTAGCCACTTTGCTGAAGGTGTTTATCAGGCGTAGTAGTTCTCTGGTGGAATTTTTGGGATCATGTAAATATACTATCATATCATCTGCAAGTAGTGATATTTTTACTTCTTTTCCAATCTCTATCCCTTTGATCTACTTTTGTTCTCTGATTTCTCTGGCTAGAATTTCAATAATTGAATTGAATAAGTAGGGAGAGAGTGGACAGACTTGTCTAGTCTCTGATTTTAGTGGGATTGCTTCAAGTTTCTCTCCATTTAGTTTAATGTTAGCTACAGGTTTGCTGTATATGGCTTTTACTATGTTTATGTATGGGGAGGATGGGGAGGGGAACACCCATAGAGAAGGGGAGGGAGAGGGATTAGGGGGATGTTTGCCTGGAAACCGGGAAAGGGAATAACACTCGAAATGTATATAAGAAATACTCAAGTTAATAAAAAAAATAAGCAAACCAATCATAAAAAAATATAATTGATATAGTCAAAATTTTTGGTAATTAAATAATTATCAAATTTTGTCATTTCTTAGTTTTAAATAGAAAGGGTAGGGAGTTAAGTAATAGTTTAGCTTACTCATCTCAGCGGCAGTCTGCCAGTTCTGCTATTCAAAAGGCCAGTATTCAGAGTATTAAAATTATGTTTTGAGTTCTGTCAACATGATATATGCAAGAATGAAACTTGATGAGCAAAGATTGAAAAACAATTCATGAAAATAAAACATGTGCAAACTGTTAGACACTATCCTTGAATCACAGAATGGATCTGTAACCCTAGTCCAGGTTTGTATGGTCTGCTTTTCTTCATTCTTGCCAGCTATCTTTCTAAATAAATTAATAATAAAGCTTAAAAGGATAAGAAAAAAAAACAACATTCATAACAAAAAGTGACATGAATTTGCCAGGTTGTAATGGAAAGTCTTCAAGTACATTTGAAGAGAAATAGTTGTGTGAATAAATTTTTAATTGCTTCAAACATTCATTTTGCCTGTCAAATGACTCATTTTGTTTTACCAAAAAAAAAAAAAACCCTAAAAGGAAGGGCCTAAGAATAACCATTAAAAAGAAAGACTACCTGTGCACATTACCCATAACTTAAACATGCTTAGTATCTAACATTTCAGCATGAAATCCTCATTAGCTATTGAATAATTTGCTGATATTAATTTGATTCTAATATATTCCTCACTATGAAAATTAGTAGCATGGTGCAAACTATAGCTTTATAGTTAATTTCATTAAATTTATAATGGAAATATCAAAAACTAATGGGTATTTAGTCACTCCATTAGGGTAATTTTAATTTCTGAATCAGTCTGTGAGCTTCTAAAAAGTAGAATATACTTTAGTGAAGAGATAAAGACGTCCAGTCAATTTGGCAGTTTCAACTCTACATATCTCTTCCTCTTTAATTTAGCAATATTTATGTTTTATTTGATCACCATACTTCTTAGCAATATGCTAAGAAAGTATTTTCTTCTATATGCCACAAACACCAAGTAAGAAAGAATAGATTACCTTTTCTTGCATCTTTGTATCTTTTATATTCGCTGTTTTTCAAATGATATTTGGATGCTGATAATTTTCTCCATATACTTGATTAGCTTATGTATCAGTTACTTTCATTGCTGCAACAAAAGTTTTAATGAAAGAAAGCAACTTAAGGAAAAGGACATTTATTTTGACTCAGATATTATGACTTTTATTAGTAAGTTTTTGTTTTACGAATAGAAGAGAGCTACAGAGAAAGAGATAGAGAGAGAGACAATGACAGAGAAAGTTGAGAGAGATAGACAGAGAGAGAGAGAGAGGGAGAGAGAGAATGACAGAGAAAGAAACAGAGACATAGACAGAAAGACAGCAAGAATATATTTTGTGGTCCTGCTCCTAGTCTTATAAGTTTAACAACAGCTGCCTCCCATTGGAAAAGCCAGGGAACTTGAAGTCATTCAGTTCACATGGAAGCTGAAGATTCAGCTAGTCATCAGTTATTGTTTAAATTCAAAATTGTTTATGTACTAACACCAGTAAAAGAATGGCTTAGCTGCAGAGTAGATCAACTTGTCAAAAAGAGAAGTCTCTCTGTCTCTCTGTCTCTCTGTCTCTGTCTCTGTCTCTCTCTCTTTCATACACACACACACACGCGCGCATACACACACACACACACACACACACACACATACACACACTTTCTCTCTTTCATTTACTTTTTAAATAATGTGTCAGTGTCTGTTACTCATGGGCCTTGTGCAGAATTCTTATATCTAAGACAGGGTCATAATAATTAGTTGAATGAATATCTCAAAAGTATTGCAAAGAATTTAATGATAATCATAGTAGATGACTTTACAACATAGATAAAAATATGGAGGTGTTGTTTGATACAACTGCAATCCTAAGAAATGAATTTCAAAACCATATTGTAGCACAAATTAAGTGTGCTTAATTTGTAGCATGAAATAAGTTATGATTTTTTTTTGATCAACCCACCATAGAAAAAAAAATATTTCAGTTCATCCAAATCCTTTAACAAGAAGCTGTGCATTTCAGTGGTCAGTAATGGAAGATAAAAATCTGTTGTCTGAGCAGGTGTTATGTGGTATGAGAATTTTTGATATCTGTGTATGTCTTCCATGTAAGTGAACATGGAGTTTATTATGTTTCTTAATCTACAACTGTCATAATCAGGACCTCTCCAAACTAGAGAGAAATCTTGGTTGGAGTGATGGGTCAGTAAGTGCATGCCATAGATACTAAACTTACTGATCTAATTTTCATTCTTGAAGGATGGAAAGACAGAATACATTTTCCCAAGCTATCCTCAAATCTCCATACATGTGTAGAATGCATGTCTCACATGATAAATAAATGTGAAAAGAATATAAGACACTTTATTCATTATAGGTAACTTGTCTTCCCTTCATGCACTGTACGCAGAACTCCTATGATCTTATCTAACTCCTTTGTTTTGCTCTGAAGCCATTCTGATAAGGCTGATTAGAAAATAGTTTCTTCACCAACTCTCAGAGAAAATAGTCTTCCAGTCTTTGGAGCAGAGGTTTGCAAACAAATTTTCATAGCTGCATTCAGGTTTGATAAGCTTTTAAACTTTTTGCATGAAATAATCTTCACAGTAACAGAATCAGTGATTTATCCGACAAGGTCAAGAATTAATATGCTTTATATAACCTGCAAGGTACATAAAAATCAAAAAGATTTGTAAACCTTGACTTTTAGTTTACAAAATTTGGCAGCTGAGGTGGATAACTATTGAAAAAAGCAAAGTATATACAGAAAAATAAGAATAAAAATGGCCTTAAAATTTAATTTCAGTGGCTGAAATTATAAATCAGTAGTGAAAAGCATTGATTGTTCTTCCAGAGGTCCTGTGTTCCATTCTCAGTAACCACATGATGGCTCACAAACATTTACAATGGAATCTTATGCCCTCTTCTGGTAGGTCTGAAAACAGCTACAGTGTATAGATAGATAGATAGATAGATAGATAGATAGATAGATAGATAGATAGATAGATAGATAGATAGATAAATGTCTCAATTAAACAAAGGTCTCCCTTGATTAATTCCACTTAGATTTTTTTCCTGGTTTTGATTGTTTTGCTTCACTTTTATTTTAAGTGAATCCTACTTGTTATTCTATTTCTAATATTCAATGGCACGTGACAATTTTAGTTTGTTCTAAACTCATCTGTTTTATATATATGTACTGATGATGGTTTTCCATAAAAATAGTGATAACACAATAGATATGATTATGCTGTTGAGGATAGACCATTCTACATTTTAAAATTAAGTGTATGTTGGAAAAACTTAATGAAAGCTTACTCATTCAAAATTATTACCTGTGGCTCTCAAAAACTCATGAAAATGACTATAGCAAAGTTAAAATAAGTATTACTAAAACTCTTGATTTGGAAAAGAAAACCGAGGTTTACAGAGAGTTGTGATCAGACTTAGTCAAAAAGGTTACAATGTGAGAGTTTGTAATACCAGCAGTGCACCTAGACTTACATGAGAGGTCAAGACAAGAGATATTTTAAAAAAGATTGCAGGCCAGGAATAGACAGGGGAGAGGAGAGTGTGTTAAAAAATACTGAACAAGAGAACTGACTCATGGGTATTGCATTCAGCCTTCACAGAACCAAGGGTCTCTTCTCCCACTGATGCCTAACAAGGCCACCCTCTACTACTTATGCGGCTAAAGCCATGGGTCACTCCATGTACACATTTTGGTTGGTTGTTTAGTTCCTGGCACTCTGTGATGTCTGGTTGTAGATTTTAGCGTACTTTCTATGTGGTTGCAAACCTTTCAGCTCCTTTAGTTCTTTCTCTAACTCCTCCATTGGGCTCTGATTCTCAATCCAATGGGTGCCTGTGAGCAACCGCCTCTGTATTTGTCCGGCTCTGGCAGAGCCTCTCAGGAGACAGCAATATCAGGTTCCTGTCAGCAAAACTTTTTGTCATCTGCAATAGTGTCTGGGTTTGGTGTCTGTATATGGGATTGATGCCCTGTTAGGGCAATCTCTGCATGGCCTTTCCTTCAGTCTCTGCTCCATACTTTGTCTCCGTATATCCTCCCTTGAATAATTTGTTAACCCTTCTAAGTAGGATTGAAACAGTCATACTTTGATCTTCTTTCTTCTTGAGCTTCATGTGGTCTGTAAATTATATCTTGCATATTTTGAGCTTTTGGGTAAATATCCACTTATCAGTGAGTGGTGAGTGCATACCATGTGGGTTCTTTTGTGATTGGTTTACTTCATTCAGGATGCTATTTTCTAGTTCCATTCATTTGCTATGTATTTCATGAAGTCATTGTTTTTAATAGCTGAGTAGTATTCCATTGTGTAAATATATCACATTTTCCGTATCCATTCCCATGTTGACGGATATCTGGGTTCTTTCCGGCTTCTGGCTATTATAAATAAGGCTGCGATGAACATAGTGGAGCACGTGTCTTTTTTATATGTTGGGGCATCTTTTGGGTATATGCCCAAGAGAGGTATAGCTGGATCCTCAGGCAGTTTAATGTCCAGTTTTCTGAGGAACCTCCAGATTGATTTTTAGAGTGGTTGTACCAGCTTTCAATCCCACCAATAACTGGGGAGTGTTCCTCTTTCTCTACATCTTCACCAGCTGTCACTTGAGTTTTTGATTTTAGCCATTCTGATTGGTGTGAATTTCAATCTCAGTGTTGTTTTGATTTGCATTTCCCTGAGGAATAAGTATATTTCTTTAGGTGCTTCTTGGCTGTTTGATATTCCTCAGTTGTAAATTCTTTAATTATCTCCATACCCCATTTTTTGAAAGAATCTTAGATATCTATCTATCTATCTATCTATCTATCTATCTATCTATCTATTTATTTATTTAATAAGTACACCAGAAGAGGTCATCAGATCCTATTAAAGATGGTTGTGAGCTACCATGTGGTTGCTGGGATTTGAACTCAGGACCTTGGGAAAAGTAGTCAGTGCTCTTAACCGCTGAGCCATCTCTCCATTCACTCTGTACCCCATTTTAATAGGGTTATTTGATTCTCCAGAGTCTTACATCTTGAGTTCTTTGTATATATTAGATATTAGACTTCTACTGGATTCAAGAATGGTAAAGATCTTTTTCCAATCAGTTGATAGCTGTTTTGTCCTATTGACAGTATCCTTGCCTTACAGAAGCTTTGCAATTTTATGAAGTCCATTGGACTATTTTTGATCTTAGAGCATAAGCAATTGGCATTCTGTTCAGGAAAATTTCCCCTGTGCTCATTTTTTGAGGCTCTTCTCCACTTTCTTTCTATAAGTCTCAGTGTATCTGGTTTTATTTAGAAGGTCCTTGATCCACTTGGACTCCAACTTTGTATAAGGATATGAGAATCAATTTACATTCTTCTACATACTGACCTCTATTTGAAACAACACCATGTGTTGAAAATGCTGTCTTTTTTCCACGGGATGGTTTTATCTCTTTTGTCAAAGATCAAATGATCATAGGTGTGTGGGTTCATTTCTGGGACTTCAATTCTATTCTGTTCATTTACCTGGCTGTCACTGTACCAATACATACAGTTTTTAATCACTATTCCTTTGTAATACAGCTTGAGTTCAGGGATGGTGATGACCCCAGAAGTTCTTTTATTGTTGAAAATCTATTTCACTATGCTGGGTTTGTGGTTATTCCAAATGAATTTGCTAATTGTTTTCCTAACTCTGAAAAGAATTGAGGTAGAATATTGATGGGGATTACATTAAATCTGTAGATTTTCAGCAATATGTCTATTTTTACTATATTAATCAGTCAATTATATGTCAATACAGGAGCATGATAGCTCTTTCCATATTCTGAGATCTTCTTTGATTTCTTTATTCAAAGACTTGATGTTCTTGTCATGCTGATCTTTCATTTGCTTGGTTACAGTCAAACCAAAGTATTTTATATTATTCATGACTATTGTGAATGCTGCCATTTCCCTAATTTCTTTCTCAGCCTGTTTATCCTGTGATTAGAAGAAAGCTACTGATTTGTTTGAGTGAATTTATATCCAGCTACTTTGATGATGTTACGTATTAGGAGTTCTCTGGTGGAATTTTTGGAATCACTTATGTATACATTCATTTCATCTGCAAATAGTTTTCAAAATAGTGTTCATCTGCAAGTAGTGATATTTTGACTTATTCTTTTCCAATTTGCATCCCATTGACCTCTTTTTTTTTTTCTTGCTCTGGCTAGGACTTCAAGTACTAAATTGAGTAGCTAGGGAGAGAATAGGTACAATTGTCTAGTTCTGATTTTAGTGGTATTACTTGGTATTACTTCAAGTTTCTCTCCATTTAGTTAGATGTTGGCTACTGGTTGGTTGTATATTGTTTTTACAATGTTAAGGTATGGGCCTTGAATTCCTGATCTTTCCAAGACTTTTACCATGAAAGGTTGTTGAGTATTTTCTAATGCTTTCTCACCATCTACTGTATCGATCATGGTTTTTTTGTCTGTCTGTCTGTTTGTTTGTTTTGAGTTTGTTTTATAGTGCATTACATTGATCTGTTTTGTGGCAAGTTGACATTCAAACCAAAACATTTTTAAAATCTTCTGACCATTTGAATTTAATAACCACAGTGCTTTCTACTCTCTGGAAATTGTAAACAGTGCTCAGAAAGACTCACTTACTTTTGTCAACATGGCCTGCCCCTAAATGATAACAAATTCAAGTAGAGAAAAAGAAGGAATTTCAGTTATTTGAATGTTAGTAAACTTCTGCTTTCCTTCTGTTCAGTTGGAATAATCTCTACCTCAGATGTAAAAAGAACAGAAGAAATATTTCATGATGATCACAATAATATCCATTGATAATTTGTAAAAGATTAGAAAACTGTTTTATTACTGCTTAGATGTCACACTTTTTATAAACATTCTTGTTTAAGAGCTTGAAATGATTTCTTTTTTTCTTTTTTCTTTGTTTTCATTTCAATCATGTCAAGGCTTGATTAATTAAAATCTGTTGCAATGTAATCAAATCACAATCTATGGCAATGAGGCTATCGATAACATGTGTTGTCATTACCAGTGCTAGATTTGGGGAATCAGTTTATAGCAGTTTCTCCCTTAGATACCTGCTCTAGGTGGCTGAAACACTAGCTTCAGAGGAAGTCACAGACCTAGAGAGGAAGAGTCAATACATTTATATAATTCAACATTTGTAGAAGACAACTGTTTCAGCCAGGAGATTTCAATGCGCAGATCATGACCACTTTGGGAGGGTTCAAACTCAGGTGGTAGAGACAGGTTGATATCTGTGAGGTTGAGACCAGCCTGGTCTACAGAGAGTTCTAGGACATCCAAGACTACAAAAAGAAACCCTGTCTTGAACATATTGAAATAAACAAATGGAGATTAATATAAACCAAGGTGAATTTTGTTTGAGATACCCACTGTTGTTCCACATGCAAACACACATCCTTATATACTTAAACATAGAAGTTCACCTGTACAACTACATACAAAAGCACAGAAGTGAAATTAAATGCAAAATGGTTCGACTGTTGATAATAATGAAGCTATATGCAGGATATCAGCTCATTTGTGTCACTTTTCACATACTGGTACCAAAAGGAAATACAAACATGAGTATACGATATCAGTGATTTCTATTCTTCAGTGTGAGACAGGGTGTGCATCTATGAGTATGGTGATAAAAAACCTTAACATTTATAATATAATTGAGGTAAGATGAACTTCCTACCATTATTAATTTTCTCACAATTGACACACATTTGTTTGATCAAACTTTACCTCAGCAATTGCTAGAAAGTTAAATTTATGAAACATGTCAAGTGACAGCAACATGATAGCTATAAATATGTATAATCTATATTACATATATGTATTAGAGACAGTGAGACAGTGATCAATAAATACCAACCAGGGACAAATCAAGTTAAGAATGGGAAAATCTTGAGTTAAATATTGTAGGGAATAGAACAAAACCTAATGTTTTTTGAACAATTATTCTAATTGAGGTACCAGGTCAGTCACTTGAGTCATAACCATGTATGATCTAACTTAATATAAATCACCCCGTGATCTACCGTTCTTAGGTACATAAAATAGCTACTATACCACAAGTCAGTAAATTACAAATCATGGGTAACATTGATCAAGTCCTGTGAGCTTCATCCTGTTAAGTTGACTTGCTTAGAGACATCTTCTGGAATTAAAAATAAAAATAGGTTTAACATATTTCATGAGAAATCTAATTAAGAGACCATACTCTATGTGTAATCTGAGTTAGCATTCTTGGAATGATCTTGTGAGCCCAGAGATGAGAATTAAGCAAAAGAAAATTATCTGCAAAAAGACACAGTTCCTGGAACATGTCCTTGAGTTAATGTATTATAAATCTAATTTTGATGGTAAAGCATCAAATCAAAAGATAATTTTCATCACAATAATAATAATCCGTTCACTGACATTTTAAAATATTCTGTAGCATAAGATATAACTCATTTCATCATTCTACATTTCATTCCATTTCATTATTTATGTGAGTCATAAAAAATTATATTGTAATTGACCCAGTCAATAATTCCCTTTCAATACCATAACATGCAATTTCTTTATATTCTGTTATTAGATGATAAGTTCTTTAGATGCAAAATATTAATACAGTAAAATTTACTTGAAATGATTCTTATAGTAGAATATAATAATATTTAGATGAAGAAAACTTTGGAAAACCCAATATAAATTATTCAAAAACGGTGTTAATTGGCAACTGGAGAAACTGAACTGATATTTGGGAAGGACTGCAAGACCTTTAGTAGATATTTTGATAGGGTCTACGTTCCTCTAACATTTTAATTTGAAAAGGAAATAAAATATTAATAAAATATCAAGGTAATACTGTACATTTGCATTTTATTTTATAGTTATTATCATTGAAAAATTATATTGCCTACAATTGAAACTCTCACAACAAATATTTCATATAGTTAAAGAAGCTGCCTCCTATGTTTTGTGTTCAAACACTGAAAATAAAACCTCAACCAATTTTAAGTATAAGGCTATGAAAAAACTTGCTAATATTCATTCTTATATTTTAATGCAATTGTATAAACAATATAACTTATCCCCTGTTAATTGAAAGAATAAAGAAAGAGCTTGTTTATATAAGAATAAATATTCCAGGTGATGATAATTTAGTGTCAAAGAGAAGAAACAAGGATTTATATCTTATTTTCACTTGTTGAGGTCTAAAGTAAACAGATGATATTGAAGTTTACAGCTTTATAGAAGAGAGGATAAGGTTTTCCATGCTAGATAAGTGGAGTCCATTCCTAGCAAATGTGTATAATCTTACAAAAGTTGCAAGGGTAAACCTAAAGCTTTAACTTGAATCTTCTCCACACACATTGTCTATGGTCTTCACCAAAAACATTTCTATTGAAGGCAAAATTATCATAGAAACTTCATACTCATATTAATTTTTGTTGATAATGCTTACAAGGACATAGTGATAGCAGTCCAGAAATGACAACATCTAACTCTTAGAATCTGCATTACTGACTTCAAGGTTAACATTTCAACGTGAAAATCTAATTTTTAATGCTTACTAAACTAAAACTGCGGTGGGGAGATTTTTTTTTCATTGTAACGCTTGGTCTAAGGAAACAAAATAGCCATAAAATTGGGAAGAAAACAGTAAAATTAAGGAGAGGGTAATTCATAATGATCTTACTGATGTCAGCCATGAAGAAGATAGACTTCATCTATTATTAAAACCATAGAGGAAGTTTTCCACGGACAAAGATGGATGTGGTATACAGATATTTAAAAAAAACAGAGAAAACAGAGTATCACTTGATATTTATGCTGGAATACCTTCATGATATCTTAGTGAGTTGAAGTCTAATTTCTGAATAAAGAAAACTAAAGAGCAGGATTTTGTCTTGCCTTTAGCCACTAAGTTCATGGCCACTTTTATAGTATCAATAAAATAAGGATATTTTTAGTTGACAGCTTCTTTAAGGAAGAAACAAAAAATATGAAAGTGTTTCAGAAATTAGGTACTAGGACAAAAGTGTTGATTCTATCACAAAACCAAACCAAACCAAATCAAACAACAACAACAACAACAAAAACAATAACAAACCTCAACTTGTAACCATGAGGACCTGAATTCTATTCCTAGAATCAAGATAAATAGATAGATATGAGAATGAGGTATTAAAATCCCAACAATGAGGGAAGATACCTGGGCATCACTCATTCTCCAGCCAACTTTGAATAGTTAGCTGGCTCAATGAAAAGTGTATGACCAAGCCAAAAAGCAAAATACACACACACACACACACACACACACACACACACACACACACACACACACAAGTGTGCTTCTGGAAATGATACACAGTGTTATCTTTTGCATCAATTTATGTGTCATGTGTACACACATACACAGAAAAGGCTTATAAGAATGTGAACATTTACACATATGAATATGAGCATACAAATAAACACTGACAGAGACTGACAAGAAATATTAAGTTGGAATGAGACTGACAGGTATGTGAGAATCCTTATAGGAAATTCTTCACTGTTGTGAACAGATATGACCACAAATGTTGATAACAAGAACTCTAGTAAGGACTTGAAAAGAAAGGATGCTTAGAAAAAACATCGTTAGTCATAAGGGAAATGCAAATCAAAACAACCCTGAGATTTCACCTCACACCAGTGAGAATGGCTAAGATCAAAAACTCAGGTGACAACAAATGCTGGCGAGGATGTGGAGAAAGAGGAACACTCCTCCATTGTTGGTGGGGTTGCAGACTACTACAACCATTCTGGAAATCAGTCTGGAGGTTCCTCAGAAAATTGGACATTGAACTGCCTGAGGATCCAGCTATACCTCTCCTGGGCATATACCCAAAAGATGCCCCAACATATAAAAAAGACACGTGCTCCACTATGTTCATCGCAGCCTTATTCATAATAGCCAGAAGCTGGAAAGAACCCAGATGCCCTTCAACAGAGGAATGGATACAGAAAATGTGGTACATCTACACAATGGAATATTACTCAGCCATCAAAAACAATGACTTTGTGAAATTCGTAGGCAAATGGTTGGAACTGGAAACTATCATCCTGAGTGAGCTAACCCAATCACAGAAAGACATACATGGTATGTACTCATTGATAAGTGGCTATTAGCCCAAATGCTTGAATTACCCTAGATGCCTAGAACAAATGAAACTCAAGACGGATGATCAAAATGTGAATGCAGATCGCTCCTGAGAGACACAGCCAGAATACAGCAAATACAGAGGCGTATGCCAGCAGGAAACCACTGAACTGAGAACAGGACCCCTGTTGAAGGAATCAGAGAAAGAACTGGAAGAGCTTGAAGGAGCTCAAGACCCCATATGTACAGCAATGCCAACCAACCAGAGCTTCCAGGACTAAGCCACTGCCCAAAGACTATACATGGACTGACCCTGGACTCTGACCTCGTAGGGTTGCAATGAATATCCTAGTAAGAGCACCAGTGGAAGGGGAAGCCCTGGGTCCCAAGCTAAGACTGAACCCCAGTGAACTAGACTGTTGGGAGAGGGCAGCAATGGGGGAGGGTTGGGAGGGGAACACCCATAAGGAAGGGGAGGGGGAGGGGATGTTTGCCGAAACCGGAAAGGAATAACACTCGAAAATGTATATAAGAAATACTCAAGTTAATAATAATAAAAAAAAAATCCAAATAATATTTTTTCAAAGAATTTAACGGAGAGAATATTGGTAAAAAGAAGTCTATTAAGTACATTCTTTGATGAGAGCTTAAGAAAAAAATGTTATGGGAAATTGAAGGAAAGATTACTGTAGTTATACAAAGTTTAGGGGAACAATGTGAATCAAAACTTAGAAACATTCAACATTTTTAGTCATAAGGGAAATGCAAATGAAAACAACCTTAAGATTCCACCTCACGCCAGTCAGAATGGCTAAGATCAAAACGCAGGTGAACATTCCTCCATTGTTGGTGGGATTGCAGACTGGTACAACCATTCTGGAAATCAGTCTGGAGGTTCCTCAAAAAATTGGACATTGCACTACCTGAGGACCCAGCTATACATCTCTTGGGCATATACACAAAAGATGCCCCAACATATAACAAAATCACATGTTCCACTATGTTCATAGCAGCCTTATTTATAATAGCCAGAAGTTGGAAAGAACCCTGATGCCTTTCAACAGAGGAATGGATACAGAAAATGTGGTACATCTACACAATGGAATACTACTCAGTTATCAAAAACAATGACTTTCTGAAATTCATAGTCAAGTGGATGGAACTGGAAAATATCATCCTGAGTGAGTTAACCTAATCACAGAAAAACACACATGGTATGCATTCATTGATAAGTGGATATTAGCCCAAGTGCTCGAATTACCCTAGAGGCACAGAACACATGAAACTCAAGAGGGATGACCAAAATGTGAATGCTTCACTCCTTTAAAAGAGGAACAAAAATACTCTTGGGAGAAAATAGGGAGGCAAAGTTTAGAATAGAGGCTGAATGAACACCCATTTAGAGACTGCCCCACATGTGGCCCATACATATACAGCCACCAAACTAGATAAAATGGATGAAGCAAAGAAGTGCAGGCTGACGGGAACCGGATGTAGATCTTTCCTGAGAGACACAGCCAGAATATGGCAAATACACAGGCGAATGCCAGCAGCAAACCACTGAACTGATAACAGGACCCCCGTTGAAGGAATCGGAGAAAGGTTTTAAAGAGCTTGAAGGGGCTTGAGACCCCATATGAACAACAATGTCAACCAACCAGAGCTTCCAGGGACTAAGCCACTACCCAAAGACCATACGTTGACTGACCCTGGGCTCCAAATGCATAGGTAGCAATGAATAGCCTAGTAAGAGCACCAATTGAATGGGAAGCCCTTGGTCCTGCCAAGACTTAACTGCCAGTGAATGGGACTGTTGGGGGGGAGGCTGGTAATGTGGGCAGGATTGGGAGGGGAACATCCATATAGAAAGGGAGGGGGAAGGGGAGGGGGATGTTGGCCTAGAAACCAGGAAAGGTAATAACAATTGAAATGTAAATAAGAAATACCCAATTGAATAAAGATGTAGAAAAAAATAAAAATTTAAGTCATGCTACATCACAAAATGCCTATGTTATGTTTCATACGTCCCTAGAAAACAAAGTAATTTAATAAATATCCCTCAATTTTCATTAAAAAAAAAAAGGGGAGCATTTAAGGGTTATTTACATAGAGTTTACCTTCTCCATTATGTCCTTTTGTCTTTTCTGTAGCCCTTCTTTTGGTATGTGTCTTTTTCTATGTAGTTGATTTTTTTCATATGCTAACCGTGGTGTGTCTCTTGCTATATATACTCTCCTACCCCTAGGTGAGAAACATATTCATGCACGGGCTGTATCATTTCCTTTTAACACATCTGTTCTCTTAGATTTTCAAACATATATTTTCTCTCTTGATCTTTGAAAATGAACTGAGAGTGATTAAATTACTGTGGATCCACTCATCAAATCACTGGGTAAGCAAAAGTCTCTACAGATGATAAGAGTGCTTATGCAGGATGACTATAGGAGCTAAATATGCTTCATAAATATTAAAAAGTTTTCTCTTTTTTTGGAGTATGTATGTGGTGTACATTATTTTTTTCTCACATTTATTTTTGCTATTTTTTCCAAATGTTCGTGTGTGTGTGTGTGTGTGTGTGTGTGTGTGTGTGTGTGTCGGGTGTATGATATTACCAAGGAGTCCAGAAAAGAGTACTGAATTCCTTGGAACTGGAAGTATATGGTACTTTGAAGCACCCAACATACGTGCTGGGAGGAGAACTCAGGTTTTTTGAAAGAGCAGAATGTTCTCTTAACTGATCAATCCTATTCTCATTCCTCTAACCTGCTTTAACTTGTTAAGTTATTCTAACCATATTTATTAATTATAATTTCTTTAATTTGTTATTATTATTCCTCATGTGATATTAATAGGTTCTGCATTCTCTTTGCAACTTGGACATGCTTGTGCCTGCAGATACCAGAAGAAAAAGTCAGATCACTGAATCTGGAGTTATAAATGGCATTTAGCTGGCATGTAGGTGGTAAGAACTGAACCTATGTATTCTGAAAGTGAAGCCAGTGTTCTTACTTGCTGAGTCATTCTTCCAGTCTCCAATTTAATCTATTTAGTTGCCTGCTTTTAAGACTTAACCGAAAGGACACACACACACACACACACACACACACACACACACACACACACAAACTAGGATAAGATGTCAAGAAACCATAACAAAATTCAACAGAAACTTTAAGGTCTTGTGAAAAACAGGCTTATATTTATATATTATTTACATATATCTGCTGCTGCAACCTAAATCTGGGTTACTTACACAACCTAAGAAGGTGTCAGACTATAAAAACAATTGTTATTCCACATCATTCAGAAGTAAAAACAATTGTCTGCCCATGTACATACTCAACACAGGTGAAAGTTTTCTTCTAACATTTTTACTCATGTTTTGATGAAACTGTGAGCTTCAGTATGCTGTGCTTGCCTACTGTTGCTTCCTCATGGATGAAAATATAATAGAAATAATTTGGTGTGCAGACACACACATTAAAGTTATACACAGACACATTTGCTTACAATTAAAATAAAACAGAATTGTGCATATGCTTACAAAGATAGTTACACAAAGCTCTTTAAAATAATCCTAAGAAGTTCTCACTGTCAAATTCAGAGCTTACAACAATATTCCTTGTATTAATTGATAAATACAAAAATGAATTACTAGAATCGTGGCTCTTCAGTAGTTTACACTAAATTAATGCATGTTGTACACCTAGAAGAAACGAATGAGTATTCACAAAAAGGGATTTCGTTCTTAACCTGAAGAATAATCTTGAGACCAGCAGTAGATGGGAAATGCCCTCCACTGAAATGAGACAAAGTTGTTCACATAAAATCTAAGCAAAAATTAACTTATTTCAGACACTGAAAATAGAATGATTTCCCCTTCCCCTCAGCTCCTACTTTTCCAACTAAAAGTTCCCTTCACCTTCTGGGGCAGATGTGTGTCTTAATTAGCATCTTCCTAAAGTTTCTTTTTTTCTTGCTTTAAATACAAATTTGTAGATTTAGAAGTCAAATAAAAAATTATCAAGATTAAGAAGTATGGTTACTAAATTTGAATTCTTCAAGTATTTACATATTGACATCTAATCTCTAAGTGACCTCATGATATAACTATACCATGACTTACTAAAATAAACTGACAAAACTTCAGTGATCTTAAAATATAACCCTTGTAATTGCTGCTGAGCAATCCTTGTCAGTCTTCATTTACAGACACTCAGTCAACTCTGTAAAGAAGGAGGAGGTTAGAATGGCATGCAGAGTTTAAAACTGAACACTAGAATTCAGTTTATGCCTGGATGTTGGATAGATATATTGTTTGTGTTGAGGTCACCCTGATCCAAATATCTCTATCTCTATCTCTATCTCTATCTCTATCTCTATCTCTATCTCTATCTCTATCTCTCTCTCTATCTCTCTCTATCTCTATCTATCTATCTATCTATCTATCTATCTATCTATCTATCTATCTATCTATCTATCTATCTATCTATCTACCTGAATGTAGAGCAAATTAATCCTCAATCTGTAGATTTGATTTATTTCCATTGTAACTGTTGTCTTCCATCTGACTCTTCTCAGACAGTTCCTCACCTTTTTCCCTCTAGGACTTGCCTCCAAGTGGATACTCCCCCTTCCCCTCTAATCCTCTGTTTTTAAGTCCATAAGTCTCTCTCTCTCTCTCTCTCTCTCTCTCTCTCTCTCTCTCTCTCTCTCTCTCTCTCTTTCTTTCTTTGGTCCAATTTATTCTAGTAGAAGCTAGAAATGGATACCACAGGGTAAAGTTTATCTAGTATATAAGCAAACATGACAGATTGGTCTTCAAAAAGGAACCGTGAGAGGAGGGTGACACATAGTCTTAATCCCAGCATTTGGTAGGCAGAAGCAAGAGAATATCTATTGATCAGTTCAAAGAACATTGTATCTTGATAGCAATAATCCATCCATAGTTAAACAGTGTAATCCTTTCCTAGCAAAGCTTGGCAATTGACTTCCCTGTGTCTGAATATCCTTTCTATAAGTCTTGACCAACTGCGATCATTTGGAGTTAGCTGCTTTTCCTAAAGAAGTTCTGTAAACAAGTCTCCTGAGGAAATAGCATCAAAGCCATCTGAGCCAGGATCAGGAATCCCAGTATCCTTGAGTGTGGATCTTGTGAGGATTGTATCACTGGTTATCATTTTCTGTGAACATAATGTCTGAAAAGTAAAGCAATGTTCTTTTCCAACAATATAAGGAAAGTGCACACTTCAGACAAAGATGTGTTTATTTTCCCTCTGAGCAGGTAAAATTTAGTTTGGATTGTATCCAAAACTGTAGTATAATTTGTATGTATGCTAATTGAAAAGATGGTTTGAGATCTTTGTAACCGAAAATTATTGGCTTTGTAAGTTGAAGTTCTGACTGAAGACATATGTATGACATCTCTTGAAGATTAACTGTATCTTCTCTGATTGAGATCAGATAAGGAAGACCTTTGCTATGTATGTGCTATTGCTCTCGGACTGGCCTATGTATGCTTCTGGTTGGTGACTCGGTCTCTGGGAGCCTATTTGTTCCTAGTTAGTTGAGACTGGTTCTTTCTATGGGGTCGCCCTCCACTTCAGAGTCTTCAATTCATCTCCTATTTCAACCTCATTACTTTCTGACTTCAGTTCAATGGTTGTATATTAAGTTTCTTCATCTGTCTCAGTCAACTGTCAGTAGGCCCTCTTGGAGGACAGCCATGCCAGCCTCCTCTGTACAAGCACATCATAGTAGGACTGGTAAAAGTGTCAGGCCTGGGTGGCCCCTATAACTCATAATATATAACACAAGTTTGCCAGTCATTAGACTTCCTTTTCTTCAATCTCTTCTTCATGATTTAGTTCTTTTAGACAGGAACAATTCTGGATAATAATTTTGACTGTGGATTAGTAACCCTGTCCCTCCACTTGAAGCCCAGTCTATCTACTGACTGTTGACACTTCAAGTTTCCTATCCCCAATGTGTTTTATTTTGGCTAAGGTCACCCACATTGAGTCCACAGAGCCTCTCACCTCCCAGGCCTCTGGTACTTTCTAGAGGATCTCCTTATTTCCCAGACCCCAAAGTTGCTTATTTCCATGAATTTTCCTGTGCCTCTTGACTTTTCTCCTGTCCTTACTCCTACCATACCTGTTCCTGTTCCCTTATTTCCATCCCCTTTTCTTCTCCTATCAAGGTCTGTTCCTCCCTTTTTTTCTCATGATTATTTTAATCTCACTTCTCTCTGGGATTGAAGCATACTCACTTGGGCCTTTCTGCTTGCTATACTTCTTGTGGTCTGTAGTACATATCCTAGGTATTCTGTGCTTCTTACCTAATATCTGCTTATCAGTGAATAAATACTATGTATGTCCCTTTCAGTCTGGGTTACTTCACTCAAGATATTTTCTACTTAGATCCATTGGCCTGCAAAATACATGATGTCCTCCTTTTTAATAGCTGTATATTACTTCATTGTGTAAATTTTTTGTATCCATTCTTCAGTTGAGGAACATATGGGTTTTTTCCAGTTCCTGGATATTACAAATAAGGCTGCAGTAGTGAACATAGTGGAGTTCCTCTTCTTGTGGTCGGGTGGGCCATCGGCATATTTAAAGAGAAAAGCTGTAAATACCCATCAATTTGCTCTCTCCACCACCTTCTCTAGATTTCCCTATTTTTTACATAGAGACAAAATTTTATCATAGTAGAAAATGTAACATTTTAAAAACAATTTAAAAAAAGCAAAAATAAGGTCTGCAAAACCTCCAACATAAAGTAGTCGACAAACTAAAAACACCTTCTATAGATATCAACTCTTCCTTATCCTAAAACACAGATATCTCAGTTTGTGAAATGAGAAAAAGCAAAAAAAAAAATTGTCTCAACTTCCTAGGCTACAGGACTCTTTTCTCTAATGTACAATGATTAAAATGAATAAAATGCCAGGCATTGCTATTTTACAAAATACAATTAGTTGTCTTTAATTTTTAATACTTTAAGAAGTTTGTGACACCATTAAGGTCACACAGATTTAGTGCCAGCACTCTAGAGACAGAGCAGGTTTATTCATTGTAAGTTTGAAGCCTATATAAGTGATATTCAGACTAGTTTCAGGATAGCCAGGATGACATAGGGAAAGCTAATTTATAGGAGGAGAAGGAGGAGGAGGAAAAGTATATTTTCTGTGGCATATGTGTATTCTCTATTGTCTAGTCTATCCTACTTTTAAAACTGCATTAGAGCTCTAGAACAGTGGTTCTCAACCTATCAGTTGTGACCCTTTTGGAGTAATGAACAAACCTTTTAAAGGAGTTGCCTAAGAACATCAAAAAACAAACACAATTCAGAATAGAAAAATTAAGGTTTTATTTTAAATAAAAATATTAATGATTTTACATTTGTAATCATTAAAATATGAAGAACTGTATTAAATGGTCTAAGCATAGACTGTTGTTATTTGTCCTATTGATTATGTAATTCCTCTAACTGATTGTGAAGCCACATATTTGCAATATGTAAAAAGTAGTATACATTCCAAAAGGTACAAATATTTCCAGTGGTGAAGAATAATCTAATTTTTGTTATGTTTTTCATTCTGATTGACCAAATATATTAAGTTTTTAAAAGATAATGCTCTTCAAGTAAACATTAACACAGCAAATCATAATATCATGATATCATGTGCTTCTTCTGGAGAGTCTTATGTACTTGACTGATAATTGGTATTTTTATCCTATTATGATAGCAACACCACAGTTTACTTTTTTTTTTTTTGTCATTTCACAATAGTGCATTCCCCTGGAAAAGTAGGCCATATTGTTTAGAGCAGAGAGCTGTGATTAATGAAGTGTATGCCTTAAGTGAGATGTTTAGTCCAATCTAGTTCAATACTGAAGACTACCCAGGGGTAAGTAAAAATTGATGACTGGACCATATGAATTGAAATCCATTGTTTAATGACAAAAATATTAACTCAATTTCTTCCTCCTGCTGTGAGCCTGTTAATTAGGAAATATGACATGCTCATTGGAAATCTAACAAAAATTCATTTACTCACAGAATATGTTGATTTAGAAGAGAGATAAATTAATCTTTCAAAATCAATGACGATTTAGAATCGACTCTTCTTAATGAGATTGTAACAAGTGATTTTAGGCAGGCTAATTCCTCTAGGATTTTTATTACATGTATGATGTCATGTTATTTAAAGCAAAATGTTCTTCTTTTTCCCATCTTTATTAACTTGAGTATTTCTTATTTACATTTCGATTGTTATTCCCCTTCCCAGTTTCCAGGCCAACATCCCAATAACTCCTACACCTCCCCTTCCATATGGGTGTTCCCCTCCCAATTCTCCCCCCATTACCACCCTCCCCCCAACAATCCCATTCACTGGGAGTTCAGTCTTGGCAGGACCAAGGGCTTCTGCTTCCACTGGTGCTCTTACTAGACTATTCATTGTTAACTATAATGTCGGAGCCCAGTGTCAGTCCATGCATAGTCTTTGGGTAGTGGATTAGTCCCGTAAGCTTTGGTTGGTTGGCATTGTTGTTCATATGGGGTCTCAAGACCCGTCAAGCTCTTTCACTCCTTTCTAAGAATCCTTCAACAGGGGTCCCGTTCTCAGTTCAGCAGTTTACTGCTGGCATTCGCCTATGTATTTGCTGTATTCTGGCTGTTTCTCTCAGGAGAGATCATTATCCGGTTTGTGTCAGCCTGCACTCCTTTGCTTCATCCATCTTATCTAATTGGGTGGCTGTGCATGTATGGGCCACATGTGGGGCAGTCTCTGAATGGGTGTTCCTTCAGCCTCTGTTCTAAACTTTGCCATCCTATCCCCTAGCAAGGGTATTCTTGTTCCCCTATTAAAGAAGGAGTGAAGCACTCGTATTTTGGTCATCCTTCTTGAGTTTCATGTGCTCTGTGCATCTAGGGTAATTCGAGCATTTGAGCTAATAGCCACTTATCAATGAGTGCATACCATGTGTGTTTTTCTATGATTGGGTTACATCACTCAGGATGATATTTTCCAGTTCCATCCATTAGCCTATGAATTTCATAAAGTCATTGTATTTGATAGCTGAGTAATATTCCATTGTGAGGATGTACCACGTTTTCCATATCCATTCTTCTGTTGAAGGGCATCTGGGTTCATTCCAGCTTCTGGCTATTAAAAACAAGGCTGCTATGAACATAGTGGAGCATGTGTCTTTGCTGTATGTTGGGGCATCATTTGGGTATATGCCCAAGAGAGGTAGAGCTGGGTCCTTAGGTAGTTCAATGTCCAATTTTCTGAGGAATCTGCATAACGATTTCCAGAACGATTCCAGTCTGCAATCCCACCAACAATGGAGGAGTGTTCCTCTTTCTCCACATCCTCGCCAGCATTTACTGTCACCTGAGCATTTGATCTTAGCCATTTTCACTGGTGTGAGGTGAAATATCAGGGTTGTTTTGATTTGCATTTCCCTTATGACTAAAGATGTTGAACATTTCTTTAGGTGTTTCTCAGCCATTCGGCATTCCTCAGCTGTGAATTCTTTGTTTAGCTCTGAACCCATTTTTTAATAGGGTTATTTGTCTTCCTGCGGTCTAACTTCGTGAGTTCTTTGTATATTTTGGATATAAGTCCTCTATCAGTTGCAGGATTGGTAAAGATCTTTTCCCAATCCGTTGGTTTTCACTTTGTCCTAACAACAGTGTCCTTTGCCTTACAGAAGCTTTGCAGTTTTAGGAGATCCCATTTGTTGATTCTTTATCTTAGAGCATAGGCTATTGGTGTTTTGTTCAGGAAATTTTCTCCAGTGCCCATGTGTTCGAGATGCTTCCCCACTTTTTCTTCTATTAATTTAAGTGTATCAGGTTTGATGTGGAGGTCCTCGATCCACTTGGAATCAAGCTTTGTACAGGGTGATAAACATGGGTTGATCTGCATTCTTCTACATGCTGACCTCCAGTTGGACCAGCACCATTTGCAAAAAATTCTATCTTTTTTCCATTGGATGGTTTTGGCTCCTTGGTCAAAAATCAAGTGACCATAGGTGTTTGGGTTCATTTCCATGTCTTCAATTCTGTTCCACTGGTTTATCTGTCTGTCTCTGTACCAATACCATGCAGTTTTTATCACTATAGCTCTGTAATACTGCTTGAGTTCTGGCATAGTGATTCCCCCAGAAGTCCTTTTTTTGTTGAGGATTGTTTTAGCTATCCTGGGTTTTTTGTTATTCCAGATGAATTTGCAAATTGTTATTTCTAACTCTGTGAAGAATTGGAATTGTATTTTGATGGGGCTTGCATTGAATCTGTAGATCGCTTTTGGTAAAATGGCCATTTTTACTATGTTAACCTTGCCAATTCATGAGCATGGGAGATCTTTCCATCTTCTGAGGTCTTCTTCAATTTCTTTCTTCAGAGGCTTGAAGTTCTTATCATACAGATCTTTTACTTGCTTGGTTAAAGTCACACCGAGGTATTTTATATTATTTGGGACTATTATGAAGGGTGTCATTTCCCTAATTTTTTTCTTACCTTGTTTCTCATTCGTGTAGAGGAAGGCTACAGATTTATTTGAGTTAATTTTATACACAGCCACTTTGCTGAAGGTGTTTGTTAAGCTTAGTAGCTCTCTGGTGGAACTTTTGGGATCACTTAAATATACTATCATATCATCTGCAAATAGTGATATTTTGATTTCTTCTTTTCCAATCTGTATACTTTGATCTCCTTTTGCTGTCTGATTGCTCTGGCTAGAAATTCAAGAACTATATTAAATAAGTAGGAAGAGAGTGTGCAGCCTCGTCTAGTCCCTGATTTTAGTGGGATTGCTTCAAGTTTCTTTCCATTTAGTTTAATGTTAGCTACTGGTTTGCTGTATATGGCTTTTACTCTGTTTATGTATGGCCTTCGAATTCCTATTCTTTCCAGGACTTTTATCATGAAGGGGTGTTGAATTTTGTCAAATGAATTCTCAGCCTCTAATAAAATGATCATGTGGTTCTGTTCTTTCACTTTGTTTATATAATGGATTATGTTGATGCTTTTCCCTGTAATAAACCATCCCTGCATGCCAGGGATGAAACCTACTTGATCACGGTCGATGATTGTTTTGATGTGTTCTTGGATTCAGTTTGCCAGAATTTTATTGAATATTTTCACGTTGATTTTTATAAGCAAAATTGGTCTAACGTTCTCTTCCTTTGTTGGGTCTTTGTGTGGTTTACAAATAAGTGTAATTTTGGCTTCATAGAAGGAACTATCACTCTGTTTCAATTTTGTGGAATACTTTTAATCATATAGGTATGAGGTCTTCTATGAAGGTCTGATAGAATTTTGCACTGAATTCATCTGGATCTGGGTTCTTTTTGGTTGGGAGAATATTAATGACTGCTTTATTTCTTGGGAGTTATTGGGCTGTTTAAATGGTTTATCTGTTCCTGATTTAAATTCAGTACCTGGTATCTGTCTAGGAAATTGTCCATTTCCTGCAGATTTTCAAGTTTTGTTTAATATAGGTTTTGTTGTAGGATCTGATGATTTTTCAAATTTCCTTTGATTCTATAGTTATGTCTCCCTTTTCATTTTTGATTTTGTTAATTTGGACACACTCTCTGTGTCATCTTGTAAGTCTGGCTAAGGGTTTATCTATCTTGTTGCTTTTCTCAAAGAACCAACTTTTGGTTCTGTTGATTCTTTGTATGGTCCTTTTTGTTTCTACTTGGTTGATTTTAGCTCTGAGTTTGATTATTTCATGCCTTCTTCTCCTCCTGGTTGTATATGCTTCTTTTAGTTCTAGAGCTTTTAGGTGTGCTGTCAAGCTGCTGATATGTGCTCTCTCCTGTTTTTCTGCAGGCAATCAGAGCTATGAGTTTTCTTCTTAGCACAGCATTCATTGCATCCTCTAAGATTGGGTATGTTGTCCCTTCATTTTCATTACATTCTAAGAAGTCTTTAATGTCTTTCTTTATTTCTTCCTTGACCAGTATTTCATTGAGTAGAGCATTGTTCAACTTCCATAAACATGTGGGCATTCTTCCCTTATTTTTATTAAAGACCAGCTTTAGCCTGTGATGGTCTGATAGGACGCACGGGATTATTTCTACCTTCTGTATTTGTTGAGGCCTGTTTTATGACCAATTATATGGTCAATTTTGGAGAAAGTACCATGAGGTGGTGAGAAGAACGTATATCCTTTTGTTTTAGGATAGAATGTTCTATAAATATCTGTTAAGTCCATTTGCTTCATGACTTCTCTTAGTCTGTCTATGTCTTTGTTTAATTATTTTTTCCATGATCTGTCCATTGATGTGAGTGGGGTGTTGAAATTTCCTACTAATATTGTGTGTGGTGCAATGTGTGCTTTGCGCTTTAGTAAGGTTTCTTTTATGTATGTAGCTGCCCTTGTATTTGGGGCATAGGTATTTAGGATTGAGAGTTTATCTTGGTGGATTTTTCCTTTGATGAATATGAAGTGTCCTTCCTTATCTTTTTTGATGAATTTTAGTTGAAAATTGATTTTGTTCGATATTAGAATGGCTACTCCAGCTTGCTTCTACAGACCATCTGCTTGGAAAATTGTTTTCCAGCCTTTCACTCTAAGGTAGTGTGTGTCTTTGTCTCTGAGGTGTGTTTCCTGTAGGCAGCAGAATGCAGGGTCCTCATTGTGTATCCTGTTTGCTAATCTATGTCTTTTTATTGGGGAGTTGAGACCATTGAGAGATATTAAGGAATAGTGATTATTGCTTCCTGTTATATTCATATTTGGATGTGAGATTATGTTTGTGTGCTTTTCTTCTTTTTGTTTTGCTGCCAAGATGATTATTTTCTTGCTTTTTCTAGGGTGTAGCTTGCTTCCTTATGTTGGGCTTTACCATTTATTATCCTTTGTAGCACTGAATTTGTAGAAATATATTGTGTAAATTTGGTTTTGTCATGGAATATCTTGGATTCTCCATCTATGTTAATTGAGTGTTTTGCTGGATACAGTTATCTGGGCTGGTATTTGTGTTCTCTTAGAGTCTGTTTGACTTCTGTCCAGGATCTTCTGTATTTCTTAGTCCCTATTGAGAAGTCTGGTGTGATTCTGATAGGTCTTCCTTTATATGTTACTTGACCTTTTTCCCTTACTGCTTTTAATACTCTTTCTTTGTTTGTGCAATTGGTGTTTTGACTATTATGAAATGGGAGGATTTTCTTTTCTGGTCCAATCTATATGGAGTTCTGTAGGCTTCTTGTATGCTTATGGGCATCTCTTTCTTTAGGTTAGGGAATTTATCTTCTATGATGTTGTTGAAGATATTTACTGGTCCTTTAAGCTGGAAGTCTTCACTCTCTTTTATACCTATTATCCTTAGGTTTGATCTTCTCATCGAGTCCTGAATTTTCTGTATGTTTTGGACCAGTAGCTTTTTCCATTTTACATTATCTCTGACAGTTGTGTCAATGATTTCCGTGGAATCTTCTTCTCCTGAGATTCTCTCTTCTGTCTCTTGTATTCTGTTGGTAATGCTTTTATCTACAGCTCCTTGTCTCTTCCTTTGCTTTTCTATATGCAGGATTGTTTCCCTTTGTGCTTTCTTTATTGCTTCTATTTTCATTTTTAGTTCCTTCACCTGTTTGATTGTTTTTTCCTGGAATTCTTTCAGGGAGTTTTGTGATTCCTCTTTATAGGCTTCTACTTGTTTATTTATGTTTTCCTACATTTCTCTAAGTGAGTTCTTCATTTCTTTCTTGAAGTCCTTAAGCATCATGTTCAAAAATGATTTTAAATCTATATCTTGCTTTTCTGGCATGTTTGGATACTCAGTGTTTGCTTTGGTGGGAGAATTGGGCTTCGATGATGCTATGTTGTCTTGTTCTCTGTTGCTGGGGTTCCATCAGGTTGTCTCTGGTGTTTCCTTGTTCTGCTATTTCTGACAGTGGCTAGACCGTCCTATAGGCCTGTGTGTCAGGAGTGCTGTACACCTGTTTTCTTGTTTTCTTTCGGCCAGTTATGGGAACAGAGTGTTCTGATTTTGGGAGTGTAGTCTTTCTTATCTACTGGTCTTCAGATGTTCCTGTGGGCCTGTGTCCTGAGTCCACCAGGCAGGTCATTTAGAGCAGAAAAGTTGGTCTTACCTGTGGTCCTGCGGCTGAAATTGCTCGTGGGGGCTGCTTTTGAGCTCTCTGTGAGGGCGGCAACCCAGACGGCCTGCACTGCCTTTTCCCTGAGCCCCCGTGCACTTGGATCCCAGATGGTGTTAGGTGTTTTCCTCTGGAGTCAGAGACATGGGCAGAGTGTAGTCTCTTCTGGCTTCCCAGGCATGTCTGTCCCTCTGTAGATTTAGCTCTCCCTCCCACAGGATTTGGGTGCAGAGAACTATTGACCGGGTCCCTTCAGTTCCGGGTGGTATCTGGAGTGCAGGGGACCTGCTGCTTGAGTGCCCCTATCTTCCGGTTCCCAGAGGCCCTATACAGTTTCCTCTTGGGCCAGGGTTGTGGGCAGGGGTGGCAGTATTGGTGGTCTCTCCTGCTCTGTAGTCTCAGGAATGCCCACCTCTCTGGGTGGTGAGCTCTCTCTCCCAAGGGGTTTGGGAGCAGTGAGCTGTGGGCCAGGATCAGCGAGGATTAAAGCAAAATTTTTCATTTTAATTTTTCCCTTACAACGTTTAACCATAAAGCTGGTGTCACTGTCTCATTACTCTTGCAGAGGACCCAAATTTGGAACCTAGTATCAGCATATCTCAAAGTTATCTGTAACTTTAGTTCCAGGGGACTTCATATCTAATTGAGACCTACAATAACACATGACATGAATATGGTAAACTACATATTATACGCAGCTAACTATCATTCATTTATGAACAATGTAACACAAAACTAGGAATTCAAGCATGGTTCAACCTATGCAGACAAATAAAAGCAGTATTCCACGTGAAAATACATTAACATAAATATCTGATAATCATCTCGCAGAAAAGGATTTGGACTATCAGTTGTGAACCTGAAAATTAACTCACCTTTGGGAGATGAATGACCCTTTCAAAGGGTTTACATATCTTAATATTCTGCATATCATATATTTACACTTTGATTCATAACAGTATATGTTATAGTTATCAGTTTGTTACAAAAAACAGTTATACACTTAGGGGGTCACTGTTTTGGATTTGGCCTAAAGCTTTCATTATGTTACTTGGGTTTGCAATAAACAGGAAAATAGGAAAATCATGCATGTAAGATGTTGAGGGTCCTTGTCCCCAGTTTGTTTCATTTGAAAATAAAGGTGTTAAGGGCCATTAGCTGTGCATAAAGACAGAATCAAGATTTTAGGAAGAAGAAGAATCACCATGTCAGGAAAGGAATAAGATTCAGGCTTGAGAGCTGCAGAAGACAGAGTACTAATCATGTAAGAGCCAGGGAAGAGAGGCCTCAGCCTTCAACATTGGGTCTAGGGTAGCAAGGATGGAATTTAGATTTTAGAAAGTAGTGACTGAGGAGTATTGGGGGTGGTGGTAATAGCAACAAGGAAGTTTGGGAGTGGCCCAGCCATTGATATGATTAAGGAATATTAAACTTAAGGCTGCCTGTGTATTTTTCTCATTTGGGAATCCAGAACATTGGGGTGAGATGCAATGAACTCTCCACACCACATAGGGGAAATGGGAGTGGATTAATTGCCTTCTGCAACGGGTCATGTCAATGTGAGGAAGTACATTAAAGGGTTGCAGCATTAGGAATATTGAGAAACAGCAAATACAATCTGATCTATCTCATGATAAAATCTTGAAGAGATTAGAGATAACACATGTATTGACACATTAAGGGCTGGATATGACAAATTTATAATGTTCTATTAAATGAAGTTACACAAGCATTTCCAATAAATTGTTTAAGAAATAAGTTATCTACTTTCTCCACTCTAATTCAATGTGTGTTTGAAATGTTAGAAAGAATTATAAGACAAAAGAAAGAAGTAAAAAAAAACTATACACATAGAAAAGGAAGATATTAAATGTTTCTTTTTACAGATATAACTTATTCAATAAAAATAGTAAAGATTGCACAAGAAAATGCTAAAAAGATAATCAAAAACTTTTTAGCAAACCAACAAGGTATAAAATCAACCTGCAAACTTTACTAACTTCTCAATAAGCTGATAAAGTACATCATGAAATATACATCAAGAAAATTAACTCATTTAGTAGAGTGATACAATTAATGAGAAATAAACTGAATTAATAGTGCAGAGGACCCCTTCCATAAAAACAATGAGGAAGGACAATGAAGAGGTCAGTTGATGAATGATAAACCACTCATGCTATTCTGTCAGCAGAACTAACATCATAAAAGTAACTATTATTCCAAATGAAGTCTACAGATTCCTCAAACCTCTGAAACTCTTGATGATACTCACCACAGAATTAGAAATCCCTATAAATGCTTATAGTTTTCAAAACCTATTTTAATAAGGGATATTAAATAATTTAATTTTCTTTCAGGCTCATCACTGACCAGAGGTAATGGAAAGAAAAGATTAATAGGGAAGAGGAGGATGTGGATTTCTTTAGAAATTGTTTTTCAGACTAAATCCAATCTGCATTGTCAGGAAATCAGCTGTTCAGCTCACACAAATTAGTAGTTGTAACTGGATCTACACAAAAATTTCATTAAAGAATCAGCAATGATAGCCTGATCCATAAGAAATTGTGAGGCTCTGCTAATTGCCCCAATCCACGGAAGAAGGATGAGGCTACCAGAACACCACTAGAAGTTTTTGATGTGTTTCTTTTCATGAAGTCACAGTAAACAACAACCATCAATAAATCACAAGGTAAACCAATGCCTCACAGCATCATCAGTGAAGACCAGCATTAACAAAGCCCAATGAAGAGCAAAAAAGTGATAAGGTGAATCACTTCCACACATCCATTCTCTGTTGGATTATATTTCAAATACAATATTTTCTCTCAAGCAACAACTCTAGCAAAATATCACATCCCTTTTTTCCCCCAGAAATCTTGGAGAAAAATACCTCATGTGTGTTCTCATTAAACCATCCTCCTACATGTCTGACTTTGGTAAAAACATGCTCTCATAATTCAGTTTCCAGAAAAACATCACATTACTCACCTGAGTACATAAGACAAACAAACAAACAATCAAAAAAGAAGTGAAGGTATTTCCAATTCAACACTACTTTGGAATTCAGATAGAAACACAAATATCTCAGCAATGAAGAACAAAAGAACAGTCCTGGAAGTACTCTGATCCAAATTTTAATTTACTTTACATTTAATAGTAAACAAATTGACATTATATCAACTCCAAAATAAACACATGGGTTAATGGAGCCAAACATAAAACCTAACACCTAAAGCCACTTAATTTAACTCAACTGTCAAAAGTGCTATAGAGAAAAGCCAGTCAGTCTCTTTACCAAATCAGGTATGAAATTGTACATGCATACATAGAAAGATGAAAAGACATTCCTATATGTACCCGCTTAGACACTCAATTCAAAATTAATGGTATAATTAATATAAGAAATGAAACATTAAAATTTCTCTGGAGAAAGTGTTTCAAGACACGCACATGCACACACACGCACACACACACACACGCACGCACACACGCATGTACACACGCACACACATGCGCACACACGCACACACACATACACTCACTTATGCATGCACTCATGCACGTATGCACGCACCCACACAGGCACGCACACACATACTCATAGCCTTTTGAAACTCTCCCCAAAGAAACATGATGGTTCTGAAAATAATAGCAAGAATAGAAAAATCAGAATGCATATAATTAAAAAGCTGCTAAACTACAAGAGAAACATTTAATCATTTGATAAGATAGGCAATAGAAGAGAAGAAAATCTTTGCTAATTGTTCATGTGATCTAAAATAACATCACATATACACAAATAAATAATATTAGTAATATTAATAACAATTATTATTATTGCTATTATTATTATTATTATTATTAACCATTTTATCCAAGAAAGAAACTAAAACTATCTTTCTTCCTCTAGTTTATCTACTTTCGTTTCTTTCCTTTCTCTTCTTTTCCTTTCCGTTTTTACTTTTTAAAATTTCTTTTTTGCCCTTTCCCTTCCCTTCTTTCCCTCTCTCCCTCCCTCCCTCATTTCCTCCCTCCTTATTTTCTTATTTCATAACTATCTATATTTCTGACTTTCTGTCTTTCTGTCATTTTTTGAAGGTTATCTCTAAGTATCTATGGTTGTCCTTGAACTTTTCATGTAGTCCAGGCTGTCCTAGAAATTTGAATGACTCATCTGAATCTGATTAAAAGCAGAGGGCACCACTTCTGGCTGCATAGCATCTAATCATCAAAATCTTCCATGAAATTAATTAATGGCTTTAATTTTTAGTTTGTTCTTGACTTAGTCAAGAAGAAAAATAAGAATAATAATCACAATTATTTTCATAAGTAATGCAATAGTATGTATGATTTATGTAGCATGATATATAATATATAATTGTAGACAAGTTATTTAAATGTTTTTCCCACAGTATTATTATGTTCCTTTGTATTCTATCATCATTTTTTGTCCTGTTTTCATTTATATTTTCATTTTTTCTGCTTTTAACCCATTTCTTACTGTGAATGGTTCATTATCAATTCATTTATTTCATACCACTAATTTTTCCCTATTTAATTAGTGATCACATTTTATTTAATAAATATCTATAAAAAGGTAAATATTAATGTTAATTAATTCAAGTAAAGCATGCAGAACGCCATCAAAATTAATTACTCCAAAATATTAAATATAAAGCTTTCTTTACAGTATACATTTAATATCTTTAATTATTTTTACATGCAAGTAGTTGAACTCTAAATCCTTTTTCTATGCATTTAATATTGAGCAGATTGTATTCTATTTTCTTTAATTAACTTATATGTTATTGGCCTATTAACAGTGTCATCATTAATTTCTTTCTCTATAATCCATGAGTTATGTATACTTTGTCTGCAATAAAATTGCAAAAGTTATATTTATGTAATAGTTATTAATAAAAGTTGTTTTAATTATAGAGGTTTGTAAATTGGAAAAATCATCCAAAAAGAAAAACGTATTAAATAGTTAAAGAGGATAAATTAAAGCCAGAGAATGTGCTCCAGTATATTCAGATATTTAGTTTGTATTATGTCAAGCAGAATTTTACTTCTTGAACTTTACATAAAGGAACCATAATTTTACTATTGTTTACATTTAAGAATAGCCCCAAGCAATTATTTTTTGCCAAATAATTTCTAAGGTAATGAGCAAATGTGATACAATTGTATAAGTGTTAAGCATCTTAGGTAATAATGTCCAAATATTTTTCTAATTTAAACAGAAATATTTCATCAAATATAAGTTATATACATAGAGCTAATACTGGAATCAATGTAATGGCTTTAGAATCATTATGAATAGGAATTTATATTTCAAATGCAGCAAAAAGATAACCAACCCATATGCATTTCCTCACATACAAAAAACAGAAATCTAATAAACAACAGGATAAAATTCTTGACACACAAATAGAATTCATATTACCAAAATACATATAAGGCCTGCTGCACATCTCTGTTATCACAATGTCTAATACTGACTTGAGAGTTGGAGACTTAAAAAAAATCTTTGTAAGCTCCTGTAAGAGCCAGCCTGATGCTCAAAGTAGTGAAAATCATGAGATATTCTCCCAAAATGTCAAAAGCAGGAAGAAGTGACAGACAGCAGAGGTCATCTTTTGATCTTTATTTTTCATTCTGGCAATGACACACATGCACACTTTCTCACAAGCACATACAAATATGAACAAACATACATCACACACACATGTAAATGGACTGGAAGAACAAGTGATGACTTCCAGTTTCCGGCCCATAAACTCCTGTCCCACCCCGCATCTTTCTATGAGGGTGCCTCACTAACCGCCCACACCTTCCCACATCCCTACTTTGACATTCCCCTACAGTGGGGGGGGCAGTTTTGTCAGGACCAAGGGCTTCTTTTCTCACTGGTGCCCAACAAGGCCATCCTCTGCTACATATGCAGCTGGAGTCATGGGTGTGTCCATGTGTATTCTTTGGATAGGGGTTTGGTCCCTTGGAGCTTTGATTGGTTAGTATTGTTCTTATGGGGTTGCCCCTTTAGCTTCTTCAGTCCTTTCCCTAACTCCTCCAACTGGGGCCCTGTTCTCAGTTCAATGGTTGGTTGTTAGCATTCATCTCTGTATTTGTCACGCTTTGGCTGTGTCTTTCAGGAGACAGCTATATCAGGCTCCTATCAGCATGCATTTCTTGGCATCAGCAATATTGTGATGACTTGATCTTGATAAACATTGTCACCAACTGAAATGATATCAAAACAGAAATTAGTCTGACCAGCCAGAACCTTCAGAAACAAGCATTAGAATAGGAATCATGCCAATGACCTCATCAAGGCATATTTTGGAGCATGTTAAATATTAAATATTAGGAGTTGTATCTGAATGACAGTAGGTTATATCTTAGCTACCACATAGAATGATTTACAAGTCTTTCCTCTTTATTTCTCTTCTGAGAGACAATTGATATTTTAAATACATTAAGTTCTGTTGTTTGTATATTTTCAAGTTCTGATTTTCTTAATATAGCATATTTGGTAGTGAGTGTCCGTGGCCACCTGACTTGCTTATGCCTTTCTTTGCCTGAGCTAGATGTTTTCCACTTCATGGGCCCTTGTTTCCAAGTAGCATACATGGGAGTTACCACCAGCCAAAGATACTGGAGACTTCCTTTTCACTTGTTTCTGCACAAGAATGAGTTTCACTCTATTTCTAGTTAGAAACTTCAAGAATTTGAAACTTACTGTAGGTAAGAAGTTTCTGGGAAATCAAAACTTATGCCATTGGTTTCTGATGTGGCATACGTTTATCGTTACCCTGACTACCATTTTGTGTTGTGTGATTTTCCTGCTTAGAGGCAAGTGCTTTTTGCTTGATTAAATGAGACTTGATCAGAACACTGTCTTGTCTCCATTTCTCGTGCCTCTTGTCCCATCCATCCACTCCCCTGCCCAGGTTCTCTGCTGCTGTTCCTGCGGGCCGGGACAGGAAAGGTTCGTCTTAAATCAATGTGTTTCATTAACTTATTTGTACAAACTGACTCCTAAATAAGCACAGAAATGTGAGCTGATTTCCAAAATTTGTGTTATATTCTTTACAACTGTAAAGAACATCCAGGGTATTCTTCAGCACACTATAATGAGGTAATTTTGAAAGTCTAAAAGTTAAATTACCCCACACCCATGTATAGACGGTTTATGAGATGGATAAGTTGGATTCTATGTCCAATTTATGAAAAAAATGAAAGGAAATTTGGAGGAGGGTTTTAGATGAGACAGATCAAGGAGAGATAACTGGTAAGAATTAGTTGGGGAACAGTATGATCCAAATATATTTATGGAAATGAAGTGATGGCTCAGCAACTCATTCAGTTGCTATTTTTGAGAGGACTGGAATTCACGTTATTCTAATTCCAGGTAAATATATGCACTATTTTAGACTCCATATAAGCATGTGTACATATGATTTACTCATACAGGTCAAATATATTCATAAATGAAAAATAAAATTTAAAGTCTAGTATAGTGGCAATGAATAATCCCAGCAGAGGCAAGCAGAAATTGGAGTTCAAGAGCAGCCTAGTTTACAGAGTGAGATCTAGTCCAGTCAATAATACACAGAGAAATTATTTCTCAAAAAGAAATGAAAACAAAATAAAACAAACGATAACAAATATATACATGTATAATTCATTTTATGCTTATATGAAAGTTTAAAAATTAATAAAAATGGTTTAAAAAGTAAAATGTAGACTTATTAATTGTATTTTAATTCTGACCTACATGTTTCTAAGTAATAATTTATATAAAGTGATGACACAGCAAAATACAAGTGAATCAATGACATCCTCATTAAAGCAAATATCCTAAAACCAATAGAGGAGAAGGTGGTGAAGAGCCTCAAAGTCTGCCACAGGGGGAAATTTCCTGAACAGAACACCAATGACTTATGCTCTAAGATCAAGAATCTTAAAATGTGACCTCATAATATTTCAAAGATTCTGTAAGGCAAAGGACACTGTTATTAGGACACAACAGAAATCAACAGATTGAGAAAATATCTTTAGAGAGCTAATATCCAGACACAATGACCCTATTAAAAAATGTGGTACAAGTATAAACAAATAATTCTCTATTAGCATTCTAAGCTCCACCCCCACAGCTACCTGGCAACTACTAGGTATGCCTGACACTATATGAAAGGCTGCTTGCTCCCTCTTCCCTCTCTTGCTCTAGCTCTATTGTGCTTCCTTTCTTGCCCTTTGTCCCTTCTCTACCCATTCCCCTTCCCCATTCTCTCCACATGCACATGGCGGGCCTCTACACCCCTCTTTTTCTATTCTTCTCTCTTGTCCCTCTCCCTTTTCTCTCCCTTTCATTAAACCTCTCCATGTGTGGTTTGTCTGCACATGAGGTGAGATTTCTAACCCAACTTGGGTGACCCATACAGGGAGGCTCGACTTCCCCATCACCATGCCTTTCCTGGTGTCCTGTGAGTGTGCTGGCCACAGTGGGAGGTCAACAGCAAGGCAGACGAGGCCCCTTCCTTTCCCTCAGTGTGCCTCTGACACTGCCTCACACCACCCAAAATTGCTGCCACATGTCCTAGCATGCTTCCTCCTCCTCCTCCTCCTCCTCCTCCTACTACTCTAGGCTAGGCCTCAGCTGCTCCATTTGACCACCACCACCTGCTGGCTGCTGTGGGACTCACAACTTCCACCACATTAGTTGCTTCTGCGGCTGACACACACAGACTTCTATGTGAACGACTGCTTTCTGTGATTCACCACATGGTGCCAGCTCTTGCCATGGAGGTCCTTTAGACAGGCCCTCATCAACCACATGGTTACACATTCCTGTTACCAGAATGTGGAAACATAGAGATGCACCTCCCAGGCAAAGTCCAGTACGATTGGTGATAGGTGATGTAGGGGCAAGAATGCTACCTTTGAGAAGAAAACATTTTTCTCACTTGGCCTTAAACTATGTTCTGCTGTGTCCTGCTTCTGTGGGAATGGCTGTAATGCTCTCTGAGTTATGGCAAGTATATTTCCATAATAGGAAGAGGGGTCATTTGTTATATGAATATTTTGAGAAGAAGCCTTTGTTTAGTCTTACTTCTCTGTTTAGTCTTGCCTCATTTTTTCCTGGTGTTATGGAAATAATGATCTTATGGTATCTTGCCAAAATGGAAATTGAGGTAATTTGTGTGTGTGTGTGTGTGTGTGTGTGTGTGTGTATATATATATATATATATATATATATATATATATATATGGATAAATGTAGAGGGCCGCTATAACATTCGCCACCACAAGATGGCGCTGGCTTCCACTGCGCCCAAAGTGGAAGGCCAGGATAGCTTCCGCCATTATAAGATGGCGCTGGCCTCCGCAGTGCCAGCAGACTTCCTTTCAGGAAGTTAACTGTGTGCGCATGTGCATGAGTGCCTTCCTGCCAGGTCTTTGCCCACTCCGGGGCGTGCCTAATGAGATCATGGGTAAGCGACCAATCAGGTGTGGATGCGCCGCGCTAGGGTATATATAAGCCGCGCCATCCGGGCACACGGGGCTCTCCTCCTTAAGATTCAATAAACGTTTGGCTGCAGCAAGGATTCGTATGTCCTCACGTGTTTTCTTGTTGGCGAGGGCGCGCGGGACAGATTAGTAAAGCTTTCAACCATATACATTTGCTTCTGCCTTCATCTACATCCCTTGTGTCCTGGTTATTTTCAACTGTACCCAGGGCCCCCAATGCACTAGATGTTGACACCAGACTGCTGCCAAAATTCCCGCACAAACCCTTGGCAAGGTGAACACCCAGTTTCTCAGATAGGGCCTGGGCAGCCTTTAGGGAATAAAGGGGCCTCCAACTGACATATATGATAAAACTTTGACCATTGGGTGGAAATTCACTCCATAGTTGTTCCTTGATTCCCTACCCCTTTGGGCCCTAGCAGCTGATTAGTGATTCCCAGGCCTGGGTAGGAATTCTTTCTGGCATGTCCAGGAGTCTAAATAATGGCTCAGACACCTGGTCTGGCAGATTACTGTTATTAAAATACCCGATGGGACTCAGGTACAGATAAGTCAATAGCTCGCCAAATGGGTAATTTGATGTCAGACTCCCCAATGGGGTGTTTTAGGGAAAATTTCAAAACTCTAAAACTAACACCTCACCTGAGGATATCAAAACTGATACATCTCTGCAATAATACCTAGACTTAGTATTCATTAGATAATGATTCAAAATCCCCACATATTGGCATGCTAGATTCCTCAATTTTATGGGATCTTCATACTCACTGCCAGCATTCTGGTAAATAGAAAGAGATCTGTTATGTTCAAACATTTATGTACCTTCACTCCAACCCGTCTTTTTGTCCTGCTTCCCATGACATCTTGCTGAGGTCCAACAGGTATCCCCATCACTATGATACCCTGCAGGCAGCTGCCTGTCAAGGAGAGTGCCCTCTTCAAGGGCTTGCCGGAGATCAGTGGCCCATTCGACCTCTGTATGCTTGCTTTATCCCAGAGCTTGACTTTCCATGGTGTACATAGGGTTCTTACTAATAATTTGCTTCCTGAGGAACAATGGCAAATTTGGGAGCAGGAGAGAATTCATGCAGATGATCTCCATCAAACAGATAGAACATATCCAATTAGATCTGAGGAAATACCTGTCCAAAATCCCCAATAGATTATAAATGCACAGGTGGTATTTTAGGCAGAGATAAATTAGAATCTGCCTCCTAGCCATTCTTTGCAGGGCAGCCTTAAAAACCAGGGAATTTTGAAAAATACAGCAAGAGGTCATTTAGGAAAAACATGAAAACCCATCCCATTGTTTTAGAATGACTTATGAAGGCTTTATTGCAATACACTAATCTAGACCTGAAAACCCACAAGGTAAGCAATTTCTGATGACCTATTTCTTTACCCAGAGCTACCCACACAAAAAAGACAAACTTAAAAAGGTAGAGATGGAGCCCCTAACTCTACAGGTTGAAGTTTTGGTGCTGGACTTTAAAATGTACTGTGGAAGGGATAAGAAGACTCACAGACTAAAGTACCATATGTTGGCAAAGGCTGTCCAACCAGCCTCAGCCACTGCCACAGACTCCTTGTCTTCTAAGACTATGAGATCACCAGGCACCTGCTAAAAATATGGTCAACAAGGACATTGGTCAAGAGTTTTCCCTAATTTCTGCAAGCCAAGGGGGCCATGTTCTAGGTGCCATCAAGAAAGATATTGGGCTGTTGATTGCCCTCACATTGTGCAGGACAGAGGGATATCGCATCCAGAAAAACATCCAGCTGATGTCCTAGGCTTGACTATACATGAATGAACGGCCTGAGTTCCCTGTACCCCGACCACTGCCATCAACATCTGTGAGCCACAGGCAAACATGATGGTATTTGGGCAGCTCATCTCCTTCCTCTTGGACACTAGGGCCACTTACTCAGTCCTAACTGAATTTTGGGGATGCATTTCTCTCCCTATTGTCAGGGTAGGGGGGCATCCTTACCTACCCCACCAAACCCCACTGTTTAGTTGCATTTTTAGGGTTGTACCTCTCACCCCTTCCTTTTTGGTAGTGCCAACATCCCCAGTCCCCTTATTTGGAAGGGATCTTCTAGCTAAGCTGGGAGCCTCTATTTCTTTTGCTCAACCCATTTGCTTAAACCCAAACTTACCAGCAGCACTTCTGCTCCTTCTAGCCAGCCAACCTACTAACACAGACATGTTGCTTCATGTAGACCCAGAATCTGGGAGGTCCAGAACCCCTGTGTTTCTAAACAGTCTTTCCAAATAGTATCTAGAAACTGTTTTCCCTATCTGACTTTTTGGCATGAAAAACTGCTTTAAGACTTCTGGGACACCTTCTGTAGGAATGTGAAGCTAGCTAGACTGCTATAAAACTACAATTCTTTTTACATCATCTCTGCCTTATACCACTCAGTTATTTCATTGCCTACCTGCCAGTTGGTCAGGAGTTTGCATGCTGGTACTCTTTTCTCCGAACTAGGAGTAATCCAGGGAAACAAGCCCCTACCTATCTCAGTTGGCAGGGAGTATCCCACCCCAACCCCATTTCCCAAGTAGGGCCTGGCCAGCCTTTTATGGGATAAAGGCACCTCCTAGTTGACATGGAAGATGAAACTTTAATAGTTGACATACAAGATAAGACTTTGACCATCCTTGGGTGAGTATTCCCAAGTTGGGCCTGGCTATCCTTTATGGAATAAATGTGCCTCCTAGTTGACATACAAGGTAAGTCTTTGATAGCTGACATACAAGTTAAGACTTTGACCACCCATGGGCAAGTATTCTATCAAAAACGACTCTCGATCCCCTAATCCTTCCAGGCTCTTGCAGCTGTAGAAACTCCCAAATCTGCATAGGAATGCTTTCTGGTGAGTCCTGGACTCACCATATTGCCTCTAGAGGGTCGGAGTGATAACTTAAACATCTACCCAGGCAGAAATTTTGGGTGTTGTGGTTTTTCTCCAGATGCTGGTATGAATAATTTAAAATCTTCCTCCATGGGTAACTCAGTGTTTTTTAGCTCAACTTCTCTTAGCTATGAGGTACATACCAAAAGACAGTATAACCCTTTTTCTAGCTAATGAACTTTCTCACATCAAAAGCAGACTGGGTTCCTATACTTCTAACTCCTCTGCCTTTATTAAAGAGTTTCAGTATATTACTCAATCTTATAGCTTGACTTTCCACAGTTGGACAAATGCTTCATATTTCCTCCTCTTGCGAGACTCAACCCTACATCATCCAACTCTAATCACACATTTTTGTTCCTTCTCTTCCACAAAAACTTATCTTAAATAATATTTATGTTGTTCACTCATGTCATCTCTTTTTGTAAACTTATAAGCTATAGGAAACCCACTCACACATACCTCTCATGGACCAAATAGACGCCATGCACATAAGTATATCTGCCTAAAGTTCCCAATTAACCATGTATTCCAAAGGGTGGTATTCCTCTGGGTTTCAAATGTACATCTGAGAACATTTCTTTTATCTCCCAAATGCACTTAATCTTATTCTCTACCTATTATAAATATATACGTGTGTTTCAGCATCTTGTCAAGTCTATTTGCTTACTACACCAGGAATGGATCCTAAGAAGCAACCTGCAGAAGTTTAATCTCCTCTCACAGATACAGACACTTCTATTGGACCAGTTCCTTCGTACTTATCCTCAGATGGTTCCACAGCTCCTGGACAAAAAGGAAACAACTAACTCAAAGATTAGACAAACATCTCATACCCACTTTTCGAGCTTCCTTAGAGACACATCGTCCCAAAACAAGCTTGAAGCAGTCAGAGATCACAACAATCCTATTTCTGCTCCACTATCACCTCAAATTTTTTGATTAAACCAAAATGGGGAAATGTTAGCATTCTGTCTAAGCTCCACCACAACAGGTACCTGCCAACAGTCAGGTATGCCACACACTATAAAAGGGGTCGCTAGCCCCCTCCTCACTCTCTTGCTCTTGCTCTAGCTCTCTTGCTCTTCCCCACTTCCTCTTTGAACCTTCTCTCCCCAGTCCCCTTCCCCCTTCCCTCCACATGCTTATGGCCAGCCTCTACTTCCCTCCTCTTCCACTCTTGTCTCTCTCATCCCTCCCTCTTTTTCTCATCTTTTCATTAAACCTCTCCATGTGAAATCATGTTGGACTGGTGTGGTTTGTCTGGATGCGACTGAGATTTCTACTCCAATATTTTCAACAGAGGAATATTGAATCACTGAAAAGCACTGAAAGATATGTTCAATATCCTTAGTCCTCAGGGAAATACAAATCAAAACAACACTGAGATACTACTTCACACCAGTCAGAATAGCTAAATTCAAACAATCACGTCTTTTCTTTCTCTTATCTTCTATGTAGTTTCATACTGCCACCTAAAGTTATCTAACTCATGTTTTCATGTTGGTATTGCATTAAGATAACTTTCCCTTTATTTATTAATGCAAGTCAGCATACATGTAACCAAGTATATCAACTGTACTTTGAAACCTATCTATTTCAATGACAGTGATAAAAAATGAAAAGAAGAGCACAGGGTCCATGTGTTGAAGGTAGATTTGACCATCTTGTGCTATCCTGGCCTGATATAAACTTTATAAATGAAAATCCTTACTTTTCATGTCTGATCTCGTCAACTTCTATTTATCTCTATTTATTGGTTAGCATAAATAAAGTCTAAGTATATAGAATGTGTATTTGACTCACCAAACTTTCAGAGCTTGTGATAATTTAAATATTATATTACAACTAAATAATGAATTTAAAGCAAATTTGGAGCAAGGAAAAAATCTTTAAATTTTTTTTTGCCATTATGAATCATTACTATTCTAGTTTCCATTCCACTTTCTCATTTTTATATTAAATATCTTTGTTTTCTTCATAGCTTCTCTTCTTAATCTTTGGCACCTTGGAAGGAAGAGCATGCACACCTCCCTTTGTAATTTTTCCACATCTCTTTAGAGAAATATCTTAACAAATTGTCACATTTTTCCATAAATTGCACAATGAATCCTTTGCATTTTCTGCAGGGCATCATGGTATGCATGATTATGGAATAATGAAATTGAAAGGAGCTGCTAAAGTAAAAATTATTATAATCACATATGATGAATAATTTGAAAACATCTCCTACCATCAGGATACTTTGTTTATATCTTCTATGTATAGGATGCCTTCTGTCCATTTTCCTGTCTGAGTATCCATATTCAGCTTTTTATCCCCACACCTCTACCTCATACACTCACTTGAAATGGATCAAAATCCTAAATAAAATCACTGAAAATTTGACACAGGAAAGTATACGGAAAACTGTTCCAAGTACAGGCATAGATATGAAGCCCCAATAATCAATACAGAATAATCCCAAGATTAACAAATGACATTGAATGAAATTCATGGTTTGTCCTGTCTAACTTCAATGTGATGGCTTTTGTTTTATCTTACTATATTTTATTTTCTGATATTTAAAAAAACACAATGAGTGAAATAATGAATTAATTAATACCTAGGCATGACATTTAAAAATTGCTACTGAACTATCTCTTATACCTCTTGGTAGAGGAATAAACAGTTTACTCCAAAAGAGTAGTTAATAAACACCATTATTAACATGGTGTTTATTACCTATTTCAGTACATCTGTTAGGTTTATGAGTATTTGACAATCACACTTAATTCATTGTATGAAGTCACAGTTACTGTAATACCTAAAGAACACAAAGACCCAACAAACAAACAATGTTATTCACAAATGAAGTTGCTCTGAAGTTTTCTGTCCTTGATATTATCTGATTAGAGTTCAGTGTTTTAAATTTAGGTTTGTTTTCTCTTTTTAGTTTTGGACGTAGTTGTTTTCTTGGTTATGGGGGATTTTATTGTTGTATAGGGTTGTTGTTTTTGTTTTGTTTTGTTATGTTTTAGAGAAATAAGTTAAAGTTGTATGAATAAAAATAGGAAGAGGGTCTGTTGGGACTTGTGGGAGGGAAGGATTATGATCAAAATAGATTTGAAGTTAGACAGTTAATCAACCCATAGTATGAAACTGCCTCCTTTTTCTGAGATGCATAAGGTCCCACCACATTACTGCCACTCTGTCTTTGCATTGGGGTCTGAGCTCTTCTCAGTGTTCCCACCATGCTCCTGACAATGTGTCTGTCTGTCTTTGACATTAATAACTCTTCTAATAAATTACATATACAAAAAATATTTCACTGTCTCCCATTGAACTCTAAAGCCCAAAATTTCATTCATCATTATAGGAAATTTTCTTTTGTTGGATGAGATTATCTTGGTGAGGGTGAATTTGGCATGTGCCAGTTGCTTATTGCATGTGATTCAGTTATGAGAAAATTAATCTAGGTGTAAATTAGTGGACTTTATATGTGTATGACAAACGTAATGAAGGTTATTTCCAGTGTTCATCAGAAAATATCAGAAATACATCAGAAAATTGTAGCAAAATGTTTCCTAAGGGAATTTGTACTGGCTAAAAATTGAGAAAATTAAATATAAGTTATTTTATGATCTATATTCAACAATTATTAGCATTAAATGCAAATTTTTATTTTCAAAATGGTAAGCCATCTGAGGAAAGCAAGCTAGAATCATCTTTAAAGTATTGAAAGTTCAGATTTAAAGAATTTTCCTAATGACTGAAAACTTGATTCTATCCCAGAATCGTTGTTTCTATGTTGCCATATGGATGTCTCTATTCTCAGAAATTATTTATCACCATGTAAAATGCCTGAATTAACCACATACAATACAATCACTATGGTATATTTTGCTCAACTTGTTATTTCAATGTATGTTATATAATCTCATAAATATGAAATGGTTTCTAGGCTAGACTTAGTATTCTTTTGTAATTTAATTCTATAAAATGTTGACATATACATTTGCTTACACATTGAAACATTTAACAGTTTAAATGATTAGATAGGTAGAGAAATTATACCCATATTGCAGTTTCAGTAATTTAGTGTAAAGGGTTTCTGGATATAGTTTCAAAGTTGTGATAAAAACATATGCAAAATACACATATATATCATCATTGGCAGGCATCATTAATTTAAATAGCTCTTTTATATGTATATGCTTTACGGTTCTTAAATACATATATTGCTTAAAATTAAATATGCATGGAAATTTATTTGTTTTCTCTGGGGTTCTCTTTTAGACATTAATAACAATTCCTTTTAGATTACACAAAGTGAATGAAGACACTCTGAAAGGAAATATTTTATTTCCAGTTTGAAGAACTGTGGAATCATGATAGTGACAGTTGAAAAAAAAAAAAAAAAAAAAAAAAAACAGGTCCGTCTTCAATTTCTGAGAAGGCATTGCTGGTTTAATTGATATTCCAGGGTGACCAAAACATTTGCTTCTCTTTATAATCACAATAATGATGACTATTAAAATCAGCATCTAGAACAATTCCTTCCAAACTCAGAGTGAGTGCTAAATTTCTTCTGTTCTACTCTAATAATGTCCCATATACAGCCTCATCATGCTTCTAGACTATGTGTTCAGCTATCCCACTTACTGTTAGGTATTTTGCACCATCAAATCTCTCTCTCCTTTTGAGACTGTTTTTTTTTCTGCCTTTAAAAGCTTCCCTACCTGAGCCTTTTGTTCTTCCTAACATCATAAACCTTGAAATCATATTCTCTTTCTTTTTGTTGTAGGCTCCTTCTTTTTATGCATAATCTCCATTAGGGGATATGCCTTTCATTCATTTATACACCCTTAGCTCCTAGAATTTTGACTATAAAACACATACTCAGAGCATAAATGTGAATGAATGCATGGCTTAAAAAGGTATAAAGGTAAAAATGTATGTACCCTTTATTGAGTATACTGCTTCTGGGTTTAAAGCCAGGGATTGTGAGAGAGGAAGGATAAGATGGAGGAATGAGACTTTTGATGTTACAGATATGTAATACTCTTACCTAACAGCAAATAAATTGCAAATTAAAGAATCTAAAATCTATAGAAGAAAGAATGGGGGATAAACTTCAAGATCTTGGTTCAGGTGATGGGTGATTACTTTATAAATATGAGTCTGGCCACCCAGATACTCAGGTCAAATATAAGATGAAAAAGTTTATTAAATCAAATGTTTTCTGTCCAGCAATGGACAGTTTTAATCTGTGGAAGTGTCAGTCTATATAATGGGAATAAACCTTTACAACAATGCATCTGACAGAGGATTACTGTTTAGTATATACAAGGGATACAAAAGCTTAAACTCCAAGCAAACAGATAACTCACCTAAAACCTGGGCTATGGAACTGAAAAAGGATTCTCAGGAGAAAATTAAATGGTTTCAAAATTATTTATTTTATTTAATTAAATTATATAATTTCTGTTGGATCCAGATCATAGCTTTCCCTCTATCATCTTCTCTAAGTCCCTCCTTCTAACTACTATCCACCAATCTACCCCATTCCCCACGTATTTAGGAAAGGGAAAGCCTTCCACGGATTTCAATAAGACTTGACATATCAAGTTGCAATAAGACTAGGCTCATCTTCTCTTATTGAGGATATATGTGAAAACCCTGTTAAGGAAAGGGGATTCAAAAGCAGGTGACAGATCACAGACATCCCCTGTTACCACTTTAGGGGACCCACACAGCCCAACTATTACAGATCCTATGAAGCTATATGGAGCTACGTTAGTTTTTTTCTGTGGGTTTGCTTGTGGTGACATTGAGCACTTTGGCTCATTGAGTCATTTTTCGTCCTCTTGCATAGGATTCCCGAAGTTCCATGTAATATTTGGCTGTGTGATTTTTGCAGCTGTTTCATTAATAGTGTCAGGGGTGAACTCACTCACATTGTGTGGGTCTCAAACTATAACAATAATTAGCTATTTTTTCTCTCAAATTTTACTTCATCATTTATGCCTGCACATACTGTAGGCAGGGGACACTGTAGATCAAAGGTTTCATGACTGGTTTAGTGTGCCAATCCCTCCATTACAATTTTTTCTGGTTAGAGAAGATGACCAGTTCAGGATCCTAATCCCCCAATTCTAGGAGTCTTAGCTTTGGTGACCCTCATAGATTCCTGGGAGTTTCCATTTACCTAGGTTTCTTGTTTATTACAGACAGGCCTCTCCAATACAAGTATCACTCCCAGTATTTTCTATTTCTGTCCTCCCACATCTGATCCCTCCTGTTTCCATCACTACCTCTATTCACCTCCAATACCTTCCCTCCATATACCCAGGTGGCTAATCCACTTCAACTTCTCCAAGAGTTTCTATCAACCGTCATGGGCCTTGTCTTACTTAGGGTTTGCTGCTGTCAATAGACACCATGACTAAAACAATGCTTATATACATGGACTGACCCTGGACTCTGACCTCATAGGTAGCAATGAATATCCTAGTAAGAGCACCAGTGGAAGGAGAAGCCCTGGGTCCTGTTAAGGACTGAACCCCCAGTGAACTAGACTGTCGGGGGAGGGCGGCAATGGGGGAGGGTGGGGAGGGAACACCCATAAGGAAGGGGGGGGGGAAGGGGATGTTTGCCAAATGTACATAAGAAATACTCAAGTTAATAAAAAAAAAAATACAAAAAAAAAAAAAAGAATATTTAATTGGGGCTGGCTTACAGATTCAGAAGTTCAACTCATCATCATCAAGGCCAGAGCGTGTCAGTGTCCAGGCAAGCAATGTGCTGAAGGAGCTGAAAGTTCTATATCTTCATGTGAAGGCTGCTAGAAGAGTAGATTCTAGGCAGCTTGGACTAAGTTATTAAAGCCCATGCCCACAGTAACACACCTACTCCAACAAGGACCTACCTCCAAATAGCACAACTCCCTGAGCTTGGTATACTCAAGCCACCAGAGCTCCTTCCTGTTACTGAGATTCTGTGGATGGTAGCTTGGTAACACCCGTACTTCACAAATAATATGCACTTATGAGTGAGTCCATAACATGCTAGTGTTTCTGGATTTGGGTTACTTGACTCAGGATGATCTTCTCTATTTCCACCTATTGGCCTGCAAATTTTGGGAAGACTTTTTAGATCAGTAATACCCTCATGTTTAAATGTACCATAATCATTTTATATATAATTAAGTCTTGAGAAAGAAGTACTCCCAATTATCTAAGAAACCAACAAATTGATTTCCAAAGTAGTTGTACAAGTTTGCATTCCCAGCAGCAACTGAAGAGTATTATCCTAATTCCACATCCTCACCAGCATGAGCTTTTGCTTAATTTTATTATTTTAGTAATTCTGGCAAGAGTAAGACAGAATCTTAAACTTGTTTTGACTTTCACTTCTCTGATGACTAAGGATGTTGAATACCTTTTTAATTGCTACTCAGCCATAAGAGACTCTTATGCTGATAAATTGTTTGGATATGTTAATATTTTTTAGTTGGGTTATTTGGTTTGTTGATGTCTGCTTTCTTCGTTTCTCTATACATTTTGGATATCAACTCTCAGTCAGATGTAGAGTGGGTAAAACTTTTTCCCATTCTGTAGGCTGTTGTTTTGGCATTACTTAGCCTTATAGCATTAGCATCTTTTCAGTTTCATGAGGTCTTATTGAATAATTTTCTATTTTAGGGCCTGAAGTGTTAATATTTTGCTCAGGAAATTGTGTCCAGCATCAATGAGTTAAAGCTGGTCCCAATTAATATTCTATCAAATGTAATGTTGACAGGTTTGTGTTGAGGTCTTTGATTCACTTATCTTGAGTTTTGTCTAAGGTGATAGCTATGAATTGCATTCTTCTATATGCAGACATCCAGTTAGACTAGGATCCTTTGTTTATGATGTTTTTTTTCTTTCCATTGTATAGTTTGAGCATCATTGTCCAGTGTTCTTAGGCTCACTCCAAGTGCATGCGTGCGTGCATGCATGCATGCGTGTGTGTGTGTGTGTGTGTGTGTGTGTATTTATTTCTGGTTTTTTGTTTCTGTTTCATTTACTCTACTCTCTTTTCTTTTTTCTTTTTCTTTTTTTTTTTGCCTATACCCAGCGGATTTTACTACTATTGCTCTGTAGTACAGCTTTAAAGATGGTGGTACAGACACAAATTCATATATTGTCAAGGATTGTTTTAGCTGTCCTTGTTGGATTTTGTAATTGATTATTTTTGCTTGTTTGTTTGCTCGTTTCTTTTTCATATGTAGTTGAGTATTGCCTATAAAGAAATAGGAAAAAAGTATAGGAATTGCATAAAATATGTAGTTTATTTTATGTAGGGTGACCATATTTATTATGTTAATCTTCCAGATCCAGTGGGATGAGACATCTTTCCATATTCTGATACGTTCTTCAAATTCATTCTTTAAAGATTTGAAGAATGTGTCATGGAAGACTTTCACCTGTTTGCTTATAATTTCACCAAGATATCTTATAGCATTTGTGGCTATTTAAAGGGAAGTGGACTCAGCCAAATGGAAGGAATTGTTTTGAAGTCAGTAAAGTTAAAAGGAGTTGGAGATGAAACACGGGGGTTATGAGTTTTCAGTTTTCCTAGCTGGTTTTCTGTCTTGCTTTGTTTCACCATTTCATCACTATGATGTTTTAAAATGATAATGAATATTGTTTGCCATGATATATTGCAAGTGTATGATCTGCTTTTTAATTTTGATTTTATAAGAGATTACATTTAAGAGATTGCCTGAATCAGTAGAGACTCAGAATATTGAGTGCTTAACATTGTTGAGATTTTTATTGAGTATGAAGTCTTTTCATATTGGCCTATTTGTATTTTGCATTGTGCTATGTCTAGGTAAATCTTCCATAGACTCACGTACTTATACAAGCTGTGGGAGTGGGCAGAGAGTGGAATGTGGAAGATTGAATTCTTAGTTACAGGAAGTGGCATTCTTAGGAAGTATGGCATTGTTGTGGAGATGTGGCCTTGTTGGAAAATACAAGTCACTTCATATGTAGTCTTCAAGGCAACTTATTTTTAGACATCACCAAGGACATAAGAGATCTTCCTCTTGGATGAGACCAGAAAATAGACTTCTGTTGTTGCCTTTGGTTCAAGATGTAGAATTCTTAGCTCTTTCAGCACCATATCTGCCTATATGCTACCATGCTCCCCTCAAGATGATAATGGACTAAGCCTCTAAAACTGTAACCCAGCCGCAATTAAATGGTTTTATTTATAAAAATTTCCTTGGTCATAGCAATAAAACCCTAACTAAGATAGTAGGGCACTGATGGTGCCAGATTTCTGTGACTGTTGTTGATTGTGGTTTTAAGTTGGGTTGAGCCATTTTAAATTTTATTGGTTTTAAACATTTAGATGCTGTTTTGTGACTTTATCTGTTTTGGGTCAGGATTTTCCCCAGTAATTTATCTTTCCCTCTGCCAAAAAGGTCTGAAGTTCTGGTGACTAGCAAGGCTTAGGGAGTCAACAATATGTACTTGTATGGAATATAGGCTTTTGGGTACTAATCTTGCCTCTGGGTTTCATCGTACCAACCTTGCCTGATGTCCCTGATTTCAGAATAGCCTCTAGGAAATGCAGGCAGTGATGTGGGCCCAAAATTAGAATACATGTGACATGGTTCAGTTTCCAGTTGTTGGGTGTATTTTTGGAGGATTTGCCAGACAGGGATTTTATAAAGTGTTTACAATTTTTAGGCATCAAGGAAATATAAGTTAAAACTATATTGATATTTTCCTTAGTAAGTGAGAAGAAAACAACAGATAATGTATTCAGGTAAAAACCCGAGAGAGACAGGAAACACTCATGCATATCTGATGGAATGCAAATTGGTGCAGCCACTATAAATATCAGGATTGTAGTTCATTGTTTCAAGAAATAGATCCACAGGCTGTGTCTGTTTTGGAAATACTCTTATTTTCTTCTCAACCATGATTATTGGAGACAGATTCACAGTTATGTGTATAGACAGCCTGGGTGTTTATCTACTGATGAATGGTTAGTGATATTTTGGTACTTTTATTCAATTTAATATTTCTGACCTTTTAGTAAAGTAAAACAATGAAATTACTGGATAAGTGAATTGACCTAGAGAAAATTTTCTATGTGACATACATTCTTAATCTTTTAAAGATATAGATCATGTATTTAAAAGAATGCACCAGAGTTGGTTTTATATATTAGGTGGCAAATAATGCATGCAAGAATGAGAAATTAAATTCAATATTCAAAACCCATATAAAAAGTTGGAAATGAAAGTTTATACTTATAATCCCCAGTGTTACAGTAGCATGGAGATGTACATTCCTGGGAATCTATGATCAGCATGTACAGCCTATTTGGAGATCGAATGACAGACCCTGTCACAAAATAACAAGATACGTTGTTCCTGATAGATGAAGTTTAAGTATCCATTATTCTCAATATATTCCCAAACTCAAACATGCCCATGTGTGAGCACATGTGCACATATACATTAAAATGAAATATATATATATATATATATATATATATATATGCTCTGTAACAATGTAAGTCTTAGGTTAACTAAACTAAGTTTAGTTATTCATGGCTATGTGATTCAAACTAGATAGATGTTTATTATGTGGATATTCTCATTTTTTATAATGTAGTCATGTCTCCATCCAAATTGAAATAATGTCACATCTCACCACTTTTTAATTTAGACAGTTGGATGAGGAACTCAGGATGATGTGTCCCACAATTTTGTTACTTGTTTTCTTAAATAGTACCCCCATATATATATATATATATATATATATATATATATATATATACAGAGAGAGAGAGAGAGAGAGAGACAGAGACAGAGACAGAGACAGAGACAGACACACACATACAGACATACACATACACATACATATACATACATATACACACACACACACACACATACACACACACACACACGCAGAGCACAGCACAAATAATTCCTCCAAAATTAACTAATGAGAGTAAGCAGTATTTTGTGAGTTTTTATTTGAACTTTGTTAGAGAAGAGAGTTAGAATGTCTCCTTTCCTCTGAAACATTGAAGTCTAAACCTTTGTGATTCTGGTGTTGAAGGCATTAAGGAGTCATAATGGGTGGGGCCACTTTCCCTGTTTGAATTGTCAAGGGTGATGGAGGGATTAGCAGTCTGTTGGTAAGATGCAAAAGGTGGTAGTTGTGAACAATCTGGATGCCCAGATTTGCTGAAAGTTTTTGAACCTGCTAGAACAAATTCCCTCAGAATAGGTGAATAGGCAGCATGAATAATAGGATTTATTTTCATGATTTCTGATGCCGTAAGTCCAATGTTAATGTTTCAGGAAATTTGCTTTTCTGTTTGTTTTGTATTTCCTTTCTTGTTTCATTTTATGCTCTCTCTCTCTCTCTCTCTCTCTCTCTCTCTCTCTCTGTGTGTGTGTGTGTGTGTGTACGATACATGTGTGTGGTCATGTATGTATGGTGTACCTAATAGGCATGTGTGTAGATGTGTGAGCCCATGCATACATGGATAGAAGCCAGAAAAACAGTGTGATATGTCCTGTTTTATCACACTCAATTTTATTCCCTTGAAACACAGTTAAATATTGAACTTAGACCCTCTTGCAGTCAACAATATGAAGTTTTTCTCATGTGATTCTCATGCCCCTAACTCCAACATCTCTGTGTTTGCGTATACTGACATACATGGCAAGCAATGTTTCTTTGTTTTGGCATGACTATAATTCAAACTGAGTTATTTGTACTTACATTACATATATGCTGACACAGTGATCTAAAAACTAATATAAGACTTCCTTTGTTTTGAGAAAAAATAAATAATATACACATGCTCCCCTAGAAGTATGGCAGTATTAACATTTTGCAAAATATTAAACATAAGAGCCCTGGCTATAGCTTAAAGACAATTTCCTTACCTCAATCAATGGCTAATATTGAAGACTGTTTACTTCTAAAGAATAATGAACACTGCTAAGCTCAAGAATCAATTTAAAATGTATATATTTTGAGGTAAGGAGTATGGAAAATGTATTCACATCAAAATTGAAAAAAATAAGTGGGATTATATTAGATAAGGAAGGACAAAAACCATGAATTCAGATCCATCAGGCTGCCAGGAATCATGTTCTCACCACCACAGATATTTTACATCTGGTTTTATAGTCTGGTCAGTGAGACTATATTTAGGATCCTACTTTTGTCTCATAAAAAGAAGAGTTTATTTAGTCCTTATAATTACAGGTTATATTTGATAATAGAAGAAAGTTCACAACAGGAAATCTTGAGACAGCTAGTCACATCACATGCACAGTTAAGAGCAGAAACAAAGCATTTCAGGCTTGCCTTTCAGCTTAATTACTAGCTTCTTTGTTCTTACATGGCTTTGAGCCCAGCCTAAGAAATGGTACTGCCCACAGTGAGCTGTTTCCTTCATATATCAATTAATGATCAAGAGAGTCAGACAAGGCCCATAGGCTGATCCGATCTAGACAATTATTCCTTCTCATTAAGAATCTATTCCCACATGATTCCATACAATATACAGTTTATAGTAAAGTTAAACAACACATTTAATGTAAGGAAAACATTGAATACTAAATAAGGTAAATAAAATAACATTTTGAAACTAAAAATAGTTAAGTTTTGTAGAGAGAGAAAATATACATATGTGTTAGAGCATTTATGTGTCAAAGGAGAAGACACTGGGCTTGACTCTCAGCCAGGCAGAAAAAAATATCTAAAGTTTTAAAATATCTTTAGGTACAAAATCATAGGACACTAGTCTTATAATAATATACCGAATATGTTTTATTAAGAAGTAACAAATTTCTTATAGTGACAAAATTATACTTTATAAATGAAAGTCACATAAATATATATTCCAGAAAATATTAATCAATCTTTTTGCTGTTATTTGGTATGTTTGAGATGAAATACTATTTAAAAACACATATACAGTTATTTATTTAAACAAACTAACTGCTTTTACATTTCTTTCTTTTAATTGATTGAAAACGAAAATGCATAAATCCATTTTGTATGTCAGTTTTTGACAAAATAGCATACGAAATATCATAACACTTCATAAACCTAATCAAGTACTAGAACATTGGAATAAGAATATGATAAGTCAAATCATAAAACTTCACTGTTGCATTTTTGATTGTGATGTGGGTAGGGTGGGGGTGGGAGCACAAGAGAAAGAGAGAGAGAAAGAGAGAGAGAGACAGAGAGAGAGAGAGAGAGAGAGAGAGAGAGAGAGAGAGAGAGAGAGAGAACATGTCACTATGACTTGCAGAGAGAGGAATGAGATTAAGAGCTGCAGAAGAAATATCATACAATAATGTAGGAGCAAAGGAAAAGCAGCCCTATGGGGAATGGGAGCTACCCAGAAGGTAATAGGGACCAAAGATAAAACATAGATTTAGAAGATATTAAACTAGGAATACAGGAGGGAAATGTGTGCTAGCCAGCCTCGGGGAGGTTTAGAAATGCCCAGCTATTGAGCTAGTCAAGGCACATATATATATATATATATATATATATATATATATATATATATATATATATATATATATGTACGTGTGTGTGTGTGTGTGTGTGTGTGTGTGTGTGTGTGTATGTGCGTTATTCATGAATCCTGAGGGTTCTTGGATGTGTGGATCTCGTGTGCAACTAAGGCTGAAGCCAAAGTGGCTTAACTAATTCACAAATTCACCCATTCACTGCTACAAGAAACTAGGTAGCATTTACATGGTTTAAATTTGAAAAGAGATTCTAATTAAAGGAGCTAAAGTCATTATTTCACTGTTGACCTTACAGAAAAACTTTTACATTTGTGGTGAAATATTATCTATACTTGTATATAAAAAGAGACATAAATGAAATATAAATTTTCATCAAAGGAGAAAGTTAATAATATCTTACTGAGAAATACAGCATAGCCGTAAAAGATGGGAATAACGCCTACAAGCAAAAGCAGCTAGGAAGCTTCACTGAGCATGTCTACCAAGTACTTAGCAAAGTCAGCTCCAATCACTTACAAACTATGAGTCATTGGCACTCTTCTGTTTTGATTTGCTTCACACAGTGTTTCCCTCTGGAATCACAGTTGGGTGCCATGACATTTGGCTAAAAATTTTGAATAAATGAAGGAAGAACATTGTGTGGTTCCATTAAAAAATCATTACTGTACTAATATTAAAACTATATTTCATTAAAAGTGAATTTATAAGAAATAGGTAAGCTTAGAGATGTGTATGAAAAATAGCCCAACACTAGGCTATTAAATAAATCAATATATTTAAGTAGTATGGGCTGCTTCTAGGTGAAAATTATTCATGCATCCAAAGTACTTTATCCTCAAATAATCTAATGTAGTACAAAAAAGTTATTCTAATCATCTCTGTTGATGCAAAAACTAATATTACGTAGAAAAAACACCAATTTGTGGTGAAAACACTACAATGAAAAAGACATTCTAATTGACAACAAAAATATCTCCTCCTCAATGTTTGTAAATATTTGAGTGCATGGCTTTTTTTTTTTCAAAATTAATGTCTACTAGCAGGAATGAGAGTTTCCTTTGATGTAGTTACCTAAAATTCTACTGTTTGAATACACTACATAGTGTTTATATATTGAGCACTTAAAGGACTCTAGTTTCTTCCTACTTTAATTATTATAAATTACATTACTATGGATATCTATATACAAATACACAATTGAGAATTTGCTCACAATTTCTTTGGAAATATACCCAAATGGACCATTGAATCCTATAAAAATGTTTTCAAAACTTTCTAAAAACTATCATATAAATTCAGACATCAGTTTGACTATCTTATATTGCAGTCAATATTATACAATATGATAACTGATTTTCTATACATCCTCAAAGAACTTAAGATATGATGTGTGTGTGTGTGTGTGTACGTATGTATGTATGTTACATGATGTTACATGGTTTTTGTTCTTGCAGTCATCCTAGTTGAATAAGATGCTGTGTGATTATCACTTCACATTCATTTTTAAATGCCTAGAGATTTAATATTCTCTTTCACATATTTATTGGTTCTATGCAAAACTAAATTTAGTAAATATCTATGAAACTAATTTTACCATTTTTGTGCTTTTTTTTGGATTGAGATGAGTTGAGGAATTCTTTACTTAAGGTGTGAATCTCTTTGTGTGTGTGTGTGTGTGTGTGTGTGTGTGTGTGTGTGCCTTGCAAAATATTTTTTCCTACTCTATGTATTGTATGAGATAATCTTGTCCCACTGAACTCAGAACTATGTAGTTTGTTTGCAGGCCTTGTGCAGAAGTGTCACGATTTTTTTGTCTTGAATAATTTCAGAAATTGGATGTTTTAGTGAAGGACAACTGCAATCAATTATTGGAAATGCAATGTGAGTAGGATTTACAAGATCCTACATGGCTTAGAGCGACTTCTCTTTGTAGCCTGAGTTATGAATTCCCTTAAGGGAGACCATTCAGAGAAACTAGCCCTTGGTGGCATGTTCCCTTTGAAACCTCAGTACATGGCATATAACACAATAAAGTCTAATTCATTACTTTGTGGAGAATCCACCTGCAGCATTGTTCTGATTATACTAGTCTTCCTGGACATCATTTCCTAGGCACATTTTGAAAAAGAGAAATGGATTAAGGATGTGATTATTTTCTCACATTCTGTTGGTGTCTTGAGGATGATAGTATATTTTTTCCTGGAGCATCAGTAGTCTCCCAGAGGGCTCCTCAATAATTGTTTCCTCTGGTCCTCTGGTTTCCCAATAACAAAAAACAAAATACTTTCCCACCATTAGTTAATCGCAGAGACCAGTACTAAGACTATTGCTGAGAAGACCAGTAGCTTGCTCTTAAAGAAAATTACCAAATTTAGCTTCATTTATTCCAATTAAATTTCCCATATATTTGAGACACTGCTAGTTTTAAAATGCATATTCTATTCATGCCAGAGGTGAAATTCTAGCATTCTGAGGAAATATTTAAATGTAAATTACACAAAGGCTCTTTTTACCTTTTATGAAAAGACATAACCAATTTACATGAGTATAAGATCAATCAGACTGTTCTGTAATGAGATTGGCACAAAACTCTCTGTATTCTCTTGTCCTTCTACTAGATAATAAGATCATCTTGGCTCACATTTGGGAAGGGAAAAGTGCATACATGGGCTTGTGCTTGTGGGGATGGGGAGTATATTTAAATATACGTGTGTGTGCCCATCTTTGGAAGACAAAGATTAATTAAAGGGCATGTTGTCAGTTGATAGAAGACAGAGGCCAGTTTGGGGTTCTTTTCCTTAAGTATTTTTCACTTCTTTTTATTTTTTATTTATTTATTTATTTATTTATTTATTTATTTATTTATTTATTTATTTTTTTGGAGTTGGGGACCGAACCCAGGGCCTTGCGCTCACTAGGCAAGCGCTCTACAACTGAGCTAAATTCCCAACCCCCACTTCTTGTTTTATAAGCAGAAATGGTTATTTATTTATTTATTTATTTATTTATTTATTTATATAATAGATTACCTTTCACAAATACTGCTCTCTTCTTTTTGATCAAAGTTTGAGCTAACCATGCTTTGAGCAAATCTATAGATGTCACTTTTGTACTGTAATCATTTCCTGGCTTTGTGTCACATTCTTATAATTTTCATAGCATTTCAACTCTTTCATTAGTTATAGTGCTCTGTGATCTAATGTTTAACTTTAGATGGTACTGTTGTTATTGTTTTAATGCTTAGTTTTATTTTATTTTATTTTTCTTGGATATTTTTTGTATTTACATTTCATACATTATCCTCTTTCCCCCACTCTCCCACACTCCTCCCCCTGCCCCTGCTTCTATGAGGATGTTCTTACTCCCACCCATCCACTCCAACCTCAACACCATAGCATAACCCTATACTGGGGAAAGGAGCTTTCACAGGACCAAGGTCTTTTCCTCATATTGATGCTGGACAATGCTATCCTCTGCTACATATGTGGCTCATGTCATTTCTTTTATGAGATATCTTGGATCTGTGACTTGCTTTTATGCTGAATTGGTGGGCCAATGAGCCCAAAATATCTTCCTTTCTTTGTTTCCCCAGCATTGAGACAGCAATTGTACACAACAATGGCATGCTTTACCCACATTCTGGTGAATGAATTCAGGCCCTTTCACTTATATAGGAAGCAATATACTGTACCTGAACATAGAAGTGTTTAGTAACCATGCTACAAGTAATGATTATCCAGAAATCTGTCAAAAATTAACCCCTGGGAAAAACCCATAAATGTGAATGATACAGTTTTCCCAAAGTTAGATTAATTGGTATGTTAATATGAACATGTCATCAATTATTACAAGAGGAAGAGTGCAAATATTCAAGGATATATGTATATATGTATCTACATATGCATGTAGCAATCTATCTATTTATGTATATATATGCATATATATGTATATGTATATGCATGTATGCATATATACATTTATAAATTATATGTTTGTATATTTATGTCTGTGATTGTGTACATATGGGTAGGAATGTATGTGTGTGCATATGCATGTGAAGGTGAGGTTGATACTGGATTTCTCCAAAGTGTATCTCTGGCTAATATTTTTTAATAAAAAAAATGTTTCTGATGAATATGAAGCTTTAAATTTAACCAGGCAGATTGTCCAGAGACTTCACAGGATATATTTGCATTTGCCTTCATAATACTAAGAGTAAAGCTGCAGGCAACCAACCAAGGCTATTTGTTTGACTGCTAGGGATCTGAACTTGGGTGTGAGCACTTTACTCTCATATTTCCTCAAACAGTAGGACTATATTAATTTCCCATTTAGATCACCAGTTAGATAAAATGTACAATAGCTTATACCATATGTTCAGCTGTCTTTCAGTTTTCTTTCCTCATTTGTTAACACTAGGGTATTGTAGCACATACCTTTAATCCCATCACTCAGGAGGCAGGGGCATCTTTAAGTTCCAGAACATTTTTATACAAAGTGAGTTCCTATAGGGCCAGGTCTATGCAGAGCAATTCTGTCAAGAAAAAGCAAAATTAATTAGTTAAATAATTAGTTAATTAATAAAAAAGCCTCAAAACAAAAACCCCAAAAACAACCATATTTGTTTGTATATGAAATTGTTTTTACAGTCCCATTCCTATATGGAAATAATTAAATGATTATGCCTTCCTAGCTTAATTTGTTATACGTTTTCTCATTGATTTTGGATAGTTTATTATTTAATTAATTAATTATGATAGTTATTTACATGATCAGTGTTAATATTTTAACCTAAGAATGAATTAAGCAGTTAATCAAATATCTTGGACTCATTATATAAAAAATATTTATTTTCAAAGATCCTTTTATGATTTCAGGTAAATAAGTAAGAATGAGGAAAACAGTGCTAGAGCAGAAATTGTGTGCTGACTATGCACACAGTCCCACAGTACAGAGGAAATTTTCCTCCAAAGTGCTTAGAAATGGCCAGGATCACAGGAAAGGCTGCAACATCTACTCCAACACCCAAAGTAACTGGGTGTCCCAAGGTCCAGGGATCCATGAATCCCTGATCAGCCAGTGAAATGGGTTCCTTCATGTATGAACCTGTACCCAGAGCAGACCTGAGGTGCTGGCTTTGCATCCACTCTTACAATACCTAGAGGGAGCCCAAATCCCAGGTACTCTGAAATGCCCAGGATCACAGGGTCACATGATCACAGTGGAAGCTCAACTTTCGGAATATTGGAGGAAACCAAGAACACTGAAGTTCTGAGAATTAAAGAAAACAGCTCCACCCATTTGCATAAGAATTTCATGTAGTCATTGTTTTTGACAGCTGAGTAGTTCTCCATTGTGTAAATGTTCCACATTTTCTATATCTATTCCTCTGTTGAAGGACATCTGGGTCCTTTCCAGCTTCTGGCTATTATAAATAAGGCTGTCATGAACATAGTAGAGACATTCTTAGACAAATGGATGGGGAACTAGAAAATATCATCTTGACTGTGGTAACCAAATAACAAAAAAGCAACAACAAAACAAAACAAAACAAAACAAAAAAAAAAAAAACAGACATGGTATGCACTCACTGATAAATAGATGTTAGCCCAAAAGATTGGAATACCTAAGGAAAAATTCACAGATCATATAAAGCCTAGAAGAAGAAAGACCAAAATGTGGATGTTTCATTATTTCTGAGAAGGGAGAACAAAATACTTACAGGAGGAAATACAGGGACAAAGAGTGGAAAGGGGACTGAAGAAAAGGTCATCCATAGACTGCCCTACCTTAGGATCCTCCCTTAAGTTGCCACCAACCCAGTCACTATTGCTGATGCCAAGAAGTGTTTGCTGATAGGAGCATTGTATGGGTGTCTACTGAGAGGCTCTGCCAGAGCCCTACTGATACAAGTAAAGATGGTTGTAGCTAACCATTGAACTGAATATGGGGACTCCAATTGAAGAATTAGAGAAAAGACTGCAGGAGCTGAAGTTGTTTGCATCCCTATAGGAAGAGCAACAATATTAACCAACCAGAGATCCCAGGGACTAAACCACCAACCACATGAAGGTACCCATGGTTCCTATCACATATGGAGCCATGGATGGGATTGTCCAGCGTCACACACAAGGAAAAGCCCTTGGTCCTGTGAAGGCTCACTTCCCCAAGGTAGGATAATGTCAGGGCATTGAGGTTGGAGTGGGTAGTTGAAAGTGGGAGCATCCTCAGAGTAGGAGGGGGAGGGTGTATAGGAGAGAGAGTAAAGGGGATAATGCTTGAAGTGTAAATACATAAAATATCCCCCGCCAAAAAAGAAGGGGGGGATCACAGTTGAGGCCACAACAACTTTCCTAACACTGAGCAAGACTGGGACCTCCACAAGAACCAGGGAAACACCGCGCACACGTCTAGCCAGAAGAACAGGTTCCTTCCAGCTTGCACCAGTGTATGGTAAAAACCAAGGGCTCTGGATCCACACCCACTACTGCACCACCGTGAGAAAGTTTGACTCCCAGGAGCTCTGACATACTCAGGATTTCAGGATCACAGGATCACAGAATCCCAGAATCACAGAGATAGCTAGACTCTGAGAAGTTCTGGCACAATCAGTATCACAGGATGGACAGGCTTCAGTCAGAGACAGCAAGGGCAGGTAGCACCAGAGAAAACCAGATGACTAGAGGCAAGCAAAAGAACATAAGCAACACAAAGCAAAGCTATTTAGCATCATCAGAACCAAGTTCTCAATCTACAGCAAGGCTTGTATATGCCATCAACTAGAAAAGCAAGATTTAGTTAAATCACTTCTCATGTTGATAATAGAGGACTTTAGGAAGAAAATTTATAGCTACCTTAAAGAAATACAGGAGAACACAGGTTAACAGGTACAAGCACTTAAAGAGAAAACATAAAAATACCTTTAAAAAATTACAGGAAAACATAAATAACCAGGTGAAGAAATTGAACAAAAGCATCCAAGATCTAAAATGGAAATAAGAAAAATAAAGAAATCACAAAGGGAGGCAACTCTGGATAGAAAACCTAGGAAAGATATGAGGCCCCCATAGATGCAAGCATCACTAACAGAATAAAAGTGCTAGAAGAAAGAATCTCAGGTGAAGAAGATACCATAGAAAACACTGACAAAACAGTCGAAGAAAATGAAAAGTGAAAAAGCTCCAAGTCCAAAACACCCCAGAAACCCAGGACACAGTGAGAAGAACAAGGATAAAAGGTATAGAAAAATACAAAGGTCCCCAAATGAAAGGGCTAGTAAATATCTTCAATAAAATTATAGAAGAAAACTTTCCTACACTAAAGAATGAGATGCCCATGAACATACAAGAATAACATAGAGAACTCCAAATAGAATGGACCAGAAAATAACCTCTTTCTGTCACACAATAATCAAAACTCCAAATGTACAAAACAAGGAGTAAGGGAAAAGATTAAGTAACATATAAAGACAGACCTTTGAGAATTACACCAGATTTCTCAACAGAGACTATGAAAGCCAGAAGATCCTGAGTAGATGACATACAAACCATAAGAGAAAACAAATGTCAGCCCAGGAAACACTATCCAGCAAAACTCTCAATTAACAAAGATGGAGAATCCAAGATATTCCATGATATAAACAAATTTATAAAATATCTTTTTTATAAATCCAGCCCTATAAAGAATAATTGATAGAAAACTAAAACACAAGGGAAGAAACTATACCCTAAAAAGCAAGAAAGTAATCTTGCAAAGAAAAAAAAAAAGTAAGCCACAGAAACATAATTCCACCTCTAACAACCAAAATAACAAGAAGAATCAAGCACTTTTCCTTAATATCTCCTAACATCAGTGCACTCAATCCAATAAAAAGACATAGACTAACAGACTGGCTATAAAAACAAGACCCAGTATTTTGTTGCATACAGGAAATACATCTCAGTGGCAAAGAAAGACAATATATAATAGTAAAGGTTGGAAAAAATTTCCAAGCAGATAGTCCCAGGAAACAGTTGAAATAACCACTTTAATATCAAATAAAATGAGCTTTCAACCAAAACTAATCAGAAGAAGATAAGGAAGGATACTTTATACTCCTCAAAGGAAAAATGAACCAAGATGAACTCTCAATTTTGGACATCTATGCTCAAAATGCAAGGGCACCCACATTTATAAATTATACTTGGGGTTGGGGATTTAGCTCAGTGGTTAGAGCGCTTGCCTAGGAAGCGCAAGGCCCTGGGTTCGGTCCCCAGCTCCGGAAAAAAATAAATAAATAAATTATACTTTACTAAAGCTCAAAGAATTCATTGCACCTCACACAATAATAGTGGGAGACTTGAATACCCCACTTTCAGCAATGGACATACCAGGGAAACATACACTAAACAGAAACACAGTGAGAACAATGGAAAATGTGAACTCAATGGATTTAACATATATCTATAGAACATTTCATTCTAAAACAGAGAATATACCTTTTTCTCAGTACTTCATGATACCTTCTCCAAAATGGACCATATAATTGGTCACATCACAGGACTCAACAGATATAAGAAGATTGAAATGATCCCATGCATTCTATCAGATCACTGTGGACTAAGGCTGCTCTCCAATTACAATGAAAACCAGAGAAAACTCTCAAACAAATGGAAGTTGCACAACACTCTTCTCAATGATAACCTTGTCAAGGGAAAATTAAAGACCTTATAATTTAACAAAAATGAAAGCATAACATATAAAACCTTATGGGACTCAGTGAAAGCACAAAGGGAGACCACCCTGGAGGAAAGAGATGAGGCGTTCATAGCTTTAAGTGCTTCCAAAAAAGAAGCCACATAAACTAACAGCATGATAGTACATCTGAAATCTATAGAACAAAAAGAAGGAAATATGCCCAAGAAGGGCTGAAATCAACCAAGTAGAAAGATAATGAACTATACAAAGAATCAAACCAGGAGCTGGTTCTTTGAAAAAAATCAACAAAATAGATAAAACCTTAGCCAGACTAACAGGACATCACAGAGATGATATCAAATTAACCAAAATAAAAAAGGGAGACATAACGACAGAATCTGAGGAAATTAAAAAAATCATCAGATCCTACTACAAAATCCTATTTGCAACAAAACTAGAAAAACTCTATTAAATGGATAATTCTCTTCAAAGAAACCAGGTACAGACCACAACCCTAAAGAAATAGAATCAGTTGTTAAAATCTCCCAACAAAGAAAAAAAAAAGCCCAGGATCAGGTCAGGTAAGTTTAGTATTCTATAAAATCTTGAAAGAAGACCTAATACCAATACTCTTCAACTATTTCAAATAATAGAAACAGAAAGAACACTACCCAATTTTTTTCTATAAGCCAAAATTATACTTATACCTAAACCCCAAATATACCCAACAAAGAAAGAGAACTTCAGATCAATTTCCCTTATGAATATCAATAAAAATAATAAAATTCTCAAAAATTGAATTCAAGAACAGCAAAGTGATCTTCCATCATGATCAAGTAGGCTTCATTTTAGAGATGCAGAGATGACATAATACATGGCAATTGATCAATGTAATCTACTATACAACAAACTCAAAGAAAAAAACTTGTGACTATGCTATTAGTTGCTGAGAAAGCATTCAACACAGTTCAATACTCTTTATGGTAAAAGTCTTGGAAAGATCAGGAATTCAAGGCCCATAGCTAAACATAATAAAACCAATGTACAGCAATCCAGTAGCCAACATCTAACTAAATATAGAAAAACTTGAAGCAATCCCACTAAAATCAGGAACTAGTCAAAGCTACCCACTCTCCCCTACTCATTAATATAGTACTCAATGTCCTACCCAGAGCAATTAGACAAAGACACACACACACACACACACACACACACACACACACACACACACAGAGAGAGAGAGAGAGAGAGAGAGAGAGAGAGAGAGAGAGAGAGAGAGAGAGAGAGAAGAAAAAAGAAAAAGAAAAACAAGGATAGGGAAAACAACTATTCTCAATAATTAAAGAACTTCTGGATAGAATTAATATACCTGGCCTCAAGCTTTATTACAGTACAATGTTGATAAAAACTGTATTTTATTGCCATGGAAACAGGCACATAGATCAGTGGATTAGAATTGAAGACCCGGAAATGAACCCACACTGGAGCTTTGACAAGAAGCTAAAACCATATAGTGTAAAAAGAAGGCATATTCAAACATGATGCTGGATTAAGTGTTGGTCATCATGTACAGGAATGCAAACAGATCCATTCTTATGTCCTTTTAAAGGCTCAAGTCCTACTAGAACAAGGATCACTACATAAAACCAGATGCTCTGATACTAACAGAAGAGAAATCCAGGGAGAACCTCGAATACATGGTACAGGGGAAAATTTTGTGAACAGAATGACAATCCCTTATGCTCTAATATCAAGAATCAACAAATGGGACCTCATAAAACTGCAAAGCTATGTAAGCAAAGTGCACTTTCCATAGGACAAAAGAACAACTAACAGATTCAGAAAAGATCGTTACCAGTTCTATATCCTATAGATGGCTAATATCTAACATGTACAAAGAATTCAAGTTAGAATCAAGAACACCAAATTACCCTATTCAAAAATGTGGGTAAAGTGCTAAACAAAGAATTCTCTGTGAAGAATATTGAATGGTCCAGAGGAACCTAAAGAAATATTCCACATCCTTAATAATCAGGGAAATACAAGTCAAAACAAACCTGAGATTCCACTTCACATCAGTCAAATATTCAGGTGACAACAAATACTGACGAGGATGTGAAAAAAGAGGAACACTCCTCCATTTTTCATGGGATTGCAAGCTGGTACAACCACTCTAAAAATCAATCTGGCAATTCCTCAGAAAATTGGACATAGTACTAGAAGAGGATCCATAGTACTCCTGGGAATATATCCAAAATATCCTCCTACAGAGAACAAGGACACATGCACGACTATGTTCACAGCAGCCTAATTTATAATAGACAGAAGATGTAAAGAAACCAGATGTCCTTCAACAGAAGAATGGATACAGAAAATGTGGTGCATTTACTCAATGGAATACTACTCAGCGCTGAAAAACACAGACAATGAAATTTTTTGGCAAATGGGTGGTACTAGAAAATATCCTGAGTGAGGCAACCCAATCCCAAAAATCACACATGCTATGCACTCCCTGATAAAGTTGCAGAGAAACTAGAAGCCAACATAAAATTTGGAGACCACATAAAACTCAAGGAAAAGGAAGACCAAAGTATACATTCTACTGTCCTTCTTAGCAGAAGAACAAAATACTCCCAGGAGGAAATACAAAGACAAAACATGGAGCAGAGACTGAAGGACAGGTCATCCAGAGACTTCTCCACCTGGGGATCCATCCCATTTACAGTCACTAAACCTAGAAACTATTGTGGACGCCAAGAAGTGAATGCTGAGAGAAGCCTGATATAGCTGTCTCCTGAGAGGCTGTGTCAGAATCTGACAAATACAGAGGCGGAGACAAATGCTCACAGCCAACCATCAGACTGAGAATGGATTCACCAATGGAGGAGTCAGAGAAAGGACTGAAGGAGCTGAAGGGGTTGCAAACATAGGAGGAACAGCAATGTTAAACAAGCAGGCACCCTGGTGCTCCTAAAGACTAAAGCACCAACAAAGAGTATACCTGGAACAATATATATAATGGCTCCAGCTGCATATATAGCAGAGGATGGTTTTGTTGCACAGGAATTGGAGGCGAGGCCTTTAGTCTTTTGAAGGCTTGGTGACACAGGGTAGTGAAATGCCAGGGTGGGGAGCTTGGAGGGAGTGGGTCGGTGAGTTGGGGAGCAACATCATAGGCGGGGAATGGGATAGTTGGTTGCAGTAGAGGAAACTGAGAAAGGGGATAACATTTGAAATGTAAATAAAGAAAGTATACAGTAAAAGAATAGAAAAAACAAAACAAACAAACAAACAGAAAACCAGCCAATCATAAATACAAACTAAAACAAAGAACTGAATGCCAGGTAGAATTGAGTTGTTTTTCCTGCATTCGAAGAAGTTGGTGGTGATGAATATCACAAAATCATTAGATTTGATGGTTTCTGTTGTAACACCAGACATTTGCATGATTGTCTATTTGGTATCCAAAAATAGGAATAAGAGGATCTGTAAGAAAAAAAATCAAACATTTTTGTAGCAAGTTTGAAAGATTTTTAATATGTTAAAAAATGCAGGGTTATGGTTGCTGTAAAATGGCTGATAAAACTCAAGCATTATCCTATTAAATTAAATTTTAGTATCATGTGTGAGCTGCATAAGCTATGAAAAAAATCAGAAATATATTTAAGATAAGAGACCAGCTGGTTTATCTTCTCCCCATCAAGTACATCCAGTTGTTGACAATGTCTTTTCCTGCTTTGTATTTTCTACGACTAAACCCCTTCTACTCAACATTGACCTCAGAAACTCTCTAGCAGTAAGCATTCCAAACTTAATCCATCCTCTGGAAAAGATTTGGAACAATAATTATAAAGTTTTTTTCATTTTATTTTATATTGCTGTGATAAAACAATCCTAAAAATTAAACTCAATAGAGGGGTATGTTTAGCACATGATTCCTGTTTATAGTCCATGACTGTGGAGATGCCAAGCATCTCCACAGATTTGAAGCAATCCTGTTATTTCCTAAACCTAGAGCATAGAAAGAATGAATACATACATGCTAGTGCTCTTACCTTCTTTTTATTCAGACCATGAACACCAACCCCAGCAAATGTGGGTCAGTCTTCATACATCAATTAATATAGCTAAGATAACCACACAGGGAATCTTTGAGAAATCTATTTCCCAGGTTATATCAGACTATGTAAATTGATCATTAATCACTGAACATCACATACAAGGGTGGAGATTTAGGAATTTATACCTCATAAGAAATTTTCATATTGTCTCTTCCAACATTGATTTTGTAGCTTGAAATAAATGTACATTATGGATGTAAAGGAAAGTAAGTTGTGAGAGTAGAGTATGATTAGAAGTAAAAGATCTTGAAAGTCCTTTACATATTTTGTTAATAAGAGATAGTGAATCACAATACATAATGCTTTCTGTGAACTTTTTATTTTATAAATGTTAAGTTTTTAATTCCTTCTCTAATGATTAGCTTTAAACATCAATCAAATGTAATGTAGAAAGAGCCCAAGGCTTCAGAAATCACTGAAGGAGGACTCCGTACAAAGATAGTAGTCCAAAACAAATAGCATTGATTCTGCAGAAACAACCAGCATGGCAAGGGAGGGGTCAGCAATTCTTGAAATGGTGATCCCAGATAAAGGCATACAGGCCTTCTAACAGAGAATTGGGGGAATTATCTAGAATGATTATGTGACTTGAAATTTCACTAGTAGGTTCTAGGTGGTCATAGATTTTCAGTGGTCTATATTCCTATGTCATGAGTGTTCAACAATGTGATGAAATAGGGCTGTGCAATGAAGATTGCCCATTCTGAGATATTCCCCCAATTTCCCAATTTTTCTTCCCCCCCCCGAAGCTGGGGACCGAACCCAGGGCCTCGTTCTTCCTAGGCAAGCGCTCTACCACTGAGCTAAATCCCCAACCCCAAGCACTTCCCAATTTTTCTTATCGCCATGCTGTTCTTTCTGATAGCCTTTTATTATCTTGTTCTGGATTTTAGTCTGTTTATAAGCTGGTGACTTGTGAGTTAGTCTGAGATTTATGTTCTATTCTTGAAGCTGGTGCCTTATGGCCTTTTTTGAAATCATACTATTTCCTCAAAATGGAGACAAATGAGGTCCCCAAATGTGGACAAAAGGAATTTGTATTGTCCTTTTACTGGGAGGAGCGAAGACTTGAGGGATGGGTTATATTAGGTGAGACTAATTAGCCTGACTGTAGTACATGGTCTTAATTAAATTAATTGATATAGAAAAAACTAAATGGCACCATTTCCTTGGCAGAGGACTCAGCCTGTATGGTATTTTAGTCCTCAACCTAAACAGAAATAAATAATTTAGTTAGTATTCTATTGATGAGCAGAGACACCATGAACATAGCAACTCTTATAACAGAAGCTTTTAATTGGGGCTTGCTTAAAATTTCAGAAGTTTAGTAAATTATGCTTATGGCAAGGAGCATACAGGCAGACAAGGTATCTGAGGTTCTATATATGGATCCTCAGGTAATAGGAAGAGAAGACCACTGGTACTGTCTCGATCTTTTGAAAGATCGTAGTCCATTCCATAGTGACACTTCCTCCAGCAAGGCCAGATTTATTCCAACAAAAACATACCTCCTACCCCATCCCAGTAGTGCAACTCCCTGATGACTAAGCATTAAAACATAAGAGCATATGGGTTACTATTCTTCAAATTGCCACAACAAGCAAGCACATAAGAATGTATGAGTCAATTTATCTTTGATCTTTAAATGTTATCAGAATCACGGAGTTCCTGAATAAGTCTCTATAATCATCTACTATATTTTAGAACTTGACACAATCTAACCATAAAACCTATTCAGTATTAAATCACCTTTGTGATTTTTTATTTGGTGGACATATGCAGAACATTTTTATAAGACAATTTTTTTCTCCACTTTTCTGTTTATAATGCATAGCATGAAACATGAGTGATATGTACCTGATGGAGTTTCTAAAGGTCCTTAGTTTCTTTTTCAGATTTGATGAAATACCCTGACAAATGTAAGATAAGGAAGAAATGGTTTATCTTTGTTTACAAATTACCTATTACATCTTGATGGAGAAATCATAGTTTCCTGAGCATGAAGCCAAAGTCAAAGGTTATATCATACTGAACAATGAATATGTGCTGCTCTTTAACTTCTTTTCACCATTTATGATTTGAAGATCTCCTGACCAACCAATGACTTCTACCGTAAAATAATGCATGAATACATCAATAAATGTAATACCCCCACAGATATTTTTAGAAATAATCAAGGCAACTTCACATAAATGTCAAGGAGGAATATCACTAAGATGATTTTATCCATTTGATAATTAGATTTGACAGTGATCTGCTGAGTGTGATTTATTTTTATTAGATGTTAATGATTATTTAAAAGATAAAGTTGGCATGCTCCCGGAGCTGACCCTGTCTCACAGTTCCGTGGCAGAGAAATCTAGACTCTCAGAAGTGTGGAAAATCCTGAGAACTCAGGGGAAACCATTACTTCTGCTCATACTTCTGGCCCAAGAGGAACCCACAAGGAGCCCTCTGGACACAGGAACCAAGGAGCAGTCAGGGAGAAGGTCTTGCAAATTCATTCCAAATAACAAAAAGCCAAGATAGTGAATACTATGCAGAACAATACAATAACATCTGGAGGAATCATGATCCCTGACCTCAAGTTGTGTTCCAGAGTAATAATGCTAAAAACTGTAATTGTTGGTACAGTGACAGGCAGGTAGATCAACAGAATATACGACCCAGAAATGAACCCACACACCTCTGGTTACCTGATCTTTGACAAAGGAGCTAAAACCATACAGTGGAAAAAAAGATAGTTCTTTCATAAAATGGTGCTAGTTGAACTGGAGGTTAGCATGTACAAAAATGCAAATTGAGCCATGCTTACCATCCTGTAAAAAGCTCAAGTCCAAGTAGATCAATGACTTGCACATAAAATCAGATATACTCAAGCTAATAGGGGAAAAAGTGAGGAAGAGCCTTGAACATACTGGAACTGGAGAAATTTTCTTGAACAGAACACCAATGGCCTATGCTCTAAGATCAAGAAGCGACAAATGGGACCTCATAAAATTTCAAAGCTTCTGTTAGGCAAAGGACACTTTCATTAGGACAAAATAGCAACCAACAGATTGACCTACCAATCCTACATACAATCTCCATTGGATTCTAATATTCAATATACACAAAAATCTCAAGACGTTACACTCCAGTGAGTCAAATAGCCCTGTTAAAAAATGGAGTACGGAACTAAACAAACAATTCTCAGCTGAGGAATATCAAGTGGCTGAGACATACCTAAAGAAATGTTCAACATCCTTATTCATCAGGGAAATGCAAAGCGAACATCCCTTAGATTCAACCTCACACCAGTCAAAATGGCTAAGATAAAAAACTCAGGTGACATCTGATGCTGGCCAGGATTTGGAGAAAGAGGAACACTTTCATCCATTGTGTTGGGATTGCAAACTAGTACAACCCCCTGGAAATATGTCTGGAATTTACTCAGAAAATTTGATATAGTACTAACTTAGGACCCAGCTATACCATTCCTGGGCATATACCCAAATGATGCTTCAAAATATAGCAAGGACACATGCTTCACTATATTCATAGCAGACTTATTTATAATAGTCAGAAGAACCTAGATGTTCTTCAACAGAGGAATGGATACAGAAAACATGGTACATCTACACAATGGAGTACTACTCGGGTATCAAAAAATAATGCCTTCATGAAATTCATAGCAAATGGATGGAACTAGAAAATATCCTGAGAAAGGTAACCCAATCACAGAAATCATACACATTATTCACTCACTGGTAAGTGGGTATTAGTCCAATAGCTCGAATCACCCAAGATAAGATCCACAGACCACATGAAGCTCAAGAAGATGGATGATGACCAAAGTGCAGATGCCTCAATCTTTCCTTAAAGGTGGAACAAAAAATATTCATAGAAGGACATATGGAGACAAAGTTTGGAGCAGATACTGAAGTAATGGCCATTCAGAACCAGCCCCATCTGGGGATCTAGCCCTTATACATACAGCCACCAAACCCAGACAATATTGTGAATGCTAAGAAGTGCATGCTAAAAGGAGTCTAAAATAGGTGTCTCCCAAGATACTCTGCCAGAGCATGACAAACACAGAGGAGATTATTTGCAGCAAACAATTGAACTGAGTTGAGTGTCCACATTGGAGTAGTTAGAGAAATGTCTGAAGGAACTAAAGGGGCTTGCAACCCCATAGGAACAATAATACGAAGCAATCAGAGTTCCTGGGGACTAAACCCCTACCCAAAGAGTACATAGACAGACCCATGGCTCCAGCTGCATACGTCGCAGCAGAGAATGGTCCTATTGGGTACCAATGGGAAGAGTTCTTGTCTCTGCCAAGGGGAAAGTCAGGTGGCGAGGCAGGAAGGGGTAGGTGGTTGGGGATGGAAAACAATCTCATAGAAGAAGGGGGGATGGGATGGGGGTTTATGGAAGTAAAACTGGGAAAGTGGATAACATTTTAAATGTAAATAAAATATCAAATAATAAACACAAATAAAATATGTAAATAAAATATACTAAAAGGTAAAAAGTAAATAAAATAAATAAAAAGTTATAGTTAAAAGTTAAAAGTTATGTCTACAACAAATCTGTGTTAATCTCTTGGTTTTGATAAATGTAATTAGCAGGTGTCTTTGTTACTCTTCTGTTGCTGTGAGGAGACACCAATGGCCAAGGTAATCCAATGAAAAGGAAAGATTTATTTGGTAATGTGGTAATATTTTTAAAAGGTTAGTAAATGGTTAGAGCAATAGCTGAATGTTTTACATCTTGATCTGTAGGCAGCAGGCAAAGAAAGAGAGGGAGAGAGACAGAGAGACACAGACACACACACACAGGAGAGAGAGAGAGAGAGAGAGAGAGAGAGAGAGAGAGAGAGAGAGAGAGAGAGAGAGAGACTGAGACTTGGCCTAATATTGGCTTTTGAATCTCCAAAGTCCATCTCAATTGAAAATTTTCATTCAACAATGCCACACGTAAACAAATAAAATATATCTTCTTTTTTTACTTCCCAAATATTTCACCTAACATTAACATGTATATGTCCATGGGGGGGCTAGCCGAATTTATTCAAACCATCATATTCCTTTTGTTTGTCCCGACAGACTTACAGCTATGTCATAATACAAAACACATCCAGTACAACTTAAAAAATTCCTATATACTTTCATTGTCTAAACAATGCTTTAAAATTCAGAAGTTTCATTTCAGACTCCAATTAATCTAATTATAACTCCAATTTCCTATACACCAAAATAAAACATAGATGGCATACTTCCAACATACAATCACATAGAATATATATTTCCAAAATGAAGGAAATTAGACATAGTAAGGAAATAATAGACCAAAGTAAGATTTAAATAAAAAATAAGGAAAACACTCCAAATATTGTAGCCATATACCTAACTGATGGCAATGGCTCTTATCTATCAGTTTTGTTAACAGCAGCACAATTCTCTCTCATAGACTGTTTTCATATCTGAAGAGAAACTTCTCTTGGAAGGTTTACAATCTATGTTTCCAACATTTGGGGGTCACCAACACAAGCTTCAAACAATGGTCTTTCCAAGCCTCCATTCATGGACGCTCTGATCATGCCTGACTTCAATGCTTTTCATTAACCATGGAGAAAAATTCCACTGTCCTTTTACTACTCTATCTTTCCTTATTCTAAATCCACAACCACAAGACCAAAGTGGCCAAGTTCTTCTGATTGCTGAACTAGGACCTGGAACTTTTCTTGAATTACATTGCATGAAATTTCCAGTGTAACCAGCTCTCACCTGATGGCACTGGGATTTGCCTTTCCAGAAGTGAATTGTTTTATCCAATCATAACAGTGCTCACACCTGAGTGATAATTTACTCAGGTTCACTGTAATTACTAAAGAACCTTAAAATGGAGCCAGGAATAATGTAAGAGGCACTGAATATTTGCTCTAGAATACTTTGGAGATCCTAGTCACCTGCATGTGACATATGAATAGGATAATGTTTGGCTGGGAGCATGTGCTTCTATATTTGTCAGGTTCTAACAGAGCCTCTCAGGAGACAGCTATATCAGGCTCCTGTCAGAATCAGCTTGATGACGATGACCCAGTGTAAGAAAATGTCAAGGCGGGGAGGTGAGAGGGAACTGGACGGTGGGTAGGGTGCACTCTCATAGACGTAGGGGGAGGAGTGATGGAATAGGGGGTTACTGGAGGGGAAACCAGGAAAGGGGGTAACATTTGAAATGTAAATAAAGAAAATATCTAATTTTTAAAAAAAGGAAAAGGAGGAGGCTAATGGTCTATGACATATTAACAGCTGCCTTTGATTCTGTAAAATCTGTGTATTGCTATGGGAATGGAATGAAATGATATTTTTCTTACCACAGAGTAGGAAAATGATAAACAACTGACAATTAAAACAGTTTTCTTTATCAGCTGAGTATTTCATGGGTAGTTATACATTCACAGTTTTGATGTCTGTTTTACATCAAGACATTAAGATTAACCTTACCTTAATCTCTCCTCTGAATATCTTACTGTTTGGCTCTAAGGCTGCAATCTTGTGGTAGTAAAAAAAAAACATTTAATCTAAATTTGAATTAAGTCTAAGTCTCTGGTTTCTCTCAGTAGATTGAAATACCACACCAATGCCTACAAAATCCTTCCAACATTTTCTTCCCTTATGTTGTAGGATTAGCTGTGTGGGGTCTTGCCCTGAAGTAACAATTTCATTTATTTAATTTGCCATTAGTCTTTTCTTTAAACTTTTCATCAGCTTGAGAACTGAAGCAACTTGGCTCCAATATTTCATTTACTGTATTGGTATTCTTTTCAAACGGCATTTTGGATTTTTTTTTTGTCTTGGTTACTCTTATTCGCTGTAGATTACCATAAGAGCAATTATTAGTAATCACATTAAATAGTCGATATTAGGTTTTTTGGAAATCTCCGTTGCCAATGTCAGTAATCCAAAACTTACCTAAAATTCTTTTCCCCATTCCTTCTCCCCTTTTTCTATGATAGTTTTGGGGACCGTCTGGGTTTACTCTGACCCTGGCACTGAAAGTCTCTGTAGGGTTAGGTGCATCTTCTCCTGCTGAGGCCAAAGAAAGCAGCCTAGCAAGATACATGCAACAGACAGGCAACAGCTTTTGGGATATCCTTGCTCTATCTGTTTGTGACCAATGTATAGAACAAATTGCACATCTGTTACATATGTGCAGAGAGCCTTATATCCACCCCAGATGTGCTCTTTTGTTTAGGGGTCGAGTCCCTGTGAGCCCATGGTTCTAAGATAGATAACTCTCTTGTACTTACTGTGTAGTTCCTATCTCATTCTGTCCTGCAGTCCTTCCTACTCCACTTACATAAGTGTCCCCACATTCCATCTACCATTTCGCTGTGGATGTCTGGATTCGAGTGAGCCAGATGTTTGTAGAGCCTTTCAGAAGACAACCACGCTAGACTCCTTTCTACAAACCTAACACTATCATTAATAATGTTTGGGATTTGTGCTTGCCGTTGAGAACAACCTCAAATTGGGCCAATTATTCCTTGGCCATTCCCTCAGTAGGAACTCAATTTCCTGTTCCTGAATTTTTGGCAAACATTATAAATTTTAGTTTAAAGTTTTGTGAGGCTTGGTTTCTCTGTTGTTTCATTTGGTTTCCTAACTTGCTGTAGGAAGTAGCCTCTTCAAGATTCATATCCCATTTTAATGTGTAGGGTTTGCTGTAAGATTTAAGAATTAGCAATATTTCTTTTACAAATGTGAGTGCCCTCATGTTTGGGGCATATATGTTCATAACTGAGATATTCTCTTGATAGATTTTTTTCTTTGATGATTATGAAACATCCTTTTCTGTCTCTTTTGATTAATTTTGATTTAAGTCTAATTTATTAGATACTAGAATGGCTACTCCAGTTTACTTGAAAAAAATTTGCCAGTTCTTTACTCTGAGGTAATCACTGACTTTGTTGCTAAAGTGTGTATTGTGCATGCAACAGAATGATGGATCTGGTTTGCTTCCATTCTGTTAGCCTGTGTCATTTTACTGAGGAATTGCATTTATTGATGTTCAGAGCTATTAATGATTTTTAATTCCTATTATTTTGATGTTGGTAGTTTTATTGTTTGTGTGTGTGTGTGTGTGTGTGTGTGTGTGTGTGTTTCTCTTGCTTTTGCATTTATGGAATTAGTTATGCCCTGCATTTCTCTGGATTTAGTTTTTCTTTTTTGGATTGGAGTTTTCACTGTAGTATTCTCTTTAGGGCTGGATTAGGGATAGATATCATATAATGTTAGATTTACCTTGAAATATCTTGCATCTTAATCTCTGGTAATTGAGAGTTTTTATGATTATAGAAGTCCAGTTTGGCATTTGTGATTTTTTTTAAAGCAGTTGCAAGATTTCTGTCCAGAACCTTCAAGAGTTTAGCATTGGGTATAATTCTTTTATTTTTCTTATTTTCCTCCATCTTTATTAACTTGGATATTTCTTATTTACATCTAAATTGTTATACCTTTCCTGGTTTCAAGGCCACCATCCTCCTAACTCCTCCCCCACCCCTTCTGTCCGGTGATCCCCTCCCCATTCTCCCCACATTACTGCCCTCCCCCCAACAATTATGTTCACTGGGGGATCAGTCTTGGCAGGACAAAGGGCTTCCCCTTCTGGTGGTGCTCTTACTAAGCTATTCATTGCTACTTATGAGGTTGGAGCCCAGGGTCAATACATGTATAGTCTTTGGGTAGTGGCCAAGACCCTGGAAGCTCTGGTTTGGCAATGTTGTTCATATGGGGTCTCGAGCCCCTTCAAGCTCTTTCAGTCCTTTCTACGATTCCTTCAACAGGGGTCCGGTTCTCAGTTCAGTGGTTTGCTGATGGCATTTGCCTATATATTTGCCGTATTCTGTCTCTGTCTCTCATGAGAGATCTACATCCAGTTCCTGTCAGCTTGCACTTTTTTGCCTCATCCACCTTAACTAGTTTGGTGTCTATACATGTATGGGCCACATGTGGGGCAGGTTCTTAATGGGTGTTCCTTCTGCCTCTGTTCTAAACTTTGCCCCCCTGTTCCCTCCCAAGGGTATTCTTGTTCCCCTGTTAAAGAAGCACTGAAGCATTTGCATTTTGCTCATCCTTCTTGAGTTTCATGTGTTCTATGCATCTAGGATAATTCGAGCATTTGGGCTAATATCCACTTATCAATGAGTGCATACCATGTGTATTATACTGTGATTGGGTTACCTTACTCAAGATGATATTTTCCAGTACCATCCATTTGCCTATGAATTTCATAAAGTCATTGTATATGATAGCTGAATAATATTCCATTGTGTAGATGAACCGTATTTTCTGTATCCATTCCTCTGTTGAAGAGCATCTGGGTTCTTTCCAGCTTCTGGCTATTATAAAGAAAGCTGCTATGAACATAGTAGAAAATGTGTCTTTGTTATATGTTAGGGCATCATTTGGTATATGCCCAAGAAAGGTATAGCTGGGTCCAGAGATATTTCAATGTTCAGTTTTCTGAGGAACCGCCAGACTGATTTCCAGAATGTTTGTACCAATCGGCAATCCCACCAACAATGGAGGAGTGTTCCTCTTTCCCGACATTCTCCCCAGCATTTGCTGTCACCTGAGTTTTTGATCTTAGCCATTCTCACTGGTGTGAGGTGAAATCTCAGGATTGTTTTGATTTGCATTTCCCTTATGACTAAAGATGTTGAACATTTCTGTAGGTGCTTCTCAGCCATTTGGCTTTGCTCACCTGTGAATTCTTTGTTTAACTTTGAATGCCAATTTTTATAGGGCTATTTGCCTCCCTTCAGTCTAACTTCTTGAGTTCCTTGTATATTTTACATATAAGCCCTCTATCAGTTGTAGGATTGGTAAAGATCTTTTCCAAATCTTTTGGTTGCCATTTTGTCCTAACAACAGTGTCCTTTGCCTTACAGAAGCTTTGCAGTTTTATGAGATCCCATTTCTTAATCCTTGATCTTAGAGCATAAGCCATTGGTGTTTTGTTTAGGAAATTCTCTCCAGTTCCCATGTGTTCAAGATGCTTCCCCACATTTTCTTCTATTAGTTTGAGTGTATCTGGTTTGATGTGGAGGTCCTTGATCCATTTGCGCTCAAGCTATATATAGAGTGATAAGCATGCATCAATCTACATTCGCCTACATGCTGACCTCCATTTGAACCAGCGCCAGTTGCTGAAAATGCTATCTTTTATCCATTGGATGGTTTTGGCTCCTTTGTCAAAAATTAAGTGGCCTTAGGTTTGTGGATTCATTTCTGGGTCTTCAATTCTATTCCACTGGCCTATCTGTCTGTCTCTCTACCAATACCATGCAATTTTTATCACTATTGCTCTGTAATACTGCTTGAGTTCAGGGATACTGATTTCCCTGGAAGTCCTTTTATTGTTGAGGATAGTTTTAGATATCCTGGGTTTATTTGTTATTCCAGATGAATTTGCAAATTGTTCTGTCTAACTCTCTGAGGAACTGAATTGGTATTTTGATGGGGATTTCATTGAATCTATAGATCACTTTTGGTAAAATGGCCATTTTTACTCTATTAATCCTGCGAATCCATGAACATAGGAGATCTTTCAATCTTCTGATATCTTTTTCAGTTTCTGTCTTCAAAGGCTTGAAATTCTTATCATACAGATTTTTCACTTGCTTGGTTAAAGTCACAGTGAGGTATTTTATATTTGGGACTATTATTAAGGGTATCATTTCCCTAATTCTTTCTGGGCTTGTTTCTCTTTTGTGTAGAGGAAGACTACTGATTTATTTGAGTTAATTTTATACCCAGCCACTTTGCTGAAGGTATTTATCAGGTTTAGTAGTTCTCTGGTGGAACTTTTGGGATCATTTAAATACACTATCATACCATCTGCAAATAGTGAAATTTTGACTTCTTTTCAAATCTGTATCCCTTTGATCTCCTTTTTTGTGTGATTGCTCTGGCTAGAAATTTGAGAACTATATTAAATAAGTAGAGAGAGAATGGGAAGCCTTTTACAGTCCCTGATTTTAGTGGGATTGCTTCAAGTTTCTCTCCATTTAGTTTAATGTTAGGTACTGGTTTGTTGTATATGGCTTTTACTAATGTTTAAGTATGGGCGTTGAATACCTATTCTTTCCAGGCCTTTTATCATGAAGGGCTGTTCAATTTTGTCAAATGCTTTCTGAGCATCTAATGAAATGATCATGTGGTTTTGTTCTTTCAGGTTGTTTATATAGTGGATTACTTTCATGGTTTTCCATATATTAAACCATCCCTGCTTTCCTGGGATGAAGCCTACTTGATCATAGTGGATGATTGTTTTGATGTGCTCTTGGATTTGGTTTGTCAGAATTTTATTCAGTATTTTTGCGTCAATATTCATAAGGGAAATTGATCTGAAGTTCTCTTTCTTTATTTTGTCTTTTTATGTGTTTTAGGTATAAGAGTAATTGTGGCTTCATAGAAGGAATTTGATAGTGCTCCATATGTTTCATTTTTGTGGAATAGCTTAGATAGTATCGGTATGAGGTCATCTGTGAAGGTCTGATAGAATTCTAACTGAACCCATCTGGACCTGTGCTCTTTTTGGTTGTTTGAACTTCAATGCCTGCTTCTATTTCTTTAGGATCTATGGGGTTGTTTAAATGATTTATCTGTTCATGATTTAACTTCGGTACCTGGTATCTGTCTAGGAAATTGCCCATTTCCCTCAGATTTTCAAGTTTTGTTGAATATAGGTATTTGTAGTAGGATTTGATGATTTTTTTTAATTTCCTCTGATTCTGTAGTTATGTCTCCCTTTTCATTTCTGATTTTGTTAATTTGGACACAATCTCTGTGTCCTCCCGTTAGTCCGGCTAAGGGTTTATCTATCTTGTTGATTTTCTTAAAGAACCACTTTTTGGTTCTGGTGATTTTTTTATATTCCTTTTTGTTTCTACTTGGTTGATTTCAGCTCTGAGTTTGATTATTCCCTGCCTTCTACTCCTCTTGGGTGTATTTGCTTCTTTTTGTTGTAGAGTTTTTAGGTGTGCTGTCAAGCTATTGATATATGTTCTCCCCTGTTTCTTTCTGCAGGCACTCAGAGCTATGAGGTTTCCTCTTAGCAGAGCTTTCATTGGGTCCCATAAGTTTGGGTATGTTGTACCTTCATTTTAATTAAATTCTAAGAAGTCTTTAATCTCTTTCTTCATTTCTTCCTTGACTAGGTTTTCATTGAGTGTTCAATTTCCATGTATATGTGGGCGTCCTTCCATTATTGTTGTTGAAAAAAAGCTTTAGCCCATGGTGGTATGATAGAATGCATGGGATTATTTCTATCTTTCTGTATCTATTGAGGCCTGTTTTATGTCCAATTATATGGTCAATATTGGAGAAAGTACCATGAGGTGATGAGAAGAAGGTATATTCTTTTGTTTTGGATAGAATGTTCTATAAATATCTGTTAAGTCCATTTGCTTCATGACGTTTCTTAGTTTTTCTATGTCTCTGTTTAATTTCGGTTTCCATAATCTGTCCTTTGATGAGAGTGGGGTGTTGAAATCTCCTACTATTATTGGGTGAAGTGCAATGTGTGCTTTGAGCTTTAGTAAGGTATCTTTTATGTATGTAAGTGCCCTTGTATTTGGGGCATAGATATTTAGGACTGAGAGTTCATCTTGATGGATTTTTCCTTTGATGAATATGAAGTGTCCTTCCATATCTTTTTTGATGATTTTTAGTTGAAAATCAATTTTGTTCGATATTAGAATGGCTACTCCAGCTTGCTTCTTCAGACCATTTGCTTGGAAAGTTGTTTTCCAGAATTTCACTCTCAGGTAGTGTCTGTGTTTTTCTTTGAGGTGTGTTTCCCGTAGGCAGCAGGATGCAGGGTCTACTTTGTGTATCCAGTTTGTTAATCTATGTCCTTTTTGGGGGGAGTTGAGTTCATTAAGGAATAGTGATTGTTGTTTCCTGTTATATTCATATTTGGATGCGAGATTATGTTTGCGTCCTTTCCTTCTCTTTGTTTTGTTGCCTAGACGATTAGTTTCTTGTTTTTTTCTGTGGTGTAGCTTGCTTCCTTATGTTGGACTTTACCATTTTTTATCCTTTGTAGGGCTGGATTTGTAGAAAGATATTGTGTAAATTTGGTTTTGTCCTGGAATATCTTTGTTCCTCCATTTATGTTAATTGAGAGTGTTGCTGGATACAGTTATCTTGACTTGCATTTGTGTTCTCTTAGGGTCTGTATGACATCTGTCCAGGATCTTCTGGCTTTCATAGTCTCTGGTGAGAAGTCTTGTGTGATTCTGATAGGTCTGCCTTTATATGTTACTTGACCTTTTTCCATTACTGCTTTTAATATTCTTTCTTTCTTTTGTGCATTTGGTGTTTTGACTATTATGTGCCAGGAGGAGTTTCTTTTCTGGTTCAATCTATATGGAGTTCTGTAGGCTTCTTGTATGTTTATGGGCATCTCTTTCTTTAGGTTAGGGAAGTTTTTTTCTATGATTTTGTTGAAGATATTTACTGGTCCTTTGAGAAGGGAGTCTTCACTCTCTTCTAAACCCATTATCTTTACATTTAATCTTCTCATTAAGTCCTGAATTTCCTGTATGTTTTGAACCAGTAGCTTTTTCCGTTTTGCATTATCTTTGACAGTTGTGTCGATGATTTCTGCGGAATCTACTGCTTCTGAGATTCTCTCTCCTATCTCTTTTATTCTGTTGGTGATGCTTGTATCTATGGCTTCTTGTCTCTTCCTTTGGTTTTCTATATTCATGGTTGTCTCCCTTTGTGCTTTTTTATTGCTTCTGTTTCCATTTTTAATTCCTTCACCAGTTTGATTGTGTTCTTCAGGAATTCTTTCAAGCATTTTTGTGATTCCTCTCTATAGGCTTCTACTTCTTTATATTTTCCTGTGTTACTCTAAGGGAATTCTTTATGTCTTTCTTGAAGTCCTCCATCATCATGATCAAATGTGATTTTAAATCTAGATCTTGCTTTTCTTGTCTGTTTGGATATTCAATGTTTGCTTGGGTGGGAAAATTGGGCTCTGATGATGGCATGTAGTCTTGGTTTTTGTTCCTTGGATTTCTATGCTTGCCTCTCGCCAACAGGTTATCTCTAGTGTTACCTTGTTCTGCTATTTCTGACAGTGCCTAGATCGTCCTATAGGCCTCTGTGTCAGGAGTGCTGTAGACCTGTTTTCCTGTTTTCTTTTAGCCAGTTATGGGAACAGAGTGTTATGCTTTCAGGACTGTAGTCTTTCCTGTCTACTGGTCTTCAGCTGTTCCTGTGGGCATGTGTTCTGTGTCCACCTGGCTGGTCGTTTGGAGAAGAAAAGTAGGTCTTATCTGTTGTCGCATGGCTGAAGTTGCTCCTGGGGGGCTGCTTTTGAGCTCTCTGTGAGGGCAGCAACCAGTATGGCCTATGCATCCTTTTCCAGGTGCCCCTGTTCACTGGGGTCCCAGATGAAGTTAGGTGTTTTCCTCTGGAGTCAGAAACATGGGCAGAGTGTAGTCTCTTCTGGCTTTCCAGGCATGTCAGTCCCTCTGAAGGTTTATCTCTCCATCCCACTGGATTTTGGTTCAGGGAGCTTTTGTCCAGGTCCCTTCAGTTTCGTGCAGTGTCTGGACTGCAGGGGACATGCCACTTGAGTGCCCCTATCATCAGTTTCCTAGAGGCCCTATACAGTTTCCTCTTGGGCCAGGGGTGTGGAAAGGGATGGACAATATTGGTTGTCTCTCCTGATCTGCAGTCTTAGGAGTGCCCACCTGTCTGGGTGGTGAGAGAGCTCATCCATAGGGTTTGGAGTATAATTCTTATATGTCTTTCTTTGTATGCTATCTGGCCTTTTCTTCCCTTGCCACCTTTAATATTCAATAGTTGGTCTATAGATTTTTTGTGTTGACTCTTATGTCATGGGAAGGTTTTCTTTTCTGCTTCTATTTGGTTTTTTATAAGTTTCTTGTACATTTATAGACATCTCTTTCTTTAGTTTGGGAACATTTTCATCCTGATTTTATATATAAAATATTCTTTGGGCTTTGGAGCTGTGACAGTTAACTTTCCTCTATTCCTTATTATTTGCATTAGATCTTTTTTATGACATCAAAAATTTCTTGGATATTTTGTGTTAATAAGATTTTAGTTGAAGTTTTTCATTTGTTGACACTTCAATTTCTTCTATTTTATCTTCTTTTCCCCTGATTCTCTCTTCCATATCCAGTATTCTGTTAGTCATGTTTGCATCTGTCGCTTCTGTTTTCTTCCCCAGTTTTTTTTTTTTTTTTCATCTCTAGGATTCCCTGACTTTTTGTTTACTTTATTGCTTCTATTTCCATTTTTAGGCCTTCCACGGTTTTATTTATTTTCAACTCTGTAATGATATTTTCCTGTATATCTTGAAGGGACTTACTTGTTTTTATTTTAAAGACATCTTCATCTTTGATTGTATTTCCCTGTATTTGCTTAAGGAATTAACTTATATCCTCTTAGAGGCACCTATCATTTTTATACGACTGGATTTAAGATGATTTTATTGAGATTGGGATATGTTACGTACTGAGATTCTATTGTGATCAAAACCACAAGTCTGATTTTTATCTAAGTTGACATTCCTAAAAGATTAATGGAATTTTGAAGGATTTTGTTCCCAACATTGATGCCTTTAAACATGGGAATGGCAATTCTTTGAATCTTGGGGTTTATGATTGACACTTGAAAGGCAGTTCCCATATAGGATTACCGAAGGCCTATCTCCTCTGCACTGACACGCAAACATTGTATGTATAAGCAAATGCATATGGGAGCTAGGTAACTTGTTTTCTGCCAAATCCAGGAGATATTGCAGGGATAGATGAAAAGGGAAGAGTGTTCCCCACACAGGAGCACAGATTTTTCAGCCTCTGGAGAAGTTCATATTCTGAAAACAATGAACTGGAATGTCAGGGGAAGGGAAGGATGCAAGGAATGACAATTATTGATGGTACAACCTTTACTGGGGAGGAACCCTGCAGAGATATCTGCAAGAATTAGGTCACACACTCTGCATATGGGCTAGAGAAGTTGTAAAGTAGATTTGGAAAGCCAGAGAAGAGGGAAAAAACACAGCCCAGAGTTGGCTATTGCTAGTGGTAAATTGTGCATAGTCAGGTGAAGAATGTGAGATGATTAAAAGCATCTTTTTGTCAGCCAAAGTGGATGTCCATAAGGATGAGGAAATCAAAATACTAAAAAATAAATAAATAAATAAATAAATAAATAAATAAATAAATAACTCCTTTAGCTTTGCAAAACAAGTTACTGTAGCTGTAAGAAGTCCTACTTCATCTAAAATGAATTTTTGAATTTTCAAAATGTATGTTATTGGTTGATAATACCTACTGTTTATGATCTTTCTACCTTTGCAGCTATAAATGTGAGATGTTCTAGAAGTCTAAGAAGAAACAACATGTACAGGGAAAGACCATGACCTAAGCCCTTTTAAACGTCCTTTGTTTCGTTTTCTCGGATTTTCTCATTAGTCTCATCAGCAGAAAGACAACAACAACAACAAAAATATTTTTCAACCACATTTGGATATGCACCTTCACAGCCATCAAAATAGTGGATAGGGAAAATGTTAAGAGAGTTCTGCTTAGCCTATACCTACATTTAGGTGTCTCACACTGTAAATATTTAAGAATCCCATTCTTACACACTCACATCTGTCTTACTTTCTTTTGTTCACCTCTTTTCTCTTAGTCCTCATGCTTAAACCTACACTAAAATATCTTCATTAAACCCTAGCTCTAGTTTATAAGCAGTTTAACCTGAAACTGTTTCCTACATTAAAAGCACGAAGACATACGTCCCTAATATCTTGGAGATGTCACCTGCTGCTGAGAGTTGCAGTTAGAATCTTGGCTAGTTATCCTACCAGTTACAGTAGGGCCAAAAATATTTTAAAAGAAAATGTATATTTTCCTTTATTTCTTATTGTCATTTTTTCTTTTCTCTACTCTCAAAAATCACTGTGTTTTATATTAGACCTGTCTTATGGTGGGTACCTTAGTGGGGGATGTCACTAAAGTACCCCTTCCCTCCCACTACATCATGCCACTGTGTAACAAAACATATAAATGTTGCCTATACTTGAATTCATAAACTTATAGATTCATAGTCCCCCAAGGACAAGTGGTCCCCACTTTTAATCCCACTATTTTAAGGACCTTTTATAATTCTTGCCAGGGATCTATAAAATGGAAGGTTTCCTATGTGCAGACTTTTCCTTACCTTTGTTCCAATCCTCTCATTATTTTTCCTGTTACTCATCTCAGCTACTATCCTGGATCCAGATAAGATTCAGCCCTTTCACGACTAGTTCTTCCTCTGCACTCTTGGAGCACAAAATCACCCTCTACATTTTGTTTTGGACTCAGCTGAGTCTGTCTACTCATAAACTATTACTTCCCTCCAGCTACTTATTCTTGCTCCCTGCTCCTATGGATCTAAAAGTGTTCTCCAGATTTTAATAAAGACTTACATCACTCTGACACACTGCTGCTGACAGCAGATTGTTCTAATCATAAACTTCTACTCCCTAGAAAAAATTTTACCTTTGACTTATTTGCATTCTTATCTGCACCAGTTCTAAGCACACTGTGGTGGGAAAAGCATGAGAAAGTCATTAGATCCCTTAGCATACTCTGCCCCAAGAAGCCAAACCAAGACCTGTGTGCCTGCCCCATACCAGCCACTTCCCTTAGGCTGCCTAAGGCAGCAGGGAGAGATATCCTCACATGTACCTAACACCATGGCTCCCAGAGAAAGCGAAACTATTTCTCTCTTTGTATGACTATTTGTCTTTTTCTAATTCATAGCCTTGATTGTCAAACTGACTAGTCCCATGTTGCAATGAAGACCACAGAGATCTGGAAGAACTGTTTATTTAGTGGACCATAGACAACCCTCTGTCATTTAAATTAAATTATGGCATCTAGATTATAATTTATTCTTCCAAGAATTCTGATAACATTGACATCTAAACTAACGGCAGCTTGACACCTAAAAACCAGGCAACCAATAATCTACCACCATATTAACTTATTAGTCAATCCATTAAATAATAATACTATCAGATCTCTTATCAAAAAGACATACACGTTTGCCTGGTTCACAAGTTTCATGATAAAAGATATGCAAGTTTGGGGTTGGGTTTTCAGTGGTAGAGCCTTTCCACTAGCAAGCGCAAGGCCCTGTTCGGTCCCCAGCTCCAAAAAAAGAAAAAAAAAAAAAGATACGCAAGTTTCGAAGTACACTTTTACAGATGTAACTTTCAGCTACTTTCATATTTCAAACACTCAGTTCACAGTGACTGCTTGCCAGTGATCCACCTTATGTCTCGCAGTAAATAAACAACTGGTTTAAATTATAAAGATCAAATTGAGGGTCCCAAAGGGTGTTTTAATGCAAGTAATCATAAAACATAAAGGTTGAAGGATTTACTAACTTAAATGATTTAAAATAAAGAATGCTTCAGATTTCTTCCCCATTGCTATGCCACTGTTATATTAGTCTTCAAGAGTTCAAAGTTCTAACATTTGTCAGTAACGTTCTGATAAATTTGCCTCATTCTAAGAAGACATTCCACTATGTGATCCAGTTTTGTAATCACAAATTCAAAATGTTAGGTTTTCTTTCTTTGTCTTCTAACTATATACTTAAGATGTTTCTCATACTAAATCTATATGAACAACTATCATATTCACAAGATCAAAATTTTCAGTTACTTTTGATAGTCTTTTAAACAAATATTTTCATTATGCTAAATTAATGTTTATCCAGTATTAAGAGAGAGGGAAAATAGCTCTCTTGCTTTTTCTGCTCGATAAAGTTTTTGTCTCCTCTATGGCCAACTAAAAGATTGTTCATGATGTTGACAAATTTATCACTTTTGTACATTTAAAATGATTCTTATAAGTTCCAGAAAATCCACTCAGACCTCCTTCTCATGGACAAAACTGACTCTACCTGGATAAGGCCACTTGCCAATCAATAGCCTAAGTTCCCAACTGCTGCCCATTAAAGCAGGTTGGATTCCTTCCCGTTTTCTGGTTTTGGGACTCCCCTCACCCCAACCACTAAGACCTAAGAGATTCAGATATTTTCTCTCAAACCTACTTAACTTTTTTGCATGTAACATACATAATCTCTCTCTCTCTCTCTCTCTCTCTCTCTCTCTCTCTCTCTCTCTCTCTCTCTCCCCACCCCTCTGTTCGTGTGTGTGTGTGTGTGTGTGTGTGTGTGTGTGTGTGTGTGTGTGTGTGTGTGTTCAGCATCTTGTCAAGTCCAGCCATTTATTAAAAGATCTACATTCCGGATTCAGAATAGTTCCAGAAAAACAATCCAGAGATGTTCCAGTGCATTCTCACAGATGCTGCCACTAGGCCTGCATATTCTTACCTATAAATAGTCCCACAGAACCTAGAAAGAAAGGAGACAGCCAGCCAAAATAACTATCCTAGTTTTCTTAGGTCCCAGGGAGACAAAACTATCACCACAAAGCCAGAAGAAAATAGCTAATGATTACAAACATCCTATCCTAGTCCTGCTTTTACCATCATCTCTGTCTAGTTTTTGAACTTTTAAAATTAAACCAAAATGAAGGAATGCACATATTTCTTTCAGGCTCCACCCTGGCTTACAATAAAAGGTCTGTCTGGCCTCTCTCTCTCTCTCTGTCCAACCTCCATCCTCTGTTTCCCTCCACATGTTCTTGTCTAGTCACCTCCCTTCTTTCAATCTCCTCTTTAATTCTGTCCTTCTCTGTCCCTTTCTTTCTCTGCCTCTATTACCTTCTCACCATGCTTATCATGCCACAAGTAAACTTTATTTCATACTACACCTGTTTATGGCTGGTACCAGAGGGAGTGGGGATGCATCCACATGGGCTTCCTAAGGCAAGGCTCCATTCTGTTTTGTCTTGCTACCACATTACAAAACATATCAAAGTGCACACATAAACCACTTTTAAAAATCAAGTCATATGGTACTGCCTTTGAAAAAGATACTATTCAGAATTTGAGATGGTATTTTTCATTTATATTATATGTTCTTTCAATATATCCCTCATGAACAACACCTAGGCAAATGATCAGTACTGACATGAGTCCCCTCTTGAACAGTGTGCCATATTACTCCAGAATTATGGTTCCCCATGCTTCTAGATTTTAGAATATTGAGATATAACTGAATCATGATCTTTTTTTGGGATTTCTTTCTGCCTTATTTTGCTTTTATTTTCATTATTATGTTTAATGATTTTTCTTTATGAACTTCTGAAGAACAAGACATGCCAGTACTTATGGCTATTTCAGGAAAAGCCTTGAATAAAAAATTTATGAATTTGGCAGCTAAATGAGTTCATCACCCATTAAAGAGAGTCTGTGAAATGAACACAGCATGCCTTTATGGAAGAGAAGCTACAACATGGAATTTTTCTAAAGATTAATTTTATTTTTAATTATGCATATGTGTGAAGATAAGATAGTATTCACATATGAGTGTAGGTACTTAATGAGGTCAGGAGGAACATCAGAAACTTGGATGCTGAAATTACAGGCAGTTATGAATAAACCAACATAGGTGCAGGGTACTGAACTTGGGTCCTTAGCAAGAACATTAAGAGCCCTCAAAAGCTAAGGGTTAACTAACTTCACTTCAGGATACTTAAAACACAGAAAACTCACAATATCAAACCTGTGAATTTAAACATGGTCTAAAAATATAAACATTATTTTGAAGCTAAGTCTCATGGCTTGGATATGCTTGATCCAGAGAGTGACACTATTATGAAGTGTGGGTCTGTTGTAGGTGTGTCACAGTGAAATGTAGGCTATAAGACACTCACTCAAGCTTTCTGGAAGTCAGTCTTGCACTAGCAGCCTTCAGATGAAGATGTAGAACTCTGCTCCTCCTGCACCTTGCCTGCCTTGTGCTGTCATGTTTCTGCCTTGATTTTACTGGACTGAACCTCAGAACCTATAAGACCGCCCAAATTAAATGTTTTTTCTATAAGAGATTCCTAATACATTGTGTCTCTTCACAGCAGTAAAACACTAAGACGCTAAGATACAAAAGCAACATCATAAGCTAATTTATTTTATAGGTAACTTGTGGATTAATTTCTTTTTGTGTGTGTGTGGCTCATTCTCTCTCTCTTTTTTTTTTCATCTTTATTAACTTGAGTATTTCTTATTTACATTTCAATTGTTATTCCCTTTTCTGCTTTCCCGGCCAACATCCCCCTAACCCCTCCCCCTCCCCATCTTTATGTGTGTTCCCCTCCCCATCCTCCCCCCATTACCGCCCTCCCAAGAACAATCACATTCACTGGGGGTTCAATCTTGGCAGGACCAAGGGCTTCCCCTTCCACTGGTGCTCTTACTAGGCTATTCATTGCTACGTATGCGGTTGGAGTCCAGGGTCAGTCCTTGTACAGTCTTTGGGTAGTGCCTTAGACCCTGGAAGCTCTGGTTGGTTGGCACTGTTTTTCATAGGAGGTCTCAAGCCCCTTCAAGCTCTTTCAGTCCTTTCTAAGATTCTTTCAATGAGGGTCCCGTTCTCAGTTTAATGGTTTAATGACGGCATCCGCCTATGTATTCGCTGTATTCTGGCTGTGTCTCTCAGGCGAGATCTACATCCGGTTCCTGTCAGCCTGCACTTCTTTGCTTCATCCATCTTATCTAGTTTGGTGGCTGTATATGTATGGGCCACATGTGGGGCAGTCTCTGAATGGGTGTTCCTTCTGCCTCTGTTCTAAACTTTGCCTCCGTATTCCCCCCCCCACCAAGGGTATTCTTGTTCGCCTTTTAAAGAAGGAGTGAAACATTCACATTTTGGTCATCCTTCTTGAGTTTCATGTGGTCTGTGCATCTAGGGTAATTCGAGCATTGGGGCTAATATCCACTTATCAAAGAGTGCATACCACGTGTGTTTTTCTCTGATTGGACATATGTAAGAGATAAATACACAGTGTAGTTAAATTTTGTTTTTGTAATTTGTGGTATCATTTTTGATTCTGCATATTCTAATCCAAATATAATTATCAGTGATTAATCTCTAACACATTTTAGCCTGTCTAATTTGACAGCTGAAATTTTTGTGTCATTTGATTCCTATAAGTAAGTGAGCTTAATTTTATAACAGATATTATCCAAATGCTTCTTGATCATTCAAGTTGAGGAGAAGCAACCATAGAAATACTGTTATTTAAGAGGGGACTTAAGCACATTAACTAGACATAGTAATGACCCATGATTCTGGTTCCTGGAGTGGCTCCTTGATTGGAGCCTAAGAGGTTCACAGCCTGTCAGGTAAGACAGTATGAGACTCCTGATCAACCAATTATCATAAGCCAAATATTTTGTCCTTTATGCCTCATAGTAATTGCTACAGTTTTTCATGATCCAGATGTGAAACTTGATGAATATGATGGATATGTTCCTTAGCAAACTCCTTAGCTCCTTAGGTAGAATAGTGCAGTCTTCAGAGGTCAGCAACCATCCATCTTTTCTGTAAACTTCTTGGCATTTCTCCTGATCATGTTTGTCATCCAAAGTATATTCACAGATGACAGATTCCAATTTGGAGAGAGCTGCTCCCATCTGTGATGTAAATATATTCTGAGTCTGGTCAGAGTATGTCAATCAAGTCTGGCCTGACATGATGGATGTGCCCCAGAACTATAGTGCAATCATGATGCATGCCTGAGAATGGGTCAGTTATCAGGTTGGCTGGTTTTAGGGCAGATGATGGATTATATTTTATGTATGGGAGATTCAAAAATAGATCCTGATAGTGTACCAGTCTGGTATTGGACAGGAACTGGCTGAGTGGATTTATGAAGGTCCCCTCAATAGCATGGAGGCTGGTGATAACAAGTCCCTGCCTCCCATGCTTATTTTGTTATCATCCTTGACTAGCAGGACAGTGGCAAGTATGATCTGGAGACAGGCAAGACATGCTTCTTAGATAAATAAGCCACAGGTCTTTTCCAAATTTTCAAATTTTTGGAAAGTACCCCTTTTGTGATTCCCTTTCTCCTATACAGGTGAAAAAGGTTTCTGCATTTCTGCAAAAGACAAGGTCAATGGCTTCAGTAAGGCTCGGTCTTAGAGTCTTAAGAAACCGTGTCCATCTCAGGGGTCCATTATATATTTGATTTCTTGGCCCATGGTGGCTTCATTTAATGATTTGGCTATTTCAGTGAACCCTGACACCCAGAGCCTACAAAATCTGTCAGATCCCCAAAATTTTATTACTTGCCTTCAGGTTGATGGAACTGGGATGCTAAGTACGGACTGCTTCTAGGTGTCCCACAGCATGCATTCTCCTCCACCCTCGCAACCCCAAAGACAGATGACCTCAATTTGACAAAGCTGGGTCTTCTCAGCGGACATTCAGTAGCCAAGTTGAATTAGCTACTTTAGCATGTCTTCTGTGGCCTCCTGCCATGTATCCAAGTCAGAGACCTGAAAATACATACTGGAGCAGTTATTTAGCATGGTCCTACAAGAACTCTTCCAAGTTCTCATGTAATGCATTGTCAAAGATGATGGATGAGTTTTGAGTACTCGAGAAAGATGTAATAAATTCAGTTTTCCCTTTAAGTCTCTCTTCAACTCTTGTCATCCAAAAGGCAAACAGAGGCTGGCTTTTATGTGCCAGGGGCAGGCTGAAGAATGCATCCTTCAGGTTAAGCACTGTGTGCTCTGAAGGGAGACTATTCAGCAGGGAGTATGGCATAGAACTCTATGAAGGATGTTTTCCACTGCATATTTACCTCTCTTAAATCCTGCCCAGGCCGATAATCATTAGAATGGAGCATCTTCACTGGAAGGAGGTGAGTGAACATTCCATGCTGATTAGCAAGGAATCAGAATCCTTGCTTCAATGAGTGGATTAATGTTAGGGGTAATCCCTGTTCTGGCTTCTCTGGGCATTGGATATTGACGGACTTGGGCTGGGGTAGGTGCAGCTTTCAATTAAACTGGAACTGGGGCCTCCAATATCAGATGAGTCCCATTGTAATTTTTCTGCCTAGTCCTTGGAGACTTCTGCTGTGAAGTTCAGGAGTCTCAAGATACCTAATTTACTTTCATGACCACTTTCCTTTGGATCCATGGAAATGGCTTAGTGCTGGTTGCCTTTTGCACCCATGATCCTCAACTTGACAATGGCCTCAGTGGTTGCTCTAAAAAGGAATGCTGTGCCTCTGTGTCCAACAGAAAGTCTATGGACTTCTTCTCTACCTTTAGGGTTACCCAAAAGGATGTTAAACCCCTATATCATCAGTCTACTAGTTCTAATTCTAGAACCTTTGGGCCCTCTCTTTGATTCTTCTTACTTCAAATATTCTTCTAATGGTCTTTTCCTTCACAATAGTGACATTAGTCCCTTTCTACTGGAGGATGGATTTTTCCATCAGAGAGAGCTGACTTATCCTTGCCCCTTCCACAAGCTAGGTTTATCAAGCCTTTTTTATCATGGCAACCATAGCTTATGGCATCAAGTAGTGCTTCTACCGGTCCTCTGGTCTGTTGGTCTTCAAGGGTCTCACAGTTGTTGAAGAACCTTCTCAGCTATGGCTATTAACTCAGTCAATTGCATATTGTCAAAGATAACCAGGCACTAAAGATTCGATGGATATGATGGGTAGCTTGGTTAACAAAAGCCATGTTCACAGCTGACTCTCTGGCTTCTGTGGCAAAAGAAGTGTTGGTCTTATAGGCTTCAAAAATTCTTTCTAGGCATAACCTCTCAAATTTGTGGGCCATCAGGGAGCTAGATCCTCTGCTTACCTTCAAGAAATCTGATGAGAACTATCAAGTTCTGCTGCTTCTGGTAGGGGGTAAGGAGTATCCTCCAGTCCCCTGGCCCAGTGACCAAATATGTATCCGCTTTGTTTCTCTCAGCTTCCAGGTTAAATGCAAAACAGAAGCACAGATTTAGACAAGACAAAAGACAGCTTAGAGCTTTTACTTACTGAAAAGAAGACAATAAAAGAAAATAAATTAAAAGAAAAGACAAGAAAAGAAAAGAAAAAAGAAAAGAAACAAACAAACAAAAAACCCCACTCTAACATTTGTGTAAGGGGTCTCCAGCAAATTCCAGGGTAAGTGACATCTATGTTAATCTTTTGGGTCCATCTCTACAGATAATCCATTATTGGGGTTTGGGGGCTGGAAATTTGCTGGGGAAGTCTGGGAACTGTTACTGAGGAAAGGGCTGACAATGTCTGGAGATTGCTAATGACCCATTGTCCTTGCTTCAGGAAAGATTGTTGAGACATTCTATTACCTGGGTGTGAAGTCTGGAGCCTAATTGGTTTTTGGGTTTTTTTTGTTTGTTTGTTTGTTTTTTTGTTTTGTTTTGTTTTTTGTTTTTTTGTTTTTTTTATTTTGCTTTGTTTTGTATAAGTAATTACCTTTCCTGGGATTGCTCGAACTTGCCCAGGTTTTATCCCTAGTCTCCTAATCTGTCAATTTAAAGTCTGTCATGGAATCATATTAGCCATCTCAACACTACTTTGTCTTCTTTTATTGAAATATTTCATACTGTAGCTTTTCACTAGTCTCTATTAGAAGGTTGCCATAATAGGAAGTATACCTATGATAATGATAATTGGAGCTTTCTATTTTATTTTGCAATAAGTATATCCATTTCAGTATGCCAATAAAAGTATTTACTAAGAGAAATTTACTCTCCTGTGTGTGAGAAAGAATATATATATATTTGTGTGCATGTGTATTATACATATATTGTCTTGTTTAGTTTCTCAGTCTTTCTGTATCTCTCTGTCCATCTCTTTTTCCCTAACACACTCTCTCTCTATATATATTTTTTTTCCTTAGTAATGAAGTTAATATACTTTTCATCTATAGAACATAGATTCGATTCCAGCATTCCTGTTTTGCACCTCATATCTCATATTCTCATATTCACCTATAGTTTCAGAGGATTTGAAAAACTCTCTTGGCTTCTGTGGGAACCTGCAAACACAGTCATAGACACACACACACACACACACACACACACACACACACACACACACACACATACACACACACACGCCACTACTATATATTATATATAAATAGCTAGGTCCTTCCATGGAGATAAATATATTATTATTTCCTAAAATATAGAACATGTTATTACTATATGATTGTTTTCAACTTACATTTCAGTTGTGACACTAATTTTACTCAAGGCACATATATGCTTAAAAAATAAGCCTCTTAATTGTTTGCATCAAGTATGTAAAGATTATTTTGATCTTGAGAGTTGATGGATGGTCTGACTACTGCAGCATTTGATTATTGTTCTTCCTCTCAGGGAGAAGTTCAGACATCTTTCTTAGTGGATCCCTGAGTCAAAGAAATGAGATTGTTCACTCAAAAAATTATTAAATATGATAAGCTGCCAGCATCGATTAGGAAATGCACAATATAATATTAAAGAAGATACTAAAGAGAGTTGGTAAAATTAAAAATTGCTCATTTTTATTTCTTCAATGAATTAAGTTACAAAATATTCAATGCTGTGATAGTGTTGCAGTTTATTATTTACTTTAAATTTATTTTATGTGGATACAACAAAAAATTAATAGTGTATTAACAAAAATCCTATTGTAAAACACAGCCATTCTGCTTAGGAATCAGGTAAAATTTACAAGTTAAAAAAAAATATGTTAGTAAAGATACACTCAACTATTCACCAAAGTGTAAGGGCCATCCTGACAACATTCCCTTTAGGTTGTCTACTATTTTTGAAATGACTTTTAAAAAAATTATATAATAATTTTATAACTATAAGATTTCAAAGTGCAGAAAAATTCATAAAAATTATAGTTTTAAAAAAATAAAGTGCTACCCAGAAGTGAACTGACACCGTCCCACAGTTCTCTGCAGTCAAATCCTGTTGGGAAGAGAGCTGAACACCCTGCAGTGCAGACATCCTGAGACCACAGAACAGACTGCCACTTCTGCACACCTCTGCACACATCCCTGGTTGAAGGGGAAACTGCACAGTGCCTCTTGACACAGGAATATAGGCAAAGTCAGCCAACAGTTCCTGCAGGGCTAGTCTTCGCCCAGGACTAACCTGAACCAGCCAAACAGCTCCTTGCACCCAAATACTGTGGGAGGAGAGAGTTGGACACTCAGAAGTGTGGACACTCCTGAGAAGTCAGAGGACACTACACTCTGCCCACCTTAAAGACCCAAGAGGGAATCACCTTGTGGCAACTGGCCTCCTGGGTGCAAGGACCTAAGAGCAATCAGGGGCAGGAACTTTCTGATTACTGCTCATGACTAGAACTGAAAGACAGTCAACAGGAGCACCTACCCACCTGAAATCAGAGTTCCTGTTCTCAGAAAAGGCTTGAAAGAAAACAGGAAAACTGTTCTACAGGAGTGCTGACACAGAAGTATACAGGAGTGCTGACATAGAAGCATACAGGAGGGTCAAGTCAGAAATAGCAAGACAAGCATACACCAGAGACAACCCAATGGCTATAGGCAAGCACAGAACTTAATCAACAGAAACCAAGACTACTTGGCATCATCAGAGCCCAGTACTCCCACCAAAGAAAATACTGGATATCCAAACATACCAGAAAAGCAACATTTAGATTTAAATCACATTTTATGAGGTTTATGGAGGACTCAAGAATATAAACAACTCCTTTAAAGAAATGCAGGACAATACAAGTAAATAAGTAGAAGACCGTAATGGGAAACAAAAATCCCTGAAAGAATTACAGGAAGACAAAACCAAACAGGTACAAGAATTGAACACAACCATCCAGGATAGAAAAATAGAAATAGAAACAATAAAGAAAATACTAAAGGAGAGAATCCTTGAGCTAGAAAACCTAGGGGAGAGATTAGGAGTCATACATGTTAGCATCACGAAAAGAATGCAAGAGATAGAAGAGAGAATCTCAGAGGCAGAAGATACCAGAGAAAACACTGACACAAACTTCAAAGATAATGTAAAACACAAAATGCCCTGAGCACAAAACATCCAGGAAATCCAGGACACAATGAGAAGATCAAACCTAAGGATAATAGGAATTGAAGAGAGTGAAGACTCCCAACTTAAAGGGCCAGTAAGTATTTTCAACAAAGTTATGGAAGAAAACTCCCCTAACCTAAAGAAAGTGATGCCCATAAACATACAAGAAGCCTACAGAACTTCAAATAGATTGGACCAAGAGAGAAATTTCTCCCATCAAGTAATATTCAAAACACCAAATGCACAAAACAAAGAAAGAATATTAAAAGCAGTAAGGGAAAAAGGTCAAGTGACATATAAAGTTAAACCTGTAAGAATTATACCAGACTACTCAGTAGAGAATATAAAAGCCAGAAGATCTTGGTCAGATGTCATACAGACTCTAAGAGAACATAAATGCCAGCCCAAGTTACTATATCCAGCAAAACTCTCAATTAACATAGATGGAGAAACCAAGATATTCCAGACAAAACCAAAACTACACAATATCTTTTAACAAATCATCCCTACAAAGAATAATAAATGGAAATCTCCAACACAAGGAGAGAAACTACACCACACATAAAGAAAGAATATAATTTCCTTGAAAGGAAACTAAAAGAGAGATACACGAACATGATTCCACCTCTAACAACGAAGATAACAGGAAGTGACAATCACTATTCCTTAATGTCTATCAACATGAATGGACTCAATTCCCCAAGAAAAAGACACAGACTAACAGAATGGAAATGTAAAGATGACACAGCATTTTGCTGCATGCAGGAAACACACATCAGGGACGAAGACAGAAACTACCTCAGAGTATATGGCTGGGGGAAAAAAAAAAACTTTTCAAGCAAATTCAAAAATGCACAGAAGAAACAAGCTGGACTTGCCATTCTGATACTGAATAAAATTGACTTTCGACCAAAAATCATTAAAGAAGATAAGAAAGGACATTTCGTATTCATGAAAGGAAAAAAATCCACCAAGATGAACTCTCAATCCTATATATGTATGCTCCAAATGCAAGAGCACCTGCATTCATAAAAGAAACCTTACTAAAGCTCAGAGCATACATTACACCTCACACAATAATAGTAGGAGATTTCAACACACCCTCTCATCAAAGGAGAGATCATGGAAACAGAAATTAACCAGAGACTTAGAGAAACTAACAGAAGTTATGAATCAAATGAATTGAACTGATATTTATAGATCATTCCTTCCTAAAACAAAAGGATATACCTTCTTCTCAGCACATTATGGTGCCTTCTTAAAAACTGACCATATAATCAGTCACAAAACAGGCCTCAACAGATACATGAAGATAGAAATAATCCCATGAATCCTATTGGATCACCACAGACTAAGACTAGTCTTTAGTAGTAAAAATAACATGGAAAGCCCACATATACATGGAAGATGAAGAACACTCTATTCAATGACAACATGGTCAAGGAAGAAATAAAGAAAGAAATTAAAGACTTCTTGGAATTTAATGAATGAAGAAACAACATAACCAAATGAGACACAATGAAAACTGTGCTAAGAGAAAAACTCATAGATCTGAGTGCCTGCAAAATGAAACAGGAGAGAACATATGTCAGCAGCTTGACAGCACACACTAAATCTCTAGAACAAAAAGAAATAAATAAACCAAAGAGGAATAGAAGGCAGAAGTTAATCAAATTCAGAGCAGAAATCATCCAAATAGAAATGAAAAGGACTATACAAAAAAAATCAACAAAATCAGGTGCTGATTCTTTGAGAAAAATCAACAAGATAAATATTCCCTTAGGCAGACTAACGAGAGATCACAGAGAGTATCCAAATTAACAAAATCAGAAATGAAAAGGGAGACATAACAGCATAATCTGAAGAAATTTAAAAAAAAATCATCAGATCCTACTACAAATATTCAACAAAACGTAAAAATCTGGAGAAAATGGACAATTTTCTAGACAGATACCAAGTACCAAAGTTAAATCAGAAATAAATAAACCATCTAAACAATTCCATAACTCATAAAGAAATAGAAATGTATTAAAATTTCCTAACCAAAAAGAACAGAGAACCAGATATTTTTAGTGCAGAATTCCATCAGACCTTCATAGAAGAGTCTGATACTATCCAAATTATTCCACAAAGTAGAAACCAACAGAACACTATCAAATTCCTTTTATGAAGCCACAATTACTCTTATACCAAATCCACACAAAGACCCAACAAAGAAAACTTCAGACCAATCTCCCTTATGAATATTGACACAAAAACACTCAATAATACTCTTTCAAACCGAATCCAAAACACATCAGAATGATCATACATCATGATCAAGTAGGCTTCATCCGAAGGATGCAGGTATGGTTTAATATATGGAAATCCATCAATGTAATCCACTATATAAATAAACTCTAAGAAACACATGATCATTTCATTAAATGCTGAGAAAATATTTGACAAACTTTAATACCTCTTCATGATGAAAGTCCTGGAGAGATGAGGAATTCAAGGCTTAGTAAGCATAGTAAAAGCAAGATACAGTAAACAGGTAGCTAGCATCAAACGAAATGGAGAGTAATTAGAAGCAATCCCTTTAAATCAGGGACTTGACAAGGTTGCCCACTGTCTCCCTACTTATTCAGTATAGTATTAGAAGTCCTATCCAGAGCAATCAGACAACAGAAGGAGGTCAAAGAGACACAAATTTTAAGGGAAGGAATCAAAATATCACCAATTGCAGACAATATGATAGTATACTTAAGTGTCTCCAAAAATTACACCAGAGAACTACTAAACCTGTTAAAAACGTCAGCAAAGTTTTGGGGTGTAAAATTAACTCAAATAAATTGGTAACCTTCCTCTCCTCAAAGGATCAACAGGATGAAAAAGAAATTGGGGAAATGATACCCTTTACAAGAGTCCAAAATAATATAAAATATCTTGCTGTGACTTTAACCAAGCAAGTAAAAGATCTGTATGACAAGAACTTCAAGTCTCTGAAGAAAGAAATTGAGGAAGATCTCAGAAGATGGAAAGATCTTCCATGCTCATGAATTGGCTGGATTAATATAGAAAAGATGACCATTTTTCCAAAAGCAATCTACAGATTCAATGAAATCCACATCAGAATTCCTGCTCAATTCTTAATAGAGAAAGAAAAATCAATTTGCAAATAAATTCGGAATAACAAAAAACCAAGGATAGCGAAAACTAGATTCAACAATAAAAGAACTTCTGGGGTAATCACCAGCCCTCACTTCAAGCAGTATTACAGAGCAATAGTGATAAAAACTGTAAGGTATTGGTACAGAGATAGGCAGATAGATCAATGGAACAGAACTGAATACCCAGAAGTGAACCCACATACCTATGATCCCTTGATCTTTGACAAAGGTGCTAAAGCCATCCAATGGAAAAAAGATAGTATTTTCAACAAATGGTGCTGGTTCAACAGGTCAGCATGTAGAAGAATACAAATTGATCCATTCTTATCACCATGTAGAAAGCTTAAGTACAAGAGGATCAAGGACTTCCACATCTAACCAGATACATTCAAACTAATAGAAGAGAAAGTGGGGAAGAGTCTTGAACACCTGGGCAGTGGGGAAAACTTCCTTTTTTTTTTTTTTTTTGTTTTTTTGGGGTTTTTTTTTTTTTTGGTTTTGTAGTTTAGTTTGGGGTCAAGAAGTTTTTTTTCTTTTTTTTTTTTTTTTCAGAGCTGGGGACCGAACCCAGGGCCTTGCACTTGCTAGGCAAGCGCTCTACCACTGAGCTAAATCCCCAACCCGGGAAAACTTCCTGAACAAAACACCTATGGCTTATGCTCTAAGATCAAGAATCGACAAATGGGATCTCATAAAACTACAAAGCTTCTGTAAGGCAAAGCCCACTGTCATTAGGACAAAATGGCAACCAACAGATTAGAAAATGATCTTTACCAATCCTACATCTGATAGCAGGCTAATATACAAAATATACAAAGAACTCAGGAAGTCAGACTCTAGAGAGCCAAATAACCCTATTTAAAAAAGGTGTACAGAGCTAAACAACGAATTCCCAGCTGAGGAATATCACATGGCTGAGACATACCTAAAGAAATGTTCATCATCCTTAGTCATCAGGGAATTGCAAATCAGAACAACCCTGAGATTCCACCTCACACAGAATGGCTAAGAGAAACAAACAAACAAACAAAAAAAAAAACAAACAAAAACAAAAAAAAACCCTCAGATGATAGCAGATGCTGGCAAGGATATGGAGAAAGAGGAACACTCCTCCAGTGTTGGTGGGACTGCAAACTGGTACAACCACTCTGGGAATCAGTCTTGAGGTTCCTCAGAAAAAAGGACATTCCACTTTCTGAGTTCCCAGCTATACCGCTCCCGGGCATATACCCAAAAGAGGCTCCAACATTTTACACTTGTTCCACTCTGTTCATAGCAGCTCTATAATAGCCAGAAGCTGGAAAGAACTTAGACAACATTCAACAGAGGAATGGATTAAAAAATGTGGTACATAGACACAATGGAGGTACTATTCATCTATCAAAAACAATGACTTCTAAATTCATAGGCAAATTGAATGAAGTAGAAAATATGATCCAGAGTGAGGTAACCCAATCACAGAAAAACACACATGGTATGCACTCATTGATAAGTGAATATTAGCCCAAAAGCTCAAATTACCCAAGATGCAATCCACAGATGACAGGAAGCCCAAGAAAAATGATGACCAAAAGGTGGATCCCCACTCCTTCTTAAAAGGGGAAGAAATATCCATAGGAGAGGATATGGAAGCAAAGTTAGTTTAGAGCAGCGATACAAGAAAGGGTCATTCTGAGGATGTCCCACATGTGGCCTGTATATATACCAAATCTAGATAAGATTAATGAAGCTAAAAAAATGATTGCTGAAAGGGATTGGACATAGATTTCTCCTGAGAGACATATTCAGAGCATTTCCAATACTGTGGTCAATGCTTGCAGGAAACCACTAAACAGAGAACAGAACCCCCTTGGGGGGAATTAGAGGAAGGATTGAAAGAGTGGAAAGAGCTTGCAACCCCATAAGAATTACAATGCCAACCAACCAGAACTTCCAGAGACTAAACCACTAACAAAAGTCTATACATGGGCTGACTCAGTGCTCCAGCTGCACATATAGCAGAGAATAGGCTTGTTGGGGAACCAGTGGAAGGGGAAGCCCTTGGTCCTGCCAAGGTTAGACCCACAGTGCAAGGGAATTTCGGGGGGTGGGGTAGGGAGGGGCATGATTTGGGGTGGATGTGTTAAACACTCCTATGGGGGAGAGGGAGGGAATGGGGGCTTTTAGACAGGCAACTGGGAAAGTGAATAATATTTGACATGTAAGTAAAGAAATATATTTAATAAAAAATTAACTAAGGTGAATTAAAAGAAGAAAAGAAAAGAAGGAAAGTAAAAAGGAAAGGGTAAAGATATATGAAGACATTATCATCCTACATTGCTTTCATATTTAAATGTATACTTGTTGTTATATGCTTTCTCTTTATGAATATTTTCATGATTTTAAACATTAAATCATGAAATTTTTCTTTTATAAATATATTATACATGTTGCTTTAAATATAGTATTATAATAATTTGACCCATATTTTTAATCCTTTAATGTACATCAAATTGAAGCAAAATGCATCATACAAAACCATTTATCAACTATGGGTACTTTAGTGTTTTGCAAGTTTTACTAGTATAAATAATATCATAATAAAAATATTTGAGCAGGAAAAAAACCTGAAGTGGGATTTATAAACATTAGTAAATCTTTGAGAATCATAGTCTAGTTTTGGTGACTTAAGAGCCACATGTAACTTGGGAAGCCTTCTAAATTTGAAAGACAGACATTGAATAGATTTACAAGTGTGTGTGTGTGTGTGTGTGTGTGTGTGTGTGTGTGTGTGTGTGTGTGTGTGTATCTGTGTGTATGAATGTTTATGGGTTTGTATGTGTGCATGTAGAAGCCAGAGTTTATCCCCGGATTTAATTCTCAGGTACATAAATTTTGATTTTGAGACAAGGTCTTTTATTGAATAAAACAATATTCTAGGCTAAGATATGAACCAACAAGTTGTTCTTCAGTGACGGGGTCATGTAAGATGACAAGAAAATAAAATTATAAAGTATATAGTGACAATAAGAAAGTCTTGTTCAGGAGGTCTTATGCAAGATTTGTCTTAGGACAAATATGTTGATTTTGAAGTACAGCAATATACTATTGGAGGCAAGGTCAGCAGAGAGCTATGTCAGACATTGTTGGTCAAGAGTGCACATGGTACTTCATACACTGATGAGTTGACTTGGGCCTGATAAACTCACTTCTAAGAAGAGTCAGGTCCCCAGAAGCTGTAACCTCAATCATTCTGAGCCTTGGTTGCAATTTCAGTCTGATGAAGTATTTTACTAGACAAAAACTAAGAACCAATATTCCTCTTTTCTTTTCATCATGGCCTCTAAGAAAGTCTTGGGTTGTTCTGAGCCTCCAAAATTCTGGATAGCAATCAAGGTTCAAGAATCTCTCTGTCTTTGGGATTGCAGGGAAGTGAAAGTATTTTTAGCTTTCTATGTGAACTCTGCTATTGAATACATGACCTCATGCATGTACATAAAACAACTTATTAACTGAACTTTAACCACAGACCCAAGCTAATCTAAAAAATTTTGAAGATAGAGTCTCTAACAAACAGTGACATTTTGGACAAATACTAAAATATATGTTTAACAAAATGACAGAATGAGTAATGGATAGACCAAGAAAAATGTTATAATGTACTTTTCATCAATAAAAGTGTCTTGTGAGAAGATCTAAGAAGATGAAACTTCAGATATATCAGGCCCATGCCCTGGATTTTGGAAGCAGTAATAATCTCCCATTGGGGAGAATTTAGAACCTGTGTGTGTGTGTGTGTGTGTGTGTGTGTGTGTGTGTGTGTGTGTGTGTGTTGTGTTTGTGTGTGTTGGGGGGGTGTCTGCCTTCTTTCCTGAGATGATGGGGACCTCTGCATATACCCCCACACTAGCATATCAGGTCTTTCCTAGATTAAGGGCATCCTCTCCCTCTGATGCCAAACAAGACAGCTCTTGGGGAACTGACCCCACAGTCAGGCTACAGCTTCATGGAGAGCCTTCTCTTTAGTTGTTAGAGACCCATATTGTTAACGAGCTGCACATTTGCTGCATAAAATCCAGGGACCTCATTACAGCGCATGGTTGGGGGCTCAGTTTCTGAGATCTCCTAGAGGTCCTGGTTAGTTAACTTAGTCATCCTGTCGAGTTGTCATCCCCTTCAGTTTCACTAATCCTTCCCTCAATTCTTTCATAGGCATCTCCAAATTCTGTCCAATGTTTGACTGTGGATATCTACAACTTTATAGTCAGATGCTGGAGATATCTTCCCAGGGGATATTTATGTTAGGCTTCTGTCTGCAAGTATAAAATCATATTAGTGTCGGGGACTGGTGCTTCCCAATGGAATGTGTTTGAATTTGCGCTGGTTATTCATTGATTATTCTTTCAGTCTCTGCTCTATCTTTTTTCCTACATTTCTTTTAAACATGGAAAATTTTGGACCTAATGTTTATTTGGTGGGTTTGTATTATTATCCCTTTAATGAGGTTCCTATGTCTCCCCATTTCTGTCCCCCATTCTCCTCCCTCTCTCCTCTCTGACACACTTTTTTACCCGACTCTGCCTCCTAAAATTATTTTGTTTTTCCTTCCAAATATGATTCAACGTTCTTAATTGGGCCGTCCTTTCTTTGTGTCTGTAGGTATATTATGGATATCCTGTTCTATGTGTCTAATATCTACATATCGGTGAGTACATACCATCCACGTCTTTTTGGGTCTGGATTACCTCACTTGGATGATATTTTCTAGTTCCATACACCTGCCTTCCAAATTTGTGATGTCCTTGTTCTTAACAGATATTTCTTTGTATAAATGAATAACATTTTATATTAATTCCCTGGATGAGGGACTTCAGGTTGCGATGAGGGTCATCTGGATGTTTTCAGGTTTTAACTAGTATTAATAAAGTTGCTATGAATATAGTTGTACAAGTGTCTTTGTGGGGTAGTGGATTAAGTATAGCAAGTGCTCAGGTAGAATTATTTCTATTTTTCTGAGAAACTGAAAGATCTGTTTCCAGAGTAGTTGTTCAAGTTTTCAACCTCCCACCCCAGAAATGAAGAAGTATTCCCCTTTGTTCAAATTCTTGCAAAAATATGCTGTCCCATGACGTTATGATCTTAGCCATTCTGATGTGTGTAAGATAGAATATTAGAGTCATTTTGATTTTATTATCTTGATGATTACAAATGTTAAACATTTCTTTAATTTTTTGGGGGGTGGGGCTCAATTGAGATTTCTCTGATTCAGTTCTCCCTTTTTAAAAATTGGTTAATTTGGTTTGTTAGAGACTAAGTTTTTGAGTTCCGTATATATTTTAGATATTAATCTTCTGTCTTGATATAGGGATAAGAAGTTCTTTTCTTAGTATGAAAGTTGCTGTTTCAATCTAATGAATCTTTTCAATTTGATGAGGTCCCAGTTATCAATTATCTGGTTGCTTTGAGGTTATGGAGAAAGACTATATGTTCAGCTTTCATGCATGCTATCTGCTATTGAGGTGGATTTTGAAGCATTAGAGTTGCCTCTGAGTTCTTTATTATCCTGTTAAAACTCCCTCCCCATTCTCCTGTAATTAACCTCTCACACATACATCTGGGATTAATCATAATTAATCTCATTATTTCATCAAGATAGGCCTGAGTACAGTTATTACTTTAGTATGTCAGGGTCTTCTCTGCTGTTACACTGCTCAGGGCCCAGCCTATAATATGTTGTTATTTCTATGACTGGTGGGGTTTCTGCTCTCAGTCAATGTGTTCAAGACTGTTTTGGAGCCTTTTCAGCATGTTTTATACATCAATAAGAATATTTGTATGACAGTATGTATCATATGCACAGACACAAATATTTACATGTACACATTATATATTAAATGTGTATATATCATTTGGGCACATGCTGAGCAGCCAAAGTAATATAGTACTATTCTGCAACATCCTGCACTTACATAATCATTTAAAAATGATATTATCAGCCAGTGAAACAGCAGATCACATGAAGACACTTGTTGCAAAGTGCACTGACCTGAGTCCTATCCTTAGACTCACATGGTAGAAGGATACAAAACACTCTTGAAATTGTCCTCAAACTTCTTCATCAGCATTGTGATATATCAGTATCACACACACACACACACACACACACACACACACACACACATGCATGCACATTAAAATGTAATCTAATATAAATTGAAAATAATATTTTATGTTACTTATAAAGCCTATATACTATCACTATTTTATATGCATGAGTGTGGTTTATATCCAAACACATGTGCAGGTATATGTTCTCATTCCTACACATGTGTGGAGAAGCCAGGGGAGAATGCATATATTCTGATTTTACTCTTCACAGTATGCCATTGAGGTAATTACTTTCACTAAACATGGAGATAGTCTAGTGGTCATTGGTAGATGTCTCTGCCATCAACAGAAGTGGTACACATAACTATTTTCATTGCATGGATCTTAATTCATAGTGCTTGCACAAGAAGTGCTCTTAACCACTGTGTTCTCTCTGTAGCCTTCAAATTTCCCTTAGTTTAGGTACAGTCTCTGCTTACTACAGAAGACATATACATTACTCAAAATATTTGTGCTCATTATTAATTGCTTCATTAGAAATTTATGTTTTATGTCACTATGTAGTCATGATTTTCTCAGTAGGAAAATAAGCAACATGTGTAAAGTAATCCACCACCATGAATCATTTAAACCTTGAAAAAAGGCTGAAGGGAAATATTATCAATTACCTGCAGTCAGACATTTTAGGGCTTTATCTTATTGGGTGGTACATGAGTAATGTTTCTGTCTTCAAAGCCTTTGTCATATTCAATGTGAATAGGCAAGAAAATCCCTCCACATGGCATGAGCGATTTTTTTCTTTAATATGGTTTTCTGAGTTATGAAATTCATAAAATAATATGATGTCCAACAGTGATTGTTTCTGGATAGTACTTGTATAATCGTGATTAAGAGGGGACTGTCAACGGAATTTATAGTCCATTGTTACCATGATATTATGAAATAGATTCAGATGCACATACTTGAATTAACCTCTTCCATTATTATAGTAGTACCATCAACACAAAAATGCAGTCAAAAATAAGAAAAATGAAGAATGGAAATATTTAGAACTAGAAGGTGATACATAACAATGTTTTAATGCTTTTGTGCTCAAAAGTTCACATAGGCTAAACATTTTATTTCAAACTCTATTATAAAGATTTTTTTTTGTTGTTTTCTCATGGGCATAGGGATGGAGTTTTGATTCATCATCAAGTTGCAGGAGCTGAGTAAAGTCTCAGGACTGATGTGACTGAGGAAAGCCTCTTCTTTGGAATTGTTAAAGCTGGTATCTCATGATTTAATTGAATCAAGGATGATTAAAATGAAATGCAATAACTCTGCAGGTGCTAGCAGCTATAAATCTATTTTTATTTTGTAAAGATCAACTGCATGTCAGCTTGACCTAAACCTCTAGTATCTTCTTTCCTCTGGTTTGTGAATTGGTCACAATAATGAAATATAAACAACAGAATCAATTAGTAAAACTTTTAAAACTCTTTTCTAGTCACCTCACCTTCTTCCTGATCTTTGATCAGTATTAGTGATAATCTATATTCAATACATTGTTTGAGAGTCTCACACATTTCTGTAATGAATTTTTGTCACTGTACTTCTCAATTACCCATTCCCTGCTCTCTCCCAGTGGCAATCTTTCAAAGTTTCAATCCTCTGTTTCATTCTGTCTTCCACTCTCCATTTCTAGAGTCTTAGTTCATTCCTTCCCTTCTTTAATTTCTTCCATCTTGCTTCCTCTTTTATGTCCTTTCCTTCCTCTCTCCTCTCCATTTTCTCTCCTCTACAACCACCACATTGGCCATAGCTCTTTTATGTAGCTCTTGCTAGCCTTACTCTAACCATATTCTCGCCACTTTTTCTAAACAGTCAGGATTATCCCCATGATTTGGGAATTACCTTCCTAAAATACCATGCTCCACTATACATTTTTCCTTCTTAATGAATTTTTAAAAAAGCCATGTGTAACTATAATAAGTCTAAAAATCAATCCTCTGTATATACCGGGACATGATACTTCACTGGAATTTGTCTTGAGGAACCTAACTTCCAATTTCAGCACACACACATAATTTGTACAACAGTTTAGCTAATGTTTGTAACATTTTCAGCTGCCTGAAAGGCCCATTTCGTGGCCAGGGCCACTCCTGAATTGCCTTTTACACAACTTCCTCATCAACCCAGTTAATAATGACATTGTTTCATACATCTTGGTATATCAGCACTTAAAAAAATTGGTATTGTAGTAGCACACATGTAGCATTTTGATATTGACTTCTTTAATTTCAAATATACCTGGGTGATGCATATCAGTAAGACAAGTGTTTATGTTCCTGAATAGTGGTCTATGATAAAATAATAAAGCACCATTCCTGGTTGCAAAGATATAGCTGACTGAGCTTCTAAGAATATGCAAAACTGGTCCACAGAGAAATGTATACTGTATTCCTTCGGCAAGTTATAAGTAAGGCTGTAATCATTTTGTTGAAAGTGGTGGCATATTTTTGGGATTTTGTAACATATTTCCCCAATAGTTAAGAGTGTCAAGTAGCATTCATGTTGGAATTTAACAACTGTATGCATGTTTGAAGGAAAAGTCTATATGTACCTTTTCTTACTAGGTAGCTAACTGCTTTCATAATTATTTTTTACCTTAAGACATTAAAATATCCTAAATAATGTTTAGAAATTTGCCCATTCCAGTAATTGCTTTTCATTTTCTAAAAATCTGAATTGTCTGGATTGCTCATAAGCACGATGTAAGCTCAAGGTAGATCACTCTAAAGATGCAGAGGGGAGGTGGACATAAAATGTCACCCAAGGCACTACTATTAATTGATACAGGCTAGGAGATGAGCATCATTTTTTTCTCAAGAGTACTTCCACTATTGGGTTGATTCAACTATGTGGACTGCCACATATCTAAAACCATATGAACACCACAAAATGAATTGGATGGATAGGGAGAGACAAACATTGTTTAGGTAGGTAAAAACAGAAATTGTGGAGAAGTTAGGTAAAAAATTATTGTGCAAAATTTTCAAAAAGCAAAACAAAATGAAAACAAACAATAGTCTTTTTTTCAGTAATAGATTAAAATTTTGCTGAGGTCTGATAACTTTTATATAGCTAAACTAGTCAGACTGTCTCCTGTTCCCCGACATCCACCCTCATCTGTACACATTATTTTTCTTACAGACGTTTTGCATTCCGTTTTGTTTCCCAGTATAATTTTTTTAACACACTTACTACATTCACTAAGAATTTTGCCAGGGACTAGCCTAGTCTGAGGGTAGTAAGGCCTGGATGGAGAGGGTGGAAGCAAGAGTGGTAAAGGGTCAGAAGGATTAGATATAGGATGGGTGTCATGTGCTTCTTGAGAGATGAGAGGAAGCACATCTTGGAATGACTTTTCTTACTCTGACAACTTTTGTATCTTTCAAGATTCATTTATGCATAAAACCATTTTCTCATTTTCAAAATACCTTTTTTTCTAGAAATCTTCTTTGATTATATAAGATTACTTACAAGGGACCAAAGTGAGCAAACAGAAATTTTATAAAATTAAAAATTAAAATTATGATAAAATCAATTTTCTTAAACTTAATATCTTCTTCCTTAAGATTGGTGTCATAAAGCCTTACATTTACAAAAATACTAGATTGAATGAGTCTATTTGAATTAGATTTTGTTTCAGTTCGTCATAAGATTAATAGATCAAATGTTATTTCCCTGTCATCCATTGAATATCACTGGACACTTCATACCTTACTGTTCGTAGCTCCTTATTTTTGCACTTTGCAGAGTACTACTTTCATCATGTGTTGGCTTTGTTACTTACTTTCTTTTCTCTTCATGAGTTATTCATGGAGTTATTACATCTTTTTCTGTTTGTTCCCTCAGGCATTTTAAGTTTCTGTGTCTAGAAATATCAGTTGCATATGATCATTAGGTGGCATGATTTTTTTCACCCCAGTTGCACTGCTTCTCTTAGATTTATGAAGTATAGTTTACTGAATAGGGATTTAAATATATAATGATATCATGGTTTGTGCTTTTTTAGACTGAAAACTTCTTATCAGTTGCCTCACATTACTTTCTTCCACCAAAAGTGGAAGTCTTTTTCCTACTAAAAGTTCTATTTCCCAACAGAGGCTCATCTATATCTCCAACCTTCCAATATTCCACTGATGGGGTTTTGACTTACTATATATATTTTCAATTATGTTTCCACTCTATAGGACCATTTTCTGCATATTTTCCTGAAAATCTGAGTATTGAGCAATGATTATATCAGTCAGTGCTAAGGTGATTCATCCTAGCATGATATGCATATTTTAGGTATTTTGTTATCCATTTATCAACCAAAGTTTGCATCTTCCTGCCTCATAGTTTTTGTGCTAACCATGGATTATTGGAAGGATTTATGACCTGTGGACAGGGTCGTCTATGCACTGGGTGAAATACAAGACTGAAAGTTATATATCTGATGCTACCTCAATATTTTGTGAGGTTATTTTTAACTGGTTTCTGTGGTCATGAGATCTTGTTTTCTTGTATGACCATCATACTCTTCCTCTTGCACTCTCATCCTGTTAGTTACTGTGCCTTCATGCCCATTAACAGTTCCCTTTATGTAGCTGTTCTACCACTGAGTGCATATTTCATAGCAAGTGCTATGCTGTCTTAGAGAACTGACCTCCTAGTGGTTATGTAATGACACTTATCTTTCCTTTACACTTTCATTTTGTGTAAATGTGTGTAGATGCAGGTGAGGCACAGAGCAGGGTACCAGGTTATTTTCTTCTGTCACACTTTATCATATACTGAACCTGGAGCTCACTAATACAGTCCTGCTAGGAACATGCTTACTGCCATAGATCTACTCCTCCACTTCTGCATCACTGTGGCTACAAAACACACATCTCTATGTCTTTCATTTTATCTGGGTACTCTGAATCAAACAGAGTTTCCCGTGCTTACAAGCAAATTGTTTTTACCAATTGAGCAAGATTTCCAGCTGTTTAATGTCTTGTTCTCAGTAAATATTTTTGATTAATAATAATTGGTAGCATTACTTCTATTCATTCTTCACAGCACTGACAATTCTAAAACATGAACATACCTTCTATAGCATGCGAGGTATAATTGCTAAATCTAACTGTCAACTTGATACAACCTAAAATCACCCAAGAAAAGGATTCAGTAAAGTATTGCTTACAGTGAGTTGGCCTATGGAAATGTCTTGAGGTGTTTTAATTAAGTTAATTGGTTTTGGAAGTTGCCAGGAACCATCTAGGAGAAGGTAAAATCTAGAAGGTTATTGTCCTTAGATGATTTCACCATAGACTGTAATACTATGGCAGATGTGCTTTTTTAGGCCACGACGAATAAATTGCATTTGAGGAAAGGTTCCTGCTATTAATATGATATTATTGTTATTACTTAAATATATTATCAATATGTGTAGGCCACCACTTTTAGATTTTTGCATACCAATTAAGACATACTGTCTTTTTAATAATAAAACCATTATTGTATTTATTTATTTTTATTTTTTTACTGGATTTACTTCTTTCTTTACATTTCAAATGTTATTCCTTTTCCTGGTTTCCTGTCCATTATTACCCCTATCCCCTCCTCCTCCCAGATATGGGTGTTCCATCCAAAATACCCCCTTACCACTCCTGTGACATTCTCCTGCACTGGGGTCCAACTTGGCAGGACCAAGCGCATCACCTCCCACTGGTACCCATCAAGGCTATTCTCTGCTACATATGAAGTTGAAGCCCTGGGTCAGTTCATGTATAGTCTTTGGGTAGTGGTTTAGTCCCTGGAAACTCTGGTTGGCTGGCATTTTTGTTCTTATTGGGTTTCAATCCCCTTCAGTTATTTGAATCCTTTCTCTAATTCCCCTAAAGGGGAGCCCATTCCCAGTTCAGTGGTTTTCTGATAGTGTTCACCTCTGTATTTGACATGCTCTGGTTGTGTCACTCAGGAGAGATCTATATCCAGTTCTTGTCAGCATTTACTCCTTAGCTTCATCAATTATATCTAGTTTTCGTGGGGCAGGCTCTGAGTGGCTGTTCCTTTAAGTTCTATTTTAAACTTTATCTCCATATAACCTCCTATGAGTGTTTTTGTTCCCCCTTTTAAGAAGTAGTAAAAGCATCACATTTTTGTCATCCTTCTTAAGGTTCATATGGTCTGTGGATTGCACCTTGGGTAACTCAAGTTTTGGGCTAATGCCCTCTTAAAAATGAGGGGATACCATGTGTGTTTTCCTGTGATTGGGTTACCTCACTCAGGATTACATTTTCTAGTTCATTCCATTTGCCTTTGAATTTCATGAAGTCATTGTTTCTGATTGCTGAGTAGTATTCCATTGTGTAGATGTACCACATTTTCTGAATCCATTCCTCTGCTGAAGGACATCTAGGTTCTTTTTACCTTCTGGCTATTATAAATAAGGCTGCTATGAACATAGTGGATCACATGTCTTTGTTGTATGTTGGAACATCTTTTGGGTGTATGCCCAGGAGAGGTGTAGCTCAGTCCTCAGGTAGTGGAATGTCCATTTTTCTGAGAAACCACCAGACTGATTCCCAGAGTGGTTGTAGGAGTTTGTATCCCACGAACACTGGAGGAGTGTTCCTCTTTCTCCACATTATCACCAGCATCTGCTGTCACCTGAGTATTTTAACTTAACCATTCTGACTGGTGTGAGGTAGGATCTCAGGGTTGTTTTGACTTGCATTTCCTCATGACTAAGGATGTTGAACACTTCTTTAAGTGATTCTCACCCATTTCACATTCGTCCACTGAGAATTCTTTGTTTAGCCTCTGTACCCCATTTTAATAGGATTATTTGGCTCTCTGCAGCCTACCTTCTTCATTTCTTTTTATATTTTGGAAATTAGCCCTCTCTCTTGGTTTCCATTTTGTTCTAATGACATTGTCCTTTGCCTTACAGAAGGTTTGTAGATTTATGAGGTCCCATTTGTTGCTTCTTGATCTTAGAGAATAATCCATTGGTGTTTTGTTCAGGAAATATTCCCCAGTGTCCATGTGTTTGAGACTCCTCTCCAACTTTTCTTCTATTAGTTTGAGTATATCTGGTTTGATGTGGAGGTCATTGATCCAATTGGACTAAGCTTTGTACAGGGTGTTAAGAATGAATCAATTTGCATTCTTCTACATGCTGACCTCCAGGTAAACCAGCACCATTTCTTGAAAATGTTATCTTTTTTCCATTGGATGGCTTTGGCTCCTTTATCAAAGATCAAGTGACCATAAATTTAATTTCTGGATCTTCCATTTCTATTCCACTGAACTATCTGCCTGTCTCTGTACCAATACCATACAGTTTTTAACACTATTTATCTGTAATACTGCTTGAGGCCAGAGATGGTGATTCCCCCAGAATTTCTTTTATTATTGAGTATAGCTTTTGCTATCCTGGGTTTTTGTTATTCCAAATGAATTTGCAAATTGCTTTTTCTAAATTTATGAAGAATTCTCTATGAGAATTTTGATCGGAATTGCATTGAATCTATAGATTGCTTTTGGCAAAATGGCCATTTTTACTATATTAATCCTGCCAATCCATGATCATGAGAGGACTTTCCATCTTCTGAGATCTTCTTCAGAGACTTGAACTTCTTATCTTACAGATATTTCATTTTCTTGGTCAAAGTCATACCAAGATATTTTATATTATTTGGGACTGTTATGAAGAGTGTCATCTCTCTATTTTTTTCTCACCCTGTTTATCTTTTGAGTAGAGGAATGCTACTCATTTGTTTGAGTTAATTTTGTGCCTAGACACTTTGCTGAAGTAGTTTATCATGTTTAGTAATTCTCTGGTGCGATCACTTAGATATACTAACTTATCATACACAAATAGTGATATTTCTTGTCTATTTGCTCTGGCTAGGGCTTCTAGTACTATATGGAATGAGTATGGGGAAAAGGACAGCCTTGTCTAGTCCCTGATTTTAGTGAGATTGTTTCAGGTGTTTCTCCATGTAGTTTAATGTTAGCTACGGTTTGCTGTACATTGATTTTACTATGTTCAGCTATGGGCATTGCATTCCTGATCTTTCTAGGACTTATATCATGATAGGGTGTTGAATTCTTTTCAAATGCTTTCTCAGCATCTAATGAAATGATCATGTGGTTTTTAGTTTATATAATGGATTACACGAATGGATTTCTGTATATTGAACAATCCTCACATACTTGGGATGAAACAAACTTGTTCATGATGGATGATTGTTTTGATGTGTTCTTTGCTTTGGTTTGGAATAATTTTATTGATTATTTTTGCATCAAAATTTATAATGGAAATTTGTCTCAAGTTCTCTTCCTTTGTTGGGTCTTTGTGTGGTTTAGGTATAAGAGTAATCGGTAGCTACATAGAAGGAATTTGGTAGTACCCTGCCTATTTCTATTTTTTGGAACAATTTGGAGAGTATTGGTATGAGGTCTTCTATGAAAGTGTGGTAGAATTCTGCACAGAATCCATCTGGTCCTGGGATTTTTTGTTTGTTTGTTTGCTTGTTTTGGTGAGACTTTTCATAACTGCTTCTATTCCTTTAGGAGTTATTGGTTGTTTAGATAGTTAATCTGTTCTTGATTTGACTTTGGTGTCTGGTGTTTATCTAGAAAGTTGTCCATTTCCTCCAAATTTTCCTTTTTTGTTGAATATAGTTTTTTAGTAGGATTTGATGATTTTTTTGAAGTTCCTCAAATTCTATTGCTATTTCTCTCTTTTCATTTCTGATTTTGTTAATTTAGAAACTGTCTCTGTGCCCTCTGGCTAAGGATTTATCTATTTTGTTGATTTTTTCAAAGACCCAGCTCCTGGTTTTGTTGATTCTTTGTATGATCCTTTTTGTTTCTATTTGGTTGATTTCACCCCTGAGTTTGATTATTTCCTGCCTTCTAATTCTTTTGGTTATATTTGTTTCTTTTTGTTGTAGAGCTTTTAGGCGGGATGTCAAGCTACTGACCTATGCTATCTTCTGTTACTTTTTTGCAGGCACTCAGAGCTATGAGTTTTTCTCTTAGCACCACTTTCATTGTGTCCTATAAGTTTGGGTATGTTGTATCTTTATCTCCATTAAATTCTAAGAAGTCTTTGATTTCTTTATTTCTTCCTTGATGAAAGTTGTCATTGAGTAGGCAGATATTCAACTTCCATGTTGTAGCTATTTAAGACTAGCTTTAGTATGTAGTGATCTGACAGAATGAATGAAATTATTTATATCTTCCTTTATTTTTTGAGTCCTGTTTTGTGACCGATTATTTGATCAATTTTGCAGAAGCTACAATGAGGTGCTGTAAAGACTGTATATCCTTTTGTTTTAGGATGGAATGTTCTACAAATATCTGTTGAATCTCTTTGGTTGATAACTTATATTACTTTCTCTATGCTTGTTTAATTTCATTATATGTTGTAAATAAAGTCATATAATTATTACCATGGCATACACAAGTAGTCATATAATTTAAAGTATTTATATAGGAGAATCATGAATATGAGGACACCTTGAACAATTCAGAAAAACCCTGCATCATGAAATTAAACAAGAAAGTGAAGCATCACCCAAAACAAACTCCGATAAGTTAGCTTGGCCATACATTCTCCAATGGATATTATACATTTTCCTCCCAAACTGTTGTGTAATGTTGAGTTTATAAACTTTCCTCAAAAACATTTTATAAAGAATCTTTAAAGTTGGTGGTTTGATAAATGTTATCTCTATACTAATATATGTATACAAAGATTTTTTTTATTTCAGATTCACTCTTTTGCTGGCATAAAATACCCTGAAAATCAGCAATTTAGGAAAGAAAAGGTTAATTTCTCTTACAAATTAATGCAATAGTTCATTAGAGCAAAAACAGTCAAGGAAGTAGGAACATAAAACATCTAGTCATATTATCATAACCACAAAAAGAGAACAAAGCAAATGATTACATGCTTTCAGAAATCAGCATGCTCTACCCCATACCGTGTACTTCAGGACCAATCTCAGAGGATATCATACTCACACAAGTATTGCCACCAAGCTGGTCCATCTGGCACATACCAGCCAGTCAGTATGGGAGAAGATATAGAAGTGCTTAGATTTAGAATGAAAATTCATTAGAGTTAAAAATGAATTCATGAGATGGTTTATTTGGCAAAACATTTGCTATGCAAGCACAAGTTAATGAGTTCAACCATAATCCACAGAATAGACACAGTTATGGTACATTATATTTATAATTACATTACTTGACAGACAGAGGGGTGCATCACTATGGCTTCCTGGCCAACCAGTTCTTTTATACTGGGAAAACCAGAGGTCAGTGGGAGACCCAATTTCAAAAACTTATGGTAGATGATACTTGAGAAAGAGCAATCAAGGTTCTCCTCTGCCCTCCACAAACAAGTACACACCTATCAATGTTTCCTTCCCACAACTGTTCAACATAAAAGTACCTGTGTGCATTAGTAATGAAATCTTTTTTTTTCTTTTTTCCCTAATTCCTCCTAGCTCAGTATTTTTTAGGGTAGTGTTTCAAAAGACCCTCAATACTATGATCATCAGTGTCCTTGCAAGTGGTCATCACCACTTAATCTCAAGGATAGCCAATGTGCCTTGCTAACTCATTTCCTTGTAATAAGCAAAGCATATAAGGAGAAATTATTAAGTTTCTTATTCTTTTATTAATACTAAGTCCGTAGCAAATAGAATAAGTTCCATTCATGCACCTGCTAATTGATTGGGGCATACTCAACATTTTCTACATGGGAACACTTTATTAGGCAAGGAAGTTCATATTTTAGCATGACTATAATCAATTTATTACCTATATTAGCCTCCTGACTGCACAAATGGACTCATTATTAAGCAGACTCTTCAGGGATCACTGAATATTGCACTTGAAATGTATAACTGGTGCCTCAGAGGAATTTTCAAGCTGTCTTCTGGGAATGTGGGTACTCTTAAAGAGATTTAAGAATAGAATATTTTCACTTAGGAAAATCCATTTGAGCCATTCACACATTAAGGATATGAAAGAAATGTTTCTGTGCCAATTTAACTCCACATTTGATGGGGTAACCCTCTATTGAAACACAGTCATCATTAGCTGTTACCGTTGCTAAGGAAAATAAATGCTGTCATGCCTTATGCATATATGAAGCAGTACAATGAATCCTGGCTCCCGTTTATCTTATTCACATTTAAGAACAAGGTTCTTTCAATGAATAATTATAGCACAGAGAACTTTGTGTCAAAAATTTTCCAGCACCTTTGAGATGCTTAGTACGTATATCTGGGAGTAAGCAAAGGAGATCGTGGGTCTCACACTACTACACTCAAGCAATTAAATGGTCCATTGAAATGGAAAGATGTTATGTGAAGTTTTATTATCACATTGCAATTACTTTTAATAAAGAATTTCATAATGATAAAATTCACACATTTATGGAGTGTGTTTTGATCACATTTGCTGTGCACCACCGCCTTTTCCTTCCTATTTTCAGATAACCCTGCCTCTATTTTCATGTCTTTTTTTTCCCATGCAATGGCTTTAGCAGGAATGCTTACAGGAACATAGGGAAGAATTTGTTGATAAAATCATGGGCAAGTTTGCAGAGGCTACACTAGAAATAAAAATGTCTCTTATTCTCCAGGAATCACTAACTGCCTCCAATCACAGCAAAATAGGGAAGTCAAAACTTAGATTTGAACATAAAACATCTCATGTTGAAACCTATACTCATCTATTTATATTGTGCCACCAAGAAAGTAACATTAATAGGCACTTTAATTTTTACATATGTATTAATTTAATAATGACAAATCTGAGGTTTTTAGGATGGGGATTTATCTCAGGACAGTGTGCTTCTCAGCAATTGGTGTGCTATACTTAATGTGCAGAATCAGAACATTCACAGACTTTCCTAAGGTGTCAGTGAAAATCCAAAGTGCATGGTGGAACTAGCTATGGAAGACTTTAAACAAATACATATTTGTAGGAAAAAGGGGGGATATAAAAGGGAAAAAGGAAAGAAACAGGGAGTGGCAATGTAGTAATACTCAATTAAATATTTAAATTAATGCTGGTGATGGTGGCATTCCTAACTACCCATTCAATATTCTGGATTTGCGAATGAACACACACACACACACACACACACACACACACACACACACACACACATCTTTTATATTTTGAAATGCTTAAATCAGTTCAATGCATGAGCCACTTCATAACCTCCTTATGGCAGATCCACCTTCCTTTGACAGTCTTAAGATATTATTTCCTAATATCTATAACTCATATTAAGTGCCCTGGACACATTCAAGCACCCATGTTGGGGGTGAGGGGGTATTTCTACCAGCAATTCTCTTTTTCCCGCAACTCTCATGCTTGGAGTCTCTTCTTCTCCACCTGTCCTGGCATGATGCATACCTCTTTTTTTTCCCCTTCCGTCCTGTTCCTAACGCCAGGAATCCTAAAAGTCCTGCTCTATCTGCCCTGTTCAGCCTTTGGCTTTTGGCATCTTTCACTCTTTACATATGATCCCCCACAGACACACCTTTCTCCACCCCATCTCTCTCCCCTTCCACCTCCAATATCTATTTCATTTCACCTTCTGGAAAAATTCAACTATCTTATCTTGGGCCCTACTTGTTATTTGGCTTCTTTTGGTCTCTGGATTAAAGCATGGTTACCCTGTACTTTATTGCTAATACCCACTTATAAGTGAGTACAAAGTATCCATGTTCTTCAGGTCTAGATTCTCTCATTGAGATTATCTTCTAGTATCATTCATATTTCTAAAAATCATACTTTCTGTTTTTAACAGCTGTGTAACTTACATTGTGTAAACAAACCACATTTTCTTTATCCATTCTTTGGATAAGAGACATTTAGGTTGTTTCGATTTTCTGACTGTTATGAAAAAGGTGATATTAACACAGCTGAGCAAGTGCCCTTGTGGGATGGTAAAACATATTTAGGGTATATGCAGAGGAAAGGTATCGCTGGGTCTTGAGGTAAAACTATACCCAATATTCAAAGAAACTTCCACATTGATTATCTTAGCCATTCTGTGTATGTAAAGTGGAATTTCAGAACAGTTTAGATTTCCTTTTCCCTAATGACTAAAGATGTTCAAAACTTCTTTAAGTGCTTCTCACCCATTTGAGATTCCTCAAGGAAATCTCTGTTTAGCTCTATATCCCATCTTTTATTGGTTATTTGGTTTTGCTGGTGTCTAACTTCTTGATATATATATATCATATATATATATGTATATATATATATGTGTGTGTGTATGTATATGTATGTATGTATGTATGTATGTATGTATGTATGTATGTATGTATGTATATTTATATCCCCTCTGTCAAATGTCAGGTTGGACAGGACATTTTTCTAATCTGATGGTGTTCTTTACTTTAAGATTTGTAATTTCCCATATATTAATTGTTGACCATAGTGCCTGAGGTACTGGTGTTCTGTTCAGGAAGGTGTCTCCTGTACCAAGGAGTCGGAAACTTTTCCCCACTTTCTGTTTCATTAGATTCAGTGTATCCTGTTTTATGTTGTAGTCTTTGATCCACTTAGACTTGAGTTTCATATAGAGTGGTAAATATAGATATATTTAAATTATCTGCATGCAAACATTCAGTTAGACCAGTACCATTTGTTGAAGATGATCTACATTTTCAATGTATGGTTTTGGTGTATTTGTAAAAAAAAATCAAATGTCCTTAAGTGTGTTATATTTTTTTTCTGAGTATTTTGCTACCATTAATTAACCTGTCTGTCTCCATTCATATATCAGGCAGTTTTCATTACTATTGCTCTGTAGGCTAGTGCTATTTCATCATTTTCAAGAATTGTATCAGCTATTATATATTTATTATTTTTACATATGAATTGGAGAATTGTTCTTTCAAGATTTATAAAGAATTATCCTGGAATTGTGATAAAGGTTGCACTGAATCTGCAAATTGCTATCTTGGTTGCTGAGATGTGTTTCTTGTATACATCAGAATGATGGATTCTCTTTAAGTGTGTTCTCTTAGCCTATATCTTTTTATAGGGGAATTGAATCCATTCATATTGACAGTTGTACTGAGTGTGCACATTTCTCTTCTATTGGTTTTATTGATGTAGAATTGCTATTTCTTGTGTTTTCTTGAGTATACTTAACCTCACTGGGTTGGAAATTTCCACCTACCACCCTCTGTATGACTGATTTAGTAGAAAGATATTGATTATATTTTCTTTTCATGGAATGACTTGCTTTCCCCTTTTATTGTGACTGAAAGTTTTCCTGGGTATAGTAGTCTTCTGTGATATTTGTGATGTCTTCTGGCTTGTAAGATATCTGCCTAGGCACTTTTACTGTCTTAGTAGAGAAATTAGGTGCTATTTTTTATGTCTGTCTTTATCTATTACTTGGTATTTTTCACTTGTAGCTTTGAATATCCTTTCTTTGTTTTGTATATTTAGCGATTTTTTATTGTGTATCAGGAGGATTTTCTTTTCTGGTCCAAATTATTTGGTGAATTGTAAGCTTTTTGTACATTTATAAGCACCACTTTCATTAGGTTAAATAATTTTTCATTCAGGATTTTTAAAGATGTTTTCTTTTCCTTCTACTTGTGAGTCCTCTTCTTTTTCTCTTCCTTGTTTTCTTAGGTTTGCTCTTTTAATAGTGTTCCAAATTTCTTGGCTGTTTCATGTCATGAACTGTTTAGATTTTGCATTTTCTTTCTTTGACCTAATCTTTCTTCTATTGTAACTTTCATGCCTGAAATTCTCTCTTCCATCTCACACATTCGGTTGTAAAGTTTATATCTACAGTTTCATTACTTTTTTTTCTAGGTTTCACATCTCCAGGATTGCCTCCAATTGTTTCTTCTTTATTTCTTCTATTTCCACATTTAGGTCTTCAACAATTTTATTCAGATCCTTCACGTGTTTGATTGAATTTTTGTATTTATTTATATTTATTGTTATCTTTAAATGTCTCAACTATTTTGAATGCATTTTTTCTTAATTTCTCGACAGGGTTTATTCCTTACCTCTTTAAAGTCCTCATTCATTTTTATGAGATTGGAACTATGATCATCTTCTTCTACTGCTGTTTCATTAGAATACTTAGGGCTTCATCTAGCTGAGCTCTGGTGTTAACATATTTGGCTGGTTCTTGTTGATTGGGTTTATAGTCTGTCATTCAGATATCTAATTTCTTCAGGTATTGGTTGAATCATCCAGAAGGCAGCAGGGCTTCGATGGAAGGAATGGGAAACTGGGGCCTGGTGATGTAGGCCTGGATATCACACTGTGCTGGCTCTGCCTCAGACAGACACCACTGGCAACTGATAGATGAGACAAAGTTCAAACTGGTAGTTTTAGCATCACTCACAACCTTGCAGGCCTCCATAGTGAAACAGGGTGCTCTTGAGGTCTTGTCTGTCTTCTTGGGACAAAAGATCAAACTGAATGCCAGAAAATGTTGTTCATGGAACTATACAACTCAACCTTTGCTGCCTGTACTCTGGTCAGACCTGTGTTGCAAGGGATTTGTGGGGCAGACTTCCAAGATCATTAGTCTTGGGACCTCACAAGCCTTCATGTGCAAACAGGATGCTCATGGGCTCCCAGAAGGCTCCTCGGGACTGAACCATGAGCGCAGAGCTAGACAATGGAAGTTTGTACACTGTTTTTATCTCATGTCTACCAGCTACGACTTGGGCAGCCCCAACTGGGAAGGGATTGTTGGGGCAGGGTACCAAGCTCATTAATCTTGGGGCTCCATAGGCTTCCACATGGAAACAGGACAGTTTTGGGGTCCTGCAAGGCACCTCAGAATCAAGTGCTAATCCAGTGTCATGCGATGGAGGTCAAGAGATCCTAATTCATCCTGATTTTTTTTTTATTTTTAGTATTTTTTGTTCTGATTTTATTTTATTTTTATCGAATATTTCATATATTTACATTTCAAATGTTATTACATTTCCTGGGTCCACCCTCTCCCATCTGTCATCCCCTTGATGCTATGAAAATGTTCCCCCTGCTACCTATCCACTGCCACCTCACCACTCTGCCATTTCCCTAGACTGGTGCAAGAAGCCTTCACAAGATCAAGAGCTTCTTCTCTTTTTGATGTCAGACAATACCATTCTCGGCTACATATATGGCTGGAACCATGGGTCACTCCATGTGAACTCTTTGGCTGGTGGTTTAGTCCCTGTGGGCTCTGGGGTTTTGGTTACAAGATATGGTTGTTCTTCCTTTTTTTCTTTTTTCTTTTTTTAGAATTTGTAGTCATTTAATCTTCAGATCATTCCACATACGAGCAAAGCATCTTATTTGCGGTTGAATACCCCTTCAGCTTCTTGAGTGCTTTCTCTAACTCATCCATTGGGGTCCTTTTTCTCAATCCCATGGTTGGGTGTGAACATACACCTCTGTAATTGTCAGGCTCTGGCAGAGCTTTTTAGGAGGCCTCATCACCAGGCTTGTGTCAGCAAGCACTTCTTGGCATTAACAATAGTGATTGGGATTGGTGGCTTCATATGAGATGGATCACTGAGTAAAATAGTCTCCAGATGGCCTATGCTTCAGACTGTGCTCCACTTTTTGCCCTGGTTTTCCTTTAGACAGAAGCAATTCTGGGATAAAATTTTGAGAAGGGTGGGTTGCTCATCCCCCAACCACGGTCATTGCCTATACTCTGGATATGATCTCTACAGGTTCTCCCTCTCCTTTGTTGGGCATTTCAGCTAATTTTACTTCTTTTGGGTCCTAGAAGCCTCTTGCTTTCAGGCCATCTGGAACGTGCTGGTGGCTACACCCAGTTGCCCAACCCGCATTGCTGCACACCACCCTGTTCAAATTCCTGACCCTCTATATAGCATTCCCATGTCCTCTCACACCTGATCATGACTTCATTTTTTACTCTCCTCCTTGTCTCTTCCTCCCAAGTCCCTGACACCCTCTATCTCCTATATTTTGTTCCCCATTCTAAGAAGGACTGAAGCATCCACATTTTGCTCATCTTTCTTCTTGAGCTTCATATTATCTGTGAATCATATCTTAGGTATTCCAAGCTTTTGGGCTAATATCCACTTATCATCTAGTGCATACCATTTGGGTTCTTTTATAATGGGTTACCTCACACAGGATGATATTTTCTAATTCCATGCATTTGCCTAAAGATTTCATGAAGTCATTGTTTTTAATAGCTGTCTTAGTCAGGGTTTCTATTACTATACAAACATCATGACCAAGAAGTGAGTTGGGGAGGAAAGGGTTTATTCAGCCTACTTTCATGTTGTTGTTTCACCACCAAAGGAAGTCAGGAAGCAGGAGCTGATGCAGAGGACATGGAGAGATGTTCTTACTGGCTTGCATCCCCTCCTTGCTCAGCTTGCTTTGTTATAGAACCCAAAACCATCAGCTCAAGGATGGCACCACCCACAAAGGGCTTGATCCTACCCCCTTGATCACTAGTTGAGAAAATGCTTTATAGCTGGGTCTAAAACTGAGACTCCATTTCTGTGATAACTCCAGCTTGTGTCAAGTTGACACACACAAAACTATCTAGTAAATTGACTCCTTGTCAACTTGATACACAAACACATGTTTAGTAAGTCTCAATTCTTATTTTCTTATTCATACCCTAGAGCTAAATAACTGTAAGAGTCCCACAGTCTTTACATATTAAAAGTTCAATCCTTTTAAACTATCCAATATTTTTAAAATTCAATGTATTTCTAAAATTCAAAGTTTCTTAACTATGGACTCCACTAACATACTTTCTTACTTCAAGAGGGAAAAACAACAGTCACAATCAATGAAGTCAAATTCTTAACTGTTCAATGTCTAGGATCCACCACCAATCTTCTGGGCTCCTCCAAGGGCTTGGGGGACTTCTACAGCTTTGCCCTTTGTAGCACACACCTTGTCTTCTAGGCTACAGATGCTTGTTCTCCACTGCTGCTGTTGCTCTTGGTGATCATTTCATGGTGCAGTCATCCCCAAAATGCTGTTGTCTTCCACTGCAGCTAGGCTTCACCAATAGTCTCTCACAGGCTCTCTTCATGTTGCCAGGCCTCAACTTCTTTGTATGACCCTTTCAGTCCTGGACCATCAATTTCAACTGAGGTTGCAACTTTATCAATGGCCTTCCATGACCTCTCACAGTGCCCAGCCTCAACTGCTCTCTATGACTCCTTCATGCCTTCAAAACCAGTATCACCTGGGCAATTCTTACACATTACCAAGTCCATCCACAGCATGAGCATAACCTTGACTATCTCTGGAACACAGCCTCTTTGTGCTCTCAGAAAACACCTCCTAGAAGATTTCACATCAATGATGCTGGTCTCTTCTTAATTGTCACAATTTCTTAGCTCCAGCTGACTAGCATCAATAGTCCCAGTAAAGTTTTCTTTAGTAGTTCTGATATCTGGTTAATCACAGCTGATACTTCAGTCCCAGGTCTAACTATCAAAGCACAGAGTCCTAACTATCAAATGACAGCCCTGACAAGAGTGTTTAATCTTCCCTCTGAAATTTCACAAGACAGGCCTCCATCTTCTGCACTGTTCTCAACATTATCTTCCAACTTCCTACTGAGCATCTCACAGAGGTCTTAATGTCCCAATGGCTGTTCTAGCTCAAAGTTCCAAATTCCTTCCACGGTCCTCCCCAAAACATGGTCAGGTTGTCATAGAAATACCCAACTGCTAGTACCAATTTGTCTTAGTCAGGGTATCTATTCCTGTACAAACATTATGATAAAGAAGCAAGTCGGGGAAGAAAGGGTTTACTGAGCTTACTTCCATGTTGCTGTTTCATCACCAAAGGAATTCAGGACTAGAACTCAAGCAGGTCAGGAAGCAGGAGCTGATGTAGAGGAGGTGGAGGGAAGGGATGTTTCTTACTGGCTTGCTTCCCCTGGCTTGCTCAGTTTGCTTTGTTATAGAACCCAAGACAAGAAGCTCAGGGACAGCATCACCCACAATGGACTGAATCCTGCCCCTTGATCAGAAGTTGAGAAAATGCCTTACAGCCGGGTCTTATAAAGGCATTTCCACAACTGAGGCTACTTTTCTGTGGTAACTCCAGCTTATGTCAATTTGGCACACAGAAAACTAGTCAGTACAGTAGCTGAGGGGGGAGATAAATTCAGTTGGTAACTGCTATCCAATGCCATGGGAGCATGAAAAACTCAATGTAAAATGCCAGAACTTATGGCAGAAGCCATGTAATCTAAGGCCTGAGAATCAGACACAGAGGGTCCTTTAGAAGCCATGGATAAGCAGATAGTTCAGTATGGGATAGCAGTAGAAGACCCAATAGGAGACTATATGTTATAAATTAAGTTCAGAGTCTAAATGATATGCACACCTATTGTCTAGCACTGACCTACATGAGGATTGGACACAAACATTCATAAAAGTATATCAATCATGTATACAATTAAATCATAAAATCTAATGTAGTATTAACTACATGTTAGTAGTTAAAGTAATTTTAACCACTGCTGATTTTGTAGTCTACATGAGACAAGTCTAGATAGAGACAACTGTATTGGACAAATGGGAGATTTTTTATTTTGGCTGAGTATCTCTTTTGGATTTGTGCCTGATCTGAAGTATGGCCATCATTAAAGAAAACTGAATTTTTTTCCCTCAGTATTATCAGATACTGAGCGTTCCTCAGCTAGGGCTGTTACTTCATGCTTATTCCCCAGAGATGTATATGTTACATTCTGGAATTTTTGACCATCTTGAACTTATAGATGTCTTTTGTATTCTGTCAATGACATTGTGAGTTCATACATGCAATTACTCTATTGTGTTCACAATACCCCCTGTTTCTTTGTAGTCATTGACTACATCTGCTCCTACAATCTTTCTCTTTTGGGTGGCTGACATATAGATATCCCATTAGTTCTGAGAACTCTAGTATCTCGTATTCCTTAAGTATTGACTATTTGTGAATCTTTGTGTTAATTGTCATCTACTGTAAGAAGAAGCTCCTCTGATGAAAGTTGAAAACTACACTGATCTATGGGTATATCAATGAGTAATTAAGAATCATTTTAATGCTATAATATAATATTATGTAATATAATGAATACATACTCTCTATAATACTCTATAACTGGTTGCCAGTGCCAAGTATGGATTTTATCTTGTTGGGAGTGATGCCCTTGAAACCCTCCATTATTGGTGTTATTATTATGGTTAGTGTTAAGTATGACTGGGTTCATGGAAATTCCCCAGCCAGCTGTAAAAGACTAAGACAAATCTGGTGGTCAGGATGAATAATGATATGATAAAGTTCTGACCTTGCTGAGAAAAACATCTGATGTCAAGATACCCAATGTGATGACCTGTAACCTTTCTGAAAAACCAACATCCTGTGGACTAATAGATATGACAAACCTGTGACCTTTCTGACATCCAGTTGACATCAGCTGACCACACGAATACTGTGTCCTTGGCCTGCATAAATGATTCATACTTCCCCCTCCCTCTGTTACCCCTGTTATGGTATAAATTCAGGCTTGGGAAAAGAATTGTCACCTTGATCAGAATCTTGTCTTGGTGTCTTTCTTCGTGTCTCTTGTCCCTCATTCTCTTCCAGGTACCCTCAGCACCCTCGTTGACACTATCTCATAAAATGTGTTTAAAATCTCCTCACAAAACCACTGCTTATTCCTATAATTGTAATCAGTAGCAGTTTTTAAACAAAAGTAACATTAAATAGTTGAGTACATTTCCTTTGAAGAATATAATGTTATAAACTTGGTTTAAAGTATTACTGTTAATCTATGTCAATTATGTTTAAAATATTCAAGTGCTATTCCTCTGATCACATCAGATAATATCATAAACACAAACCAGGTTGCTCAGAGTAGCCCTTTTTCAAGAATGTATACTATCAGATCAGAAATAAAATTTGAATTGTGAAGTTAGGACCAATATTGATTAATCTTGAGTGTCAACATGATTGAAGTTGGAATCAACTAAAATAAGTGTGTCTAGATGAGTCTGCAAGGGCATTATAGAAGAGGACTAATTTAGGGTGCGGGTTTTTGTGGGCCAAGGGAGAAATGTGTTTCTTTTACTTACCTCCCTCTTCTTGTAGGTAAGTATATCCATTCTTTTGCTGCTGATGTTGACTCCATTGACCTTCCCTGCTATCAGTACCCTGATTTTTAGACTTCCAATGTAGAAGGAAGACAGGCTATTCTCCAGGAATTGTCCAGGCCTCAGCACCAAACAAGATGACTTGGGTATTGTACTCTTAGCCTCTTCAGCTTGTACACAGTCATTGATTTCTAACTCTGTTTATATCATGCCGTTCAACCTAATAAATCACTTTATGTACCCCACACACACATTCATTCTGTTTATTCTGTTCTTATATGGATCCTTGAAAATTATGGCATCTGGTAGAAAGAGTAGCATGCAAATTTCTCTGTAAATATGTATTTTCATTGTATGTGATTCACCAAGGTCAATAAATACTGTGTTAGTAGCAGCCTAGATCTTTCCTTAAAATTGCTTGTTTTTGTCTCCAGGTCTCCACACAGATATATTTAGTTCATAACACTGGTCCAAACTCTGTTATATTCTGAAAGATGAGATTTGTGAAAACATACAGAAGCCATTCTTTATGTTGAATTCTTTTACATAATACTGTAAAAGTGAAATTCGGAGGAATTCTCATCATCCTTAGATATAAACACCAGTGCTGAATATATAAGATCGTATCTGAAACTTGAACTAATATTAGCAGTAATATAATGTTGTGTGTAATATCTAGAACACCATCCAGTATGTTGATTTTTTAAATAATTATTTTTGTGGATGTGTGCATGAATGGATTTCATAAGTGTCTACATGTTCTCAGAAGAAAGAATGAAGAATAAAATCCCCTGATGTGGAAGTAACAAGTTGATTTGAGATGTTCAGCATGCATCTATGGAACCAAACCTGAATGTTCTGCTGTAATAGTCAACACACTTAATCATTTTACTATTTATGCAGCTGCTAGTGTATTATTTTATGGCTTAATACATCAAAGTGTACATACCAAAATACATTTTTCTACTCAGTTGTTACTATTTGGGCTTTTACACAACATTCAGTCATTGTGCACAGAATTTACATGTACGTTTTTAACATACATGTACTTGAGGTTACAGCTTATCTATGTTTTAAGAAAAAATACAGTATAAACTATAGCTTATGTGAGTGGGCAAGATAGCTCAGTGGATAAGAGTACTTGCTGCCAATCTGATGACATAAGTTCAATCCCCAAGATCCACATCGTTAGAAAGCAGACATATGATTACCCACGGAGTTCAAAATCATAGTTTAGTGTGCTTGTTTTCTTGTTTGATGTACTTTAATTGTATAGATATAGATAGATTTAACCAATATATATACACATATTAATCAATATTAAGATGGAGCCAGCAAATATCTCACCACTTTAAAATAATTGTCAGATGATACTGGTGGCCTAAGTTTGATGCCTAGTATCAACAATGAAAGTAAAAAGTATACTCCAAAAAGTTTTCTCCCTGCCTCATCACACATGTTGCAACACATGTGTGCTCACACTCACAATGCATTGTACACACACAAAAACACATATATAAATAAAAAAATAAATTATAACTTAGGGAAAGTTAAGCTTTTCAACATATGTTTGGTTTAAAATTTAGTAATTACAAATTACATAGAAACAGTCAAGAACCAGAGCATATTTTAACAGGTCAATTCATCAGTGACCTGCATAAAATAGAACTGAATTAATTTCATTCTAAGGCATGGTATTCGACATTAACAAAGAAAGAAATGGATTTTAATCAGAGATCTGCATTTTGTTTTGAATAAGGGTTATATTATGCAAAATGCCTATTTACCATATAAATTAAATATAAATTTTCCACATGATAAGATTAATAATGAACAGAATTGCATTTCCATAAGTTAAAGGAGGAATTCATACCAAGGACCTGTTGTAAACGTCTGTGAATCAAATGGTGGAAGTAAATACTATCTGTGATTAGTTTCATCAGGCCAGCCCCTCTTGAATTTCAAGAGATACAAGTTGAAATACATATGCTATGGAAGTCACTACACTAATGGAGAAAAGTAGACGATGGTATAGAACATGTAGATTATAAATAAAAATACAGAACAAAATAAAAATATGTCTTTATTATGTTTAGCCAATTCATGAGTATGGAAGTTCTTTCCATCTTCTTCAATTTCTTCCTTCAGAGACTTGAAATTCTTGTCATACAGATATTTCACTTGCTTAGTTAGAGTCACACCGAGGTATTTTATATTATTTGGGAATATGGTGAAGGGCATCATTTGCATAATTTCTTTCTCAGGGTCTTTATCTTTTGAGTAGAGGAAGGCTACTGATTTGTTTGAGTTAATTTTATACCCAGTCATTTTGGTGAAGTTACTTATTAAGGTTAATAGTTCTCTGGTGGAACTTTTGGGTTACCCTATAGATACTATAATATCACCTGCAAAAGTGATATTTTGACTTCTTCCTTTCCATCTTGTATCCCTTTGATATCCTTTTGTTGTCTGATTGCTCTGTTTCAGACATTGAATACTATATTGAATAAGTAGGAAGAGAGTTGTCAGTCTTGTCCAGTCCCTGATTTTAGTGGAATTACATCCAGTTTCTCTCCATTTAGTTTAATGTTAGCTACTGGTTTGAAGTACATTGTTTTTACTATGTTTAATAGTGGGCCTTGAATTACTGATTCATCCAGGTCTTTTAACATGAAGGTGTGTTAAATTTTGTCAAATGCTTTCTCTGCATATAATAAATTATCATGTGGATTTTTTTGAGATTGTTCATATAGTGGAATGTATTTATGAATTTCCATATATTAAACCATCCCCACATCCCTGGGATGAAGCCTACTTGATCATATTGGATGATCATTTTGATGTGTTATTGAATTTGGTTTGCAAGAATTTTATTTGAACATTTTCCCCCAATAGTCATAAGGGAATTTAGTGTGAATTTCTCTTTCTTTGTTGGGTCTTTGTGTGGTTTAGATATAAGTGTAATTGTGTATTCATAGAAGGCTCCATCTGTTCCTATTTTGTAGAGGAGTTTGGACAGTATTGGTATGAGGTCTTCTAAGAAGGTCTGACAAAATTTTGTACTAAACTCATGTGGTCCTGGGCTTCTTTTGTATTGAGAGTCTTTTGATAGCTGGTTTTATTTCTTTAGGGGATTTGAAGTTGTTTAAATGGTTTATCTGTTCTTGATTTAACTTTGGTACCTGGTATTTGTCTAGAAATTTTTCCATTTGCTTCAAATTTTCCAGTTTTGTTGAATATACACTTTAGTAGGATCTGGCGACTTTTTTTGTTTTTTTTTTTTTTTTGGAATTCCTCAAATTCTGTTGTTTTATCTGTCTTTCATTTCTGATTTTGTTAATTTGGATACACTCTCTGTGCCCTCTGGTTAGTATGGCTAAAAGTTTATCTATCTTGTTGATTTTCTAAAACAAACAAACAAACAAACAAACAAACAAAAAAACAGCTCCTGATTTTGTTGATTCTTTGTATAGACTTCTTTCTTTCCACGTGGCTGATTTCAGCCCTGAGTTTTATTATTTCCTGCCTTTCACTCCTTTTGGGTGTATTTGCTTCTTTCTGTCCTAGAAGTTTTAGGTGTGCTAGCTTCTGAGGTATGCTCTCTCCTGTTTCTTTTTGGCAGCACTCTGAGCTATGAATTTTCCTCTTAGAACTGATTCTATTATGTCCCATATTTTGGGTATGTTGTGCCTTCATTTTCATTAAATTCATAAAGTTTTTAATTTCATGCTTTATTTCTTCCTTAAGAAAGTTATAATTGAGTAGAGTGCTGTTCAACTTCAACGTATATGTTGGTTTTCTATCATTTTTGTTGTTATTCAGGACCAGCCTTAGTTTGTGGTGATCTGATTAGATGCATGAAATTACTTTTATCTTCTTGTATCTGTTGAGTCCTGTTTTTTAGCCAATTATATAGACAGTTTTGGATAAGGTACCATGAGGTGCTGAGAAGAAAGTATATACTTTTGTTTTAGGATGAAATGTTCTATAAATATCTGTTAATCATTTGATTCATACATTCTGTTAGTTTCTCTCTGTTTCAGTTTAATTTCTGTTTCCATGATTTGTTCATTGATGAGATTGTGGTGTTGAAATCTCCTACTCTTATTGTATGTGGTGCAATGTATAATTTGAGCTTTACTAAGGTTTCTTTTATGAATGTAGGTACCCTTGCATTTGGGGCATAAATAGAATTGAGAGTTCATCTTCGTAGATTTTTCCTTTGATAAATATGACATGTCTTTCCTTATCTTTTTTGATGAGTTTTGGTTGAAAGGTGATTACATTTGATATTAGAATGGCTACTCCAGCTTGTTTCTTCGGATCATTTGCTTGACAATTTGTTTTCCTTCCTTTTACTCTAAGGTAGTGTCTGTATTTATTTCTGAGGTGTACTTTCACGTATGCATCAAAATGCTGGATACTATTTCCCTATCCAGTCGGTAATTCCATATTTTTTATTGGGGACTTGAGTCCATTGATGGTAAGAGACATTAAGAATGATGATTATTGCTTCCTGTTATTTTTGTTGTTAGAGATGGAATTAAGTATGTGTGTCTATCTTCTTTTGCTTTCATGGCAAGGAGATTACTTTCTTGCTTTTTCTAGGGTGTAGATTTCACCCTTGGTTTTAAGTTTTCCATCTATTATCCTTTGTAGGGCTAGATTTGTAGAAAGATATTGTGTAAATTTAGTTTTGTCATTGAATATCTTGGTTTCTCCATCTATGTTAATTGAGAGTTTTGCTGGATACAGTAGGCTGGACTGTCATTTGTGTTCTCTTAGGGTCTGTATGGCATCTGCCCAGCAACTACTGATTTTCATAGTCTCTCTTTAGAATTCTGGTGTAATTCTGATAGGTCTACTTTTGTATGTTACTTGACTTTTTCCCCTTACTGTATTTAATATTCTTTCTTTGTTTTTGTGCATTTGGTGTTCTGACTATTCTGTGAAGGGAAGAATTCCTTTTCTTGTCCAATCTATTTGGATATCTGTAGGCCTTTTGTATGTTTATGGGCATATCTTTCTTTAGGTTAGAGAAGTTTTCTTCATAATTTTGTTGCAGATATTACTGGCCCTTTAAGCTGTGATTCTTCACTCTCTTCTATACCTAGTATCCTTAGGTTTGATCTTCTCATTGTGCACTGGATTTCCTGGATGTTTTGGAGTAAGACCTTTTTGTGTTTTACATTATTTTTAATGGTTGTGTAGATGTTTTCTATGGTATCTTCTGCCCCTGATATTCTCTATTCTATCTCTTTTATTCTCTTGGTGATGTTTGCATCTATGACTCCTTATCTCTTCCCTATGTTTTCTATCTCCAAGTTTGTCTCCCTTTGTGTTTTCTTTATTGTTTGTATTTCCATTTATAAATCCTGTATAGTTTTGTTCAATTCCTTAATGTGTATGGTGTGTTTTCATGTAATTCTTTAAGGGATATTTGTGTTTCCTCTTTAAGGGCTTCTACTTGTTTACTTGTGTTGTCCTGTTATTCTCTAAGGGAGTTATTTATGTCTTTATTATAGTCCTTCATCATTTTCTTAAAATGTGATTTTAAATATAAATCTTGATTTTCTGGTGTGTTTTGTCATACAGTATTTTCTTTGGTGAGAGAACAGGGCTCTCATGATGCCAAATAGACTTTGTTCCTGCTGCTTAGGTTTCTGTGCTTGCCTCTCACCATCAACTTGTCTCTGGTGTTAGCTTGTCTTGATGTCTCTGACAATGCCTTTACTCTCTAGTAGGCCTGTATGTCAACACTCCTGTAGACCTGATTTGGGAACAGAGTTCTCTGCTGTCATGTCATAGGCATTTCTGTTGTGGCTTTCAACTCTTGGTGCAGGCAGAAACTTGACAGGTCCTTCCCCAGACTGCTCCTAGGTCCTTGTGCCCAGAGGGTACAGATGGCACTAGACAATTTCTTCTTGGGTCAGGAATGTGGGCAGAAAGTACTTGTCTCCTCTGAATTCTCAGGATTTCATTCACTTCCGAGGGTCCAGTTCTCTCCCCGACATGATTTGGGTTTAGAGAACTGTGGGACTGGTTGAGTTCAGTTCAAGGTGCAGGCAGAAACCAGCAGGTTCCTGCTGCTGACTGCTCCTGCTCCTATATTCCTGTATCCACTGGAACTATGCAGTTTCCTCTTCAGCCAGGTTTGTGGGCAAGAGTGGACAAAAATGATGGTTTATACAGCAGTCTCTTATAAAGAAGTCTTTTCCACATTTTTGGGATTTCAGTTCTCCTCCACAAGGGATTTGTGTGCAGGGAGCTGTGGGATTGATGCTGTTTAGTTCCTGGAACAGTCAGAAGCTGGAAATGCCCTGTCCCAAAAGGCTTTTGCCTTTACGTGTCCTGAGTCCACCTGGCAGGTAACTTGGAGCTGAAAAGTTGGTCTTACCTCTGCTCTCAGGTGTTTAGGTGCTCCTTTTGATTGGCTTTCAGTTCTTTGCACATGGAGAAACTCAAAGAGTCCTGCTTCTGACTGCACCTAGGTCCCTATGCTCAGAGGATACAGATGACACTTGGCGATTTCCTCTTGGGTCAGAAATTTGGGCAGGAAGTAATTGTCTCTTCTGGATTCTCAGGAGTTATTTTTGCTTTTCATAATATCATGTTCATAGAAATTTGGATCATCTCTGCTGCCATAAAAATGTATGTGTTCATTGTTTTAAATTGTATATCTAAGCGTTTAGTCTTCTTTGGGAAGAATTTTTTATGACTGTAGAGGTAGAAGTTGTAACTAGATTCTTTTGTTTCCAAACATTGAAGCTTAAATTTACTCTTTATCTATTTCTTTTTTTTTAACTTAGGTTTCATGTTTACCATCTACGTTGTAACCAATGAACTTAAATTAAAATTTAACAAAAAGCTTTATACCCTTTGATGGTCTGTTTTGAGACAAATAATTAGGATTATGTTCTACAATTCTCACATGAAGCATTGGTAATTGGTCCAGTTGGAAGAGAATGCTATTCCATTCAATTATGCCTCTAATAATATTACCTACTACTGCTTGAATGTGTCAATTAAATGTGAAAGAGCTAAAGACTCCATATTCTTAGTGCATTCATCTACTTCATTTGAAATCCTTTGAGTTTTATTTGCATATATTAAGGCAGTATTGTTTGGTACAAGTACCTTAAGGATATATGTTTTGGATCACAGGTCATTTTGTTACATAATTCCCTGGTTTAATCCTGATTGTTTTTATTTGTGTTTGAATTCAGCTTTGTCTGAAATAGGATAGCAATAGTAAATTGCTTTTCATAACATTTGGATTTATGTCTCATTATACTTTATATACCATGGACTATGGCTTGCCCTTTTAAATGATGTCCCCTATGTTATTTTGTAAGAATACAGTAAAGGGTTTATCATACAATAATGAAGCTGTTAATTTATGTTTTGTTAGTATATTCCTTCCTGGTTCCAGGCATCAATTCTTCCAGGCATAATTGTTATGATTTCAGCTATTTATGCAACTTTCATGAATAAAGGGGTCAGCAATTGTATCTGTTCTTCAGGAGAGTATAATTTCTTAGTGATATGATCACTGAAGTATATCTACCTAATTTTACTGATGAATTGTCATTTTGTATGGCCTGTTTCATTTTCCACTTATCTTTTTTATGATGGAACCTATTCTGCATTTCGTTGTGGCATTGTTTCCATATAATTTATAGCCAAAGATCTTAAGGCCTTGTGATGGCTTCTCTTACTAGACACAACCTAGAAACCTCTGGGAAGAAAATCTGAAGGAAATATTGTGAAGATCAGATTTAACTGAGGGAATGTATATGAAAAATTGTTGTAAATAATTTCATTTAGAAGGACTCAGCCCACTTTTGGTAGCAAAATTCCTTCAGCAGAGGCCCTTACCAATATACAAATGGGTAACTAATATACAATAAAAGAATCATTGAGATTAAAACAATAATAAAAATGAGTAAGCATGCTTGTATTCATTTATCTATGTTCTTGACTTGTCAAGTCCTTGCTTGTCTTTAAAAAACTTTGAGTTTTAAGCTATAACAAACTCTTTTCTCCCCCAATTTTTATTTTTAGTTACTGTATTTTTCATAGAAATATCAATGAAAGTAGAACAAGGCTCCTGAAAAATTTTCATGATTTCACTTCCTCAGTGTATTAACTGGTGTTAAATTCTGTGCAGGCAGCTCTGCCAAATGTAATTTTATTTTTATTTATATTTATGTCATTGCTGTGAACTTCCTCTTCACCTGGTTGATAATTCTTAGGAGTCTTGCATTGCAGCAATATAAAGTGCTTAATATAAAAAGCAGTTTAAAGTTTGTTCCCTGCTGAATGTAAAAGAAGTTTAATAAACAAAGATCAAAATTCACTTCATTTAGGGGTTTGGGATTTCATGGATTGTATAAAAATATTAAAATCGTGACATGGAGTTTCTACCTTGCATTTCTTGAATTCCTGGATGAAAGACTCACACACAACCTTTATATTTTTAAATTAGACTTAGGCAGCACCATGCATGGATAGCTACTTAACTCCCATGTTCTTACAGTCTACATTTCTATCAATAACCCAAACACTATTAAATTCCCTCTGGGCTGCTTATACGCCCAATTGGGGAGTCCTATGTGTCACATTTTCTTGTCCTTCAGTCCATGGTGGATCTCTGCCTTCCTCCTACATGTTCTTTTCTTATACTGGTTTCCTTCCCCTCTTTCTTCATTGTGGTCATCCCTCTCCAAACTATGAAACCTCAAAATCATCTATGTGTTTTCTGCCTAGCTACTGGCTGTTGACAACTTGGGGCAGAGTCATTCAATGTCTTATCTTTGTCCTCACTCCTCTTTCGGACGGTCTTGGGAGCCCAAAATTTGCATTAAAACATACAAATCATTAGGCCAATCCACTAAAATGCATAATAAGTTTCTTGTAAACTTTCAGTCTTCATACAGAAAGCCCTAAGACTTGTGGTACTCCTTGGAAACAATTTAATTTTTTTATTGTATTTTTACTAGTGTTTCTCCTGCCTGTATGTATAAGTACAACTTTGGTGCCTGGTGCCAACAATTGCTAGAAAAGGGCACTGGGATGATCCCTGAGAGCTTGCAATATAAGCAGTTATGAGTTAACAAATATGGGAGAAAATAACCCAGCCCTATTCCTCTTCAAAGAGCAGCTAGGGCACTTGATTACCAAGTCATCTCTCTAGTGCTATCTCTGGTACTGTCAAAGCCTTGAAGTGCTTATCAACTTTGCTATAAGTGTTTTATCATTGAGTTGAAATGTTTTTGTCCAAAATAATGAACCAGCATCTTGGAGTCCTTGCGAAGTTCCCTGGATCAAAGCTATCCATTTAGAGCTAGTTTTTAGGGTTTCTTCTTCCAGCATATGGATTCTAGTTCTTTCGTACTAGAATTACATATGCCCAGATAATCTGAGATGCCTGGAGCCATAGAAGCATTACCACGCTTCTATGATACTTTAGCCTTTACTTTCTCTTTGGAGAAAGGACAGTTTCTGTATTTGTCTTTCAAGCTCAGCAGCATTTTCATCACCTTTACTCTATATAACTGTTGATTTTACAAAAGAATCATGGCCATGTCAAAAAACAAGTGGCTGAGAATTAAGAAATCTTGGATCAAAACTATACTTCAAATTGTGTCATTGTATTACAGAAACTGTACTAATGTTTATGTTATGTTGCAACCTCAAGGCAACCTAGGAATAATTCAAGCATCAAAAACAATATAAAAAAATCAATTACTATTGTTATTGATGCACAAAAAATTGAATCTACAAAGACTCATTGATTTAGGCATAAAAACTAAAATGATTATAGAATAATATGGTCAATAAAGAAGAAGAGAGCATAAAGCTAATTGCTTAAGGGAAAATTTACTTTTCAGTAATAAGAATTTTATAATTAGAAGATCATCATTTCACACTTGTCTAAGGAATATGGCTAAACATAAACATAACACAAATTCTAAGTTGTGAATATTTAAACTTTCACCCTTAGCCTCATGGGATCATGTTTGGGAGGGAGTCTGGCAAGAGTGTAAACTTCATAGTGTTACAGAATCAACAATAAAATAGGACTTGTAGAAAATAATTCACAAATGTACTCTAAACATCCCCAAATCCTCAATTACATACAGTGGGTATAAAATCAATCAATGTAAGAGTAAGGGTCCCATTTCAGGATTATCAATGTCACTGTTCACTGTGTTACTCCTAAAGGAAGAGAAACTTTTCCAAAATGGTGACTTTTATAAGTTCAGTTAGGGAGCTGGTATAATGACTCAGCTATTTTGCTCTTACAGAGGACCAGATTTCCATTCCCAAAATGGACATCAAGTGACCTGAAGATGCCTGTAACACCATTGCCAGGCACATTCTGTTGGCAAATTAAAGTACTCCACTTAAATTTAATGGTTATACAGACAAATGTAACATAAATACAAACTAATTTTTAAATATGCAAAATGAATCATAGCAGGTCTAATGGTGATCTTAACTCAATAATTTAGTCATAGAAAAGAGTATTTGGAAATGACAGAAAATAGAACCCCTGATATTAATTTGTATTAATGTTCTTTGCATTTTCCTATTCATAATGATATCATTTATTGATGTTTGTCTTTTGTCTCTTCCTAGTGTGGCTTCCTGAAGTTGCCTAGCCTTCTGCCAATATCCACTCAGTCAAACTATGTAAATAAGCACCATAATTTCATTGGTTCTCCAGATTAAATTTTTATAGAATTGTACTGATAATTTTTGCTGGGTTTTTACAGGGCAGATCTAGACCTTAAAAATAGCTAGCTAAAAAAATCATAGCATACCCTGGTTTCTTTTGATGTGGTATTTATGTCCAAATCCTATTATAATTATATTTGTATTTAACAAATAAAGATAGAAATGAAAGAATGTTATAAAACTACACACTACATTGGAATCTAAAAATCATTGATCACTATGAGTTTTGTTTTTTTTTGGTTTTTTTTGTTTTTTTTTTTTAATTAACTTGAGTATTTCTTATTTACATTTCGAATGTTATTCCCTTTCCCGGTTTCCAGGCAAATATCCCCCTTCCCCCTCCCCCCCTTTATGGGTATTCCCCCCCCCCTCCTCCTCCCCCCTGCTGCCCCCCCCCCCACCACTTAGTTCCCTGGGGGTTCAGTCTTAGGGACCCAGGGCTTCCCCTTCCACTGGCGATCTTACTAGGATATTCATTGCTAACTATGAGGTCAGAATCCAGGGTCAGTCCATGTATAGTCTTTAGGTAGTGGCTTAGTCCTTGGAAGGTCTGCTTGCTTGGCATTGTTGTTCATAAGGGGTCTCGAGCCCCTTCAAGCTCTTCCAGTTCTTTTCTGATTCCTTCAACGGGGGTCCTATTCTCAATTCAGTGGTTTGCTGCTGGCATTCACCTCTGTATTCGCTCTATTCTGGCTGTGTCTCTCAGGAGCGATCTACATCCGGCTCCTGTCGGCCTGAACTTCTTTGCTTCATCCATCTTGTCTAATTGGGTGGCTGTATATGTATGGGCCACATGTGGGGCAGGCTCTGAATGGGTGTTCCTTCTGTCTATGTTTTAATCTTTGCTTCTCTATTCCCTGCCAAGGGTATTCTTGTTCCCCCTTTTAAAGAAGGAGTGAAGCATTCACATTTTGATCATCTGTCTTGAGGTTCCTGTGTTCTAGGCATCTAGGGTAATTCAAGCATTTGGGCTAATAGCCACTTATCAATGAGTGCATACCATGTGTGTTTTTCTGTGATTGGGTTACCTCACTCAGGATGATATTTTCCAGTTCCAACCATTTGCCTATGAATTTCATAGTCATTGTTTTTGATAGCTGAATAATATTCCATTGTGTAGATGTACCATATTTTCTGTATTCATTCCTCTGTTGAAGGGCATCTGGGTTCTTTCCAGCTTCTGGCTATTATAAATAAGGCTGCTATGAACATGGTGGAGCACGTGTCTTTTTTATATGTTGGGACATCTTTTGGGTATATGCCCAAGAGAGGTATAGCTGGATCCTCAGGTAGTTTAATGTCCAATTTTCTGAGGAATCTCCAGACTGATTTCCAGAATGGTTTTACCAATCTGCAATCCCACCAACAATCTTTCTCCACATCCTCGCCAGCATTTGTTGTCACCTGAGTTTTTGATCTTAGCCATTCTCACTGGTGTGAGGTGAAATCTCAGGGTTGTTTTGATTTGCATTTCCCTTATGACTAAAGACGTTGAACATTTCTTTAGGTGTTTCTCAGCCATTCGGCATTCCTCAGCTGTGAATTCTTTGTTTAGTTCTGAACCCCATATTTTAATAGGGTTATTTGACTCCCTGCGGTCTAACTTCTTGAGTTCTTTGTATATTTTGGATATAAGGCCTCTATCTGTTGTAGGATTGGTAAAGATCTTTTCCCAATCTGTTGGTTGCCATTTTGTCCTAGCCACAGTGTCCTTTGCCTTACAGAAGCTTTGCAGTTTTACGAGATCCCATTTGTCAATTCTTGATCGTAGAGCATAAGCCATTGGTGTTTTGTTCAGGAAATTTTTTCCAGTGCCCTTGTGTTCCAGATGCTTCCCTAGTTTTTCTTCTATTAGTTTGAGTGTATCTGGTTTGATGTGGAGGTCCTTGATCCACTTGGACTTAAGCTTTGTACAGGGTGATAAGCATGGATCGATCTGCATTCTTCTACATGTTGACCTCCAGTTGAACCAGCACCATTTGCTGAAAATGCTATCTTTTTTCCATTGAATGGTTTTGGCTCCTTTGTCAAATAATCAAGTGCCCATAGGTGTGTGGGTTCATTTCTGGATCTTCAATTCAGTTCCATTGGTCTATCTCTCTGTCTCTGTACCAATACCATGCAGTTTTTATCACTATTGCTCTGTAATACTGCTTGAGTTCAGGGATAGTGATTCCCCCAGAAGTCCTTTTATTGTTTAGGATAGTTTTAGCTATAATGGGTTTTTTGTTATTCCAGATGAATTTGCAAATTGTTCTATCTAACCTTCTGAAGAATTGGATTGGTATTTTGATGGGGATTGCATTGAATCTGTAGGTCGCTTTTGGTAAAATGGCCATTTTTACTATGTTAATCCTGCCAATCCATGAGCATTGGAGATCTTTCGCTGATTGGAACTGTTAGGCATGGTAGGCACACAATTATAATCCTAATGCTATGGAATGGAGATATGCAGATCCCTGCAAACTATACCAACTAGCATAGACTACTTTATCGGTCTCGAACCATTGAGAGAACTTGTCTAAGACAAAAAGGCAAATGTCCCTTGAGAAACAATATTGTAGGTACAAGCGCTTGACCTTAGGTGTCTCTATGCAGGCATAATTTCATGCTTTCTAACTCACTAAAATGAGAAGTGAGGCTGCTTCAAATGGCAGAGAACCGAAGTACAGAGGTTATCAATTAGTCTAGGCATAACTAAAAATGTTTTGATTAAAGCCCAGACAGAGATGTGAAGCTGGTCTTTTCTGCCAATGGTTGGCAGTAATTTTGTTTTGCAACAGATACTTTGATCTTCTACTGACCTCTTATGTTAACTGCAACCTTAATTTGCCATTTGCTTATGATTCTTATGATTGAAAGATAATAAAGTTTTTCTAATATTAAAACTTAATTTTCAATGTTATCAAGAAATAATAAGACCATCACAAGGCTCCAATTTTGCTCCAAACAAAATCATTACATTTGAGACAGATTTGGTATGGCTCAGGAAGTAACTATGTTCATATAACACAGTAAGTAAACAACCTACAACTATCAAGAAGCTCCTTAAATTGTCAAGATTTATAAGACTCACCTCCAAGTAAGGATTTATCAAGAGACAGGATACTCTCCAATTAGCTGCACTGTTTTCAAGTAATTAAGAGGCCTCATGAATCATTACCGATTTGAGGTGAGCTTTTTGGTAATACAGCTGCCTTTAAGACAGCTATTTTCTTGTTAGTAAGCTCATTGGACTCACTGATTCATTAAGACTGGGTGTAATAATTAATTTGATTTGTCTTCAGTGGCCTATCTGAGGAATACAAATGCTTGCATATATTTCTGACAGAAAAAGGCACACACTGTATGAAATTAAGTAAATTGTATCATTCTTTCTTTAGGAAATATTACAAAAGGCCACTTCTGCCATATTCTGGTGTCAAGAAAATCAAACACACAAAAACAAGTAGAAATGTATGAAGGAGAAAATCAAATAGGACTGCAGGAGTTAAGTGGTGAATTATCCACTGATGATGGTTTCCTGAAAGTATTGTAAAAGTAGAGTAATTGAATGTATATAAAAATGATAAGCAACGCTTGGGCCTCAACATATGGGTTATTGTATAAAAATCTTCTTCAACACATAAAAAATCATTTAAATCAGATATATTTAAATGTGTATTTCTGACTTGAACATATTTGAAACAGTTCTCCTGATAAATAAATATTCTATGGTCAAGGAAATCCCTATCTCTTTTCCTTTGCATATTCTTTTCCCTAAAGAAGATCTTTCTCAAATTTTCACGAATCAACAGAAATTATTATTTGAGAGGACAATGTAAACATCTCAAAACTCCCAGTTTCCATAAATTCATTGTTTCCATAAATTTATTGTTATATTCTTGAAAATTCTATTGAAAACAAGCTATGTGTGCTTATATAAAGAGATATTTTGTAAACCAAAATAGAGGATACCTCAAAGTATAGGACTTCAAATAGTACAGTGGGAAAACTTAAAGTATTACAACAAGCAAGCCAAGTATTATTGACAACATTCTTGACTAGAGAGATTTTCTGATAAACAGAGGTTGTAGCATCAGTGACCATGATACCAGAAAAAGAATGGAGAATAAAAGGTGAACATGGGAAAACTGGTTTGCAGTAGGCAACATCATAAAGAAACAATAAGAGTGGAAATATTTTGATCAGACAGTTATTCAAAATAGTAAGAAAGAAGCAACAAACTCACACAGTAAAATACAGGGGAAAAACCTGGTAATCTAAAAAAACAAAGTGTCTAAGTATGGCCAAGGAAAAGCAATATACAGCTGACCAGTGGCTGACATTAAACTAAATGGGGAGAAACTTGAAGCAATGCCACTAAAATCTGAAACTAGACAAGGCTTCCCACTCTATATGTACGTATGCAATATAGTATTTAAAATACTAGCCAGAGCCCTCAGAAAAAGAAAGGAGGTCAAAGGGATACAAATTGGAAAGGAAGAAATCAAAGTATCACTATTTGCAGATGACAAGATAGTATAATGAATTGACCCCAAAAGTTCCACCAGAGAACTACCAAGCCTGATAAACTACCTCAGCAAAGTTTCTGAATATCAAATTAACTCAAACAAATTAGTAGGCTTTCTCTACTGAAACGATAAACAGGCTGAGAAAGAAATTAGGGAAATGATCCCCTTCACAATGGTCTCAAATAATATAAAATATCTTGGTGTGACTTTAACCAAGCAAGTGAAAGATCTATGTGACAAGAACTTCAAGTCTCTGAAGAAAGAAATTGAAGAAGATTTCAGGACGTGGAAATACCTTCCATGCTCATGGATTGGCAGGATTTATATAGTAAAAATGTCCATTTTGCCAAAAGCAATCTATGGATTCAATGCAATCCACATCAAAATTCCTATTCAATTATTTATAGAGATCGGAAGAGAAATTTGCAAATTCATTTGGAATAACAAAAAACCCAGGAGAGTAAAAACTATACTCAACAATAAAAGAATTTCTAGGGAAATCACCACACCTGACCTCAAGCTGTACTACAGAGGAATAGTGATAAAAAATGTATGGTATTGGTACAGAGACAGGCAGGTAGATAAGTAGAACAGAATTTAAGGCCCAGAAATGAATCCAAACACCTATGGCCACTTCATCTTTGACAAAACAGCTAAAACCATCCAATGGAAAAAAAGAGAGCATTTTCAACAAATGGTGCTAGTTCATTTGGAGGTCAGCATGTAGAAGAATGCTTATCAACCCATTCTTATCACCCTGTACAAAGCTTTAGTCCAACTGGACCAAGATCCTCCACATAAAACAGGATACACTGAAACTAATTGAAGCAAAAGTGGGGAAGAAACTCAAACACATGGGCATTAGGGCAATTTTCCTGAACAGAACACCAATGGCTTATGATCTACGATCAAGAAAAGACAATTGGAACTTCATAAAATTGCAAAGCTTCTGTAAGAAAGAGGACTCTGTCATTAGGACAAAACGACACCTGACAGATTGGGAAAAGATCGTCTCTTATCCTGCATGTGATAGAGGGCTAGTATCCAAAATATACAAAGATCTCAAAAAGTTAGACTCCAGAGAGCCAAAAACCTATTAACATATGGTGTACTTCTTTGTTGAAGAATATAAAATGGCTGAGAAGTGCCTAAAGAAATGTTTAACATCCTTAGCCACGAGGCAAATGCAAATCAAAACAACCCTGAGATTCCACCTCACACCAATCAGAATGGATAAGTTAAAAAACTCAGGTAACAACAGATACTGGCAAGGATGTGGAGAAAGAGGAACACTCCTCCATTTTTGGTGGGATTGCAAACTGTACAACCACTGTGAAAAACATTCTGGAGGTTTTTCAGAAATATGGACATAATATTACCTGAGGACCCAGCTATACCTCTCCTTTGCATATATCCAAATGATACATCCTATAACAATGACAAATCCTCCACTATTTTCATAGAAGCATTATTTATAATTGTCAGAAGCTGGAAAGAACCCAGATGACCTTGAACAAATGAATGGATACAGAAAATATGGTACATCTAAACAACAGATTACTACTCAGTTACAAAAACAATTACTTCATGAAATTCATAGACAAACTGATGGAACTAGAAAATATCATCCTGAGTGAGGTAACCCAATCACAAAAATAAAATAAAATAAAATAAAATAAAAACCGCAGATGGTATACATTCACTGATAAGTGGATATTAGGGCACAATCTCGAATTACTCAGGATACAATCCACAGATGATATGAAACTAAAGGAGAAAGACCTCCAAAGAGCAGATGCTTCAGTCCTTCCTAGAAGGAGGAGCAAAAATATTCATAGGAGTAGTCATGGAGACAAAGTTTAGAACAGAAACTGAAAGAATGTCCATTCAGAGCCGGCCCCACCTGGGGATATAGCACATATGTATATACAGTCACCAAAATTAGATAATATCTATGAAGCCAACCAGTACATGTTGACAGGCACCTGATATAGATGTCTCCTTTGAGCCCAGCCAGATCATTACAAATACAGACGTGAATACTAACAGCAAACCATTGAACTGAGAATGGGGTCCATGTTGGAGGAATTAGAGAAGGGATTGAATGAGGTAAAGGGGCTTAAAACCCCAGAAAAACAATAATACCATACACCCAGAGCTACAAGTAACTAATCTACTTCCCAAAGATACACATGGACAGACTCATGGCTCCAGCTGCTTATGTAGTAGAGGATATTCTTGTTGAGCACCAATGGGAGGAGCCTTAGTCCTGCCAAGGCTGGACCCCAAAGTGCAGGGGAATTTTGGGGTGGGGCAGCAGGAATGGGGTATTGTTCAGGAAGGGGATCACACTTATTGAAGAAGCTGAGGGGGATGAGATAGTGTGCTATGACTGGGAATCTGAGAAAGGGAATAACATTTGAAATGCAAATAAAAATATCCAATTAACAAAAACAAAAATCAAACAAACAAAAAATGTCATACATAAACAGAGTAAAAGCCACATACAGCAAACCAGTAGCTAACATTAAATTAAATGGAGAGAAACTTGAAGCAATCCCACTAAAATCACTACTCTTTCAACATAGTTCTCAAAGTCCTAGCCAGAGCAATCAGACAACAAATGGAGATCAAATGAATACAGATTGGAAAGGAAGAAGTCAAAATATCACTATTCGCAGATGATATGATTGTGTACTTAAGTGACCACAAAAGTTCCACCAGAGAACTACTAAACCTGATAAACACCTTCGGCAAAGTGGCTGGGTATAAAATTGACTGAAATAAATCAGTACACTTCCTCTATGCTAAAGAGAAACAAGCCAAGAAAGAAATTAGGGAAATGACACCCTTCATATTTGTCCAAAATAAAGTCTCTGAAGAAAGAAAATGAAGAAGATCTCAGAAGATGGACAGATCTCCCATGCTCATGGATTGGCAGGATTAATATAATAAAAATGTCCATTTTACCAAAAGCGATCTACAGATTCAATGCAATCCCTATCAAAATTCCAACCCAATTCTTCATAGAGTTAGAGAGGACAATTTGCAAAATCATTTGGAATAACAAAAAAACCCAGGGTAGCTAAAACTATCCTAAACAATAAAAAGACTTCCAGGAAATCACTATCCCTGAGCTCAAGCAGTAATACAGAGCAAGACTGCTAAAAACTGTATGGTATTGGTACAGAGACAGACAGATAGACCAATGGAATAGAATTGAAGACCCAGAAATGAACCCACACACCTATGGACACATGATTTTTGACAAAGGAGCAAAAAACATCCAATGGAAAAAAAGAGCATTTTCAGCAAATGGTGCTGGTTCAACTGGAGGTCAACATGTAGAAGGATGCAGATCAATCCATACATATCACCCTGTACAAAGCTTGAGTCCAAGTGGATCAAGGACCTCCACATCAAACCAGGGACGCTCAAACTAATAGAAGAAAAACTAGGGAAGCATCTTGAACACATGGGCACTGGAAAAAATTTCCTGAACAAAACACCAATGGCTTATGCTCTAAGATCAAGAGTCGACAAATGGGATCTCATAAAACTGCAAAGCTTGTGTAAGGCAAAGGACACTGTGGTTAGGACAAAACGGCAACCAACAGATTGGGAAAAGATCTTTACCAATCCTACAACAGATAGAGGCCTTATATCCAAAATATACAAAGAACTCATGAAGTTAGACTGCAGGGAGACAAATAACCCTATTAAAAAATGGGGTTCAGAACTAAACAAAGAATTCACAGGTGAGGAATGCCAAATGGCTGAGAAATACCTAAAGAAATGTTCAACATCTTTAGTCATAAGGGAAATGCAAATCAAAACAACTCTGAGATTTCACCTCACATCAGTGAGAAAGGCTAAGATCAAAAACTCAGGTGACAGCAAATGCTGGCGAGGATGTGGAGAAAGAGGAACTCTCCTTTATTGTTGGTGGGATTGCAGACTGGTACAAACATTCTGGACATCAGTCTTGATGTTCCGCAGAAAATTGGACATTGAACTACCTGAGGACCCAGCTACAACTCTTTTGGGCATATATGATACAGTTTTAATAACTATTGCTGTGTAATTGCTTGAGGTAAGGGATGGTGATTCCCCCAGTAATTATTTTATTGTAGAGTATACTGTTCACTATCCTTGGTTTATGTTATTCTAAATGAGTTTGCAAATTATTTTCTCTAACTGTCTGAAGAATTTTATTGGTATTTAGATGTCAATTGCATTGAATCTCTAGATTGCTTTTGGCAAAATGGTCATTTTTACTATATTAATCCTGCCATTCCATGAGTGTGGGAGATCTTTCCATAATCCAAGATATTCTTCAATTTCTTTCTTCAGAGACTTGAAGTTCTTGTCATTCAGATCTTTCACTTGCTTGGTTAAAAATCACACCAAGATCTTTCATATTATTTGGTACTATTGTGAAGGGGTGTCATTTACCTAATTTCTTTCTCAGCCTGTTTATCCTTTGAGTAGAGCAATTCTACTGATTTTTTTTTTTTGGTTAATGTTGTACCCTGACACTTTGCTGGAGTGGTTTATCAGGTTAAGCAATTCTCTGGTGAAACTTTTGGGGTCACTTAAATATACTATCATATCATCTGCAAATAGTGATATTTTGACTTCTTCCTTTCCAATTTTATCCATATGACCACCTTTTATTGTCTGATAATTCTGGATAGTACTTCAATTACTATATTGAGTAAGTAGGAAGAGAGTGGGTAGCGTTGTCTAGTCCCTGATTTTAGTGGGATTGCTTCAAGTTTCTCTCCATTTAGTTTGATGTTAGTTACTGGTTTGCTGTATATTGTTTCTACTATTTTTAGATATGGGTCTTAAATTCCTGATCATTTCATGACTTTTATCATGAAGGGGTGTTGAATTTTGTCAAATGCTTTCTCCGTATCTAGTGAAATGATCATGTAGTTCTTACCTTTAAATTTTTTTATATCATTGATTATGTTACTGGATTTTGGGTATGTTGTATCTTCATTATCATTAAATTCTAAGAAGTATTTAATTTCTTTGTTTATTTCTTCCTTGACCCAGTTTCCATTGAGTAGATCATTGTTCAACTTCCATGTACATGTGGACTTTCTGTCATTATTGTTGTTATTAAAGACAAGCTTTAGTCTGTCCTGATCTGATAGGATGCATGGGATTGTTTCTATCACCCTGTATCTGCTGAGGTCTGTTTTGTGACCAATTATATGGTCAGTTTTGGAGAAGGTACCATGAGGTGCTGAGAAGAATGTACATTTTTTTTGTTTTAGTTCGGAATTCCCTATAAATATCCATTAAATCCATTTGGTTCATAACTTCTATTAGTTTCTCTATTTCTGTCTTTAATTTCTGTTTCCATGATCTGTCCATTCATGAGAAATAAGGTGTTGAAGTCTCCCACTATTATTTTGTGAGGTGCAATGTGTGATTTGAGCTTTTGTAAGGTTTCTTTTATCAATGTAAGTGCACTTACATTTGGAGGATACATATTCAGGTTTGAGAATTCATCTTGGTGTATTTGTCCTTTGATGAATATGAAGTGTCCTTCCTTATGTTTAGTGCTTCACAAAGCACTGAGTTCCTACTAAAATTCCAAGAGAAATCCAAAGTGATTTTTCCCCCAATTTTTACTACTCTTTGAATAAATTTTGTCATGTGTATTCTATAAATTCAGGATAAAGACCTATATGACAATCTTTTTTTTTTGATCTTTGAACATCTCTTGAAATACTTGTAAATATCATATTTAGATAATTTACATTATTTTGAAAGTAACTTGGACTACTTTGGACAGTTCAAAAAAATTTTTTCTCACAGATTGTACTGAGGTTTCTTTACTTTGTAGCTAATGTGGGAAAAAAAATCTGGTCTTTCTTTCTTGCCAGCAAAATTGTAATATATGGTGTATGTATACAGGTACGTGTATCCTGTTTTTACAACAGTTGATAAAAAAGTCTATATATCCTTCAACTGTATAATGGATGCACATTTAGAATTGAATCCTATTCTTCATTAAGGAGAATTAAATTTGTTGGCAAATGGATATGTCTTGAAAAGTTTTTGTGAATTGAGTTTACCCAGACCTACAAAAAAAGACCATTTTTTCTCATCTGTAAATCATCAGATGCTACAGTACAACATGTAGTAGCCACAAAAATATAGAAAATAGAGGCTTTGTTCTTTTGTTTTCTAAGATTAAAGGCTTCTGTACATATACAATTTCCCTGTCAAAATATTTATATGACCATGTGTAAGAATCAAAACTTGTAAAATTAGGTATAGGTTAGCTTTTTAACTCACTCTCAGGGAACTGACATCATTTGGAATCACATATGGAAAGCTTTACCCTGTGATGTGTGTTTATAGTAAGCAAATAAGAAGTGGCAGGGAATTCTATGATGGTGGTAATAACAACTAAAGTGGCAAAAAATCATTTAAATAGCAAAGCAATGATGGTCTAGTGAAATATCTGTGCAGGTAAAGTTTCATTTTCACAAAATTTATGATCAGATTTGGGTTCCTGGGACCTATGTAGTGGAAGGAGAGAGCCAAATTCTACTAGCTGTTATTTAAATTTCACACTTATACTTGGGTGGCATGTGGTGTGGGCACATGTGATCACAAACTATGTAATCTTAAAAATTAACTGTTAAGCAGAGACATTTTCTAAGTATTTTTTTTCTAAACTAGGCCCTTCAGAGACAGAAAAGGGGGACATGTTTATTTTTTAAAAGTTTCCTATCTCTAATTGGATTAGACATTGAAACAATGCCAGATAAGGGTGCTGTCAAGCAAAATCAAATTTCTGAAGCAAATTATTGTTGGTTGTAGGAACAAACACCTTGATGTGAGGCATAGCAAGGCAGACCAGTTTGAAGCTAAATAAGGAATCAATATACAACAATAATAGAGGCTGATTGGGACCAGAGTTTGTCTGATTGCTACACAGACTATGAGCCTACCTGTCTTCTGTTACTAGAAGTGAAACCCTGTTTTCAAATGGACTTCACTGATTAGAACACATTAATCATGAAACAGTTGTTAGTATTTTGGTTTATGTTGTGGAAGAGAGCAGAATGTGGCTTTTCAAGTAAGTTTCAATGGCAAATAATAAAGTTCAAGTTTGAAGTTAAAAATAGACATATGTACAGAGGAAAGCATGACCCACACAGAAGAAAAATAAAAATATGCACTAGAAACATTTGTGCCCTGAAATCCTTTATAGATGAGAATAATATTGAACTGCTATCCTTTTTATCTGCATCATCTTATTGAAGCCAGTGGCACTGGGTTTGCTTTATGCAGTAGTAGAGATCAAAGCCAAATCTCTGTGTGTACACTGAAAATGCAATTTAACCAAGTGAACTGCATCCTTTGCTTATTGAAATTTTTTAAACTGTACTGAAGTACATGAACTAAAAAAGAGGATTTTGGAGAAGCTACCACACCAATATACAAGTATTATCAAAAGCCTTCTTTGAAGAATCTACGAAGATTAATGGAAAATATTTTTCCACATCTTTATTAACTTGAGTATTTCTTATTTACATTTCAATCATTTTTCCTCGTCCCGGTTTCCAGGCCAACATCCCCCTAACCCCTCCCCCTCTCCTTTTATGTGGGTGTTCCCTTCCCCATCCTCCCCCCATTACCACCCTCCCCACAACAATCCTGTTCACTGTAAAATATTTTTAAAAAGATAAAGTGCTTGATAATATACCCAAAAGATGTCCAACCATACTACAGAGGCATGTATTCTGCTATGTTCATAGTGGTCATATTTGTCATAGCCAGAAGAAGGAATGAACCAGATGTCCCACAAAAAAAGAATGGTTAAAAAATCGTGCTTCATTTACACAATGGAATACTACTCAGCTATTAAAAATGAGAACATCCTGAGTTTTGCAGGCAAATGGATGGGGCTAGAAAATATCTTGAGTTCTGAGTGAGGTAACTTAGACACAAATGGCCATACATGGTATGTACTCACTCACAAGTGGTTATTAACCAAAAAATATGAAATACCAAGGATACATTCCGTAGAATCAAGAAGGTTAATAAGCCGAAGAGCCCAAGGGAGGATGTCTCCATCCAACTTGGGTGGGAGAAGAAAGCAATCACAGGGAGGGGATAAATGGAAGGTTCTGGGTAAAAGAGGGGACAAAGTAGGAAAATGGAGAACATGGTCAAGTATTGGGGTGGTACAGGACTGATGCCTTGAGGGTAAGCAGAAAAATAGAAACAGACATCCTTGGGTTATAGGAGGTGGGATGGCCTTCGGAAAAATATCAGACATCTGGAAAGTGAGACAATTTCAGGATCAAAGCAAGGGACTAAGATTCTACATGCCTTAAATGCCCTATACTGGGAAGAGAAAACTCGTAGAGTCCACCTCCAGCAGAAAGATAGGGCATCAGACAGAGGGATGTAATTGCTACCCCATAGTCAAAAACTCTGACAAAGAATTGTACCTGTTCAAAAAAAAAAGGGCAAGGACAAATAAGAAGAGACAGAGGAAAAGGAGGTATAGTGACAGGCCCAAATTGGGATCCAGCTCAAGAGCAGGCCCGGGGCCCTGACACTGTTATTGATGCTAAAGTATGCTTGCAGACAGGAGCCTAGCATGGCTGCACTCTGAGAGGCCCAACAAGCAGCTGAAAGAGCAAATACTTACCCCCAATCAATGGACAGAAGCTTGTGACCCCTGTGGTTTTTTTAGGGAAAAGCTGCAAGAGGCTGAAGAGGAGGGCAACCCCAAAGGAAGACCAGCAGTCTCAACTAACCGCTGAGATACTTGAGCCTCTGAGCTACCAATCAGGCGGCATACACCAGCTGAAATGAGGCCAGCAGCACACATACAACAGAGGACTGACTAGTGTGGCCTCAGTGAGAGCAAAAGCACCTAACCCTGGGGCTTGAAGATGCAGAGAGAGGGGAGGTCTGGTGGGGTTGGGGGTGTGGGGGAGCAGACTCTTGGAGACATGGGAGGGGAGGGGAGGAGGAGTTATGAGATGAAGAAATGCCAGAGGGTAGAACAGGAGGGAAATAATGAGAAAACTGTAAAATAAATAAATAAATAAATAAATAAATAAATAAAATGTTAATGCATAAATTCATAAAGTCATATCTAGTCAAAGTTCTGAGTATATATATTCAAGGATTAGTGAAGTCTGGTGAATATGATACTGAAAAAATATGTATGAGGTACAGCATCACAGTGATGTGAGATGCTGTGTATTGTGGATAGGACACAGCTGTTAGACACATAAGCACTCAGCATCAGTACCTACCACCACAAGTCTTGCACAATATTAAATCCATTGACATCCCTATGGTCAATAGAGGAGGGGCTAATGATTTCCCACCCCTTTCTTAGGAGCTATTAGGAGTAAACAATTGAGAAAGGGAGGGCCGTTAGTCTCCTTTAGTAGTACAGGCACTGGTAAGTGGCCCATGTTCCAGTAAATTAACCTCTCACCCCGGTCCATTAAAGTAATTCAAACTAAATGCAATGGGGTACAAAGTGAAAATGACACAAAAGTAATAAGGAGACTTGGAGAAAAGGGTGGGTTCAATGAGAGGGGCAGGAATAAAAAATTGTAATGCTGTGCAAATGTTAAAGTACATTGAATTGGTATGATGCTTTGAAAGAGTAATAATAAAGTAAGAAAAGAAAGGGAAAGAAAGGACAGGAGCAGGGAAGAAGTAATTAAAATACATAATAACAAAAGTAATGTAGAGAATACATGAATATTCTATTGTTGAAATGTCAAAATAAACATTCACTGAAGGGCTCAACATAATGTTTTGATGTGTCAGAATACAAATATATATATATATATATATATATATATATATATATATATATATATATATATATGAAAACTCTTAGAGAATGTTATCTGAAGATCAGAAAAAATACTAAAGGCAAATCAAGAGTCACTGAAGTGTCAGATGACTGATTTTACAATGGCAGAAGCAATCCGGAAGAAAAGAGACAGAAAAAAAAAAGTATTTGACAAAAGCAATTGAAAACTTTGGATATTTAAAACACATAATCAGTTCCCTAAAAGAGTCAATAAACTCCAAGTGGGATAAATGAAGAGATCAACTCCTAAGGAAAAGTGCCTAGTAAGGTACAGATAATGTTAGCAGAATTGAACTGATCCAACAACTCCCAAATCCCATGGGGGAGAAAGCTGAAAATCCAGAAGTGCAGACAATCCTGGGACCTCAATATAGAACGCCACTTTTGTCCACCTCTGCCCACATCTCTAGCCAAAGAGAAAACTGCATAGTGCCTCTGAATACAGGAATATAGGAGCAGTCAGCAGCAGGAACCTTCTGGGTCCAACCTGCACCCAGATCTGAACTGAACCAGTCACACAACTCCCTGCACCCAAATCCAATGGGGGAGAGACCTGGACACTCAGACATGTGAACACTCCTGAGAACTCAGAGGAGACTACTCTATGTCCACATTCCCTGCCCAAGAGGAAATCTTCTAGTGCTTTATGTATCCCCTGGGCACAGGGGCCAAGAAGATGTCAGGGGCAGGACCCTTCTGGTTTCTGCCTGCACCAAGAGCTGAATCCAGACTACAGGAGTGCCTACATACCTGAGAGCAGAGGACTCTGTTTCTGGATCTGGCTGAAAGAAAACAGGTTTACAGGGGTGCTAATCCAGAGGCCTAAAGGAGGGTCAAGCCACTGTCAGAGACAACAAGACAAGCTAACACCAGGGACAACTTGATGGTGAGAGAGAAGCATAGGGACATAAGCAACAGAATCCAAGACTTCTTGGCATCATCAGAGCCCAGCTATCCCACCCAAGTAAATACTGGGAATACAAAACACAGGAAAAGCAAGATTTAGATATAAAATAACATTTTATGATGATGATGGAGAATTTTAAGAAGGACATAAATAACTCACTTAAAGAAACACAGGACAACACAAGTAAACAAGTAGAAGCTCTTAAAAAGGAAACACAAAAATCCCTTAAAGAAGTACAGGAAAACACAACAAAAGAGGTGAAGGAATTGAACAAAACCATACAGGATTTTAAAATGGACATAGAAACAATAAGAAGGCACAAAGAAAGATGATCCTGGAGATAAAAAAACCTAGGTAAATTATCAGGAGTCATAGATGTAAGCATCACCACCAGAATAGAAGAGGTAGAAGAGAGAATTTCAGTGGCAGAAGATACCATAGAAAACATCAACACAACTGTCAAAGATAATATAAAACACAAAAACTTCTTAGTACAAAACATCCAGGAAATCCAGGGCGCAATGAGAAGACCAAACCTAAAAATAATTGGTATAGAAGAGAGTGAAGTCAATTTTCTAGACAATACCATGTTCCGAAGTTAAATCAGGAACGGATAAACCATCTAAAGAACTCCATAACTCCGAAAGAAATAGAAGCATTTACTAAAAGTCTCCCAAACAAAATGAGCCCAGGTCCAGATGGGTTTAGCGCAGAGTTCTATCAGACCATCATAAATGACCTCATAACAATACTGTCTAAACTATTGTACAAAACAGAAACGGAATGAGCACTGCCAGATTCCTTCTATGAAGCCACAATTACACTTATACCTAAACCACACAAAGACCCAACAAAGAAAGAGAACATGAGACCAATTTCCCTTATGAATATCGAAACAAAATATTCAATGTATTCCTGGCAAACCAAACCCAAGAATACATGAAAACGATCATCCATCATGATCGAGTAAGTTTCTTCCCAGGGATGCAGTGATGGTTCGATATACGGAAATCCATCAACTAAAACCACTATGTAAAAAACTTAAAGGTAAAAATCACATGACCATATCATTAGATACTGAGAAAGCATTTGACAAAATTCAACACGCTTTCATGATAAAAATCCTGTAAAGAGCATGAATGTAGGACCCATACCTATACATAATAAAGGTAATATACAGCAAACCAGTAGCTAACATTAAACAAAATGGAGAGAAACTTGAAGCAATCCCACTAAAATCAAGGACTAGACAAGGCTGCCCACTCTCTCCTACTTATTTAATTATAATACTCAAAGTCCTAGCTAGAGCAATCAGACAACAAAAGGAGGTCAAAGGAATTCAAATTGGAAAAGAGAAGTCAAAATATCACTAGTTGCAGATGATATGATAGCATACTTGAGTGACTCCAAAAGTTCCACTAGAGAACTATTAAGCCTGAGAAAAATCTTCAGCAAAGTGTCTGGGTATAAAATTAATTCAAACAAATCAGTAGCCTTCCACTACTCAAATGATAAATAAGCTGAGAGAGAATTTAGAGAAATGACACCCTTCACAATAGCCCCAAATAATATAAAGTACCTCAGCATGATTTTAACCAAGCAAGAGGAAGCTCTGCATGATAAGAACGTCAAGTTTCTGGAGACAGACATTTAAGATCTCAGAAGATGGAAAGATTTCCCACATTCATGGTTTGGCAAGATAAATATAGAAAAAATAGCCATTTTCCCAAAAGCAATCTACAGATTCAATGCAATACCCATCAAAATTCCAACTCAATGCTTCATAGATGGAGAAAAAGAAATTTGTAAACTCATTTGGAATAACAAAATACAGGATAACGAAAAAGTGTACTTAACAATAAAAGATCTTCTGGTGGAATCACTATCCATGATGTCAAGCTGTAATACAGAGCAATATTGATAAAAAAAAAAAAAAAAACTATGTGGTATTGGTACAGAGACAGGCAAGTAGATCAGTGGAATAGAATTGAAGTCCCAGAAATGAAATGACAAACCTATGGTCACTTGATCTTTGACAAAGAATCTAAAACCATCCAGTGGAAAAAAAGGTAGAATTTTCAACAAATGGAGCTGGTTCAACTGGAGGTAAGCATGTAGAAGATTGCAAGTAGATCTATTCTTATTGCCCCATACAAAGCTTAAGTCCAAGTGGATCAAGAACCTCCGCATCAAACCAGATACACTCAAACTTATACAAGGGAAAGTGGGGAAGAATCTTGAAAACATGGGCACTGGGGAATATTTCCTGAATAAAACCCCAATGGCTTATGTGCTAAGATCAAATGGGACCCCATAAAACTGCAAACCTTCTGTTAGGCAAAGGACACTGTCATTAGGACAAAACAGCAACCAAGTGATTGAAAAAAGAGCCTACCACTGGAAAAAAATTTCCTGAACAAAACACCCCATGGCTTATGCTCTAAGATCAAGAATCGACAAATGGGATCTCATAAAACTACAAAGCTTCTGTAAGGCAAAGGACACTGTGGTTAGGACAAAACAACAACCAACAGATTGGGAAAAGATCTTTACCAATCCTACAACAGATAGAGGGCTTATATCCAAAATATACAAAGAACTGAAGAAGTTAGACAGCAGGGAGACAAATAACCCTATTAAAAAATGGGGTTCAGAGCTAAACAGAGAATTCACAGCTGAGGAATGCCGAATGGCTGAGAAACACCTAAAGAAATGTTCAACATCGTTAGTCATAAAATGCAAATCAAAACAACCCTGAGATTTCACCTCACACCAGTGAGAATGGCTAAGATCAAAAACTCAGGTGACAGCAAATGCTGGCGAGGATGTGGAGAAAGGGGAACACTCCTCCATTGTTGGTGGGGTTGCAGACTGCTACAACCATTCTGGAAATCAGTCTGGAGGTTCCTCAGAAAATTGGACATTGAACTGCCTGAGGATCCAGCTATACCTCTCCTGGGCATATACCCAAAAGATGCCCCAACATATAAAAAAGACACGTGCTCCACTATGTTCATGTAGCCTTATTTATAATAGCCAGAAGCTGGAAAGAACCCAGATGCCCTTCAACAGAGGAATGGATACAGAAAATGTGGTACATCTACACAATGGAATATTACTCAGCTATCAAAAACAATGACTTTGTGAAATTAAGTAGGCAAATGGTTGGAACTGGAAACTATCATCCTGAGTGAGCTAACCCAATCACAGAAAGACATACATGGTATGCACTCATTGATAAGTGGCTATTAGCCCAAATGCTTGAATTACCCTAGATGCCTAGAACAAATGAAACTCAAGACGGATGATCAAAATGTGAATGCAGATCGCTCCTGAGAGACACAGCCAGAATACAGCAAATACAGAGGCGTATGCCAGCAGGAAAAGCACTGAACTGAGAACAGGACCCCTGTTGAAGGAATCAGAGAAAGAACTGGAAGAGCTTGAAGGAGCTCGAGACCCCATATGTACAGCAATGCCAACCAACCAGAGCTTCCAGGGACTAAGCCACTACCCAAAGACTATACATGGACTGACCCTGGACTCTGACCTCATAGGTTGCAATGAATATCCTAGTAAGAGCACCAGTGGAAGGGGAAGCCCTGGGTCCTGCTAAGACTGAACCCCTAGTGAACTAGACTGTTGGGGAGAGGGCAGCAATGGGGGGAGGGTTGGGAGGGGAACACCCATAAGGAAGGGGAGGGGGGAGGGGGATGTTTGCCCGGAAACCGGGAAAGGGAATAACACTCGAAATGTATATAAGAAATACTGAAGTTAATAATAAAAAAAAAAAACTGAAAAAAAATAAATACAATTTTATTGAGAAAAAAAAAAAGAAAAAAGAAAAAAGAGCCTACCAATCTTTCATCTGATAGAGGACTAGTATGAAAATATACAAAGAACTCAAAAAGTTAGACTCCAGAAAGCCAAATAACCCTAATAAAAATAGGGTGCAGAGCGAGCTACAAAAGAATTCTCTGACCTCATAGGTAGCAATGAATATCCTAGTAAGAGCACCAGTGGAAGGGGAAGCCCTGGGTCCTGCTAAGACTGAACCCCCAGTGAACTAGACTTTGGGGGGAGGGTGGCAATGGGGGGAGGGTGGGAGGGGAACACCCATAAGGAAGGGGAGGGGGGAGGGGGATGTTTGCCCGGAAACCGGGAAAGGGAATAACACTCGAAATGTATATAAGAAATACTCAAGTTAATAAAAAAAAAGAAAGGACTGAGCTTAGACCAGTCCTCGGTGGAGTCAACTGGTTATATAAGTCGTGTAAATTCTAGTCTACCCTTTGACAAGTGACATGGACCCCATGCAAGGTACAAGTCACTGGAACATTACATCCAGAGGTAGACACATTCAAACCCAAGTTCAAAGAGACTATTATACCACAAGAACTCAAGCCCATTCCAAACAGTAAATACAAACAGATTTCAAGTAACTGTATGAGGGCCCATGCTTCCTCTAGACAGACTGAGACCTCAGGTGTGTATGTCCCCATGCTGAGTCCCCATTAAAAAAAAAAAAAAAAAGAATTCTCAGCTGAGGAATATCAAATGGCTGAAAAGTACCTAAAGAAGTGCTCAATATTCTTAGTCATTAGTGAAACGCAAATCAAGAGAACAATGAGATTCCACCATATAATTGTCAGAATATCGAAGATCAAAAGCTCAGGTGGTGGCAAGGATGTGGAGAAAGAGAAACACTCCTCCATTGCTGGTGGCATTGCAAAATTATACAAGCACAAGAGAAGTCAATCTGGAGGTTCCTCTGAAAAATGGACATTCCAGTACCTGAGGAACCAGCTAAATCTCTCCTGAGCATATACCCAAAAGATGCTCTAACATACAACAAAGACGCATGCTCCACTATGTTCATAACAGCCTTATATATAATAGGCAGAAGCTGGAAGGAACCCAGATGCCCTTCAACAGAGGAATGGATACAGATGATGTGGTACATCTACAAAATTGAGTACTACTTAACTATTGAAAACAATGATTTCATGAAATTCATAGGCAAATGGATTGAACTAGAGAATATCATTCTATGTGAGGTACCCAATCACAGAAAAACACAAGGGTATGCACTCACTGAGTGCAGAGGTTATTAGCCCAAGAGCTCGAATTACCCATGATACTACCCACAGACCACGTGAAGCTCAGTAAGAAAGATGACCAAAATATTGATGCCTCACTCCTTCTTACAAAGGGAAAAATATATTCATTGGAGGTATTTTGAAGCAATGTTTGGAGAAGAGTGAAGGAATGAACATTCAGAGCCTTCCCAACATGTGACATATATATATATATATATATATATATATATATCCACCCAAACATGTTAAGTTTCAGGAAGCTAAGAAGTGCATGCCGACAGGAGACTGATATTTCTGTCTCCTGAGAGGCACAGCCAAAGCATGTCAAAGACAGAGGTGAATGCTAGCAACAAACCATTGAACTGAGAGTGGCATCCCTATTGGAGGAATTAGAGAAAGGATTGAGAGAGCTGAAGGGGTTTGCAGCCCCATAAGTACAAGAATTCCAACCAACCACAGCTCCCAGAGATTAAACCACTAACCAAAGACTATACATGGAATGATCCATGGCTCCAACTGCATATGGAGAAAAGAGTAGCCTTGTTGGGCACCAATGGATGGAGAAGCCCTTTGACTTGCCAAGGTTCTACTGCCAATGTAGGGGAATATCAGGGGGTGGGGCTGAAAGGAGAGGTGGATGGGGAGGGTAGCACCATTACAGAAGAAGTAGAGGGGGATGGGATAAGGGGCTTATATTCAGGAAACCGGTAATAACATTTGAAATTAAATTAAAAAAATCCAATTATAGAAGAAGAAGAAGAAGAAGAAGAAGAAGAAGAAGAAGAAGAAGAAGAAGAAGAAGAAGAAGAAGAAGAAGAAGAAGAAGAAGAAGAAGAAGAAGAAGAAGAAGAAGAGAAGAAGAAAGGGGAGGAGGAGGAGGAGGGGAAGAAGGAGAAGAAGGAGAATATGTTTCCATAGGCCTATATTACTCATCACCCAGAAGCCAGGGAAAAGCAAATTCCTAAGAAATTTCTGATTTTCAGAGTAAGTTCCAATGCAGTTTATACAATGTAATGAGACAATGTCTAAAATTTTTTAAAGAGTGTGACTTTGGAAATGGTTAACAGTAAAGTGCTCACTCATGTTTGAAGATATGAGATCGAAGATCTAGAACCGATATTAAAAACTATTTCATGGCTCCACTCACCTAAAATTTCGGCTCTGGGGAGGTAGAGACAAGTCCCTGGAGACCAGTGGCTGCATAGCCAGTTTAGCAGGATTTTTGCAGTACAGGATTCAGAGAAGGACATTATTTCAAAGAATAAAATGGAGAGTAACTGAGGAAGATATCTGCCCTTGACCTCTGGCCTGCACATGCACATGTATATGCATATGCACATACCTGTACATACACAGGCAGGTCCAAACAAACACAAACCATTTAAAGACTAAACAAAAGGAAAAAAAAATGAAGGAACCTGTGGATATAGTTTTAGTAGAGTGAATGTCTACTATGCAAGAGGTCAATGATTTTCTATCCAGAAAACCAAGAAAATAAAACTTGCAATTTCCAGTCTTCACTCTCACTGCCTCAGTAGTTTTTATTCTTCACTACTCGGTAACATAAGCATTAACACATAACTTTTTAAAGTTTCTAATTAATGTGGAAAATTGAAGATGGTTACAGCATATTCCTTATAACAGAGGCTGAATATTAAAATGTTTGTGCTATGTATTGGCACAGAGAGGCTTGGTTTGTAGCATGAATGACAACAGCACCACTGGTGGCTGTTTGGGATGTTTGAAACCAAACAACATCACCAAATTATGAAGAAGTATGGTGTGTTGTCACACATGGAACCACTTCAAAAATTAGAATGCTCCAAAAGTTTTGAATGAAATATACAAAAACATTGATTTATTATAAGCTGGATGCTCACCCTGTATATTTTGCTTATCTGTATCAAATATTTGCTGTGTTAGAGTGTGTGGGACTCACTCAAATGAGCACCAGTAACAAAAAAAAAAAAAAACTATGAAAATGCCAGTTTATAAATATTCTTTCAGTCATTACTGGAAATAAACAATTGTGTGAAGATACAGTAAATATTATATGAATGAAATGTTTGTGCTGGGTCAGGTAGGTGAGGGAGAAGAGTGCTTGTTATGCAGCCAGAAAGACCTAAGCTTTATCCACACCACCCTGTGTAAATATTTGTATGAATCTTACACTGGTGATACAAAGATAGACCGACGCCTCTCTCCCCAGGCTCATGAGGTTGGTGCGTTCAAGTAAGTGAGGGAACCTGTCTCAAAAAACAAAAAGGTGGAGAAAAATTGAAGAACACAGCTGACCTCTAGTCCCCAACACACACATATTAACATTTCAATGAGAAATTATAAACTTAAAATATGTAAATTAGAGAATGTTATAATGCACTCTTCAAGAACTTGTCAACCCTGTTCCTTTACATGCCACTGTCTTTAAAAGTACTGTCTCTATTCCAACCAAGTATTATTGTATTATACATCTATATAAAGAACACTGTTGATTATCCTGGGTGATTTTCCCCTGGGGCTTTTAATTTGATTTTAAAATGAATGAGATGTATGAGAGTCTTTCATTATCAAAATTCCAAGTATCCAGGAGGATACTTTTAGTTGTCTAGTAAATTGTCAATGTCTTTTTTAATTTTCTCTTTATAACTCTACTGAAGGATGTATTAATTTCCTCATGACAACAGTGGTGGAGAAAGCTTAAACTCTGGCATCAAAAGTACCAAACTGAGAACGGGACCACTGTTGGAGGAATTAGAGAAAGGACTGAAAGACTTGAAGGGGCTTGCAACCCCATAAAAACAACAATGCCAACCAACCACAGCTTCTAGGGACTAAACCACTACCCAAAAACTATTCATGGATGAACCCTGGTCTCCCAACTGCATATATAGCAGTGAATAGCCTTGATGGCGCACTAGTGGAAGTGGAAGCCCTTGGTCCTGCCACGACTGGACACCCAATTTATGGGATTGTTGGGGGTGTGGTAAGGGGCAGTGGATGGGTAGGGGGATACCCTTAGAGAAGGGGAGGGGGGAGTATTACGGGGCTGATGGACAGGAAACCAGGAAAGGGAATAACATTTGAAATGTAAATAAGAAATACCCAATTTGAAAAGAAAAATGGAAAATATAAAGAAAAAGAAAGAGAAAAAAAAAAAAACCCTCACACCTTCATCTTCAGCAACAAGTAGAGCAGACACTTTTACCATTTGCATGTAATTAGAGATATTTCTCCTCACCTAGTGTTTCAGGGTACCCACACACTCCTTCGGTTGGACAGTAAGTAAAACTATGGTGCTTCATACCAAACTATTTAAACTACCTTTGTGTCATAATATATTTGCTCATCTTATATTTCATAAACTATATTATATTAAAAATTATTTTAAAAATTTTCTTAACAAATAATTCATGTAACCTTCTGTTTTACATGTGTTTATTTTATTGTGAAATGCATACATGTGGTAGTGAGGAGACAACATTTACAAAGTGTTTTTTCCTTTGTGAAATATAGGTAAAAAGGATTGAGCTATGCTCTCAGACTTAGAGGGAAGAATATTTACTTAATAAAACATTTAGCCATACCTAGTAATGGGTTTTATTGTGCTCTTTTCATGTGAGTACATATTTTAACATAGTAACCTCTATTACATTCTGCTGATCTCCCACTCCTAATAACCCTGTTTTGTTTTTTGTTTTTTTGTTTTTTTTGTTTTTGTTTTTTTCCAGTTAGTCCCTCTTCTCTTTCCTGTCTTTTGACTTTGGTAAATCACTGAGCTAAATTGGGATTGTCTAATGGAAATGGTGTTATTAAATGTAGAGTAGATGATTCAGGGAAAACTACAGTACTAAAGAAATGTATCCTAATTCCCTGAAAATAATAAACTGCTTGTAGAAGGTCAATTGGAACTGTAGCCTGTCTGGGAACTTGATAAGACCAATCTTGGGAAGTTCTGTTATTACATGGCTTGACTGGTAAAGAGTAGAATGTATCACTGCAAAACCAGATAGCTTGCAAGCTTTCAAGCTTGTGAGCTTGGCAAATCCCAAATGCAAGAGTTGATTAAAACTGCTTTGAAGTATAACTTCTCATAAGGGACAAATTGTTTCCAAAATAACTCAGAGTAGTCACCCAGGATCTATATTGTCTTACAGCATCTTTCATATACAAATTATCTTTGCAAATTTCAGAATGGTTTTCTGTTGTTATCTTCGTGAAGTAATCTTTTTGGATTCTTTTGGTAGAGTTCCTAGCATCATGTTTTGAAGGGAATGTGCATTCTTCTTATCTACTCTGAAGTAATATCATTTACCAATGTGGACCATGCTTCACACAACTCTTTACTCTCCATTATTGTAGTTTCATTCAATTCTAGTTATTCACTTGAAATTTGGTAGCTGAACAGTTATCCCCAAGTCAACCTCTAGTTTTCAGATCTGTAAGACTTACTCATTCTACCATGACTTAAATAATATACTCAAGTGAACACTACCAGCATGTGGAACTCAGACATGTATAGATATGGCATTTCAGATTATATTAGTTTCCAGTTTGGATCTCAGATTGGCAATCATGGCTCATTTTGACATTGCCAGAATTTTAAATTCCCAGCATAGCATTCAGAAACTTTTAAAAATATGAAATAATTTTGCAAATGGTGGCAAGTTCATATTTCTCTTGTAAAAAGTAATCATTTTAAAAGTCATTATTATGAAAAAGTTAATATACACACGTACATATTTGTGGACATTGATATAATCTCTGAGCTTTAATTTTTCTCTTGTTAACAGTGTTGCCTATCGATAATAACATTTTAGAAGTGATAGAAAGTTTCCCTAGGGACACTGTTGCATACCAGTGTTGTCAGCATCAGAAAAAAATTGATCAATGAAATGTTTTCCTTAAAAAATTCCTTAAAGAAATTTCTTTAAAAAAAAATAAAAGAACTTCACGCCTTGAAAGCAATGTTTTGTTCTTCAAAGCTATAATTTGTAAAAAGAATGTTGATCCAGGATGCAGAAAATTAAGAGTTGCAATTTTAGAGGTGCATAGTGCCTGTTCTGTAGAATCCAGAGATATCAATGCAAATTGAAAGATCTAGAATGGAATTCAATTTAACAAATTAGAAGACAAGGTTGGGGCCCACTCATTGATAGAGAACAGCAACCAAATTTCAACAAATGTTAATCAGGGTGTAATTAAAGAAGGATCAAAACCATCACCCTTAGGAAGAGACTGGTAATTATGCGACGATCCAGAGTAGACATTTATGCTCCTCCTTTAGAAATGAAAAACCAAATTCTTCTCAGTTTACATGGAATTATTCTAATGCCTTCTCTTTTCCTCTGTGCAAAATAAAGACACTTGCTGTTGATTGTAGAGCAGAGCAAGTAATCTCTGATATTTACCCCTTTTGATTTTAGGTGAACACAAGGAAGAGTCTTTTCCAGATTAAGGTTATTTTTATTACTTCCAGAATTTAGTTTGCTTGAAAAAATAGATATGAGATATTCACATAAATCAGTAGACCTACAGATATCTTCTGCAATATTCAATTTCTTATAATTTTTACTTTAAGACTAAGATGACTAACTAATGAATTATCAAGGAATTTATGCTATTGAGTAGAATCACATCTAATCCATTTGTGTCTTAGCATATTCCCAGAATTTCTACATATTAGGAATAGAATTTATTAAATTGTAATTGCATTATTTTGTTAGGTTAATTGTCCCAGAAAGCACATAGAAATTCTTAGCATTAAGGTTTCCAATAAAATGTTTCATTAGCATATTGACTAACTTGGTTCTTCATTAATACAGCATACATTTGCAACTACTTGACTGTTAAGCAATGTATTATAAGCTGGTTGGTCAAAAATAAAAGGGGGCTATCTTTAATTTTGTGGACTCCAAAAGTTTGACATATTATTATGAGACATAATGAAGGCAATTTTACAAAATAATTTGTCAACATGGTAGAGACTATAGGGCACATTGGCAAAAACCTATTAAAGAAGTTTTAGCATATACCAGGGAAGAATGAGGAAATGATATTGATGGAAGATTAGTACTTAGCTGATAAAGATTTTAAACTTGGCCATATCTTAGACAAGCAAGACAAGAATAGTGATTCTCGTGTAAGAAAGAGTGGCTCCCAAGCCTGACAGTCATGAGTCCACAGCCAGTAGACCCAAGCAACTTCATTCTACCTTAAAGTATACTAATATCTGTCTGTAGGTATGTGAGGACCAAAAGGGAGAGGGCATTGTATTCCCTGGAGGTAGATTTCCAGGCAGTTGCAAACTGTTCTCTGAAAGAACAGAAAATGAGGTTAGCTTCTGAGTCATTTCTCAAGACCAGAATTTTTAAATTATGTGAAAACTCAATGTTGAAAGCTGCTTTCTTTGAGTAAAGATACCAGGTGAATTGGGTCAAGGTAACCTGCTTGGTAAAATTGATAGTATAGACACATCATTTCTCAATTCTGCTCTGACTTAAAAACTGTGAGGATAGTAGATAGTTTGAATTGTTAAGGGCACAATGAAGAATCACCTAGGGTGGGATTCTAGTGTAGGGTTGGTAGTAATGTGTCCACAATCAGGGGAAATTTTCTTTATTGCATTAATTTGTATCAGAAGACTCAGCCTATAACTAAGCAGCACCATTCTTGGACTGTGGATTCTGGACCATGTAAATGTATAGAAAATGAGTTCTAAGCATGTATTTTCTATTCATTACTATGAAGGTGACGAGTTCCTTCAGAGTACTGCTCCTGTCACTTCCATACAAAACTGTGAGGTAAAATAAACATTTTCATCTTAAGTTGCATTTGGTCAGAGTATTTTCTCTCAGCAACAGAAAAAAATCTAAGGCAATGAGCTAGAGGCCATAGGGCATTGCAGTAGAAAACATTATGGAAGGAGAAGAAAGCAACCACACTGGTGGAAAGAATGAGGGAAAGGGGAAGGAAAGGGGATGGAGTTAGGAGGAGAGGGGAACATGATCTGGTATTGGGTGGGGGGAAAGGACTGAAGCCTTAGGTCCAGCAGAAAGAATGGAAACAGGTGACTTTGGGAAGAAATGGGTTTGGAGGATGCTCTAGAATGTACTAGGACCTGGGAAGTAAGAGATCCTCAGGACTCAACTGGGGGAGATCCTAGATGAAATGCCATCCAGTGGTAAGAATGAACTTTTTGAACCCAACTCCAACAGAAAAGATCATCAAGTGAGGTATGAAGTTACTAACCCACAGTCAAACCTCTGACCCATAATTCTTCCTGTCTGAAAGAAAGGCAGGAATGGAAATGGAGTTGAGCCTGAGGAAAAGAAGGGTCAGGGCCAAAGTGGGAACCAGCTCAAGGGAAGGCCCCAAGACCTGACACCATTACTGAGACTATTGGGCATTCATGAAAAGAAATCTATCATGACTGCCATCCAAAAATCCCAACAAGCATCTCAAAGAGTAAGATGCAGATATGTACACCCAACCAATGAGAAGCTGTTGACCCCGCTGTTCAAATTAGGGAAAATCTGCAAGAAACTGAGGAGAAGGGCAACCCTGTAGGAGGACCAGCAGTCTCAATTAACCTGTATCCCTGAGATCTCTCCGACACTGGGTCACCAACCAGTCAGCATAAACTCACAGATATGAAGCTTCTAACACATACAAAGCAGATAACTCCCAGACCTGGGTTCAGTCAGAGAAGATGCAACTAACCCTCAAGAGACTGGAGTCCCCAGGAAGTTTAGAGGTCTGGTGGGGTGGGTGGCATGGGGACATCTTTGTGGTGATGGTGGGGGAGGAGGTAAGGGATGTTGAACAGCCGCGGAATGGAAGGGAAATGAAATCTGGGGTGTAAAAATATATAAATATATTTAAAAATGTACACAATTGTTCGAGCCACACAACCTTAAGCAATTGGAAACCATGTAGCATTATTGTTCTCTGGTGTAAAGACTTGGATTAAGTCATAACACTTTACGATGAAACCAATTTAACAACTTTGTGCAACATAATTGGCCATCCTTTAATGATAAAATGATATTAACTAATTGGCTAATTTGGGAAATGAAATGCAAAGACTTTTACATTCAAAGCAAGATGTTTCGCAAACTTCTTTCAGGCTCAATAAAGCATAGATAGATAGATAGATAGATAGATAGATAGATAGATAGATAGATATACAGATATACAGATATACAGATATATAGATATATATCTTTTAAAATTGTAAGAAAACATTTATTATACCCAAAAGATTAACTGTGATCTAATAATGTAAAAAAGAGTAAATTAGGTCTTATTGGTAGGTAAAAATGGTAAAAGTATAGAGGGATTACAGCAGAATCAGTAAAAATACAGATTTTGAAAGTTGAGAGACTAAGAAGGCAACCTCCTTAAAATGATACCAAGAAGAGTATATACCAAGAAGGGAAAATGATGTCTTCAATACTAGAACACATCCTGAAAAATCTAATTATGTTACCTTAATAGATATATTTAATAATTAATATGATGTATTTTAAATCTGAAATATCCTGCATAGGCTCGTGTATTTGAATACTTAGTACCCAGCCAAAGATATGCTGTGGAAAATTTGCAAGACATTGAAGAATTTGGAACCTTGCTGAATGATGTGAATCGGGAGAATGTACCTTGAGGATCTATAGTTTTTATTCACACACTTGAAGCTGGAGTGTGGATAAAATATGGTGAGGCAGCCTCTTGTTTGTAATACTCTGTTATTTTCCAGTTATCATGTGTTTTCTGCATGGTGGATATTGGATCTATATGAATATGAATAAACGTAAGATATATTTTATATAAATAAAAGTATAAAAATAAAATATAAAGCTTTTTCAATTAAAGTCCTTCTTTCAGACAGTATAATAAAACAACTAAGCCTTGATGTAGTGAATTGGTGTTTTATTTTCTGGAAATATATAAATGTCTTGTTGTCAATTGTGAGGAGACACCATTACCCAAGCAACTCTTATAAAGGCAAATATATAGTTGTTGTTGATTTACTTACATTTTCAAAAGTTTAGCCCATTATTATGCCAGGGAACATGGCAGCATCTAGGCTGACATGGTGATGGAGAAGGAGCTGAGAGTCCTGCATTGTGATCTGATTGGGGCCAGGAGCAACTGACACTTTTGCACTAGTAAGAACTTCAAAGCCCACCACCACAAACCAAAAGGAACAAAACTGCAAAAAAAACCTACCCTTCTAATAGTGTCACTTCTCCTGGGTAAACATTCAAACCATGAGAGGTACAGACAACAAGCCAAAGTAAAAGTTCTACCAAGGAGCATCTTTGTTAACCAATAATTACGTTATACTTACTTACAACCTACATTTCTGGTATTACTTAGACAAAGTTGGGTTATTCCCTCAAATATATATTCCACCTGATGATAAAGTACAACCTAGTTGGTTCTGCTTCACAGAGGACCTTTTTAGTTAATCTATTATTTATACCCTGGTATTTCCCAAGACCTCCTGTAGCTAGGGTGGAGGACAGAAATTTGCATTATATTGAATTCCAGAATAGTAGCCTATAATCCTTAGTATCCTCTTACTAAAATCTAGTAATAGCCACACTACCATTACAATAGCCATGACTGTCCCTGTCCAGGCTTGATTAGACTGGGTTATGGCTACTTCTAAAAGGCTATGAGATTTTACTGTTATGCCCTGATTAAAATCCATACTACAACACAGCCAAATACCAAAGAAACCTGAATTTATTTTAAAAGAATTGTTATTTAGTTGACCTTTCCTTTTAAACACTTCCTATTAAAATATTGGCCATTCTAAGCATGAGACAGACTGAAGAAACAGGGTCATGTACCTCTGCAGGTCTGTCTCTGTGACAGGGCATTAAGATGGAAATATCATGACAAAAAATGGAGTAGAGACTGAAGGAAAGACCTTTCTGAGTCTACCTACCTTGGGATCCATTCTATGTGCAGACCCTAAATCCCAACAATATTGCTGATGTCAAGATGTGATTATATTTATGCAGCTTGAGATGCAATATTCCTTTCTATTTCTCTTGCACCTTAATGTCTGATCATGGCTTCTCTGGTCTGGAGACCATTTCTCCCTTATAACGTTGATCGATGAAGGGTAAATTTATGTTACTTCCCGGAGGCCGTATACAGTTTCCTCTTGGGCCAGGGATGTGGGCCTATAGTATATTCCTAATCACAGTTTAATACACTAGAAGGGTACTTGGAAAATTCACATATTTTTAGAAATTAATCAACATATTGTTAATTGAAAGAGACAAAGAAGATTTACAGGTAAGATAGAAAATATCTAAGACAAGTGAATAAAATATATGGTTTACAAACTGTATGGAATGAAGTGAAAAGAAAGCCATGATTGAAATTTATAGTTTCCAAGTCTATAAAAAGAAATGTACATATTAACAATTATATTTACATATTAAGTAACTATTAAAAATGTTAAAATAATTCAAACACAGCAAATGGATGAAATAACAAAGGGTATATAGTATAACTGTATATAGAAAAAGAAGAGGATACTTGTTGTCCTTTGCCCTGGAGTTATCTGTGTTTTGATGCTAATTCCACTGCCCCAAGGATAGCTGCCTAGTCACATACTCAGGACTCAGGTGACTTCACTAGAACCTTCTCCCCATTTAAATTGTAAAATACAGGTGAGGGCAGGAACAGGATATGCCAGGCTCAGAGAGAGGCCTTCGGCAATGTGATATAGGATGGAGCAGAGTGTGTGAGATGCTTTGCTGACTGAGAATTAAGATATCCAGCAGATATCTTGGGGCACCATGGTACTGGACCTGGAGGGGATAAAAGGCAACCATATTTTTTTTTATTTTTTATATATTTACAACAACAGATAACAATAAAGGCAAGTGTGAGTTCTTTTAAAACAGTGAAAAAAATGATAAATATTATATTGAAAAAGAAAAATCTATATTAAAAATTGATTAAAATAAAATGTTGAGTCAAAATACAAAAGTGTATTTTCAGATTTAAGATCTTCTCTGTGAGAAAGATGAACAACTGCCACCATTCTGAAAAACTTGGAAATTGGAACAACTCTTGAGATGTCTTGACCTGCCAAGACTAAATTAAATAAAGGCCAGAAGTATGTCAGACTGACAACTGACAATGACAAGTTAGCAAGCTAAAATATTTTCAAAACCAACATGGATTGCTCTTGAGAAATGACACCTGAAACTGACCTCTGTAGTCTACATACTGATTCACATATATTCAGACAAGCACACATGAGCACAAATATGCATCCATACACATAAATTTAAAAATATTAAACTGTGAGTTAAAATAAATGATGTGTAACATCCAATGAAAACGTATACACATTGTTAAATCCAGAAGTGCCATGATTCATTCTTCCATGGCTTACTTTTTTCTTCTTTGACTTTTTTAATCAATCTCTTCTGCTTCAGCAATTGAAAATTTGGTGACAAAATTTTCAACTGATGAATATAGCTAATCATTCCCTTTATTTACTCATTTATTTACAATTATTTCATGGTACTTTTAACTGTGCTCACAAGACTTCTTCCATTTAGTCTCCAAATTATTCACCTCTCATTTTACAACAGACTCAGAAGTAACACTTCGGTCATATTGACATTTTGTTTCCCCATATACATGATATTTTACATATTGTGTTTTCTAAAGTTCAGAGGAAACAACCCCAATATCAGTTAAAAGTGGAAAAAGAATTAAATCATTTACCACTAGAGTACTTTTTAGCTACTCACAGAGGGATACATATTAAATTATTTAAAATATATTATTTCCAATCAGCTCAGTCTATCTCACTTCAAAAGTTTCAGCATAAAAGGAATGATTCTCCTAATTAAATCTAAAATCTCTACAGCTCTAAAAGTATAAATTTTATCTATACTAACAGTAGCTCTAAAATAACTGTAAATTAAGACATTAGTTCTCTTCATTCCCAGACACATAACTTACAATAAAAGTTTTAAATTTTTGTGAGGTGAATCAGACTGTCTCTATTAGCCTTTCTAAGTCAATCAAAGTTTGCCAGACGTTTCCTATCTCAGAATAATGGGTTTCATTGCTATGTTGTGTTTAGTGTTATTTTTTATGCTGTGGCATGTTAAATATCCTGTTCTTGTTACTTTATAAGTATATGTGCTCATACACGTTTATGTGGTATGTGTGTAGGGTTAATGAGTGGGGGTTATAGATAAGATTACAGTTTGGAAAGATTGTTTTCAAAATAGGACTCTCACATGTGTGGAGGTCATGAAGAAGGTTAAGCTGCCTGGCCAGTTCACCTAGATATCCACGTATTTCTTCCTCCTTATTGCTGAGATCCCACGTATACACAGCAGCACTCAGGTTGTACACTCGGTTTTGGAGGTTTGACTCAGGTCTTAGTGTTTCCAAGGAATGGGCTTTCCTTACTGAGCCCCTCCCAAATCCCCATGCTCAGTGTCTATGGTACACATATTCCTAGTAGGTACAAACTTTCCACTATTCTTGCCAATGAGTTTTCTCATTTTTTCCTTTAGTTTTAAAAAGTCAGTTGTTCTTCGATCAATAGCAAATACCTTGTTTTCTTGCTGGGCAGGTAGTTAAATCTCTTCCCTCTAGAATTGAAGAATCTGTTTTTTGATCCAAAGGTATGGATTTTACATATGTTGAAATCTCCATTGCCAGTGTGGCTGCTCCTTCTATTTAAATGCCTACCAAATGTTTGCTTTTAAATAAGTGATTATGAGAATTCTCACAGTCAGAACTGAGACCCTGAAAACTGGTATGTGATAAGAAGTTCTCAATTTTTCAGCTTATTCCTTTTTTTTTTTTTTTTTTTTTTTTTCTTTTTTCTTTTTTTCGGAGCTGGGGACCGAACCCAGGGCCTTGCGCTTGCTAGGCAAGTGCTCTACCACTGAGCTAAATCCCCAACCCCGCTTATTCCTTTTTTATTCTTTTCCAGATTGCTTGGCATGGTACTCTATTTTTAGGAGATCTGTTTATCTGGAAACCAGCCATCATTGCAGGATTTGGCTAGCATTGTTTAAATGATAATTTTGTGTTCCTTATAAGGCCAATTCTAAGTTATCTGTGAAGCAATTTGGGTGTCTTGCTCACATGGCCCAAGTAACATGTATTGTTTAGGAGCCCAGAATTGTACCCCAGGAACTGTTGCTCCCAAATACCTACCCCTATGGCAAACACTGTCACTGAACACTGTCAACTTTACATTAGCCAGCTAGACAAGGCATAGCTATTTATTGATTCATTATACATCTAAAATAAGCAGGGGAATCACCAGCTTTTTTTCCTTTTGCAAAGCTGGTAACAAAGAGGAATATTAGGAAAAACAGATATATAACTTAGTGATAACTTGATTAATTATACTATTAAGTTTACTTTTAGAGCATCTCATTATGTTGCCTTCATCAAATTGAAAGAGAATAATAAGGTGACTCCAATCTTGACTCTTATCAAGACTGCTCTATTTTATTTCTTCAGAATTACAAAAAAATATATTTTAGTCAATTGAATATTTTTAATCGAAGGTCATAACATCACATATCAATGCTCTTATTTAATTTAAATCTTTCTATTATGTGACACAATTTTCAAGGCTACATTAAAGAAATATTAGCATAACCCTGTCAACTGGTATATTTACTGAACTTACGTTGTTTTTAACAATTTCCAAGTGATAACTAATTTTGATTTTTTTTAATTTTTTATGTAGAACAATACAATTTCTATGTTAAACAGCAATAATATTGAATGACTTAATACTATTTTAAACAAAATAACAACTACATGTTTCTTTTTATAAAATTCCTCCCTCAAGAATATTATTTTAAAAACAGGTCAACGTAACAAATATCTTCGGGGATCAGTAATCACATCAGTGCTTAATAAAATTAAAGCAACTTAGAATCCAGACCCTTTAATATCCAATGTAAATACACTGTATAAACAAACTCAAGGAAAAAAGTAACATGATCATCTCATTGGATGTGGAAAAAGGCTTTGACACAATTCAACACCCCTTCATGTTAAAAAGTCTTGGAAAGATTAGGAATTTCATATGTAAGCATAATAAAAGTAATATATAGGAGATCAACAACCAACATCAATTTAAAGGAGATAAATTAGAAACAATCCCACTAAAATCAAGGATAAGATAAGGCTCACCATTTTACAGTCACCCTATTACTCATATGGTACTTGAAGTCCTGGCTAGAGTAATTAGACAAGAATGGTCATCAAGGGGATATAAATTGGAAAGGACAAAGTCAAAATATCACTATATTGTATTTTATATGAAAAAAAATCCACCAGAGAACTCATACAGCTAATAAACAACTTCGGCAAAATTGACAGATGTAAAATTAACTCAAACAAATCAGTAGCCTTCCTTTATACATATGATAAACAGGTTGAAAAGAAATTAGGGAAACAATGTCCTTCACAATAGACACAATGAGTTTAAACACTTTGGTTTAACTCTTGCCAAACTATAAAAATATATGTTTGACAAGAACATCAAATCCCTGAAGAAAAATTCAAGAAACCGTCAGAAGATAGGGAAGATTTTTCCAAGCTCAAGAATGAAAATGGCCATCTTACCAAAACCAATCTACAGATTAAATGCAGTCCTCATCATAATTCCAGCACAATTCTTCACAGACATGGAAAGAAAAGGTTTCAACTTCATATGGAAAAAAGGTAATTCAGGATAGCCAGTACAGATCTCAACTATAAAAGATCTTCTAGAGGAACCACCATCCCTGAACTCAAGCTGCACTACAAAGCAATAGTGGTTTCATTAAAGAGATAATCAGGTGGATCAATGAAATAAAATATAATACCCAAATGTAAAACCATACAATTATGTATACTTGATCTTTGACAAAGAAGCCAAAAAAATACAATAGAAAAAAAAAAAGCATATTCAATGAATGGTGCTGGTCTAAATGGAATTATTTAGGTAGAACAATGAAAACAGATCCATATTTATTATTTTCCTAAAGCTGAAGGCCAAGTGTATCAAGGACTTCAACATAAAACCAGATACACTTAGAGTAGTAGAAGAAAAGGAGGAAAAAGTCTTGAAATCATTGGCTAATGGGGATATTTACTGAATAGAACACCAATGGATCAGGCTCTAATATCAACAATTGATAAATGTGACCTCATAAAACCTAAAACCTTCTGCAAGGGAAAAGAAACACTCAATAAAACAAATCTGCAACCTACAGATTAGGAAAAATAACTTCATTAACCCTATATCCAATGAAGGGCTAATATGCATGGTATAAAAAGAACTCAAGAAGTTAACCTCCAAAAATAAAATAAAATAAAAAAATAAATAAATCAGAGAGATGCACATCAAAAGGATCTTGAGATTACACCTTACACCAATCAGAATTGCTAAGATCAAAACTCAAGTGACAGCACATGCTGGCAAGGATAGAGAAAAGGAAAAAATATCTGGTGGCATTGCAAACTGATACAATCATTCTGGAAATCAATCTGATGGTTGCTTAGAAAATTGGAAATGGTTTTTCCTAAACATCCAGTTATACCACTTTTGCACCATACCATAAGGATACATGTCCTATTATGTTCATAGCAGCCTATATTCAATAGCCAGATGCTGGACACAACCCAAATATCCTCCATCCAAAGAATGGATACATTTTTTTCCACAATGGAATACTACTCAGCTACTAAAAACAAGGGCATTATGAATTTTGCAGGCAAATGGATGGAACTAAAAAATATAATCCTGATAGAAGTAATTCAGACTAAAAATTCCATGTAGGTACTCACTGATGAATTGATATTAGCCAAAAAAGAACAGAGTACCTAGGGTACAACTCATAGACCATAAGAAGTTTAATAAGCGAGAAGGCCTTAATGATGGTGTTTCAATCCCACTTAGAAGAAGGAACTAATTAATCATTGGAGGCAAAAAGACGGAGAAACATGGGTGCAAGAATTGCGGGGAGGAGGGAAATGTAAGAGGATCAAGTTTGGGGGGCAGAATAGAAGTCCATTGCACCTCTTTGTGTGGAAAATAGGGGGGCCCTCTAGAAAGTACTGAAAATTTGGGTTATTAGGGACTTTCAGGACTCAATGTGGACATTATCCAAAATGTCCAAAAGAGTGAAGAGGGAACTTGAACAGTCTACCTCCAGTAGATAGACTTCCTCAACTGGAAGAAAAGGATTACCAACCCCTCCCCTCTCTCAAAATTTCTAAGTGAGAATTGTTCCTGTCTAAAAGAACTACAGGGACAAAAATGGAGAAGAGAATGAAGTAAGGTTGTTCAGTTACTAGTCCAAATTTTGACTCATCTCATCATAGTCAGGAGTCCCAAGTCCTGACACTATTACTGATGTTATGGTGTGCTTATAGACAGAAGCCTAGCATGGCTGTCTTCTGAGAGGCTCTCCCACCTGCTGACTGAGGTAGATGCAGATATTTACACCAACCATTGGTAGAAAATTGGTAACCCCTATGATTTAGTTAGGGGAGGATTTGAAAAAGCTGAATTAGATGCTACCCCTTAGGATGACCAGGAATCCCAAAAAAAAAGCACACCCATTGGAGCTCCCAGAAGCTGAACCACCAACCAGACAGTATAAACTGGCTCGTGGGCGATCTTGAGCACATATATAGCATAGAACTATCTGTTCTGGCTTAAGACATACCTAATCCTCCAGAGAGTTGAGTCCCAGTGGAAGAAGGATTCCTGGGAGGAAAGGGAGTACCTTCTTGGAGGCAAACAGGAGGAGGAATGGGATGAGTAACTGTGGTAGGGGAGACTAGGAGGTGGGAAATGGCTTGAATGTTATATATATATACATATATATATATAGATATAGATAGATAGATATAGATAGATAGATAGATATAGATATAGATAGATAGATAGATATGAAATTTAAAAAGAACAAGATAAAGTAACAAATATTTTCAGTTATTTCTAATTCAGTGACTTGTAATCCATGAAATTAATGCAACTTGGAATCCAGTGTCTTTAATATCTTTTATTTCAAGTTGATATTTCTACTTCATCTTCTGTTTTTATATGTGTTTTTTACACTTTTCCACAGATACTTGTGCCAAAATGTGCGAATAGTTGCTAGAAATCATACTCAAGAGAGTTAGCCCAAGGAGTCCATTTTATTCAATTACTTATTTTTAGACTACTTATTGGAATGTACTGGATTGACTAGACATGCTCTAAGACCCAGAGATCCAACTAACTCCACTAATTCAGTGTAGGGACTTCATATATGCACTACTGTGTCTAACATTGTATGTGGATAATGGGGCTTGAACTTGGGTCTCTAGGCTTGTGAGAGAAACACTTTACTGAATGAGCTATCACCCTGAATATTATTTCATCAAATTGATGCAGGGACCACAAAAGATTTGTATGGTGACAAATTTTTAAATCAGACACAGCTCTGATCCCTTCCATGCTCTGAGTTTTTGAATACTTTTCATTGATTCTCATGAAAAGTGCAAAGCTTCATTAACTCAGAACATAACTTTGAACATAAAAGAAGATGGCAAGTAATCAAAACATTAATTTTTCTTTTATTTTCTCAAAAGAGAAACTAAGTACTCCTATGAGGGCAAAGAAAACCATTTATTTAAGTCTTATGGACAATGATGTTAGACTCTTAATTGCAACAATTTTTGTTCAAGGGGAAATCATGCTATTGAGTGGTTAAGAACATATTAGTCCCATTTAAAACTCAACAGGCAACAGTAGAACAGTAAAAAAGAACTTTGAGAACTAAGAAATGTATAATCAGTACACTTGTCAGCATGAGCCCATGTTATCAGTTCTTATGCTTCCTTATTTAAACACACCATTAGCCAAGCATTTCCTTTGTGCTTCATGTTCGAAAAGGATATTTGAGCACTACAGAAAAAGCTTATAGCTAAATGAGTCAAAAAATAACGGCTGTCACTCAAAAAGAAATGAAGTGTTAAATGTTTGTTTTCCATTTATATTTGATATGGACTTTTAAAAAGTATATTGTATGGGCACTGGGTATTGGGCTGTACAAGCCTATATAGCTTAGCTGCTGAAACGTAACTGCATAAAAATCTGTAGCAAATGAGAGATGTCTATAATCTGTGCTTTATAATGAACAGATTATCTTGGGTCTCATATTTTCATTCAAGAGGAGGGAAAGTGTGAAATGTGCATTAGAAAGATTTCTATCTACAACTCTAAACAAATTTGGGGCACTTCTTGTTTCAGTCATCTGGAAAATTCTTCTCTATCAAGTGGTTTGTTCTTTGGTGAGTTCATATGAACAAAATGCTATTTGGGATATTTGATGATCCACAAACGTGTTAGCTGCTTCAGAAAATTACCCTGACCAGAAGAGCATGAAAGCATGTATTGGAGAAATATTTGAGTGTTTGAATATCATAGAATAGATCTGCCTTTTTGTATTTCATTTATCCAGACAGCATTGGCTGAAGCTGGTTGGAAATTTATATAATGGGAGCAATGAGACCTTTCACAGGCAGAATTATTTTTGTGAGTAGAAAGGATGTGTGAGCAACATTTAAACTCTCCTAGCGTGTGACTGTGTTGGAGGAACAAAAGATCACTAACTTTGATGATGTGTATTCATACTCTTCTTGCTATGATTTCTAATAAAAATAAGGAACATTTTGTTGTCAGTGGTTCTATTATAAAGACAAAACGTGGAGACTTTATTTACTCTGAATGCATCTTGATTTCAAGTCCATTAAATTTGGGCATCTTTAAAGAAAACCAAGGGGGAAAGAACAACGGACAATGTGTGAAGAGAGTTAAATCAAGCTTCATATCAAGGTTCCAGTCACTATCTACATAAGATATTACTCGAACAGACTCAGGAACTAGATAGTTTTCCTGATTCTGAATCATATTTTCTAGGAGCCAAGAGTTCAAATACAGTTTGTTACACTAGAAATGATACATATTGTAATAAATTACAATGTCTTAAAATTTGACTACACTCACATTAAATTACCTATCTAGGTTGATATTCAGCTATATCCTTTAACTGAAACATTCTTTCCTAGAAAGGATCAGGATATTAAGTTAGAGGAATTAAACAAAATGGTCAAGAGTCAGGAAGTAAAGGAAACTTGGAAGTTTGAAAAAGCTCCTGAATCTTGTAAGAGTCATAAGACCTTCACCTAAGTTTATATAAACTGTACAAAATATTCTGGGATGGAGCATCTTCAGTGAGCTAAGCTGCCTGCAAGTAAAGATATAGGATGTGTGGGTAACCAATCATGCCAGGTAAGGTTTTGAGAAACACATTTGTTATTGCTTCACTTATGCATCTACTAGTAGCTCCTCACCTGTGCTCCTGTAAATAACACCACTAACCTCACTGATCACAGCTAGTCTTGGAAGGACTCATGTCTTTGGTCTGTAATAAGTGGCTCATTTGTGATGAATAGGTATTTGTTCATATATCCTCAGGAAAGTTCACACAGCACATGCATGTTAAAAATTACAATTGTTAAGTGACTAAACTTTCTGAGATGGTGTAAAGATATTTGCATTGAAGTTATACCTAGAGCTTTAAATTCTTTTTCCCTCTTGGTCTCAATTCATCCTCTTCATGTGGCTTTTCAATGTTTTTTGAATCAATGACTATCATGGTTGATGAGTTTGATTTTCACTGCTGATCACAACAAGTACTGCAAACATCACAATGGATTCTTAGATAGCTGACTGTGGGATAAGCCAGCAGCCACTGCATGAACATAGTCAAGCATGCTTGTGAATAAAACCATGTGGTGAAAGATGAACATCTCCTTTTCAGAGACTCATGAGAAGCAGTGTCTCCTCCATCATCGGGTAGATCTCCTGGGATTTAAGCCTGAAGTGTGCTTGATCCCCAAAGCAGAATATAGAGCTTCTGACTCAAGAACCAAAGAGATAAAGGATAAGAAGTAATTTCTGTGGTTCTGTGCTTTGTATTTCCGATTAATTTTTTAACTGTGTATCTCAAACACACTTTAATCATTTAATTTTCTTTAGTGTTGATCTAGGTTAATTAAAAATGTGTGTATCATATACATATGTGTGTGCATATGTGTATATGTAACATGTATGTTTATATATATGTATGTATATTTATGTGTATATATGCAGTTTGTGTGTGTGTGAATGTGTATGTGGGGGGGGTATGTAGGTGTGTGTGTGTGTGCATGCACAGGTTTATGTGTGTGTGTGTGTGGTGGTGAGTGTTTGGAAATTTAAACAGCCTTTGAAATGGAACTGACCCTTTAAGAAGGGCTTCTCCTTGCACCAGGGGTTGTGTCTCATTCCCCTATACCTTGAGGGTGGGAGAGTATTATCCATGAGAGAAAACCAAGAAGGACCAGGAAGCCTATAAAAGTCTGAAAAATGCCTCTTTTATGACTATTGCCATACCATTCCCCCTTCCCCTTGATGGAAGCTATTCTACCAAACATTTGTTGGTTTTCATTTATTTCTTTTTCAGTTGGTGTTTTGCAACTCACCATCTCTTTCTCAGCAACCTCAGGATATGTAACTATTACTTTGTGTCTGGACCCCTCAGTATTTTAGCTACTTTCACTCTCGTGACTGCTGCTGTGCCTCTTCCAGCTATTTTACTCAGTGACTCTTTCTCCAGACTCTGTCATTTCACGTTCCTGAATGAATGGTCTTTCCTCCTAGAACATAGAATTCTTTATCTATCACACATAATGAAATCAGTGATACCACTAGACAATGAATCATCACCCCAGAACCCCAGTAATTTGTATGGTCCTACGTGAAAATGCAGATGGATTTGTTCAACAAGCTTGGGAAGTCAAGGAGAGCCTCAAATATTGGTCCTGGCATTCTACCTTATTTGAGACATTCTCTTATCATCATCTCCTAGTATCCTGTGTTAGGTTATCTGTGTATTAGGGGAAATTTTTTGTCTCTACCTCCCATCTTTCTGTACAAGATCCAGGATTACAAGTGAACACACTATACGTATGGCTTTATCAGGGTTCCCAGAAATTTACTGAAGTCCTCATGCTTGTTTAGCAAGCAATGTATCCATGGAGCCATAACCAAAGCCCATTGTTTCAGATCTTAATATATTCAATTCATTTATAAAATGAGAAAAAATGTACTGATGCATAAGCAGTTATTTTGCTTTGTGTATATATGCACATTATATATGCCTTAGGTGCTCAATAATTCTAAAATGTACTTTGTTTTGTCATGTGGAAAGAACTGTTTTTCTAAATTATCTTGATCTTTAGGAGGAAATTAAATATTAAAATAGATATATGATTAACCTAAACCTTAAAAATTATATAGTAGAATGGCATTCTACTATGAGGACTTTTTGTGTAGATTTATCACACTAGGGTTTCTTCACATTGGCCTCTATAACGTATCAGTTTCAAAGCATTAATATTAAACTAAGTCACCAATAAGGTCCACCTGCCACATTAGGGAAAAATAAAGAGCACTTCTCCTTGGAGTAATTTAACTAAAAGGAATACAGATCTCAATTTTCTACTTTTCCCTTACATGTGTCTTCCCTTGTTCCCTCAGTTTGTTGCAAGAGTCTGAGTATGTGTCTGCCTAAATGTTGTCATTTCTTCTTTACTTCATTGTCTAACTCTAACAAAGGACCCTATTCTCTCTTTTATTGGCCCACACAGAAAGCATCAGATGGAGAAGGAATGAAGGATACTTCATAGCAAGTATTAACAACATTTAATAGGGTCTTAAGTCAGTGACTACAATTGACCCTAACTGACCCGGACAAACAAACCAAAATGGTCAGGGAATTTTGTATGTAGTGTTCAGCATTTTATGATGAATATTAATTTTATAAGGCTTTTCTGGTTCTATTTGCACTTTTCAGTAAATGGTATTATAAGTCACCCACAAGTATACATGCATTGCTCTTTGGTTTAGGGTCATGGAAAAGCACATAATTTAAGGTTACAGCTGTATATCAGCTTAGATGTTAAACCCCAAATAGGTGGCAAATCCAACTGAATAAGAAGGATTGTTACATTGTTATTTTAGAGGCATGCAAAACAAAAAGGCTGAATTAACAATGTCTTAAGTCTTGAGTGACTATATAGTGTATCATTAACTTTGTCTGTGATGTACACCAAAAGCCCCAGGTTTTAAAAGTTCTTTGTCAGTTAGTCAGGAGACCTCAGGAGATTCCCCAGTCATAAAAAAAAATGTCCAAGGATTAAAGATTAGTTGCAGTGTGATAGGAGGGAAAATGTTGTCAGTATCTGTTTTATATCACTGTATATTGACTGTACATGAGAAAACAACTGTAAAGCATGGAATGAGAGGTGAACATATGACTAATGATTGTCCTGGCTACAACTTCGGAACGAATTATTTTTCCAACTTAGATACCTGAATGAAGGAAGGCAAAGTCTATGACATAACTTAAAAAGTTTGCCCGCAAACCGGGAAAGGGAATAATACTAGAAAAGTATATAAGAAATATTCAAGTTAATAAAAAAAAAAAAAAAAAAAAAAAGCTTGCTGTTAGCACCAACTGTTGGTGGCCATCCTCAGTCTACCCCTACTTTGTATCAGGAGGATAACTGCCATGTTGCTACTTGTTCTTCCTTTGTCGATGCTAATACATGAACACATACAGAAAAATAAAGGAAAACTAAAATAAATCATTGAAAAATGAAAACTTCACAGGATTAAGCTAGAGACATAGGACAGTGGCAGAATAGCCTTGGGATCAAGTCACGGCATGGAAATAAATTCACAATGATTTAAAATATCAAAGCATATAGAATCTACTCATGAATTCTTTTTATATTGAATTCCAAGATATTACATAATTATTACAGCTATATTATATAGACACAGTGCATCCTAGGCCAATGAAAAAAATGTGTTACTGGTACCAAAAATTTGTACTTATCAGTTAAAAATCTTGGAATACTTTCCTAGGCAACTACAAACATTTACTATAATTGCTGGATGAAAATGAAAGACCACTATTTTTTTAATTGTACTAGTCTGTTCTATAAAGTTTTTATCAGCATTTTATTAGTGGACAGTGAAACATTGTTCCCCAGAGAATCGTATTCATTATCTGTCAGTATATATACACATTTGTTATTAATCATTTGTTCTCTCAAAGATACTTTATTTACTGCATACTCTCATCAAGATACATGGAACTTACCTTCAACAATGGAACATCTCTTACCCAAAGAACACTTGACACATGTATTTCTTTCAATACCCTATCACAGCACTAGGCTTGGAGAAAATATAGAACATTAAAGTTACCAAATACAATAGCATTAAACTTAGACCAATATACTACAATAATAGAGGTTCTCTTCTCTGATGTAAGAGAGTGGACATTATAGCATGTACAAGCTTGAGAAGTATAAACCTGGAATGTGTGCACTAGTCATTTGACATTTTGCTTCTTTGTCTATGTTTGAGAATGATTCCATATATGTTGTAAGAACAGATTTGGGAGTAGAGTCAACTTCAGTAAGCAGGAGTACTCAGTTGTGAGTAAGTAAATGATGAGGATCAACAGTATTTATTTGGTGTTCTTCATTTAAGGGAAATGGAGGAGGGGTGATTTGCATACATGTGTCCTTAACTGATATCAGTAACTGGGAAGTAGAGACAGGAGTATCAAGTGTTCAGGTTAGCCTACACTACATGCACTCACACACACTCATACATACACACAAACACACACAAGCAAACACACATACACACACACACACGATAACTTACACAGATGGGAGAGGGGAGAATAGGGCGATTGTTTATTCATTAAAATACTTGATATATATTTGAGTTTGGGGCTCTAGGCATCATCCATAAGCCAGATATAGCAGTGCATGTCCATAAACCCAGTGCTTAGAAGCAAAAAGTGAGAATATTTGAAAGCCTGTAGGCAAGCTGGCCTGAATGCAAGACTTTGTTATAAATATGAGGAAATTGAAGAGCAACACAAGGCTTTCTTCATATTTTAATGTGCACACACACTGTGTTCTGTGTGCACAAATATACATCTTGCACCTATCACACATGTGCACAAACAAAAATGTTTCACAATTACTAAAAACAGCCTGTTTTCAAAGACACAGGTAAGCTAAATACTGGATATTGTATATCTTGTTCTGAAAATATATAAAATTGTTTCATAACAACAGCAAGCTTCATACAATGAATCACAATAAAATCCCAGTGTTTTTATATTCGAAGAATAAGAAAAATTCAAGTCTCTTGAAAATATTCCATATAGAAGGGGTTTGAGAGGGATTAGGGGGATGTTGGCCTGGAAACCGGGAAAGGGAATAACAATTGTAATGTAAATAAGAAATACCCAATTTAATAAAGATGAAGAAAAAAAGAAAATATTCATACAAATGTGAAGTAGATGTTCAATACTGCTTTTCTGCCTTCCAATTGTACTAGAAGCACTTGATTCCTTTCACTGAGAGCATACATATCAAGGAATATGTTCTGTACAGTTGATTGATGCAATGTGCAATGTTCTGTCAGGAGACTGACGAAATGAATACATCAACACTCTTCAAGTGATCTGGCAATATGACTGGAGCCTGCCTTTATCTGAGGATTACCGAATATATGGATACTGAACAAACCTTGGGTAAGAGAACAAATACACATATTTGCTTAAAATATTATTATTATTATTATTATTATTATTATTATTTAACAACTAATGTAGAACTAAGGGTTGCATGTTCAAACCCACTTGATGTGCTTGCATGAGATAAATGTTTGACACAGTGAAAAATATGTCTTGTTCTAACTCAAGGATTGGCATACTTTGTGAGATTATAACACACTAATTTCTTTGCTAAGTGCCAGTATATTATATCATATAGATATTAATCATCCTTTGCATTAAAAACAAATTATCCTGAGAGAATAGACATAACTTATAAACAAATCAGAGGATAATCAAACAACAATAACAGTATATAGTCTACTCTGTAGGTAACCCTATAATTATAGTAGCATTGCAAAAAATAGTGCGTTAAATAATCAACAAACTCACAAATAATGTACTGTTCCAAGATTTTTTTAACATTAAAATTTATCAAAAGCCCTAAGCTCACCATTATATATTTAAAGTTACATTATTAAAATTTTGTTAAGTAAGTGGGTAACAAGCAATGATGCAGTCTAGCACTTTTCAATTTTTATATCACTATAGCAACTACACTAATCAAACTGGCTATTGACGGGAGACAAGGGTGTATAGGGACAGAGGCACTAAAATAGAAACATGATTTTCTGCTTTGAAAACTTGAAATGTATGAGAAAAAATAGAAAAAGAAAATATTAATAAGCTTTTGTCTATGCTGTAAAAAAATCTAAGTATGCCATATCAATCAATTATAAGTATAAAAATAGGCAAAATAGAGTATCTGCTTTTCTTATAATATTAGCTTTTTAAGAAAAATTCTCAATTATTTCATTACAAACATATGAGAAACATAAAAAAAAACATTTAAGAAGAAACAGACAAAGAGAGCAAAGGATAGGAGGTGTCTTAGGGTCATTTTTGTTGATGTGATAAAATGTTTTGGAAAAAGCAAGAGAAAATTGTTTTATTCCATTCCACTGTTCTAGGCTACAGTCTATAGGATCTTGAAACCACTGAACACATTGCTTCTATATTAAGTAAGTAAAGAGGAAGAAGCTATTGCTTACATGTAGGTGGATAACTTAGTTTCTCTACTCTTATGCAGTTTAGTAGGGTAAAGGTTATAGTGAAAAGAGTTTACTCCAGGGAATAGTGCCACTGTCAGGTTTGAACCTTGTAAAGATGAATCCTAATGTTAGGTCTTTAGGTTGTTTGGGGTTTAACCCTCTTCCAACTCCTTGTTGTTTGCTTCTTGGCTGTGATGTGAGGTACTTTATTTTGCTTCATGTTCTTACCATGATGAACCACGAGTAAAAACAACTAATTATGGACAAGAATTTCCAAAGCTAAACATTGTTATCATCCTATTTCTTCTTAAAAAAAATTTATTTTGTAAAAATCTCTCTCTCATTCTGTATATGTTTGTGGTGTGTGTGTGTGTGTGAGAGAGAGAGAGAGAGAGAGAGAGAGAGAGAGAGAGAGAGAGAGAGAGAGAGAGATGGGTTTTGTAGAGGCCAGAGGGATGCACTGTTTCCTTTGAGCTGGAGTTACAGGCTGCTGTAAGCTCCTTGATATGGATGATGGTGAACAAACTATGATGCTTTACAAGAGCAGCCATCACATTTACCCAACAAGCACCTCTCCTGCCCAATTCCTCCCTAAAGTTAGTTATTGCGGCTGCTTCATTTGTACTGCAAGGGCGCCTCCTTAAATAGTTATTTTAAGTTTTTGCAATGTATAATCTCCAGAAACTATATATATTCTTCAACTCAAATTGTCTAGCTTTATTTAACTGAGTATAGTGTCTCTGAATTTTACTAATGCCTTTGTACATTTTGTTCATACTTTCCTCTGTATTAATTGTGTTTGTCCTACACTGTTGATATAGCAATATCATTTCATTTCCTTTTATGTTCAAGTACATTAAGTAGTGTCCAGTTTGAAGGAAAGCAAATAAGTTGTTAGACAGAGATTTTGGGATATTCATTTTTATTTGTATTTGACATAAGCCTAAGAATGTGATTTATGGGCAAATGATTTTTGGTTGATGTGTGAGCTTTTAGAAATTTCATACTTCACACCACACATGGTTGAGAGCACTTGTTGCTCTTGCTGTGCACCAGGGTTCAATCCTTAGTACCTATGATGTGCTCCACAAGAATCTATAACCTCACTTCAATGTATTCCAATGCTGCCTGACAATTCATTCTTTTTTTCTTTCCTCTTATTGGGTTTTCTTTTCACAACAGCGATGACACCTACTTCACAGTTGTCAGTTAATGTTTGAAGGATTATGCAGGATTTTAGGATAAACCCCAAAGGTCTAATACATTTGTAGTTTACACTGTCATGCAGTAGAGTGGTAGAAACACTCACTTTGGAAGGAAATGGGCCAGGTTTAATTTAATATTGGTATGAGGTCCTCCATGAAGGTCTGATAGAATTCTGCACTAAACCCATCAAGTCATTTCCTTTTTTTTGTTTGGGAGACTTTTGATAATTGCTACTATATCTTTAGGAGTTGGGGACTGTTAAGATAGTTTATCTGGTCTTGATTTAACTTTGGTACCTGGTATCTGTCAAGAAAATTTCCCATTTCATCCAATTTTCCAGTTTTCTTGAATATAGAATTTTGTAGTGGGAACTGATGATTTTTTTAAATTTCCTCAGACTCTTTTATGTCTACCTTTTCATTTAGGATTTTGTTAGTATTGATGTTCTCTCTGTGCCCTCTGGTAAGTCTGGCTAGGGGTTTACCTACCTTATTGATTCTCGAAAAACTAGCTCCTGGTTTTTTTGATTCTTTGTATAATTATTTTTGATTCTACTTGATTTATTTGATCCCTGAGTTTGATTATTTCTTGCCTTCTACTCATCTAAGGTTTTTAGGTGTACTGTTAAGCTGTTATTGCATGCTCTCTCCAGTTTTTTTTTTTCTGTTTTTTGTTTTTTGTTTTTGGTTTTTTTTTTTTTTTTTTTTGTGCTATAGTTGCTTTTGGATCACTTATTCTCCTATCAGTAACCACTAATTCATATTTCTCTAAAAAGCTCTAATAAACACTATTTCACTAAGTAATCTTAGATGGAGTTGTTTCTTTGCCTGATCATTAGTGCCCTTTGTGGGTTGAAGAAATGTTTGTTAAATGTCTTCAGAAGAAAAATGACAAATTATGTACTTGACCTTTGGAGTAGAAATACATGAAACGTCATTTTGTGTGCTAAAGAAGACTCTTTGCCCTCTCAGTCCTCTGCACATCATCTGCCATTCAAAATCAGTAGGAAGAATAAGATAAATATAATAAATTTAATAATTCTTTTTTATTGTTGTTTCCCCAGCTCAAGAGCATTTAGGCATTTAGAATCTACAGAACTAGATTAACCTCACACATGAGAGAAGAATTATCTTCACACATTCTAGAGAAGAGCAGAATTGAGACTGCCTCTGATCAGGAACAGAGACAGCAGGAGCTTTGGCAGAGGAGAGGGCTTTTATAGGGTTTTTAAAGCATGAACAGTGAGCCATTAAAAAAACTACAGCATAGTGGGAGATATTGCTTGGTCACAAACTTTGATATGTTGTTTAGATATTAATGCTGCATCACCAAGGCAGGGATGTTGAAGTCTTGAAGCTTGGAAGAACTCCAGAAATTGAATGATTATGCCCTGGTCTCTTACCCTACAAAAAATATACCCCTTTGCACATACATTTTATTCTGAAGTATATACTCTAGAAAAAATTGTTTATAGACATAAAAGAAAGATGTAGAAATATTTATATAGCATGTATACAACAGGAACTTTGTACCATTAAAAATATTGCTGAATAAATTTTATGTTTCACGATTCAATATAGTGCAGGAATAAAGAAAAATATTTTAGGAGCACATCAGCATGAATACATTTACAAAAGATAATTTTTAGCACATATTATAATAAATCAAATAGATGGATAGATATTTAATTCTACTCATTAAAAATTAATGAAACAAAACTTGGTACTATCTTTCAGGAACACATAGCACAATGTATTTTAAAAAGGAAATAAATTAGTATGACAAAATTCAGTATTCTGCTTGCATATTCAGTGCATAGAAAAAGGCAAAAACAACTTAGATTATCACACCTTCTAACATGTTATTCCTTAAAATTAATAAGGTTTATTCTTAAATACATAGTAGTATCACAAACACAAATTTATGCTTCTGCATTATGTAGGAAGTATACATATCTATATTATATCTATATAAAATGAATGCACAATGCTTTCACCCTTTCAGTAATTACTTGATTGTGGCTCTGTGTGTATTTGACACACTGTCATTTACTAGATATAATGAGTTGATATTCCTTAGAAGAAAGGTCACACGTTAGAAATCTAGAAGCCTTGTAGCAATCATAGATCCTTACAAAACCTTTTAAAGATAAATTTATTGAATTTTATGTGCATGAATGCTCAAGTGCATATATATATATATATGCACAGTGCCTGTGCTCTGGAAGTCAGAACTCCATATCAGCTCCTTGAGACTGGTTTTATGTGTTTCTGAACCAACATGTGGGTACTGATAACAGAACCATGGTCCTCTACAAAAGCAGCAAGTGCAAGTGCTCCTAAACATGATAATAGCTCATAGTTCATACACATACACACATAAATAGACATATATGCTATACACACAACACAGAAAAGGCAAAATATAAAAATACTTATAGTATTTTTGTAAACAAGTACATGAGCCAAGAATTTGTTTAAATATATTTGCAATTAATTAATATCAAAATAATTCCATAGTGTCACTTATTACTGACAAATGTACCAGATTATGTTTTAATAATTTTTAAAATTTTGGTGCTATTAAAACGATCTTTTAATTTTAAAATAAACATGTGTATTAAGCTATATGATGCATTACTCAAAGAGATTAGCTTATTTTTCTTTTCCCTTTTTTTCATTAGATTTTTTTGCTTACATTTCAAATGTTATTTTCTTTCCCAGTTTGCTGGCCATAAGCCCCCATTCCATCCCCTTCCCATTTTTTGATAAGGGTGTTCCCTTCCCCAACCATCTCTCTTCCAGTCTTCCCCCGACATTCCCCTACACTGTGGGATACAACCTTGGCAGGTATTGTTGTTTTTATGGGGTTGCAAGTTCATTCAGATCCTTCAATCCTTTCTCTAATTACTCCAACAGGGACACCATTCTCAGTTTGATGGTTCACTGCTCGCATTCTCCTCTGTATTTGACATGCTCTGGCTGACAGCTATATCAGGGTCCTGTCAGCATACACTTATTGGCATCAGCAATAGTATCTGGATTTGCTGGCTGTATATATATGGGATGGATTCTCATGTGGGGCAGGCTCTGAATGGCCATACCTTAAGTCTCTGCTTCATACTTTGTCTGCATATCTCCTCCTATGAATATTATTGTTCCCTTTCTAAGAAGGATTGAATTATCTGCACTTTGGTCATCCTTCTTCTTGAGCTTCATGTGTTCTGTGGATTGTATCTTCAGTAATCAGAGTATTTGGGCTAACATTAACTCATCAGTGAGATCATGCTGTGTGTTCTTTTGTGATTGGATTACCTCACTTGGGATATTTTCTAGTTCCATCCTTTGCAAATGAATTTCACGAATTCATTGTTTTGAAGAGCTGAGTAGTATCCCATTGTGTAGATACAACATATTTTCTGTATCTTTTCATCTGAGTTCTTTCCAGCTTCTGGTAAATATAAATATAGCTGATATGAACATAGTGTAGCATGTATCCTTGCTATATGTTGGAGCATATTTGGGTGTATGCCCAGAAAAGGTATAGCCGAATCCTCAGGTAGTACCATGGACAATTTTCTGAGGAACCTCCAGATTGATTTCTAGAGTGGTTGTACCAGTCTCCAATCTCACCAACAATTAAGGAGAGTTCCTCTTTTTTTCCACATCTTTGCCAGCATCTGTTTTCTCCTGAGTTTTTGATCTTAGCCATTCTGACTGGTATGAAGTAGAATCTCAGGGGTGACTTGATTTGCAGTTCCCTGATAAAAAAAAGAATGTTGAACATTCCTTCAGGTACTTCTCAGCCATTTGTTATTCCTCAGCTGAGAATTCTTTGTTTAGGTCTGTATCTCATTATTAATAGGATTATTATTATTAACTCTCTGGAGTCTAACTCATTGAGCTTTTTTATATTTTGGATATTAGCCCTCTATTGGATATAGGGTTGGTAACGATCTTTTCCCTATCTGTTGGTTCCTCTTTTGTCCTAATGACAGTATCCTTTGCCTTACAGAAGCTTTGCAGTTCTATAAGGTCCCATTTATTGATTTGCAATCTTAGAGCATAAGCCATTGATACTTTGTTCAGGAAGATTTCCCCAGTACCCATATGCTCCAGGCTCTTCCTCAATTTTTCGTCTATTAGTTTTACTGTATCTGGTTTTATGTGGAGGTCCTTGATCGACTTGGACTTAAGCTTTGTAAAGGGCGATAAGAATGGGTCAATTTGCATTCTTCTACATGCTGACCTCCAGTTGATCGAGTACCATATGTTGAAACTGCTATCTCTTTTCTACAGGAACATTTTTGCTCCTTTGTCAAAGATCAAGTGACCATAGGTGTGTGGGTTCATTTCTGGGTCTTAAATTCTATTCCACTAATGTGGGGGTCAGAGTAGAAACAGGTGTGAGTGGAAGCAACAGAAGGAGTCATGGCTGCCAAAGTGTTTTAGTCCATCGGAAAGTTTGGCCTGGCTTTAGCAGTTGCAGGAGTCCTGGTGAACTCTGCTTTATATAAAGTGGATGCTGGACACAGAGCTGTCATCTTCGACCGATTCCGTGGCATACGGGACATTGTGTTAGGGGAAGGGTCTCACTTTCTCATCCCTTGGGTACAGAAGCCAATCATCTTTGACTGCCGCCACTCTGAAACACGGAATGTACCCGTCATCACTGGTAGCAAAGACTTGCAGAATGTCAACATCACACTACGGATCCTCTTCTGGCCAGTGACCAGCCAGCTTCCTCGTATCTATACCAGCATTGGTGAGGACTATGATGAGTGGGTGCTGCCATCTATCACCACAAAAATCCTCAAGTCGGTGGTGGCTCGATTCGATGCTGGAGAATTGATTACCCAGCGAGAGCTGGTCTCCGAGCAGGTGAGCGATGACCTCACAGAGTGAGCAGCAACATTTGGGCTCATCCTGGATGACCTATCTCTGAAACATCTGACCTTCGGGAAGGAGTTCACAGAGGCGGTGGAAACCAAACAAGTGTCTCAGCAGGAAGCAGAGAGCCAGATTTGTAGTGAAAAACACTGAGCAGCAGAAGGCAGCCATCATCTCTGCTGAGGGGGATTCCAAGGCGACCAAGCTGATCGCCAACTCACTGGCCACCACCAGTGATGGCCTGATCGAGCTGCAAACACTGGAAGCAGCTAAGGACATTACTTACCAGCTCTCCGGCTCTCGGAACATCACCTACCTGACAGCAGGGCAGTCCATGCTCCTCCAGCTCCCCCAGTAAGGGCAACCATTGCTGTGAATGATGCCTTCCTTCTGCCCTACCCCAGAAATCACTGTGAAATTTAATGATTGGCGTAACGTGAAGAAAATAAAGGTAAAATCACTTTAAAAAAATTATATTGCACTAATCTACCTGCTTACCTCTGTACCAATACCATACAGGTTTTGTCACTATTGCTCTGTGATACTGGTTGAGGTCAGGGAAGGTGATTCCACCAGAAGTTCTTTTATTGTTGAGGATGGTTTTCTTGATCCTGGGTTTTTTGTTATTCCAAATGAATATGCAAATTGCTCTTTCTAACTTTATAAAGAATTGAGTTGGAATTTTGACAGAGATTTCATTGAATCTGTAGAATCCTTTCAGCAAAATGGCCATTTGTACTAAATTAATCCTGCCAATCCATGAGCATGGGAGGTTTTTCCATCTTCTGAGATCTTTGTCAACTTCCTTCTTCAGAGACTTGAAGTTCTTATCCTACAGATCTTTCACTTGCTTGGTTAGAGTCCCGATGAAGGAAGAGGCAAGTTATATTATTTGGGACTATTGTGAAGGGTATAATTTCCCTAATTTATTTTTCAGCCTGTTTATCATTTGAGTAGAGGGAAGCTACTGATTTGTTTGAGTTAATTTTACATTCTGACACTTTGCAGAAGTTGTTTATGAGTAGTTCTCTGGTGGAGCTTTAAGGATCACTTAACTATATTAACATATTATATGCAAATAGTGATATTTTGACTTCTTCCTTTCCAATTTGTATCCCTTGGATCTCCTTTAGTTGTCTGATTGCTCTGGCTAGGACTTCCATTATTATATTGAATAAATAATAGGAGAGTGGACAACCTTATCTAGTCCCTGATTTTAGAGGGATAGCTTCAAAGTTTTCTCTATTTGGTTTAATGTTGGCTACTGGTTTGCTGTATATTGCTTTTACTATGTTTACATAATAATTTCTGAACTTTCCAAGACTTTTATCATGGTGGAGTGTTGAATTTTGTCAAATGCTTTCTCAGCATCTAATGAGATGATCATGTTTTTTTTTTTTCTTGTGGTTTGTTTACACAGTGGATTACATTGATGAATTTCCATATATTGAATCATCCCAGCATCCCAGGAATGAAGCCAACTCGATCATGATGAATGATCCTTTTGATGTGTTCTCGTATTAGTTTGTGAGAAATTTATTGAGTATTTTTGCTTCAATATTCATAAGGGAAATTGGTTTGAAGTTCTCTTTCTTTGTGTGAGTCTTTTTTTGGTTTAGGTATAAGCCGAATTGTTGCTTCATAGAAGGAATCAGGTAGTTCTCCTTCTGTTTCTATTCTGTGGAATAGCTTTGAAAGTATTGGTATGAGGTCTTCTATGAAGGTCTGATAGAATTCTGCACTAAACCTTTCTGATTCTGGGCTCTTTTTGGTTGGAAGAGTTTTAATAACTGTTTGTGTTTCTTTAGGAGTTATGGGATAGTTTAGATTGCTTATCTGTTCCTGATTTGGCTTTGGTGCCTAGTGTTTGTCTTGAAAATTGTCCATTTCATCCAGATTTCCTAGTTTTCTTGAACATAGGCTTTTGTAGTAGTATCTAATGAGTTTTTCTAATTTCTTCAGATTCTGTTACTATGTCTCTCTTTTCATTTCTGATTTTGTAATTTTGATACACTCTCTGTGCTCTCTGGTTAGTCTGGCTTATGGTTTATCTATGTTGTTGACTTTCTCAAAGAACCAGTTCCTAGTTTTGTTGATTTTTTGTATATTTGTTTTTGTTTCTACTTGCTTGATTTCAGCCCAGGGTTTGATTATTTCCTACTCTCTATTACTCTTTAGTGCATTTGCTTCTTTCTGTTCTAGATGTTTTAGGTGTGCTGACAAGCTGATAATTTATGTTAGTTACCTCCTGTGTCTTTTTTGGAGGCACTGAGTCCTATGAGTTTTTCTCTTGGCACTGCTTTCATTATGTCCCATAAGTTAGGGTATGTTTTACCTTAATTTGCATTAAATTCTTAAAAAGTCTTTAATTACTTCCTTTATTTCTTCTTTGACAAGTTAGCATTGAGGAGAACATTGATCAACTTCCATGTGTATGTGGGCTTACTGTTGTTATTGCTGTTATTGAAGACCATACTTAGTCCTTGATTATCTGATAGGATGCATGGCATTATTTCAGTCTTCTTGTATCTGTTGAGGTTTGTTTTGTGACCAATTATGTGGTCAGTTTTGGAGAAGGTACCATGAAGTGCTGATAAGAAGTTATATTCTTTGTTTTAGGATAAAGTATTCTATAAGTATCTGTTAAATCCATTTGCTTTATAACTTCTCTTAGTTTCTCTATGTCTCTGTTTAGTTTCTGTTTCTATTATCTGTCCAATGATGAGATTGGAGTGTTGAAATCTCCCCCTATTATTGTGTGAAGTACAATGTGTTTTTAGCTTTATTTTTTTTGTTTTTTTTTGTTTGTTTTGTTTTTAGCTTTATTAAGGTTTCTTCTATGAATGTAGGTGTCCTTCCATTTGGACCATAGGTGTTTAGGCTTATGAGTTCATCTTTGTGGATTTTTCCTTTGATGTACATGAAATGACCTTTCTTATCTTTTTGATAACTTTTTGTTGAAAGTCCATTTTATTCAATATTGGAATGGTTACTAAACCTTTTTTTCATCAGACCATTTGCTTGGAAAAATCTTTTTCAGCCTTTTACTCTGAGGTGGTGCCTGTCTTTTTCCCTGAGGTATGTTTCTTGTATGAAGAAATGTGCTGTGTTCTCTTTCGATATCCAGTGTATTAGTCTACGTTGTTTTATTAAGGATAGATTTTAAGAGATATTAGGTATAGTGATTGTTTTTTCCTGTTATTTTTCTTTGTAGAGGTGAAATTATATTTGTGTGTCTCTCCTCTTTTGGTTTCATTGCAAGGAAATTAATTTCTTCTTTTTTCTAGGGAGTAGTTTATATATTTTTGTTGGAATTTTCCATCCATTATATTTTGTGGGGATAGATTTGTAGAGAGAGATTGTGTAAATTTGGTTCTGTCATGAAACATCTTGGTCTCTCCATCTATGATAATTGAAATATTTTCTGGATATTACTGGCAGTTTTTCTATTAGTGTCTGTATGATTTCTGCTAGGATCTTCTGACTTTCATAGTCTCTGGTGAAAAATCTGGTGTAATTCTAATAGGTTTGCCTTTATATGTTGCTTGACCTTTTTTTCCCTTACTGCTTTTAATCTTTCTTTTTTGTGCATTTGCTATTTTGACTATTATGTGATGGGAGGAATCTGGTCCAATCTATTTGGAGTTTTGTAGCCTTTTCTTCTGTTCATCAGCATCTCTTTCTTTAGGTTAGGGAAATTTTCTTTTATAATTTTGTTGAAGATATTTACAGCCCTATAAGTTGGAAGTCTTCACTCTCTTCTGTACCTATTACACCTAGGTTTGGACTTCTGATTTTATCCTGGATTTCCTGGGTGTTTGTGTTAGGTGCTTTTTTGCATTTTACATTATCTTTGATGGTTCTGTCAATGTTTTCCATGGTGTCTTTCACCCTTGAGATTTTCACATTTATGTCTTGTATTCTGTTGGTGATGCTTGCATCTATGACTCTTGATCTCTTTCCTAGGTTTGCTATCTCCTGGGTTGTCTCCTTTTCTGGGTTTTTTTTTTTTTTGTTTGTTTCTATTTTGGGTTTGAAATTCTGGATGGTTTTGTTCAATTCATTCACCGGTTTGGAATGTGTTTTCCTGTAATTTTTAAGGGGTATTTATGTTTCCTCCATAAGTTATTCTACTCCTTTACCTGTGTTGTTCTGTAATTTTTTTTAAGGCAGTTATTTATTTCATTCTTAAAGTCCTCTATCATCATCATGAGATGAGATTTTGAATCCCAATTTTGCTTTTCTGCTGTTTGGATATCCAGTATTTTCTTTGGTGGGAGAACTGGGCTTTGATGATGCCAAGTATTCTTGGAATTTCTGGATTAGGTTCCTTTGCTTTTCTCTTGCCATCAGGTTGCCTCTTGTGCTAACTTGTCCTGCTGTCTCAGACAGTTCCTTGACCCTCATGTAAGGCTATGTGTTAGCACTCCTGTTAGACCTGCTTTCTTTCATCTGAATCAGGGAACAGAGAGGTGCTCTTGGGTTTGTGTGACCTGAAGCCTCCAGGTGGGTCGATTGGAGCATAGGAGTTTGTCTTACCTCTGGTGTCAGGTGTGTCAGTGCTCCAGACAACTAGCTTTCAGCTCTAGACTCAGGCAGATATCAGAAAGGTCCTGTCACAGAGCACTTCTTCCTTTGTGTGGGTGGCTTGGAGCAGAAGATTTTGTCTTACATCTGCTCCCAGGTGTATTGGCACTGCTAGTGACTGGATTCTGGCTCTTGGCAAAGGCAGAAAAACTGGAAAGGTCCTACCTGGACAGTTCCTGGGTTCCCATGCCTAGAGGGAACAGAGGGTACTAGGTGGTTTCCTCTTGGTTCAGGAATGTGGACGGAAGTAGTTGTCTCCTCTGAGGTCCTAGGACCGCATGCACTTCTGGGAGTCCAGCCCTCCCCGCAACAGGATTTGGTTACAGAGAGCTATGGGACAGAGTCAGCTTAGTTCTGTTCACAGGCAGAAACCAGAAGGTTCCTGCCACTGACTTCTCTCATATTCCTCTATCCAGAGGGCTCTAGGCAGGTTCTCCGTGGGACAGGAATGTGAGTAGAAGTGCCAGTCTCTCCACATCTCTCAGGATTGTCCATACTTCTGAGAGTCTAACTTTCTTCCCCAAGAGATTTCAGTCGATATTGGCTTCTCATTGGAGTTAGAGAGATGACTCAGTAGGGAAAATGCTAGATTCTGGCCATATAAGTATGAAAACAAGTAAGAAAGGAGTTTGATCCTATCACCTTAAAAGCTTTCCCCACCAGTGGACAATTGTAATCCAGGTGGTGATGAGGAAAAGAGGCAACTTGAACAGGTAAGCACCAGTCAAAATGGGGGAGAATACTCAAAATAATATGCACATATAATGAGATCCCTGTATTTTTCTCTACACTTCATGTATACTTATACATATATAAGTGTATGTACATACACAAAGGCACATGCATATGAACACACACACACACACACACAGAGAGAGAGAGAGAGAGAGAGAGAGAGAGAGAGAGAGAGAGAGAGAGAGAAGAGAAAGGGTATCTGTTCTTTGGCATAAAACTCTTTTATCATTTTACATGTGCTTAATTCCTTTACACTGCCTTCAGTGGTATTTTAAATAAAAATTTTTAAAAATTAACAGCACCAATCTTTGGTTTAATTAGCAGTTTATCATTCTAAATATAACCAGTATATTGTGAACACAGAACAATTCAATTATCTACAATATAAATGAGCAAAAAATATGGGTCTATAATTTAAATCTTTGTATGTGTGTGTGTGAAGCAATAATAATTAAGGAAGAGACCATGATTTGTAAGAAAGATATGACACATAAGTTATTGAAGAATAAGGGAGGGGTGAAAATGATGTAGATGCAGTGCTTATGTATGCAGGTTATAAACTTAACAATACTCATCTCTATTAAATAGAAGACTGGTCAGCATCACTTTGCCATCATTTGTTCTATGTATTTCCCCAAGAAAGCCCATTTTGACTCAAAACATTTCTGATTTTTGTGATGTTATAAAGGTTCTTGTGACCCAGAGCATTTCAGAATATTTGTACAAGTACAAATCAAGTACAGTTAAAACCATTTTCCAAACGTGTGTTATTCTTAGTGTTCTGGTTAAGATATCTGAGCAATCAAACATTGATGTTGAAAGTCTGATCTTTACATTGGCTCCCAAAGCTGCAGCAAACAAATCACTTAACCTTGGGTTTCAAGTTTTTCATCTGTGAAATTGAGATAAAAACACTTACTTGTCCCTTAGGAAGATGTGCAAATTTCAGAGAGTAACTGTAAGTAAATGCTTACCGTGAATGTGACTCAAGAAATAGCAAAGAATGAGCCTGTTCTTTTTCCTTCTATTCCCACTACTGTTCTTTTCTCCAGTTAAGGCCTGAACTTTTGTGGATCCGGTATTCAAATGCCAGAAATTGGAACAAAGTCTGTGTTAATAAAGGCAGACCTGTGTGGCTGCCATGCAATGCTTTTGTGTAATCTTCATGCTAGGATTCCTAAAAATATATCTTACAGGGCTACATTAATAATTTTATCAAAACATTAATGCATGAGAAAATATGACCTATTTTAGAATTTTAAAGTCTTCCAAGGTAATAAATCTACCTCCAATGTCTTCATTGGGCAAAACAAAATAGGAACTATGGATTCTCATGCTCAGTGTGCTTGGGTCGATTTTTCATTCCTTTTCAAGTTCTAGGGACAGAAGTCTCCCTCCTTCTCCCAAGCTTCCAGGATTTTATCAATGATTATGTTCTGCTCATCCACAGTCAACAGCAACCCAAAAAATTATTGAGAAAACAATTAAATTAATACACACGATCCATGTGCAAAAATTTGCTGGACTCAGACATGGAAATAATGATCAGATGAACTTTTGAAATTATGGGATCAATTTCACTATGCAGAAGGTTCCTGAAGTGAATAGGTAGATAGATACATCAGTACAGGGAAAAAGAAAGGTGCTATGGGTTATATGCATGTTAAGAATACGAAGTCTGCCACATGCCTGTAATCTTCCTCTCAGAAATGCCTGAAATTTTTGTGGGTGGCCATCTAATGTGCCCCTGATTTTATGCATGTGGCAGAGGAAGTCTTTATGTACCCTTCTGATGAGGACTTCAGGACTTCCCAAGAAGATTTGAGAAGTCCCACTGATGAAGACTTCATGCAGGTGTCTGTGGAAGACCACAGGGAAGTTCTTGAGGGGAACCTTAGACTTACTAATAATTTTAGACTTCTCAGAGAGAATTTTTGGACCTCACCTGATTTCAGAGGACACCATCCTTTTGTGAATATTGGTAACCTAGAAGGTGACAAATTTTATTTTGGAAAGTATAATATGAGAAATTTCCCTCAGGGAAAATTTATGCCTTAATTAAAATTAAATTGTGTTTCAGGTAGAATAATTTGTGTTATGATCTCAAATCTTCCACTCAAAGTCAGTACTAATGAAATTTTAGACTTTATCTATGGTTATAAAGTCATACCTGATTCAGTTTCAATAAAATATAATGAAGAAGGATTACTTTTAGGAGAAGCTGTTGTTGCGATGACAAACTATAATGAATCTCTGGCTGCTGTTAAAGATCTAAGTGGTAGACCCATTGGTCCCTGCAATGTTAAGCTAAGTTTGCTTTAGGGGGCCTTTCTAAGTAAACAGTTTTTTTTTCTGCAATATTGATTCAATGAAAGTACAGTTTTGTATTTTTCAAAGTTTATTTTTAATTATTTAATTTTTTTTTAATTTTACTTGTGAATAGAAAAAAATGTGTTATGCAAATCTGGCTTCCTTTTGCTTAGAAATGAGCATGCATTTTCCCCAGAATTTAAAATTAGATATGTTCTGCTTTTGATGGGGGAGAGGAGAGAATAAGTATCCTGAATGCACAAATTTCATTGATGTTATACATAAAACTCAATCTTGTAAAAAGTGTAGTTGGTATGTAGAAGGTGAATTTATCTGTGATGCTATTGGATAACTTAATCTTTGATTTTATTTTTAAACATCTTTTTCTCAGACTGTATAAGGAAATGAAGGCTGATTGATTAACAAGTTTGTCACTTTTATTGATAATTGCCTATAAAACTGTTTGTGGAGATATTGTGCTAATGTCTTTTATAAAGTCTAAATAGTTTAGAAAATGAACTTATGTGAAATGAAATTTACTTATGTGATTATCTCAATATTTCTGTTCAAAACTTTGAAAAGTTTAATAAAGATAAAAATTGCAATTGAAAAAAAATAATTTGAAGTCTGGTTCCATCATCTATGCAAAAGGAAAATAAGTGAAATTGTCTTGAGTCAACTCAAAGCCTCAGATTGATCATGTAATGACAATCTCTCTTGCTTTTTCAAATTTTTAAAAAAGTTATTTGGGATGTATGTATGTTCTCCAGAATGCAAATACATGTATGCCAAGTCTACACAGAGTGTATACTTCTAGCATAACAGAAACTAGAAGAGGAAATTAGCTACACTGGAACTGGTAAAACACTTTTGAATTGCCAAGTAGGTGCTGAGAATATAACATGGGTCTTCTAAAAGACCTGCATGTCCCAGACGTTGGACAATTAGAGTTTGATTTTGCTTTGGGTAGTATTGTGATGATTGTGCTTTTGGTTAGGTGGACCAGTCTTCGGTCAAGGGTCTACCAGTAGCTGCGCTCCCCTTCATGAATCACCACACAAGCTCTCAAGGTCCATTGTAGGAATGTAGGGTAGTCAAGCATATGGACTACCTGAAGAACTGTGGACCTTGGCATGGGCCGCATAACCCACTAGTTCATGGTCATCTCTGACTGCCCCTATCCCTTGTCATCTCTTGGATGCCCTGAGGAAGCCAGCAACTGTGAGAATTATTCATTTCCAGGACATCAGGAGGGAAGAGATTCAGTGGCATGGGGGCAATAATGAAGCAGATCAAGTGGCTCGGCAGCCCTGCAAGAGACAGCCACTGGGAACTGGGATTGGACTAAAGGATGGGCTCACTTAGAATATACAACAGAAGAAAAGGCCCAAATTGCTTAAGGTATGTCAGCAAGTGAATGCTTAGTGGCAAACAGGGCAAAGAGACTTAGGGAGTTTAGTGGGAAGTCGAAGTTACCTTCACTGAGTTAAAACCAGGAGTGCTTGTAGGAATAGATAGAAGCTTTCCCCACCAAGCAAGAGATGGCCTCAGCAGTCATCAAGAAGATACTAGAAGAAATCTTCCCTTGGTTTGGAATTCCGAAGGTAATCAGGTCTGACAATGGACCTACTTTCATTGTCCAGGTAAGTCAGGGACTGGTCACCTAACTGGGGATTAATTGGAAGTTATAGCTCCCAGAGCTCAGGACAGGTAGAAAGGATGAATTGAACCTTAAAAGAGACCTCGATAAAATTAGCCTTGGAGACCGGCGGGGGAGACTGGACAGTCCTTCTTCCCTTTGCTTTGCTCTGAGTTAGGGATACCCCAGGGTGCTTTAAGGTGACCCCCTATGAGATTCTGTTTGGAGGACCACTGCCCCTTACAGAGGCAGGTGGGGTGTTTGACCCTGATTCTGTTCTTTCTCAATCACTGCGTACCCGCATGAAAGCTCTCGAGCTTCTCTAGTGTGAGGCCTGGGAATGACTGAGGAAGGACTACGAGCCAGGAGATCTGAAAACACCCCACCAATTCCAGGTTGGAGATGCTGTCCTGGTTCGACGCCATTGAGTTGGGAATCTAGGACCTTGCTGGAAGGGGCGGTACCTGGTACTTCTGACAGCTCCTACAGCAGTAGAAGGCATTTCAGCTTGGATTCATGCCTCACATATCAAGAGAGAAATTTAGTAACTTCTCTTAGGGAAAGAGTGAGTGCTGTAAGATACTGAAGTTTAGTTCTATGATTAGAACTAGCCATTAGAAGAAATGGGGAATGAAAGGTAAAAGTTTAAAATTGCCCCCTAGACAAAAATTGAAGCCAAAGTAAAGAAAAATAGTTGGGGCCTGGAACTCCCTGTTCCAGGAACTAGCTGACCACAGAAATAGTAATTGCACCAGCTGGTTCAGCCACTTTGTTCCAGGAACTTGCTAAATCACACCCACTTGTTCAGATAATAGGAGGATTAAACAATCATGAAAAACAGGAGGTTCTTCCTTGTGATTCGGTGTGGTTTTCCCTTTAAATACCACTTCTCCCAGCCATTCGGAGTCGAACTCCTCTACCCCTGTGTGGGATACGAGTCTCAACCACAAGGGCTGGTTTCTGTCGTCCTTATCAATAAACTTCTTGTTGATTGCATCAAGATAGAACTCTCGTGAGTTCTTGTGGGGTCACATCATCCTGAGACTTGAGTGAGCGTCTCCCCACTTCAGGGGTCTTTTGATATCTATTGATGAAGCCACAAGTATACACTATAACAAAGGAAGGCCATGTGAAACTATTGATTTGAACTTATAATGAACTCATAGAATTAATCATTGCTTTGAACATAACTGTCAATATCCATTTGTAACTCCTCTTTTGGGTACCATTTATGTAATAGGTAATGTTGTAAGAACTTTTGTCTAAGAAGCTATAAGAAGGACAGAGTAAAGGAATAAAGTGTGGCATCAGGGTCTTTTCCCCATTGGCTCTCCAATTATATGTTTGTAGCTGGTAGGTATTAGCTCTCCCTTATCCACCAAATTGTGTGTGTGTGTGTGTGTGTGTGTGTGTGTACATATGAATAAATACTTATGATTTTGATGAGACATGTGGTTAGGCCATACCAGAGCAAGTGTGTCCATGAGTTTGTGTGAGTCTGTGCATATTGCCTGTGCAAAAGATTTAATTATTTTCTTTTCTCTAATCCTGTTTTTCCTCTTCAGTACACAAACTTTTAACAAATGCTAAATTTGAGAGAGAGAGAGAGAGAGAGAGAGAGAGAGAGAGAGAGAGAGAGAGTGATGGTGGTTGTGTTAATACCATTATCTATTTTTTTTAACGTTCAGATTTGTCTTACATATTTCAGATCACTCTACTCTCCCTTAAAGATGCCTTATACTTGTGGTATTTTATATCACAACCTGTCATCTCTCCTCATAGATAAGATTTTACGTATGAAAAAAGCTTCCAGCTACGAATGGAGGGACTGAAAATGGGACTACAGCTCTAATGTATAAAACACAGGATTTCATTCTCACTAACATATGTGGATATAGAAGGATCAGAAGATCAAGGTTTTATCAGCTACATAGTAAGTTTAACAATAACTTAGCTACATGGGACCTATTTCTAAGTAGTTAGTGTTTTAAAATCCATTAGTTTGAAAGGAATGTCATATGGCCTAGAGTACAGATTACAAGGTTTTCTATAGGACCCATGCTCTTCTTTCTCTGTCTCTGCCACATTTCCCCTATTTCATCTACACTTCCCTTCTTTATTTATTACCTTTCTACTTCTCCTTCTTTCTCAATCTCCTCTTTTCTTTCTTCCAGCTCCTTGCTTCCTTTTCCCCATGCTATAAGTGTGAACATGGGCATACTCTCTTCACCACTAAGACCCAGAAGAAGCCTTACCTTCTTGGCTCATTCTCATATCATTAATGTGTCTCGTCCTGCAGGACAGTCAACGAGGGTGTACAGGGTACCCGGAAGAGAATGAGGGACAAAAGATGTGAAGAAGGATGCCAAGACAAGAGTCTGATCAAGGTGCCAATTTTATTTTTTCCCAAGGCTAAATTTATACCATAACAGGAGTAACAGAGAGAAGGGGTAAGTGGGAAATGTTTACGCAGGCAAAGGACACAGTTCTCTTGTGGTCAGTTGATGTCAACAGGATGTTGCCTTTTCAGAAATGTTACAGGTTTGTCATATCATTAGACAGCAGGATGTTGGTTTCTCAGAAAGGTTACAGGTCATTACATTGGGTAACTTGATGTCAGATGTATTTCTCAGCAAGATCACAATTTTGTCATTATCCTGACCTCCAGGTTTGTATTAGTGTACTACAGCTGGCTGGGGATTTTCCATGAACCCAGTCATACTTAACTCTAACCATAATATTAACATCAATAATGGATGGAAGCCCTTGGTCCTGTCAAGACTGAATACCCAGAGAACGTGATTGTTGGGGGGAGGGTGGTAATGGGGGAAGGATGGGGAGGGGAAGCCCATATAGAAGGGGATGGGAAAGGGTTAAGGATGTTGGCCTGGAGACCAGGAAGGGGAATAGCAATCAAAATGTAAATAAGAAATACTCAAGTTAATAAGGATAAACAAAATAATAGCATCGCTCACAACATTAATGGAAATATTTCATAATATGAAAGGTCAACTGTACTGAACTAGCTTTCTAAGTATGTCTTAGTGAATTGATAGGAGCCATTTTTCTTTACCTTGTATTGGTATATCTGTAACAGAACTCTGCCTTTGATCAAAGTGCATCACCAGAGGGGTTATTCCTGAAATACACTGACACTTGGTTCAGTTTCTAACCCCCATGGCTTAGTTGATTGGGAGTCACTTGAACAATAACATTAACGAAGAAGTAATGAACACTGATAATCTCATTTGAAATTATATTCATTCGAAAACTTAAATGGAAAAAGTAGAAAATTAGTGATTTGATCTAATGAATGCAAAAATTATTAATAAGTTGAAGTAGATATTGCTAGGTATGTTCAAATGACAAAATGAGCTAATTCAAACCAAATTTAAGGATAAAGGCAGATGCATTGCAGGAAGCTCTTGGTTGAGCTTAGCAACCACGTAGTAGGGGGACATTTAGGACATAATGCACAGGGAAACAGAGTGAGGGGGAAGAGAAAAAAATGTGCATGCAGAGAAAGAGAGAGAGAGAGAAAGAGAGAGACACACACACAGAGAGAGAGAGAGAGAGAGAGAGAGAGAGAGAGAGAGAGAGAGAGAGAGAGAGAGAGAGAGAGAAATGTTTCTGAGTTATATAGTGAAGATCCTCTGGGGCAGAGGGAGCAAAGCCCCTGGGTTGGAAAGTTGGAAAGTTCAGGTAGAAACTGATGGGTGCCGAGAGGACCTGGAAACTAGGTTGATTTTGGTATGGGATATAGGCAACTCAGCTCCCTGTCCAGGGTCTGAAACCCAACAGACATAATCACAAGTATACATATTCAAAATTTATATTTGTTTTTATTACACACTATTTAAAATTTTATAGTCCATGGTATTGTCTTTTATAATGTACACTTTTATACTAACAAACTTTGCAAGCTGGGCATATTCCATGGTACCTTCCTTCTGCCCTTCCCAATTCCCTTCTGTTAATACTTTTGTCTCTTCAACAGTGTCATTTTTACTTTAATGACATTACATTACTTTACGATTCTATTCATAATCTAGGAACTATCAGCAGATGAAAAATCATACGACAATTGTCTCTAAGAGACTTACCTAATTCACTTAATGTCATTATTTGCAGTCACATCAATTTTCCTGCAAATAACACAAAGTCTTTATTTGAGAATAAAAAAAACAAAAACAAAAAAAACCTTTTACATTTATGATGTATTACTCTGATAAGTGAAGAAAAATTAAAATTCCACACATTAAATCAGCAGGTTTAAATTTTTTGCACTAATTCTATTGTGTTCATCCATCACAATCTACAAAGCCATGCAAATACATTACACTTAACTTACAAAATATAAGTTCAGAGGAGCTCTTGTGCTTCTAAGTATTTTTGCCTAGGTAGAAAGAAATAAATAGCAACAGGGAAAGCAAGTAGAGTGTAGCACATGTTATGTGGTACTATTATCATGAACCCAACCCATAGTTTAGCTTTCTGCCTCTACTTGTCTTTCGTTTGTTGCTACCATTTGCTCACCTTCTTTTATCCTCTGTTTTATTTTACACATGTGCTTCCTCTCTAACCAGTTCTGGAATATAGCCCTTGAGAGAGAAAAAGTTTTCAACATTTCATTTCCTAAGTTTTCTTCCATCCTTCCCTCTGCTTATCAATGTAAATCTATTAATGAATTGCTTGTATTTCTTTCTTCTATTTTCTCTTCTTAGAGACAACATTCTATGATAAGGCACATTGAGTCTTTTAACAGTATGCATTTTTACACATTCATTTCACCTTAATATTTTTTTGCAAAATATAAACTTCTTGAGAAAATAATGTAAAATATATGACCTGTTTGGCTACTAAACAAAGTCATATACTCACTAATTATGTATATCAACAAGTTTAATATTCAGACCTATTCTAGTCATCACCATTCACTCACTCTAAAAATGTAGTGTACCCTAACATTTTAGAAATAGTTTCTAATTTGACTAATTAAAAATTATAAGAGGGAATCAAACAGAAAACAATTTCAATAAAACTTTCATTAGAAGAAGGTTCAAATAAGGTGAAGTTCTCAAGACCTCCCTGGGAAATTGATATCCTGCTTGAAAGAAGGTGATATGTAGGTTGGTAAATGATATTCCATTTTACAAATGAGACACAGAAGTTAGGCAAGTCACCCCACCAGAGTTGAATAAACTAACCAATGGGAACAGCACAAGTTTTTCCCTAAGACATGTTCCTAAAGAACGTCCTTATTCCCTAGATCAGGATTAGAGTGATAAAATGACACAGATGTTTGTGGTTTGGAAACTTAAAAACACTGTAACATTCTGAATCTGGGGTCTAGTTGATCTCCTGACTATTCTGAGGCCTTGATAAATTAGTAACAGCCTAGCTATATTACATTTTTTTCATCTGCTTAAGTAGTTATTAAAATGAATTTTCAAAGACTCAGTCAGCTCCAGATCCTGAGCTGTTGTCCCTGAGTAGTCAATTTTTGGTGCATAATTCAAACAAAGGTCTTGCTGCACTTGTCTCTTGTGACTGCTTATACTTAAGGTGATTTGGATTTTGGGACCCCAACAAAATGTATCTATAAACATAGTGATTTAAAAAGTATTGGCTCAGGATCCTCATGATAATGTTCACTGCACAATGGAAATTTATTTGTCCTAAAGAAACAGAGGTTAGGGAAGAGGCGGCGCAGATCTTCCTGGTTGCTGCCACCGCGGAGAGCCCGTGGGTGGCCACTCCTGAGGCTGCAGAGCAGAAGAGACCACCAACACTGCCCACCCCTGCCCACATCCCTGACCCAAGAGGAAACTGTACAAGGCCTCTGGGTTCCTGTGGGGGAGGGCCCAGGAGCAGCAGGAGCCCTGCCTGAGACACCACCGGAACCTGAAGGAAACAGACCAGATAAACAGTTCTCTGCACCCAAATCCCGTGGGAGGGAGAGCTAAACCTTCAGAGAGGCAGACACGCCTGCGAAACCAGAAGAGACTGCTCTCTGCACACATTACTGATTCCAGAGGAAAACACCGGAGGCCATCTGGAACCCTGGTGCACGGAGGCCCCGGAAGAGGCGGCGAGATCTTCCTGGTTGATGCCACATGCGGAGAGCACGTGGGCAGAACCCCAAGCCGAACTTGAGCCTCGGGACCACAGGTAAGACTAACTTATCTGCTGCAAGTGACCTGCCTGGTGAACTCAAGGCACAGGTCCACAAGAACAGCTGAAAACCTGTAGAAAGGAAAAACTACAGGCCCGAAAGCAGAACACTCTGTCCCCATAACTGACTGAAAGAGAGGAAAAAAGGTCTACAGAACTCATGACACAAAGGAATATAGGACAGTTTAGCCACTGTCAGAAATAGCAGAACAAAGTAACACTAGAGATAATTTGATGGCGAGAGGCAAGCGCAGGAACCCAAGCAACAGAAACCAAGACTACATGGCACCAACGGAGCCCAATTCTCCCATCAAAACAAACATGGAATATCCAAACACACCAGAAAAGCAAGATCTAGATTCAAAATCATATTTGACCATGATGCTGGAGAACTTCAAGAAAGACATGATGAACTACCTTAGAGAACAAGTAGAAGCCTACAGAGAGGAATCGCAAAAATGCCTGAAAGAATTCCAGGAAAACATAAATAAACAAGTAGAAGCCCATAGAGAGGAGACACAAAAATCCCTGAAAGAATTCCAGGAAAACACAATCAAACAGTGGAAGGAATTAAAAATGGAAATAGAAGCAATCAAGAAAGAACACAGGGAAACAACCCTGGATATAGAAAACCAAAAGAAGAGACAAGGAGCTGTAGATACAAGCTTTACCAACAGAATACAAGAGATGGAAGAGAGAATCTCAGGAGCAGAAGATTCCATAGAAATCATTGACTCAACTGTCAAAGATAATGTAAAGCGGAAAAAGCTACTGGTCCAAATCATACAGGAAATCCAGGACTCAATGAGAAGATCAAACCTAAGGATAATAGGTATAGAAGAGAGTGAAGACTCCCAGCTCAAAGGACCAGTACATATCTTCAACAAAATCATAGAAGAAAACTTCCTTAACCTAAAAAAAGAGATACCCATAGGCATACAAGAAGCCTACAGAACTCCAAATAGATTGGACCAGAAAAGAAACACCTCCCGTCACATAATAGTCAAAACACGAAACGCACAAAATAAAGAAAAAATATTAAAAGCAGTAAGGGAAAAAGGTCAAGTAACATATAAAGGCAGACCTATCAGAATCACACCAGACTTTTCGCCAGAAACTATGAAGGCCAGAAGATCCTGGACTGATGTCATTCAGACCCTAAGAGAACACAAATGCCAGCCCAGGCTACTGTATCCTGCAAAACTCTCAATTAACATAGATGGAGAAACCAAGATATTCCATGACAAAACCAAATTTACACAATATCTTTCTACAAATCCAGCGCTACAAAGGATAATAAATGGTAAAGCCCAACATAAGGAGGCAAGCTATACCCAAGAAGAGGCAAGAAACTAATCGTCTTGGCAACAAAACAAAGAGAAGAAAAGCACACAAACATAACACATCCAAGTATGAATATAACAGGAAGCAATAATCACTATTCCTTAATATCTCTCAACATCAATGGCCTCAACTCCCCAATAAAAAAACATAGATTAACAAACTGGATACGCAACGAGGACCCTGCATTCTGCTGCCTACAGGAAACACACCTCAGAGACAAAGACAGACACTACCTCAGAGTGAAAGGCTGGAAAACAACTTTCCAGGCAAATGTTCGGAAGAAGCAAGCTGGAGTAGCCATTCTAATATCAAATAAAGTCAATTTCCAACTAAAAGTCATCAAAAAAGATAAGGAAGGACACTTTATATTTATCAAAGGAAAAATCCACCAAGATGAACTCTCAATCCTAAATATCTATGCCCCAAATACAAGGGCACCTACATACGTAAAAGAAACCTTACTAAAGCTCAAAACACATATTGCACCTCACACAATAATAGTAGGAGACTTCAACACCCCACTCTCATCAATGGACAGATCATGGAAACAGAAATTAAACAGAGACGTAGACAGACTAAGAGAAGTCATGAGCCAAATGGACTTAACGGATATTTATAGAACGTTCTACCCTAATGCAAAAGGATATACCTTCTTCTCAGCTCCTCATGGTACTTTCTCCAAAACTGACCATATAATTGGTCAAAAAACGTGCCTCAACAGGCACAGAAAGATAGAAATAATCCCATCGTGCTATCGGACCACCACGGCCTAAAGCTGGTCTTCAATAACAATAAGGGAAGAATGCCCACATATACGTGGAAATTGAACAATGCTCTACTCAATGATAACCTGGTCAAGGAAGAAATAAAGAAAGAAATTAAAAACTTTTAGAATTTAATGAAAATGAAGGTACAACATACCCAAACTTATGGGACACGATGAAAGCTGTGCTAAGGGAAAACTCATAGTGCTGAGTGCCTGCAGAAACAAACAGGAAAGAGCATATGTCAGCAGCTTGACAGCACACCTAAAAGCTCTAGAACAAAAAGAAGCAAATACACCCAGGAGGAGTAGAAGGCAGGAAATAATCAAACTCAGAGCTGAAATCAACCAAGTAGAAACAAAAAGGACCATAGAAAGAATCAACAGAACCAAAAGTTGGTTCTTTGAGAAAATCAACAAGATAGATAAACCCTTAGCCAGACTAACGAGAGGACACGGAGAGCGTGTCCACATTAACAAAATCAGAAATGAAAAGGGAGACATCACTAAAGATTCAGAGGAAATTCAAAAAATCATCAGATCTTACTATAAAAGCCTATATTCAACAAAACTTGAAAATCTGCAGGAAATGGACAATTTCCTAGACAGATACCAGGTACGAAAGTTAAAACAAGAACAGATAAACCAGTTAAACAACCCCATAACTCCTAAGGAAATAGAAGAAGTCATTAAAGGTCTCCCAACCAAAAAGAGCCCAGGTCCAGACGGGTTTAGTGCAGAATTCTATCAGACCTTCATAGAAGACGTCGTACCAATATTATCCAAACTATTCCACAAAATTGAAACAGATGGAGCACTACCGAACTCCTTCTATGAAGCCACAATTACTCTTATACCTAAACCACAAAAGACCCAACAAAGAAAGAGAACTTCAGACCAATTTCCCTTATGAACATCGACATAAATATACTCAACAAAATTCTGGCAAACCCGAATCCAAGAGCACATCAAAACAATCATCCACCATGATCAAGTAGGCTTCATCCCAGGCATGCAGGGATGGTTTAATATCTGGAAAACCATCAACGTGATCCATTATATAAACAAACTGAAAGAACAAAACCACATGATCATTTCATTAGATGCTGAGAAAGCATTTGACAAAATTCAACACCCCTTCATGATAAAAGTCCTGGAAAGAATAGGAATCCAAGGCCCATACCTAAACATAGTAAAAGCCATATACAGCAAACCAGTGGCTAACATTAAACTAAATGGAGAGAAACTTGAAGCAATCCCACTAAAATCAGGGACTAGACAAGGCTGCCCACTCTCTCCCTCCTTATTCAATATAGTTCTTGAAGTTCTAGCCAGAGCAATCAGAAAACAAAAGGAAATCAAGGGGATTCAGATTGGTAATGAAGAAGTCAAAATATCCCTGTTTGCAGATGATATGATAGTATATTTAAGTGATCCCAAAAGTTCCCCCAGAGAACTACTAAAGCTGATAAACAACTTCAGCAAAGTGGCTGGGTATAAAATTAACTCAAATAAATCAGTAGCCTTCCTCTACACAAAAGAGAAACAAGCCGAGAAAGAAATTAGGGAAACGACACCCTTCATAATAGACCCAAATAATATAAAGTACCTCGGTGTGACTTTAACCAAGCAAGTAAAAGATTTGTACAACAAGAACTTCAAGACTCTGAAGAAAGAAATTGAAGAAGACCTCAGAAGATGGAAAGATCTCCCATGCTCATGGATTGGCAGGATTAATATAGTAAAATGGCCATTTTACCAAAAGCGATCTACAGATTCAATGCAATCTCCATCAAAATACCAATCCAATTCTTCAAAGAGTTAGACAGAACAATTTGCAAATTCATCTGGAATAACAAAAAACCCAGGATAGCTAAAACTATCCTCAACAATAAAAGGACTTCAGGGGGAATCGCTATCCCTGAACTCAAGCAGTATTACAGAGCAATAGTGATAAAAACTGCATGGTATTGGTACAGAGACAGACAGATAGACCAATGGAATAGAATTGAAGACCCAGAAATGAACCCACACACCTATGGTCACTTGATTTTTGACAAACGAGCCAAAACCATCCAATAAAAAAAGATAGCATTTTCAGCAAATGGTGCTGGTTCAACTGGAGGTCAACATGTAGAAGAATGCAGATCGATCCATGCTTATCACCGTGTACAAAGCTTAAGTCCAAGTGGATCAAGGACCTCCACATCAAACCAGACACACTCAAACTAATAGAAGAAAAACTAGGAAGCATCTGGAACACATGGGCACTGGAAAAAATTTCCTGAACAAAACACCAATGGCTTATGCTCTAAGATCAAGAATCGACAAATGGGATCTCATAAAAACTACAAAGCTTCTGTAAGGCAAAGGACACTGTGGTCAGGACAAAACGGCAACCAACAGATTGGGAAAAGATCTTTACCAATCCTACAACAGATAGAGGCCTTATATCCAAAATATACAAAGAACTCAAAAAGTTAGACCTCAGGGAGACAAATAACCCTATTAAAAAATGGGGTTCAGAGCTAAACAAAGAATTCACAGCTGAGGAATGTCGAATGGCTGAGAAACACCTAAAGAAATGTTCAACATCTTTAGTCATCAGGGAAATGAAAATCAAAACAACCCTGAGATTTCACCTCACACCAGTGAGAATGGCTAAGATCAAAAACTCAGGTGACAGCAAATGCTGGCGAGGATGCGGAGAAAGAGGAACACTCCTCCACTGTTGGTGGGGTTGCAGACTGGTACAACCATTCTGGAAATCAGTCTGGAGGTTTCTCAGAAAATTGGACATTGAACTGCCTGAGGATCCAGCTATACCTCTCTTGGGCATATACCCAAAAGATGCCCCAACATATAAAAAAGACACGTGCTCCACTATGTTCATCGCAGCCTTATTTATAATAGGCAGAAGCTGGAAAGAACCCAGATGCCCTTCAACAGAGGAATGGATACAGAAAATGTGGTACATCTACACAATGGAATATTACTCAGCTATCAAAAACAATGACTTTATGAAATTCGTAGGCAAATGGTTGGAACTGGAAAATATCATCCTGAGTGAGCTAACCCAATCACAGAAAGACATACATGGTATGCACTCACTGATAAGTGGCTATTAGCCCAAATGCTTGAATTACCCTAGTTGCCTAGAACAAATGAAACTCAAGACGGATGATCAAAATGTGAAGGCTTCACTCCTTCTTTAAAAGGGGAACAAGAATACCCTTGGCAGGGAAGAGAGAGGCAAAGATTAAAACAGAGACTGAAGGAACACCCATTCAGAGCCTGCCCCACATGTGGCCCATACATATACAGCCACCCAATTAGACAAGATGGATGAAGCAAAAAGTGCAGACCGACAGGAGCCGGATGTAGATCGATCCTGAGAGACACAGCCAGAATACAGCAAATACAGAGGCGAATGCCAGCAGCAAACCACTGAACTGAGAACGGGACCCCCGTTGAAGGAATCAGAGAATGAACTGGAAGAGCTTGAAGGGCTTGAGACCCCATATGTACAACAATGCCAAGCAACCAGAGCTTCCAGGGACTAAGCCACTACCTAAAGACTATACATGGACTGACCCTGGACTCTGACCTCGTAGGGTAGCAATGAATATCCTAGTAAGAGCACCAGTGGAGGGGGAAGCCCTGGGTCCTGCTAAACTGAACCCCCAGTGAACTAGGACTGTTGGGGGGGGGGCGGCAATGGGGGGAGGGGGGGGGGGGGAACACCCATAAGGAAGGGGGGGGGGGAAGGGGAGGGGTGCCCGGAAACGGGGAAAGGGAATAACACTCGAAATGTATATAAGAAATACTAAATTTAATAATAAAAAAAAAAAAAAAAAAAAAAAGAAACAGAGGTTAGAGAATAGGAGACAAAGATGGGGAATAAAGGTTGATGGAGCACATTAAAGGAACAATGGAGAGGGATAAATCTTAATAATACTAGAGGACAAAGGATTGCTTCTGAATAGAGAGGAAACAGTGGTAGCCCATAGGCAAATGGTCATTTATAAAGGTAAATCCAGAAACCCTGTTTTAAGATGATATGTTTAATTGCATTTGTGCATGTTAATTAGATAACCCAAAAGTTAGGAGTTTGGTTGCTGGACTTCAATACTTTCATAGCTATACCTTGAGAGTGAGCTTCAGCAAAAGAAAGTGCCCAAGAAAGGGAATAAACCTTGGTGGCTAGCTCAAACAATACAGTCTAATCCTATTTAGCAAGAGAAAGGGAATGACCTGCCAGATCCATGCTTGTCATGCAGGAATTGGCCAGAGTTCTTTCACATTATTTTATTCTTCTGATTGGAATATATATTGTGTGTATTTTCTTTATTTGAGATTTCAATATTTAATTCAAGCTTTATTTTAAGTTATGTTAATTACAGCATCTGAAGGGAAGAGGTAATTCCACACAAATAGAAGACTCATAATGTACCAAGTAAACTGCTAAAAAAAAAAAAAAAAAAAAAAAAAGTGGTTCAGCTATCCCAGAAGTCTGTTTAGATTGCTAGTATTGCAGTGTGTTATGTAGCTGTTCACAAGCTTAAGGTTGAGCAGACATCACCTGAAAGCAGAGCTGGAGATGAAAAAGGCAGAGGGTTGAGAGAAACGTGGAGTCAAGACAGTGTTCTGATCAAGGCTCAAAGTTTAATATTCTGAACAATGTTTATAAAGGGAGAAACCACAAAACACATACCCAGAACAGTAAAGTGGAGGTAGTAACAGGACATTAATAAATCCAATGAGTTTCCGTAGCTTTGTAGGATATCAAGACCACAGCTTGTTAGCTTCAGTACATCAAAGGTCACAGCTGCAACCAAGGCAAATGTTTCTCCTCAGACCAATAAGGCATATCTGCTTGTTTTTGTTTTTTTTATTTGTTTGTTTGTTTGTTCGTTTTATTTTGCTTTTTTTTTTATTTTGTGTGTGTATGTGTGTGCATATTCACAGTCTCCCTAGCCTGCCAGGCTGAGTAGTTCACAGTGTGACCTCCCAATCATCTGACCAGCTTAGAGCTCAAAAACCTGGAAGCTACTATTTCATACTGTGGTGCAATGGCCAAAGGAAGGAAGGAAGAAAGAAAGAAAGAAAGAAAGAAAGAAAGAAAGAAAGAAAGAAAGAAAGAAAGAAAGAAAGAGAGAGAGAAAGAGAGAGAGAGAGAGAAAGAGAGAGAGAGAAAGAGAGAGAGAGAGAGAAAGAGAGAGAGAGAGAGAGAGGGAAAAAGGAGGAAGGAAGAAAGGAAGAAGGAGGGAAGGAAGGAAGGAAGAAAGGAAGGGAGGAAGGAAGGAGCAAGCAGACTAAAACAAAGCTAATAATTAAATCCATAATGACTGAGTTCACCATTCCCAACTATGACCAACCTCTCCAAACTAAAATATCACAAAAGAAATAGCTAACCATACCCTAAAGACTACTTTTGGTGTAAAAAAGTAACTCTTCCGCTATGATAGGAACTAGGTGTGATGGGAAAAGGGCATGACAATCTGTCTAAAATGTCCTATACACATAGGTGTGTACATGCTTCCCAGCAGATAGGATTGCGACACTAGTGAAGTGGAAACCCAAGGGTTTTTCAGAAAGTCTCAACAGACTGTGTGAGGAGCTTGCTGGGAGAACTAACTGTGCAAAACTTGTTGGTCTTGTGTCTTCACTTATCTTCAATTCCGGGAGAGAGGAATAGCTGAGAATTTCCCCTTGTGTTCTCTGGCCCTGGTCCTTCTTGCTGACCCATTCTAATTTGTCTGAGGCCTGAGTGCTCGTGCTAGATCATGCCACCACTGCTGAAATCCTGACATTGCTGATCTGGACTGGTTGTATATCCATGAAACTATTTTGAGTGAACTGAGCTGCTGCTGCTGCTTACCTGTGAATTAAACTGCTGACTTTCTGACAATACATATATTATTTGCTCCCCCCCCCAAAAAAAATCTAAACAGGTTCACTTCTTCTGTGTTCTTCTTTTTCACTACTGGTGGAGGAGATAGGCTAGAAGGGAGGTTCATGTGTTTAGGGACCATCATGGAAATTAGGTTTAAAAAAATTAAAGTTGCAATGGTTCGATTGCTTTTGAAGTCACAATTACATCTGTGAACTGGAAAAAGATTTTAAAAGGGCCTACACTTTTGCAAGTTCCGCTCCCACCATGGCATCTCTAGAAGGACTCCACTCCATTCCATGCTTACAACTAAAGAGGAACCTTTCTGGAATGAGATTTCTGCTGTACTTCTGAAATAGTGAACATTTTAAAACTGAGTCATCCTTAACCTGGAGGTCTAATGTGGTATGTATTCATTCTTTAATCCCCAACATATATTAAAAGGTATAGTAAATTCTGAGTGTGTTATAAAATACTTTAAAAATAGTGACTGTACAATAGTCATTTATGTTACTTCTTATACCCTGTCTTGATTTTAGATATTTTTTTTCCTCATTGCTGGACACACAATGTTAATTAGAGTTATCTACTTTTCTCTAACTTAAACAGGGGTCCAATTTGCGTACAAAAAAACCCAAGTGAATTTGCTGCTCTAGTGTTCTTGCTAGAATAGTTTGGTTTCTGGCTCACACTTTTATTAAAAACAAACAAACAAACAAACAAACAAACAAATCACCTTGTCAAGCTACTATTAGTTTTTGGGTAGTGGGCCATGAGAGGTAGACTGGTCATTGGTTAAGCCAAGGTCTTTGAAGTGAGGAGACCCTGAAGGGATGGTTAGAGCTTTGTCTGATCCCAGCCACCAGGCTCCAGTATGTAGCTGAAGCTCCCCACCGCACCTCCCATTTATTTGTGGCTGTCATTCAAGTAAGTGAGTTGAGGCATCCCCAACATCTCAGACTATGACAGTAGCAAAAGAGATGTGACCTGTGGTCACTTAAGTTTAAGATAGAGATCTCCCTGCTAATGAGACACCAAGAGGCCCAGAGGACAGCATCAATAAGCTTTTCTTCCCAGAAATTCCTCCCTACAAATGTTATTTAATCTTTGGCCCACACTGAGAGAACGAGTGTGGTTTTACACATCCACTTTCCACCATGGCAATAAATGATTTGGAACCACAGAATGTCTCTCTTAGAAAGCAGTTCTGCACTCACAGCCACAACTGACAACAAGCCGGCCACCAGTCAAGCCCAGGAGAATCACCCTGGAGTCATACTCCCTGTATTCTGCCTCATCAAGTGCTGCACCCTGTGACAGGGTTGACATGGGATCCAAAATTCTACAACTGGTGCTCAAAGTGGGACTCACACCCATACCCTGAGATTAAGAGTCATATGCTTTACTCTAGCCTCATGAGGAGGGTGCTGGGCTCTAAGGAAGCACTGCAACACTGATGCTTGGGACTGCTGGAGCCAGTTCAGGACTCTGCCAACCTATCATGAGGCCACCTGGTTCTCAGGCTGCTGGACATTAAGATACTCATGCACTCCTGGGATCCAGGGAACAGCTGAGAACAAGGTTGGGGGTTCTTGCACTGAGTTTTGGGGGAGCTCTGGCTCATCCCATAGGGAAAGTCCTTGACTTGGCAGTATATAAAACCATATTTCACTTCTCAATGTGGGAATAAGATTAAATACCTTTGGCAGGGGTGAATATCTGAGAAGAAAATCTTATTGGCTATGTCCTCCATGCCTCTATGTATCTCAGTATGGAGAACACAATGTTAAGCTTAAGTGACCACATGTCACATCTCTTTTCCTATTGTCTTTTTCTGAAAAGGCATCTCTTCCTTCTTGCATGAATGATGACCACAAATATATGGGAGGCTTCAGCTAGTGACAGGGACTTGATGCTCAGGAGCAGGCAAGTATCTTATCATCTCTTAAGGGTCTACAGGGCTTCAAACCTTTTAGCTCAACCAAGGACCAGGCTACCTCTCATGGTCCACTGCCCCACAACTATTGTTTTGTTCATATTCCATTTTGCAACATGCAGAATATTCTTTGTTTAAACAGACTAATGTGTTTATTGGGCTTTCATACAGAATATTATAGGGAGTTACTAACAGGAATATAGATGAACCTTCCAAATACTACCCCACAATAACATCATGGAAGCTGCATCCGACAGCCCTTCATTCAGTTAGCTTTCCTCTTCTAAATACTCCAAAAATTCCCACACTCACTTTTTTTTAATTTTTTTATCTTTATTAATTTCAGTATTTCTTATTTACATTTCGATTGCTATTCCCCTTCCCGGTTTCTGAGCCAACATCCCCCTAACCCTTCCCCCTCCCCTTTTGTATTGGTGTTCCCCTCCCCATCCTCCCACCCATTCCCCCCCCCAACAATTACATTCACTAGGTGTTCAGTCTTGGCAGGACCAAGGGCTTCCCCTTCCACTGGTGCTCTTACTAGGCTATCCATTGCTACCTATGAGGTTGGAACCCAGGGTCAGTCCATGTACAGTCTTTTGGTAGTGGCTTAGTCTCTGGAAGCTCTGGTTGCTTGGCATTGCTGTTCATATGGAGTCTCAAGCCCCTTTAAGCTCTTCCAGTCCTTTCTCTGATTCTTTCAATGGGGGTCCTGTTCTCATTTCTGTGGTTTGCTGCTGGCATTCGCCTATGTATTTGCTGTATTCTGGCTGTGTCTCTCAGGAGAGATCTTCATCTGATTCCTGTCGGCCTGCACTTCTTTACTTCATCCATCTTATCTAATTGGGTGTCTATATATGTATGGGCCACATGTGGGGCAGGCTCTGAATGGGTGTTCCTTCTGCCTCTAATCGAAACTTTGCCTCCCTATTCCCTACCAACAGTATTCTTGTTCCTCTTTTAAAAAAGGATCGAAGCATTTGCATTTTGGTCATCTTTCTTGAGTTTCATGTGTTCTGTGCATGTAGGGTAATTCAAGCATTTGGGCTAATAGCCACTTATCAATGATTGCATACCATGCCCACACTCACATCTATGGGGCCAGAGAAATGATATTTATAATCTCAAGTGAAGGTTGAAATTATCCTGATCATCCTTATCATAATCTACTTAGACGTGTCATCACCACAGATGTCGTTATCACTGCTTTGTTTTGTTTTCATCATGTTTGGCCAAAAAGAAATATCAGGCACACATCACAATGATACATATCCTCTTTGATCGCTACCTAGAGGCAATTATTGCAAGTACCCAGATTTTAGTTTCAAGTACTTTATGTTATTTCCATGTAATAGTTTAATGTTTTACTTAAGTTTTTCGTTCTTCTTAATTATTTACCTCCTGGCTAGTTTTACGGTGTACTGTGGAGTCGCTATTGTCTATGCTGTTACCTGTCTTAGAAAAAAGTAACATTCTCTTTTACTTTTTTTAATCCTTTTTTTTTTTTTGGAAAGCAGATGAGAAAAGCATGAGTGTTGCAGAATGAGTATGATTTTAAAAGTATGCAATAGAGTCCAAGACAATTAATTTCAGAAGAGTCCTGAAAAATAATCTGTACAGGGAAAAGAATGAAGCTGAGCAGTGTTAGGAGGAAGCTGTGTCAAAACTGCTCCAGTTGGGTTTGAGAGTAAAACTGTAGGTTCAGCTGCAAGGTAAAAAGGATCAATTGAATCTGAAGCAAGAAATAGATCAGGAACAGGAAACTGTGTCAAGTTCAGGTACACATGAATAAAAAGTCAGGTCCAAAGTCTCCCTTCTCAAAATGGCAGTGCTGGTGACATTGTCCTGTACAGAAAGATTGCTGTTGAGTAAACTAGCCTAATGGTTTCTGATTGTTTTGTTGTTGTTGTTGTGGTTGTTGTTGTTGTTATTGTTGTTGTTTTTTGTTATTGTTGTTTTTTAAAGCAGGTCTTTTAATGTATTTTCTGTTTAACAAAGACTCACCTTATTACTCTAGGATCCTATTTGAATCTTTTCCCAAAGCTCAACTATAGCTAGCAAGGTTAAAACTTGTGGGTCAATTATGATACGCTATATTAGCTCAGATCTCCACCCTGCTGTTATATAAATATACTTGCTTTTTCTTTTACTTTTACTGAACCCTGAGATGGCCTTAGCATTCTTTATACCAAATAAATCTTTTTGTCAACAGTGCTGTCTAGTTTTGGAGTTTCTCTGTGCTATTGCTTACAAATAGTTAGATGGGCAATAGGTCCAATAGACTAAGTGGCCATTCATTAATATGATGAATGGGTGGTACCTGAGAGTACAGTTTCTAGGCTTACTCTGTGGGTTGTGGTACATCTTTTTCCTCAAAATGGAGTAAATAATAGTAGGCTAAAATAATGAAATATCACAGGACAAAGAACAGTTTTATAGAATACAAAGGAACGTAGAGCAGTTATAGCCTATTATCAACAAAGGCCTTAAAAAGAAGTCACATCCCTTTAAACATGGAGAAAAGCTTTATTTGTTCAGTCCTATATAAAATAAATGGAGAGAGTGGGGAGACGAGTCAGAGAGAGGATCATGTACATTCTCTTCACACTTCTCTAACATATTATGTATAGGTCTATCACAGTTTATGGAATGATTGATCTTAACTAAGTATATTTTAGATTAAGAGAGACAGACACACAGAAAGACAGAGAGAGAGAGAGAGAGAGAAAGAGAGAGTGTATGTCAGAGAGAGACAGAGAAACAGAGAGAAAGAGAGACAGAGACAGAGGGGGTGTGTGTCAAAGAGAGACAGAGACAGAGAGATTTATGGGAGTATTATTTCATATGATTCAGAACAACATAACAGACATAACAAAAAAGCATAGACAGTAGCAAACCCTTGTGCTATGGGTAGTGAAAAATAATGTTCTCTGCTGATTTCTTGTATATGCACAATTTACAGATAACAGCTGTTTTTAAGCAAACTACCATTGTTAAATATATTTTAATTGAAAAAGAAATCTATTACTTTTCCACCTTTCTTTTCTCCCTCCTTCCACATCCAGCCACCTTCCCATGAGCATCCCATTATTTATATGGTGCATGATTACTATATTGCTCATTTCAATCCAGTTTTGAACTCTCTTCCTTTTTATTACATAGTTTATTTCTATGTTATTAGTACAGTATTAAGATTTATGCTTAACATTTTATCTTAGATTTTAATATGTCCTTTGGTTTTCTTATCATTTGTGTTTTTCTGTTTCCACTTTTCTGTTTTAATTTTCTTATAACATGCATTCTGATTCAGTATTTTAATATCTCTGATAATTTTAACACATTTTAAGATTTTTTCTCCTTACCAGTTAATAAAAGTATATTATCTAGAGTATAATAACATATCCACTGTATAACAATTATAATAATGTATAGAAATGATATTTCTGGGGCTGGGGATTTAGCTCAGTGGTAGAGCGCTTACCTAGGAAGCGCAAGGCCCTGGGTTCGGTCCCCAGCTCCGAAAAAAAAAAAAAAGAACCAAAAAAAAAAAGAAATGATATTTCTGTACTTCTATATTGTCCACTATCCCTTTTCAGTATAGCTTCACCTCGTAATGTTTTCGATCAGAATTCTCCCTATAACTTCCTATATGGAATCCTTGGTCCTCAGTAGCTGAAGTGTATGGGAGTGATTAGGAAATTTGGCCCACTTAGTGTAATTGTGGCACTCCCATTCGCTTTATAAGTGACAATAAATCATGACAATTTCAAATTAGCTCTCTTGTTATAGATTCAGATGTTAACTCACAGATATTCACTATGCCTTTGCTCTAATATCATGGACTCCAAAGTTCTGTGTTTGAAAAACCAACTAAATGTTTATTTTTGTAGGTTTCCCAGCTCAATGCATTTTATAATAGAAATACAAAAGAGGACAAACAGATTGTATATGTCCCCAATCATGTACATTATCTTCACACTTCTCTACCATATTCTGCATATGTCTATCAGAGATTATGGAACGATTGTATATCTTTTTGTGTCATCTTCCTTATTCACCATAAAATACATATTAGTAGTAGATTAAACATGATTTTGGCTCATTAGTTTCCATGTTAATGAACAGTGAGCTAATGCAATCAGTCTACTGGAAAATTTATCCTTACAGGTATTTCCAAACATGTGGTGAATGCAGTGAAAACTTCTATATAGTATTATCATTTTACTATGCTGATCTCATTTTACCACATTTTCTAGTTACTCTACTCCTGTTCTGTTCTGTTCTTATTAAGTTCCTTTGAGAGTAAATCTTGAATTTAAATAATAATGTTATTTCCAGAAGTCTATTGAGATGTTTTAATATCTTCAAATGAAAGAAAGAAAGGAGATATTAAACAGAAATGAAGCAAACAGAATAAGAGAGAGAGAGAAACATATGGCAGGAAGAAAAAAAGGAAGCACAAAATTTAATACTGACATAAAAACAATCTCCTGGGTTTTCCTGTTTCACTAATAGCAAAAAAAAGTCCCCTACAGAACATGCCAAATTTTTCTGTCTCATCTTCCTTCTGAGGACTCTTTCATGCTCTTAATACTAGTCTGCCACACTCTTTGCAATTCATTAAGGTCCGTGTTACCGTTTTGAAGATTTGGATCTTGATGATCATTTTGAGTTATGTTAGGTATTCACAGGAGAAGGTTCCCAACATCTCTAAAGGGTTTGGTCAGGTTCCAGCATCTCAGGGATATTTTACTCAGCAACATATTTAGAATTTATTCTTGAAATATGCAAATTATTTATATTATAAAATGTCTGCATAAATATGTTATACATAAATGTAAGGTCCTGAGGTCAAATCCCTATTTCCTAATTGAAAGTTAAGCACACATACATATATACTGATAGCATTGATGAGGTGAGGGCAGGGGATTCCCAGAACATGCTGAGTAGATAATCTAATCAACTAATGAACTCTGAGGTAACAGAGAGATCTTATTCCAAAAGTTAATGTGTCAGCCATAAATGCTGACAATGAATTCTGGTTTTCAATGAATTCTGATTTTCACATCATGCAAATATATGCAAAACATTTGCATTGTTATGTGTACACAGACACACACGCACACACACACACACACACACACACACACATGCACACACACACACAGAGAGAGAGAGAGAGAGAGAGAGAGAGAGAGAGAGAGAGAGAGAGAGAGAGAGAGAGAGAGAAAGAAAGAGAGAAATATATCTCAACCACACAACATCCTATCTCGATTATCCGAAGCATTTTTCTTTGGACTGAACACACTGTATACATACTACATGTTTTAGTTCATCATTTATGTATTTCCTGGCCTGTGACTTTGGATTAAATATTCTCTCCTAGTTCAAGTTTTCTGTCTGACTTTTTAATTGTTTTGTCTTGCACAGCTGGTTCCTTCCTGTCAGACAGATTGGGAAAATTTCCTTGAGATATAAAAGAATAGATTCCTCTCATGGGAAACAGACTAGCCACAAGTTTTCCCCAGCCTGCTTCCAAGATTCACCAACTCTATCCTGATAACAAAGCACCACTCTAGGAGATGGCAATTGCTGATAACCACATATTTTATAAATATTTACAGTATAACCCATGCTTTAATTTCCTTCTTATTTATTTTACTTCTATATATTTAGTGGTTGTTATGGACATTGGGTAGTTATAGAACATACAACCTTTATCATCTTGGTGTCATAAAATAAAATAAAGTTGGCCACTCACTTGCTTGCAATATTTATTTGACATAAGGAAATACTTTGAGTTTCATAGATATTCTTTGCATGAATCCCATATTATTTAAATGGTTGGTACAATCTGATCCTGTCACTATATGTTTCCAGGATAGTTACTGGTTTGGGTACCCAGAAGAATGGGGAGAACCTTGATGACATGGCTTATACATGAGACATAGATACATGTAGTTGCTCTTTTCATACTCTCAAGGCTTCATAGCAATCTAGAATGATAATACAACTTAATTATCCAATTTCTGGTGCTATTAATCAAAACATTAATCCATCAAATCTGTAGAGGACCCTCCTGCTAGATTTCTTGTCTTTGTAATGGGGGAATATAAATAAAGTAAATATACAACAAAAGAAAAGAAAACAGAAAAAAAGAAAATACACATGTATTTATCTAAACCAAGTTGGTTCTCAACATTTTATCTTATAAGTAGATGCATCTCAACACACACACACAAACACACACAGACACACACACACACACAGCAACAACAACAACAAGAACAATAACAACTTAATACTTCCTAAAGATAGGCTACAAATAAAGTTGTTAATTCATTCTGTGAAATGCTAGTAAATTTTAAAACTTTTCTTTATTCTTCAGAACTGAGTGAGTAATACAGGTAAAAAAGCTCATGGTAACATGCTGTAAATAAAAAGTTAAGAACTTTTTCAAAAGGGAATGAAATGATATAGTTCTGACACACGAATTTACAAAAAAGAAGAGTTTCAGAAAATGAATAAATGAAGCTAAATTAATTTATTTGCTCTTAATTTGTTTAATGGGCAACACTGTTTTGCAAGTAACACTAACAATAACACTATCAATAACTAAGTGGCTATAAAATAATACTAGCAATACTAAATGGTTATAAAATATACCATATCTTAGTAACTATTAACTAACTACAATGTAGCAAGCATATCAATTAGCATTCAATAACATGGAAAAGAAGTAACTATAACTAGCAGTGAATAACAACTCAACAAAAAACTCACAATCTAATAATGAAAACACAGTTAAGTTGTTTTTCATTTTCAGAAAGGTATACACAAAACAAAATTTCTGGCCTGTAATAAAAATGTGTTAGACAAATATGGAAAGAGATAACATAAATGCTTAATACATATTAATTGATGTAATGCTTACTTTATTTATATAGGCTAGAGAATTGTTAATTGGTCAATGTTGATTACTGAGAAAAAAATTAGAAGACACACACACACACAATCACACACACACACACACACACACACACACATATATATTTTTTAAACAGTTGGAATAAAAATTGCTTCCACAGTCTCATATATTTGAAAGTTTACTCATAAGAAAGTGACACTATTTGGAAATGTTATGAAGATTAAGAGGTGTGGATTTTTGGAGTACATGCGGCATTATGGAAGAAAGTATATAACTGGGTTGGGCTTTAAGGTTTCCAGATTGATATGGAGGGAAGAATAGCAACAGACAAGCAGATGTAGTGCTGTAGAAGGAGTTAAGTGTTCTATATGCTGATCCACAGGTAGTAGTAAAATAGAAACCAATAATCATAACATATTAAAGTATTCCTCTGCCTATTTCTTTCCCTTTTAAAAATACTTGAAATAGACCATGTATTTATTTATTCCATTCTCTATAAAGAAAAATCCCTCCTTGAAATTTCATGTAAAATTCTTTTAAGGCTCATCGTGAAAAGTCTTCTAAAATTCTATATTGAGTTTCACTCATTTGTAGCTAGACAGGGCTAAGTATAATTATCAATATTTACAGAGATCATGTATGAGAATATTGTCCAAACTGTGGAATAGTACGATACAATATAATATAGTTAATACTTGCCAGCAGTATTCTGATGACAATGATCATGCCAGAATTAGGTAGATAAACATGTGGATCATAACTTACTTGCTTTTCTATTGTTGTGCCAAAACATCTCAAGACCAAAGCAACTTATCATAGAAAACATTTAATTTGGGGCACATAGATTTAGAGGGTAGAGAAAGTGAATCCCCATGGCAGTGGGTACGATGAAGGCAAAAATGACACTAGATGTATGGGAAGAATGTAAAAGAAGAGGGAAGGATATAATAAGTAAATAACATGACATATATATATATATACACACACACACACACACACACACACACACACATGTAGATGGTAGAGGAAATAGCCATGTAAGAATGCTATAAACATGATGTTTTTCTTACTGAATGAACATAAGCTACATGAAGTGAATGATATTTGTTATTTTGCCCCACTGGAGAATGGGGAAAAATTAATATGACAATGAAGAAAAGAACTCAAAAGAACATTACAAACAACAACAGAGGAATGAGCCATGTGAATTCTCGTACTACATGGGGTTGTACCAGTACACTATCTACCAACCAGGCTTCAGACACTGATGAGTAAGATAGAGATGATGCTTCCAGGCAATTGTTGATCCAATAAGTACCTATATTAACATAAGGACAAGGAAAACCAGAATTGGTGTCAGTGTACTACCAGGAAAATTCTGTGACTAGGAAGTGTTGAGCTCAGCAATATAACAAGAGGATATGATTTTCTTAAGTGATAGACTCAAGCCATTCCCCATCCTGCTCTGTTTTCCTTTACAACTAGAATGCTTTGAGCAAGTTCTTAATTTGTCAAACACACATACAGACACACACACACACACACACACACACACACACACACACACAGACAACCTTAACATATCTATAATTAATAAGCAAAAGTTTGTTTACAGGTAGAAAAAATTTCATTCCATGTTAAATATGTATGTTTCAATGTAGAAACATGTATATGTTTCATATCAAAAGGTTTGGAGACCTGAGGGATAGTTCTGAAGCAAGAACTCATGTTATGTTACTTTCATATCTTCTAATGACTGACTGCTTGGAAAACACTTAACCGACATGGGTGCTAAATTTTACAGAATTTTAATTCAGTCACATTTTGCAGACATCCATTCACCCCTAATGCATTCAGTGCTCAGAAACTCCCCATAAATCTCATAAATATTCATAGGATAATTGTTAAAGTACAACTTTGCCAAAATAGTTGTACCTAGACCCTTCAGTTAAATAAGTGGGTTGTTGGCTCAGGGAATTTTCAATTTATGTGCCCTCTTGAACCTTAATTCTGTCATTAGATCTATATATCAGTTTTAAGACTCACATGACAAATTGAGAGTTGGGATATTGTGTGGTCTAGATTCAAGGCATAAAGAATGTCCTCTAATTTACATTCTATTTGAGGGACTTCTCATTCAATATCTCAGTTCTGTGTTTTAAAATTATTCAATATGCTACATGTTCCAGTTGTTTTAATAAGGTCTCATGGGTCATATGCTGAGATAGCATTTCTTGTGCTGTCATGGGTGGTGTTTTAGAGAATGATAATTTCTCACATAAATAGTCCCAACATACATATTTTTCAGTCCAAGGCCTTGAAATAGTAAAAGAAGGAACTATAAAAATATTTACAGAATGATGAAACAAAGCAATTATACTGATGTTTCTTAGAAGTCACTCTATTGTAATACTGGTGATATTTGTACAAGATACTGTTGCTATTTTAATAAACGGGGCTGAGGAGATAGCCAACTCAGTAAAATGTTATCACACAGATTGAAAACCTAGGTTCATATACCAGGAAGCATATTAAAAAGTAGGGCACAAAGAACCTGTCTGAGGTTCCATCTCTGGTGTGGTGAATGTAGCCTAATCCCTGAGGTTTGATGATCACACCGCCCAGCCAATCAGAGAAGTTGAATTTCAATGAGAGATGTCTTGAAAAACAAGGTGGTGAACAATTGAGGAAGACACTGGGCATTGACTTCTAACAGTGATATGCATATATATGCACATGTACACATGATGTGCATATTTAAACACACACTCTTTATTTGAAATATGAACGAGATTCAAGCTAAGACATGGCTTGTCCATCTGTATATTCTTTAGTTGACAGAACATTTAATACTTATTACATTTTCTCAATTTTCTTTACAGCAGACTTGTTAGTTTATTTTTATAGAATATTTTATATTTTCATTTCAAATGTTATCCCCTTTCCCTGTTTCCCCTCTGGAACCTCCCTATCCTATCCCCCCTCCACCTGGTTCTATGAGGGTGCTTCTCCCTTCTAGTCACCGACTTCTATCTCACTGCCCTGTCATTCCAATACACTGGGGAATCAAGCCATCATAGGACCAAGGGACTCTCCTCCTACTGATGCCCATCAATATCATCCTTTGCTACATATGCAACTGGATCCATGGGTCCCCTCATGTGTACTTTTTGGCTGGTCATTTAGACCCTGGGAGTTTTGAGGTGTCTGGTTGGTTGATATTGTTGTTTATCTTATGGTATTGCATACCCCTTCAGTTCCTTCAGTCCTTTCTCTAACTCCTCCATTGAGGTCCCCATGCTCAGTTCAAAGATTGGTTATGAGAATCTACCTCTGAATTTGTCAGGCTCTGGCAGAACTCATCCAGAGACAGCTATAACAGGCTCCTGTCAGCAAACACTTCTTCACATCCACAAGAGTGTCTAGGTTTGGTGTCTGTATGTGGGATGGATCCCCAGGTGGGGCAGTCTCTGGATGGCCTTTTCTACAGTCTCATGTTAACTTTCAGATTGCTGTTCATCACTAAAGGTAGTCAGGACTGAAACTCAAGCAGTTCAGGAACTGATACAGTGGCCATGGAGAGATGCTACTTACTCAATTACTTTTCCTGACTTGCTCAGTTTGCTTTCTTATAGAAGCTAAGACTATAACTGTAAAGGAAAATGGAGGAAATCAAGAACAGTCTGCTCACAGCCTAGCAAAAGGAAGTCTGACCTGTCAAAATCAAGAACAAGGATAATGTGAAGTTCAAGGTTCACTGTAGCAGATACCTTTATACCCTAGTTCCCTAGTTACACAGAGAAGCGGAAGGCAAAGATGCTGAAGCAGTCCCTACCCCCAAGTCTGGCAGTCAAGGAGCTGAAATGGGCCAGATTTTTGCATATTTCTGTTAAAAAATTAAATATATATATAAAATTTAGTTCCAAATAAGGGTAGAAAAAGAATAGTTCAAGACTTATTATTAAGTCTAAATAAGTGACCTATAATCAATACTTGTTGAAACATAATACACTAGGATTACTTCCTTTCTGTATATCATAAATCTGAAACCAGGTAAGGGTAGATAACTTTCAAATTTCATAAAAGAGAAAAATTAATATCAAAGTCATGCCTCTCATGTGTGTGTATATGTGCATGTGCGTATGCATGTATCTGTTTTGTATATGTGGGGGGGTTGTAGCTCTGTGTGTGTGTGTGTGTGTGTGTGTGTGTGTGTGTGTGTGTGTGTATCACAGTTGGGATAAATAGATCAGAGGAAATAAATACTATCCTTCCACTGTGTGGATCCTAAGAATGAAATATTGGACCAAGGGACCTTCCTATTGGACCATTATACTGTCCCATGTCTAAGACATTTAACAACTAGTTTATGTATATGTGTTCATGGAAGTGTAAATAGAAAATGTAGCTAAAAGACACCATGGAAGATATTTATAATCCCAATAATGTTACATCATAAAAGATGATGGAGATAGGAGAGTTTCTGGAAGTACAAGGGTCAGCCATCCAGGTAAATGCAGTGGAAAACAAGGGACTCATTCTCCATGAAGGCATATTGACATCAAAGATGTCATCTGCCTTTAACATGTGTTGTCACATGCTCCAAAACAACATATGCACTGGAACACACACACACACATACACACACACACACACACACACAGAGAGAGAACCAGAGAGAGAGAGAGAGAGAGAGAGAGAGAGAGAGACTGAGACAGAGAGACAGAGACAGAGAGAGACAGAGAGACAGAGAAAGACAGACAGAGACAGAGAGAGACAGAGACAGAGAGAGACAGAGACAGAGAGAGGCACACAAAGAACATACACAAAAAATGATGTATACCATTAAAAAAAGTATATTACATCTCAATCATACATAGTGTCAGAAATCACTACAAGTCTTGGGTAGTTTTGTTAGTTGAAAATTGAACTGATTTTGATTTTTGTTTAGACTGTGGGTACCTCAAGTGTGTACCTGTATAGTTGCTGATCATTGCTTCTTGCCAAATCCTCACAACCTATGGAATTTCTGGGCTCTGGAGTTCCTTAGCTTGTCAGCAGCTTTCTTTGCCCTACAGTTGACACAGCAGATCCAGACAAGTCTTGTTCTCAGTCACAGGTAACACTACACCAAGTCAACACAGGATCCCAGAGTTTACTTTGGAATTTTATTCTGGGGAAAGACCACTGCTATTCAGCTTAATCAAAGAGGGACCAGTGCTCATGGAATGCTGAGTGAAGACAACTTGTCCTGGCTGGAGCAGCAGCCCCTACAACTAGAATATAACCTTTCCCCACAAGAATCAATAAAAATGAGTAGCTACAGAGTTGAAGTTTGTGAATCCCCAAAATGAATTCAGAGGGAACAGCAAATAAAACTGAAACTACTCTGAATTTCATGAAGCTTACTTTTTGAAAATTTAATTTCATTTGAAATACAGTGTTTTTTCATCCTTTTGAGGCAAAGGGAGGTATATTGTTAGAGTAGTATAGATTTTGGGACTTAATGAGAAGAATATAATAAAAAATCTAAGTTCAAAGGATTTAAGCATTATTTGGAAAGGAATATGATTATTACTATAATAAAACCTATTGTGCTTAATGGCTCAAACCAATGATGCTAGTGCAAGGGAGATGGAGGTAGGAGGCTAAACATTTAAAGATATGCATAACAAGACCTGTTCCAAACTAATGAACCATGAAACCAAAAAAGCAAAGCACAAAAGACACTTGCTTACTACACTCCTAAACTATTGTGTTTTTATGGTTACATTGTAATTTTAACTTTTGCAACATATATGAGAAGCTCAACAAAGAGCACCAAGTTTATTTTTCTTAATTATTGCAAACCATTATCTTAAATCCACTATGCTATGCCATGTGTTACTACAAAGGAGCTCTGGTCTGGATTGTACAATCAGTAAAGAATTTGCCACATAAATATAAGAACCTGAATTTGACCCTCAAAATCCATGAAAGGAAGAGAAAGTATGGTTACATTCACTTGTAACACTAGTGCTAGATTGGCAGACATGGGTGGATCCTATCTGATCCATGCATATTCTAATCAAATGCACATTTCAAGTTTAGTTAGAAACTTTGCTTTCAAATATAAATTGCTGAGGAAGTGGAAAGTACTCCAAATTTTAACTTTATTGACCTATGTCTGAGACACTTTCCCAATAGAAATAATTTTTACTGCCCACAAACCTATACATTAAGAATGTTAATACAGCTCTGCTCCCAGACCCTGTGGGAGAGAGACCTCACCACCTGGTCAGGTGGGCACTCCTGAGGCTGCAGAGCGGAAGAGACCACCAACACTGCCCAACCCTGCCCACATCCCTGGCCTAAGAGAAAACTGTATACGGCCTCTGGGTCCCCGTGGGGGAGGGGCCCAGGAGCAGCAGGACCTCTGAGCCTGAGACACCGCCGGAACCTGAAGGGACAGACCGGATAAACAGTTCTCTGCACCTAAATCCCGTGGGAGGGAGAGCTAAACCTTCAGAGAGGCAGACACGCCTGGGAAACCAGATGAGACTGCACTCTGCACACATCTGTGACGACAGAGGAAAACACCAAATGCCATCTGGAACCCTGGTGCACGGAGGCTCCCGGAAAGGGTGGCACAGATCTTCCTGGTTGCTGCCACTGCGGAGAGCTCATAAGCGACACCCCACGAGCACACTTGAGTACCTAGATGGACTCTCAATCCTAAATATCTATGCCCCAAATACAAGGGCACCTATATACCTAAAAGAAACCTTACTAAAGCTCAAAACACACATTGCAACTCACACAATAATAGTAGGAGATTTCAACACCCCACTCTCATCAATGGACAGATCATGGAAACGGAAATTAAACAGAGACGTAGACAGACTGAGAAAAGTCATGAGACAAATGGACTTTACAGATATTTATAGAACATTCTATCCTAAAGCAAAAGGATATACCTTCTTCTCAGCTCCTCATGGTATTTTCTCCAAAATTGACCATATAATTGGTCAAAAAACGGGCCTCAACAGGTACAGAAAGATAGAAATAATCACATACGTGCTATCGGACCACCACGACCTAAAACTGGTCTTCAATAACAATAAGGGAAGAATGCCCACGTATACGTGGAAATTGAACAATGCTCTACTCAATGATAACCTGGACAAGGAAGAAATAAAGAAAGAAATTAAAGACTTTTTAGAATTTAATGAAAATGAAGGTACAACATACCCAAACTTATGGGACACAATGAAAGCTGTGCTAAGAAGAAAACTCATAGTGCTGAGTGCCTGCAGAAACAAACAGGAAAGAGCATATGTCACCAGCTTGACAGCACACCTAAAAGCTCTAGAACAAAAAGAAGCAAATACACCCAGGAGGAGTAGAAGGCAGGAAATAATCAAACACAGAGCTTAAATCAACCAAGTAGAAACAAAAAGGACCATAGAAAGAATCAACAGAACCAAAAGTTGGTTCATTGAGAAAATCAACAAGATAGATAAACACTTAGCCAGATTAAGGAGAGGACACAGAGAGTGTATCCAAATTAACAAAATCAGAAATGGAAAGGGAGACATAACTACAGATTCAGAGAAAATTAAAAAAATCATCAGATCTTACTATAAAAGCCTATATTCAACAAAACTTGAAAATCTTCAGGAAATGGAAATTTCCTAGACAGATACCAGGTACCGAAGTTAAATCAGGAATAGATAAAGCAGTTAAACAACCCCATAAATCCTAATGAAATAGAAGCAGTCATTAAAGGTCTCCCAAACAAAAAGAGCCCAGGTCCAGATGGGTTTAGTACAGAATTATTTCAGACCTTCATAGAAGACCTCCTACCAATATTATCCAAACTATTCCACAAAATTGAAACAGATGGAGCACTACCGAATTCCTTCTATGAAGCCACAATTACTCTTATACCTAAACCACACAAAGACCCAACAAAGAAAGAGAACTTCAGACCAATTTCCCTTATGAATATCGACGCAAAAATACTCAATAAAATTCTGGCAAACCGAATCCAAGAGCACATCAAAACAATCATCCACCATGATCAAGTAGGCTTCATCCCAGGCATGCAGGGATGGTTTAATATACGGAAAACCATCAAAGTGATCCATTATATAAACAAACTGAAAGAACAAAACCACATGATCATTTCATTAGATGCTGAGAAAGCCTTTGACAAAATTCAACACCCCTTCATGATAAAAGTCCTGGAAAGAATAGGAATTCAAGGCCCATACCTAAACATAGTAAAAGCCATATACAGCAAACCAGTTGCTAACATTAAACTAAAGGAGAGAAACTTGAAGCAATCACAGTAAAATCAGGGACTAGACAAGGCTGCCCACTCTCTCCCTACTTATTCAATATAGCTCTTGAAGTTCTAGCCAGAGCAATCAAACAACAAAAGGAGGTCAAGCCGATACAGATCAGAAAAGAAGAAGTCAAAATATCACTTTTTGCAGATGATATGATAGTATATTTAAGTGATCCCAAAAGTTCCACCAGAGAACGACTAAAGCTGACACACAACTTAAGCAAAGTGGCTGGGTATAAAATTAACTCAAATAAATCAGTAGCCTTCCTCTACACAAAAGAGAAACAAGCCGAGAAAGAAATTAGGGAAATGACACCCTTCATAATAGACCCAAATAGTATAAAGTATCTTGGTGTGACTTTAACCAAGCAAGTAAAAGATTTGTACAATAAGAACTTCAAGACTCTGAAGAAAGAATTGAAGAAGACCTCAGAAGATGGAAAGATCTCCCATGCTCATGGATTGGCAGGATTAATATAGTAAAAATGGCCATTTTACCAAAAGCGATCTACAGATTCAATGCAATCCCCATCAAAATACCAATCCAATTCTTCAAAGAGTTAGACAGAACAATTTGCAAGAACATCTGGAATAACAAAAAACCCAGGATAGCTAAAACTATCCTCAACAATAAAAGGACTTCAGGGGGAATCACTATCCCTGAACTCAAGCAGTATTACAGAGCAATAGTGATAAAAACTGCATGGTATTTGTACAGAGACAGACAGATTGACCAATGGAACAGAATTGAAGACCCAGAAATGAACCCACACACCTATGGGCTCTTGATTTTTGACAAAGGAGCCAAAATCATCCAATGGAAAAAAGATAGCATTTTCAGCAAATGGTGCTGGTTCAACTGGAGGTCAACATGTAGAAGAATGCAGATCGATCCATGCTTATCACCCTGTACAAAGCTTAAGTCCAAGTGGATCAAGGACCTCCACATCAAACCAGATATACTCAAACTAATAGAAGAAAAACTAGGGCAACTTCTGGAACACATGGAGACTGGAAAAATGTTCCTGAACAAAACACCAATGGCTTATGCTCTAAGATCAAGAATCGCCAAATGGGATCTCAAAAAACTGAAATGCTTTTGTAAGGCAGAGGACACTGTGGTTAGGACAAAATGGCAACCAACAGATTGGGAAAAGATCTATACCCGTCCTACAACAGATAGAGGGCTTAAATCCAAAATATACAAAAAACTCAAGAAGTTACACCGCAGGGAGTCAAATAACCCTATTAAAATATGGGGTTCACAGCTAAACAAAGAATTCACAGCTGAGGAATGCTGAATGGCTGAGAAACACCTAAAGAAATATTCAACATCTTTAGTCATAAGGGAAATGCAAATTAAAACAACCCTGAGATTTCACTTCACACCTGTGAGAATGGCTAAGATCAAAAACTCAGGTGACAGCAAATGCTGGCGAGGATGTGGAGAAAGAGGAACACTCCTCCATTGTTGGTGGGATTGCAGACTGGTACAACCATTCTGGAAATCAGTCTGGAGGTTCCTCAGAAAATTGGACATTGAACTGCCTGAGAATCCAGCTATACCTCTCTTGGGCATATACCCAAAAGATGCCCCAACATATAAAAAAGACACGTGCTCCACTATGTTCATAGCAGCCTTATTTATAATAGCCAGAATCTGGAAAGAACCCAGATGCCCTTCAACAGAGGAATGGATACAGAAAATGTGGTACATCTACACAATGGAATATTACTCAGCTATCAAAAACAATGCCTTTATGAAATTCAGAGGCAAATGGTCAGAACTGGAAAATATCATCATGAGTGAGGTAAACTAATCACAGAAAAACACACATGGTATGCACTCATTGATAAGTGGCTATTAGCCCAAATGCTTGAATTACCCTAGATGCCTAGAACAAATGAAACTCAAGATGGATGATCAAAATGTGAATGCTTCACTCCTTCTTTAAAAGGGGAACATGAATACCCTTGGCAGGGAATAGAGAGGCAAAGATTAAAACAGACACAGAAGGAACACCCATTCAGAGCCTGCCCCACATGTGGCCCATGCATATACAGCCACCCAATTAGACAAGATGGATGAAGCAAAGAAGTGCAGGCCGACAGGAGCTGGATGTAGATCTCTCCCGAGAGACACAGCTAGAATACAGCAAACCCAGGGTCATATGCCAGCAGCAAACCACTGAATTGAGAATAGGACCCCCTGTTGAAGGAATCAGAGAAAGAACTGAAGAGCTTGAAGGCTCGAGACCCCATATGTACAACAATGCCAAGCAACCAGAGCTTCCAGGACTAAGCCACTACCTAAAGACTATACATGGACTGACCCTGGACTCTGACCTCATAGGTAGCAATGAATATCCTAGTAAGAGCACCAGTGGAAGGGAAGCCCTGGGTCCTGCTAAGACTGAACCCCAGTGAACTAGATTGTTGGGGGGGGCGGCAAGGGGGAGGATGGGGAAGGGAACACCCAAAAAGAAGGGGAGGGGGAGGGGGATGTTTGCCCGGAAACTGGGAAAGGGAATAACACTTGAAATGTATATAAGAAATACTCAAGTTAATAAAAAAATACAAAAAACAACAACAACAAAAAAAACAACAACAACAAAAAAAGCCAAAGAGTGTTAATACAGTGTTAGAACAAATAAATGCCTCTTTAGGAACTAGCAAGGAAACATAGCTCATGGGACCCCTAAGTTGATTCTTAATGGACAAAGATGTAATGAAAGAGCAAGTCTAAACATTCTACCATTCGGTAACTGTATGTGATCTCCCCTCTTGACATTCATTTTTTGGATAGCTTTAAAATAAAACACATGTGTTTTCTCATCAGAGATTTTTGATCTCCATCAAAAATCCAATAAACCCCTTTATATATTAGATCATCCAGCATCAAACATATTTTATAGTCACAGAGATAACACTAACACAGTATTAATCATATTTTTCCAATCCCCTTCCACTCATCACTTCCCCCCCTCTTTCTTTGTCTCTTTGTCTGTCTCTCTCTGTCTCTCTGTCTGTGTCTGTTTCTGTCTCTGTCTCTCTGTCTGTCTGTCTGTCTCTCTCTCTCTCTCTATATATATATATATGTATATATATAGATATATAGAGATAGATAATATAGACATAGATATATAGATGTAGATATAGATGTAGTTATAAATATAGATATAGATAGATATATCTGTATGTGTGTTTGTGTTCCTGTGTGTACATATGTGTAATTGTGTGAGTATGTATATATTAATGCAACAGAAGCAAATTTAGAGTTCAGAGGAAAACATAGTTTCAATCTTCTTGTACATTGTACTGCTTTTGTTTGGTACATGATCTGCCATTGGCCTGTAACGTTGCTAGATGCATCTGTGATCTTCACAAACATACTTATTTACAGTCCCTCTCTTGTCATCATTGGAATTAGGTACAAGTTCTGCTAAGTCTGTTTTGGTTTTTTGTTTGTTTGTTTATTTCTTTGTTTACTTGTTTGAAACTAGATTAGTTTCTAAACTCAGGTATTCACGCTTGAGTTCAAATATTTTAACATTCTTTGCAATGTCATTTTCATACTATTCTCTAAAACCATCTTCGTAACTATTTTCTGTTCCTGTTAATATTGTCATGTTGTTATCCCCACTACAAACACTGAACACCACTGCCCCCCCATCACTTTCATATTCCATGTACATGTAGTTATGAAGCTAAAGGCATATGAAAATGAATACTCTTGTCTAAGAAAGAAACATCTTTGAATAGCTTCATGTACACTGTATTTTTCCTTCGAATCTGGAGTTTGTTTTCTTAAATTGAACCAAGGATATTCCAAAACTATAAGAAAATTTACAAATAGTCATGTTGTAATAGGAAATCAGCAAATATAATTTCATTTCTAGTTTTCCAAAGTTCAACATTCTTAAATACTGGAAATGACCTGTTCCCTACTCCCTGATGACTGGTCCTGACACCACAGGAAAGCTGATTAGCAGAATGATCATAATTGTGGGAATTGCACTGGAGGAGATGCTCCAAGTTCAAAGTATTTTTTTCTGTGTCTTTGTGTTACATTCTTTTTCCACAAGTTATTATAGGATATGGTACTAGCAGAGAGGTCCCAAAGATAATTGCATTTTCATTTGTATCAGGAAGATGAGAGTATATGGAGATAGCATGTCAGTCTTAGTGTCTGTGTTCCAAAGAAGCACATTTTCTTTTACCAGTTTACCATAGACCAGAGTACAAGTCAGATAATGTCTGCTGAACCAGAAGTCTCTTACAAAAAAAGATATCATAGCAGAAATCTCATCACAAGGTAATTGATGGTCTTTATTCCAAGCATAGGAAGTTTATATTAGTTGACCAGGCTCATCAAACAGAATTGTATTATATACATGTATATGGTGCATGAAGTGCAGTAAAAGGTTTTTCAGGCACCACATATAGCTATGGGAAGTTAACGGCTATTGAGAAGTAAAAGTCATTTTTCCATTCATAGTAAATTGCCCATGCATATGCTCATGAAAGCAAACATTTTTATTTTTGTGGGAAACACAAAAAATAGACATGATATTAGGAGAGAACCAGCTATGAAAGCAGGAGCAGTAGAAATGAGAATTGATAAGAGAAGGGAGGGGGTAATAAATACATGAGAAATTATAAAAAAAAAAGATATTTTAAGGAAAGATTATGTAATGTTTTAAAATATTAAATCACATATTTTACAACTGTGCATGGAATTTCATTGAATATTCATTTCTGATAAGAAGGGCCTTGATTTAAGAATGTGACTTGTATGTACTTATATTCTTTGAAGGTTTTCCATTTGATTGTTTAATTTTCATTTCTTTTGGATTTTTTCTGTGCACTGAACATGCTTTTGTGGCTTTGTATTGCATTTTCCACTGACATTACATACTTTTTTACAGAGAAAGGAAAAACCAATGTCTTTACTTGATTATGGTATAAAAAAAATGCAACCGTGTTATGACTCTAGAGGAAAATCTTAATCACTCTGATAGTGAACTGTAAGAGAAGGGTCCGGGGCGTACCTGAAAGGGAATGAGGGACAAGAGACACAAAGAAGGACGCCAAGACAAGAGTCTTGTCAAAGTCTTGTCTTTTTCTCCAAGACTGAATTTATACCATAACAGGGGTAACAGAGGGAGGGGGGAAATAAGAAACATTTATGCAGGCCAAGGACACAATATTCGTGTGGTCAGGGAGTAGGCTGATGTTGACAGGATGTCAGAAAAGTCACAGGTTTGTCATATCTATTAGTCAGCAGGATGTTGGATTTTCAGAAAGGTTACAGGTCATCATATTGGGTATCTTGATGTATATTATTATTCATTTTGACCACCAGAATTGTATTAGTCTTCTGCAGCTGGCTGGGGATTTTCCATGAACCCAGTCATACTTAATTCTAACCGTAATAATAACATCAATAATGGAGGGCTTCAACGGCATCGCTCCCAACAGTGAACAGGATTCTGATGTGCTAATTTTCTTGGATTACTAGCCTTTGAACAATTATAAATATGTTGAGAACTTAATTCTCCTATTTATTCTTTGTCTGGGGAATGAAACAACTCAATAATTTCCACAGTTAAAACTGATTCTCTGCTGACATCTTATTTTCACTACTAAAAGTGCATTATTTCATTTATTTTGTTCCATGTACTCCACCCTGATTAGTGATTTAATATTCATTGCAAGAACTTTCTAAAGTACCAAACAATTCTTCAATAGAAAACCAGTATACAGTCTGAACACCAAGACCCTTAGAATTTTTCAACTCAAAATTCTCCTTTTTGAGATGCTAACCAGTTCAAAAATTCTACATCCTAGCCTTTTTTACTATTATGTCTTCTTTATATTTTTCTGTCTCTGAGTTTCTATAAGTGTGTAGCATGTGTGCCTGGTGCCTATAGAAAATAGAAGAGGGCACTAGGTTACCTAAAATTTACAGGCAGTTTAGCATCTAAGAGACTGCTTGAAACTGAAATCTGTGTCTTCTGTAAGAGCAAAAAGTGCTCTTAATTGCTCATCCATTTCTCTCTCTTTAGTGGTTTGAAAATGTTTGTCCCAGAGAGTTGTGCTATTAGGAGGTAGGTTCTTGTTGTAGTAGGTGTGATCTTGTTGGAGGAAGTCTGTCACTGTGTCAGTAGACTTTGAGATCCTCATCCTATCTATCTGAATGATAGTCCCTCATGGCAGCATTTGACCAGGATGCAGAACACTCAGCTCTTTGTCCAGGATCATTTATGGCTGTACTCTGCCATGCTTCCTGCTATGATGAAAATACATAGAACCTCTAAAAATGTAAGCCAGGTGTAATTAAATGTTTACCTTTTTAAGAGTTACTTTGGTCATTGTGTCTTTTCACAACAATGCAAACCCTAACTAAGACAGCAACATATAAATGGAGAGCTTATTTTGGCCTGGCATTTGTGCTTAATCCCCATACATGAGGCAAGACTCAGCAGCAGAGGTGGGAGACTTCTGGGTATGTGGCATCTACAGTTAGAAAGAATAGAAAGATGAATACAGGTACACATATTTCTAACTATTTTGTATCCAGTCCAGAACCTCAGGTATTGGATACCCTCCCAACATTAAGAGGAACCTTTCCATCTTAGCAGACCTAAACTAGAAACTGCTTCAAAGCATGACCCGAATCTTGTCCCCTTTGTGATTCTAGATATTATTGGTTAACCACTCATCAGAGTAAGATTTTCAGAGAACAGGATAATAGGAATCAAATTATTCGTCTTATAATTATTGGCAGGCGGGAGATAAAGAGAAAAGTAAAAGTACACTGAGAAAGAACTAAGGGTGATATGTATACATGGAAATTCCACAGTGAAACACATCTCTTTTTACCTTATTCCTTCCAACATTAAATTAAAAAAAGAAACAAACTCAAACAATCAAATGTCTACACTGTATAATTTAGAAAAGTAGACTTTAAAGGTTGAAATTTTTTTTCCTTTTTTTCATATATTTTTTTTTATTAACTTGAATATTTCTTATATACATTTCGAGTGTTATTCCCTTTCCCGGTTTCTGGGCAAACATCCCCCTCCCCCCTCCCCTTTCTTATGGGTGTTCCCCTTCCCACCCTCCCCCCATTGCCGCCCTCCCCCAACAGTCTAGTTCACTGGGGGTTCAGTCTTAGCAGGACCCAGGGCTTCCCCTTCCACTGGTGCTCTTACTAGGATATTCATTGCTACCTATGAGGTCAGAGGGATAAATTTTAAGATGTCAGAGAGGCATTGAAGCTTCAGGAATGCTGTAGTCACAAAATTAGCTGGTGCTCCATATAGAAAGATGGAAAATTAGATACTGAATCCTTTGTCTTAGTTATATTTTTATTAGTGTGAAGACACTCCATGCCCAGGGCAGCTCTTATAATGAAAATATTTAACTAGACATGGCTTACACTTCAGATGTTTGCTCCATCATCATCATGGGGAAAAACATGTCTGCATGTTGACTGACAAGTTTTTGGAAAAGTAACTGAGAAATTTACTTCCTCAGGGGTCAGAAGGAAGACAATAAACAAGAACTTCTAAGAACTCAAAGATCAGCTCCATGCTAGCACACTTTGTCCGACAAGGCCACATCTACACAAACATGGATATGCAACCCAGCAATTCCATGCCCTTTGAGGCAAGCATTAACACAAAATCACCAATCCTATTCAAACCACCATAATTTTTATAATAAGAGTGACTGAAACAGCTATATTTTAGTGTAGCTTTGGGTAAAACACATCTACTGGTAATTATCTGAAGTCCTATCAGAGTACAGCTATAAATATAAATTCAGGGAAATTTTGAAACAGATATGAAACTTAGCATGCATTCATGGAAACAAAAAACACTGTGTCTCAGTATTTCATAGAAAGCATCCACACACACACACACACACACACACACACACACACACACACACACTTCTTAGAAAATGTACAGATCAGTTCCTTCATATTTCCTATGTATAGCTCCATTTTCTTATTTGGTTGCCTTCTATACCAAATGTATTTTTCTTCATCAGAATCAAGGCTCAGGTGGATATTTTGGTCCCTCATCATGAACAGATAACATGGGCTTCTTTTGTAAATAACTCTCAAGGATTGTGTGAATTTTTAGCATCTGTTTCATAAATCAACAGAGCATATTAAATACAGTTTAAATATGCAAATTTTCTGGGACCTTCTCTAGGGACCCTCCCTACTTTCCCTAACAGCTGTGCCTCTGATGAAACTGGGGGCTTTGGATAAACACAAAGTTGTACCTAACCTGTACCAGTAGAGAAGAAGAAATCTATTCATATATATGCATATATATGATACAATATTTTACATTTACATTATATATAAATTATCTATGCAATCATATACATATATATATATTATATATTTTGCACATTGATGCCTAAGGAAGAGCTAGACTGGCATCATTGAAGAAGCTTCAGTCTAATAATTCCCAAGACCTTAGCATAACTTACTTTCCGATAGAAGTGTTATTCCAGCATGCAAGTTTTCTGGTTTATAATGCCTTCTTGCCAACAATCTCTGGCCTTTGTGGGCAAGTCCATTACATGCACATAAAAATAAAGTATACACTGCTCAAGTTCCATCTTCATTCTACTCAATTTTCTACTTGGGCCAGATCAGTGGGCCTAAAACCCTTCCTCTCTAAAGAGTTTCTCTCTCAAAGGAGGTCTGCAGTAGACAGGCTCAGAGGAGGCCTGCAGTAACCAAGGATGTAGGATGTCTGCCCTCACCAGGGATATTGTCCATATGGTCTGCACCTTCATCTGCAACTGGGGAAAACTTTGCCCTTAGAAAACAAAGCCTCGGCTGCTCCCAAACCCCGTGGGACAGAGACCTCACTGCCTGGACAGGTGGGCACTCCTGAGATTGCAGAGCGGAAGAGATCACCAACACTGCCCACCCATGCCCACATCCCTGGCCCAAGACGAAACTGTATACAGCCTCTGGGTTCCCTTAGAGGAGGGCCCAGGAGCAGCAGGTCTGCTGCGTCTGAGACACCACCGGAACCTGAAGGGACAGACCGGATAAACAGTTCTCTGCACCCAAATCCTGTGAGAGGGAGAGCTAAACCTTCAGAGAGGCAGACACAGCTGGGAAACCAGAAGAGACTAAACTGCACACATCTCTGATTCCAGAGGAAAACACCAAACGCCATCTGGAACCCTGGTGCACTGAAGCTCCCAGAAAGGGCACCGCAGATCTTCCTGGTTGCTGCCCCCACGGAGAGCTCATGAACAACAACCCCACGAGCAAACTTGAGCCTCAGGATCACAGGTAAGACAAACCTTCGTACTCCAAGCGACCTGCCTAGTGAAGTCAGGACATAGGCCCACAGGAACAGCTGAAGACCTGTAGATAGGAAAAACTACACGCCAGAAAGCCTAACACTCTGTTCCCATAACTGGCTGAAAGAAAACAGGAAAACAGGTCTACAGCACTCCTGACACACAGGCTTATAGGACAGTCCAGCCACTGTCAGAAATAGAAGAACAAACTAACACTAAAGATAATCTGATGGCGAGAGGCAAACACAGGAATCCAAGCAACAGAAACCAAGACTTCATGGCATCATCGGAGCTCAATTCTCCCACCAAAGCAAACACTGAATACCCAAACACACCAGAAAAGCAAGACCTTGTTTCGAAATCATATTTGATCATGATGCTGGAGGACTTCAAGAAAGAGGTGAAGAACTCCCTTAGAGAAACACAGGAAAACATAAATAAACAAGTAAAAACCTACAGAGAGGAATCAAAAAAATCCCTGAAAGAATTCCAGGAAAACACAATCAAACAGTTGAAGGAATTAAAAATGGAAATAGAAGCAATAAAGAAAGAACACATGGAAACAACCCTGGATATAGAAAACCAAAAGAAGAGACAAGGAGCTGTAGATACAAGCTTCACCAACAGAATACAAGAGATAGAATAGAGAATCTCTGGAGCAGAAGATTCCATAGAAATCATCGAATCAACTGTCAAAGATAATGTAAAGTGGAAAAAGCTACTGGTCCAAAACATACAGGAAATCCAAGACTCAATGAGGAGATTAAACCTAAGGATAATAGGTATAGAAGAGAAGGAAGACTCCCAGCTAAAAGGACCAGTAAATATCTTCAACAAAAATCATAGAAGAAAACTTCCCTAACCTAAAGAAAACAATACCCATAAGCATACAAGAAGCCTACAGAACTCCAAATAGATTGGACCAGAAAAGAAACTCCTCCCGTCACATAATAGTCAAAACACCAAATGCACAAAATAATGAAAGAATATTAAAAGCAGTAAGGGGAAAAGGTCAAGTAACATATAAAGGCAGACCTATCAGAATTACACCAGACTTTTCGCCAGAGACTATGAAAGCCAGAAGATCCTGATGTCATACAGACCCTAAAGGAACACAACTGCCAGCCAAGGCTACTGTATCCTGCAAAACTCTCAATTAACATAGATGGAGAAGCCAAGATATTCCATTACAAAACCAAATTTACACAATACCTTTCTACGAATCCAGCACTACAAAGGATAATCAATGGAAAAGCCCAACATAAGGAGGCAAGGTACACCCTAGAAGAAGCAAGAAACTAATTGTCTTGGCAACAAAACAAAGAGAAGAAAAGCACACAAACATAACCTCATATCCAAATATGAATATAACAGGAAGCAACAATCACTATTCCTTAATATCTCTCAACATCAATGGCCTCAACTCCCCAATAAAAAGACATAGATTAACAAACTGGATACACAATGAGGACCCTGCATTCTGCTGCCTACAGGAAACACACCTCAGAGACAAAGACAGACACTACCTTAGGGAGAAAGGCTGGAAAACAATTTTCAAGCAAATGGTCAGAAGAAGCAAGCTGGAGTAGCCATTCTAATATCAATAAAATCAATTTTCAACTAAAAGTCATCAAAAAAGATAAGGAAGGACACTTCATATTCATCAAAGGAAAAAAACACCAAGATGAACTCTCAATCCTAAATATCTATGCCCCAAATACAAGGGCACCTACATACTTAAAAGAAACCTTGCTAAAGCTCAAAACACACATTGAACCTCACACAATAATAGTAGGAGATTTCAACACCCCACTCTCATCAATGCACAGATCATGGAAACGGAAATTAAACAGAGACGTAGACAGACTGAGAAAAGTCATGAGACAAATGGACTTAACAGATATTTATAGAACATTCTATCCTAAAGCAAAAGGATATACCTTCTTCTCAGCTCCTCATGGTACTTTCTCCAAAATTGACCATATAGTTGGTCAAAAAACGGGCCTCAACAGGTACAGAAAGATAGAAATAATCCCATGCTTGCTATCAGATCACCACGGCCTAAAGCTGGTCTTCAATAACAATAAGGGAAGAATGCCCACATATACATGGAAGTTGAACAATGCTCTACTCAATGATAACCTGGTCCAGGAAGGAATAAAGAAAGAAATTAAGGACTTTTTAGAATTTAATGAAATTGAGGGTACAACATACGCAAACTTATGGGACACAATGAAAGCTGTGCTAAGAGGAAAACTCATAGCGCTGAGTGCCTGCAGAAAGAAACAGGAAAGAGCATATGTCACCAGCTTGACAGCACACCTAAAAGCTCTAGAACAAAAAGAAGCAAATACACCCAGGAGGAGTAGAAGGCAGGAAATAATCAAACTCAGAGCTGAAATAAACCAAGTAGAAACAAAAAGGACCATAGAAAGAATCAACAGAACCAAAAGTTGGTTCTTTGAAAAAATCAACAAGATAGATAAACCCTTAGCCAGACTAATGAGAGGACACAGAGAGTGTGTCCAAATTAACAAAATCAGAAATGAAAAGGGAGACATAACTACAGACTCAGAGGAAATTCAAAAAATCATCATATCTTACTATAAAAGCCTGTATTCAACAAAACTTGAAAATCTGCAGGAAATGGACAATTTCCTAGACAGATACCAGGTACTGAAGTTAAATCAGGAACTGATAAACCAGTTAAACAACCCCATAACTCATAAGGAAATAGAAGCAGTCATTAAAGGTCTCCCAACCAAAAAGAGCCCAGGTCCAGACGGGTTTAGGGCAGAATTCTATCAGATCTTCATAGAAGACCTCATACCAATATTATCCAAACTATTCCACAAAATTGAAACAGATGGAGCACTACCGAATTCCTTCTATGAAGCCACTATTACTCTTATTCTGAAACCACACGAAGACTCAAAAAAGAATGAGAACTTCAGACCCTTATGAATATCGATGTAAAAATACTCAATAAAATTCTGGAAAACCGAATCCAAGAGCACATCAAAAAAATCATCCACCATGATCAAGTGGGCTTCATCCTAGGCATGCAGGGATGGTTTAATATACGGAAAACCATTAACGTGATCCATTATATAAACAAACTGAAAGAACAAAACCACATGATCATTTCATTAGATGCTGAGAAAGCCTTTGACAAAATTCAACACCCCTTCATGATAAAAGTCCTGGAAAGAATAGGAATTCAAGGCCCATACCTAAACATAGTAAAAGCCATATACAGCAAACCAGTCGCTAACATTAAACTAAATGGAGAGAAACTTGAAGCAATCCCACTAAAATCAGGGACTAGACAAGGTTTCCCACTCTCTCCCTACTTATTCAATATAGTTCTTGAAGTTCTAGCCAGAACAATCACACAACAAAAGGAGGTCAAGGGGATTCAGATCAGAAAAGAAGAAGTCAAAATATCACTTTTTGCAGATATGATAGTATATTTAAGAGATTCCAAATTCACCAGAGAACTACTAAAGCTGATAGATAACTTCAGCAAAGTGGCTGGGTATAAAATTAACTCAAATAAATCAGTAGCCTTCCTCTACACAAAAGAGAAACAAGCCGAGAAAGAAATTAGGGAAACGACACCCTTCGTAATAAATAATATAAAGTACCTCGTGTGACCTTTACCAAGCAAATAAACGATCTCATGCAACAAGAAATTCAAGACTGGGACTGGGGATTTAGCTCAGTGGTAGAGGGCTTGCCTAGGAAGCGCAAGGCCCTGGGTTCGGTCCCCAGCTCCGAAAAAAAGAACCAAAAAAAAAAAAAAGAAAGAAATTCAAGACTCTGAAGAAATAAATTGAAGAAGATCTCAGAAGATGGAAAGATCTCCCATGCTCATGGATTTGCAGGATTAATATAGTAAAAATGGCCATTTTACCAAAAGCAATCTACAGATTCAATGCAATCCCCATCAAAATACCAACCCAATTCTTCAAAGAGTTAGACAGAACAATTTGCAAATTCATCTGGAATAACAAAAAACCCAGGATAGCTAAAGCTATCCTCAACAATAAAAGGACTTCAGGGGGAATCACTATCCCAGATCTCAAGCAGTATTACAGAGCAATAGTGATAAAAACTGCATGGTATTGGTACAGAGACAGACAGATAGACCAATAGAATAGAATTGAAGACCCAGAAATGAACCCACACACCTATGGTCACTTGATTTTTGACAAAGGAGCCAAAACCATCCAATGGAAAAAAGATAGCATTTTCAGCAAATGGTGCTGGTTCAACTGGAGGACAACATGTAGAAGAATGCAGATCGATCCATGCTTATCACCCTATACAAAGCATAAGTCCGAGTGGATCAAGGACCTCCACATCAAACCAGATATACTCAAACTAATAGAAGAAAAACTAGGGCAGCTTCTGGAACACATGGAGACTGGAAAAATGTTCCTGAACAAAACACCAATGGCTTATGCTCTAAGATGAAAAATCGCCAAATGGGATCTCATAAAACTGCAAAGCTTCTGTAAGGCAAAGGACACTGTGGTTAGGACAAAACGGCAACCAACAGATTGGCAAAAGATCTTTACCAATCCTACAACAGATAGAGGCCTTATATCCAAAATATACAAAGAACTCAAGAAGTTAGACCGCAGGGAGACAAATAACCCTATTAGAAAATGGGGTTTAGAGCTAAACAGAGAATTCACAGCTGAGGAATGCCGAATGGCTGAGAAACACCTAAAGAAATGTTCAACATCTTTAGTCATAAGGGAAATGCAAATCAAAGCAACTCTGAGATTTCACCTCACACCCGTGAGAATGGCTAAGATCACAAACTCAGGTAACAGCAAATGCTGGCGAGGATGTGGAGAATGAGGAACACTCCTCCATTGTTGGTGGGATTGCAGACTGGTACAACCATTCTGAAAATCAGTCTGGAGGTTCCTCAGATTTAGACATTGAACTGCCTGTAGATCCAGCTATACCTCTTGGGCATATACCCAAAAGATGCCCCAACATATAAAAAAGACACGTGCTCCACTATGTTCATAGCAGCCTTATTTATAATAGCCAGAAGCTGGAAAGAACCCAGATGCCCTTCACCAGAGGAATGGATACAGAAAATGTGGTACATTCTCACAATGGAATATTACTCAGCTATCAAAAACAATGACTTTATGAAATTCGTAGGCAAATGGTTGGAACTGGAAAATATCATCCTGAGTGAGGTAACCCAATCACAGAGAAACACACATGGTATGGCCTCATTGATAAGTGGCTATTAGCCCAAATGCTTGAATTACCCTAGATGCCTAGAACACAGGAACCTCAAGACAGATGATCAAAATGTGAATGCTTCACTCCTTCTTTAAAAGGTGAACAAGAATACCCTTGGCAGGGAAGAGAGAGGCAAAGATTAAAACAGAGACTGAAGGAACACCCATTCAGAGCCTGCCCCACATGTGGCCTATACATATACAGCCATCCAATTAGACAAGATGGATGAAGCAAAGAAGTGCAGGCCGACAGGGGCCAGTTGTAGATCTCTACTGAGAGACACAGCAAGAATACAACAAATACAGAGCGAATGCCAGCAGCAAAACACTGAACTGAGAACAGGACCCCCGTTGAAGGAATCAGAAAAGAACTGGAAGAGCATGAAGGGGCTGAGACCCCATATGAACAACAATGCCAAGCAACCAGAGCTTCTAGGGACTAAGCCACTACCTAAAGACTATACATGGACTGACCCTGGACTCTGACCTCATAGGTAGCATTGAATATCCTAGTAAGATCATCAGTGTAAGGGGAAGCCCTGGGTCCTGCTAAGACTGAACGTGATTGTTGGGGGCAGGACAACAATGGGGGGAGGATGGGGAGGGGAACATCCATAAATAAGGGGAGGGGGAGGGATTAGGGGGATGTTTGCCCAGAATCCAGGAAAGGGAATAACACTCGAAATGTAAATAAGAAATACTCAAGTTAAAAAAAAATAAATTAAAAAAAAGTAAAAAGAAATACTCAAGTTAATAAAAAAAAGAACAACAACAACAACAAAAAAAAAGCCTAGTGAAAGGAAACACCAGTGAGAGAAACTCTCTGAGACCTTTGTCTGCAGAAGGAAGGCTCACTTATCACAAACAAACTGTTTCCAAGAAAGGATCGATTTTGTTGACTGCATTTAAAGACAGAAGCACATGGTTCCCAAATGTGATTTCAGTTTTCTGAGGGACAGTTTTATTCTTCTGCGGAAATGCCTTGGTAATTATGTTTTCATGCTCTGTTTTGTTTAGGAGAGCTTCTGGTGTGCTTTTTCAATGGGCATGACAAAGAAAAGAACAGGCAACTGACAAGCCTTCTGGTGGCTCTGGGTAACAGACTGGAGGCATTTCTGGTGAACAAGCAGGGAGTGGTTAACATTGAGAGAGACTTTAAGAGTCCGGTTCAAATAAATTAAGCACTGACCCTAGTCAGACTGATGAATTATTTGTTTTTCCTGGAGAATATTTATTTTTCCGTACTGATTTTTAAAATTTCCTTGGAAAGTCCTGAAATATCATTGATAAAATGATAGTCTCTGGTATTCAGAATGAGATTTAGTCTATTTATAAAATGGATGGAACTAGAAAATACCATCCTGAGTGAGGTAACCCAATCACAAAAGAACACACATGGTGTGCACTCACTAATAAGTGGCTATTAGGCCAAAAGCTTGGAATACCCAAGATACAATTCACAGACCACATGAAGTTCAAGGAGAAGGAAGACCAAAGTGTGAATATTTCAGTCCTTCTTAGAAGGGGGAACAAAATACTCACAGGAGGAAATATGGAGACAAAGTGTGGAGCAGAGACTGAAGGAAAGGCCATCCAGAGACTGCACTACCTGGAGATCTATCCCATACACTGTCACCAAACCCAGACAATATTGTAGATGCCAAGAAGTGCTTGCTGGCAGGAGCCTGATATAACTGTCTCCTGAGAGGTAATGCCAGAGCCTCACAAATACAGAGACAATTGCTCACAGCCATTGGTCTGATAACGAAATCCCCAACGGAAGTGTTAGAGAAAGGACCAAAGGAGCAACTCCATGAAGAAGAACAACAATTTCAACCAACCAGACACTTCTGAGCTCCCAGGGACTAAACCACCAACCAAAGAGTACACATGGAAAAACCCATGGCTCCAGCCGCACATGTAGCAGAGGATGGCCTTGTCGGGTATTAATGGGAGGAGAGGCACTTGGTCCTATAAAGGCTGGATGCCCTAGTGTAGGGGAATGCCAGGGCAGGGAGGTGGGAGGGAGTAGGTGGATGGGTGGCGGAACACCCTCATATGAGCAGGGGGATGGGGGATGTGATAGTGGGTTTCTAGAGGGGAAACCAGGAAAGGAGATAAAATTTGAAGTGTAAATAAAGAAAATATCTGATAAAAAAAGTAAAAAAGAAAAAAAAAAGAAAAGAAAACAAAGCCTCTCTTTCTCCTAGTATGTCTGCCCTAACCAGGAATAGAGAAATTTTCTTTAACCAGAGAAAAATGATTCTCCTCTTAGAGAGAGAGAGAGAGAGAGAGAGAGAGAGAGAGAGAGAGAGAGAGAGAGAGAGAGAGAACTGCCTGCCTTCCAGGTGGCAAGGTTAACTCAGGTCACAGAGTTCTATCTGCCTCCAAGGAGGCAAGCTCCAGTTAGAGACAACCAGGCTAGTTAAGACCTGAGATAACCAGATTTTAAGATACAAGCTCACCAGTCCCCCCCTTACCCTAGATCTCTGAGGGACTAAAGGACCAGTCAAAAAATACAGATGGAGAGACCCATGGCTCCAGCTGTATGTTTGGCAGAGGATGGCCTTGTTGGACATCAATGTTAGGAGAGGCCCTTGTTCCTGTGAAGGATTAATGCCCCAGCACTGGGGAATGCTAGGGTTGTGAGGAGGAAGTTGGTTAGTGGGTGGGTGGGGAAGCACCCTCCTAGATGCAGGGGGGCAGAGTGATATAGGAGTTTTGTGGAGGGGAAACCAAGAAGGGAAGATAACATTTGAAATTTAAATAAATGAAATTGCCCTACCTCCCAAATTAAAAAAAAAGAAACAAACAACAGTGCAAGGAGAGGACAAGGAGAAAGAAGAAGACTTCTCCATTTTTGATAGGATTGCAAGCTGGTACAACCACTCTGGAAATCAGTGTGAAGGCTCCTCAGAAAACTGGACATAGTACTACCTGAAGATCCAGATGTACCACTCTGGGGTATACACAACAGATGTTCCAACATATAACAATAATACATGCTCCACTATATTCATAGCAGCCTTATTTATAATAGCCAGAAGCTGGACAGATCCCCGATGCCCTTCAACAGAGGAATGGTTTCAAATGTGGTACATTTACACAATGGAATACTACTCAGCTATTAAAAATCATTACTTTATAAAATTCATAGGTAAATGGATGAAACTAGGAAATATCCTGAGTGAGGTAACACAATCATAAAAAGAATGCCCATTGGGGTTGGGGATTTAGCTCAGCAGTAGAGTGCTTGCCTAGCAAGCGCAAGACCCTGGGTTCGGTCCCCAGCTCCGGAGGAAAAAAAAAAAGAGTGCCCATTGTATGCACTCACTAATAAGCAGATATTAGCCCAAAAGCTCAGAACACCCAAGATATAATTAACAAACCATGAAGCTCAAGAAGAAGACCAAAGTGTGGATGATTCAGACCTTCATAGGAAGGGGAACAACAATATTCACAGGAGGAAATAAGGAGACAAATTGAGGAGCAGAGACTGAAGTAAAGGCTATGTGGAATCTGCACCACCTGTGGGAGTCATTCCACATACAAACACCAACCAGACAATATTGTGGGTGCCAAGATGTGCATCCTGTCAGGAACCTAATATAGGAAAGTCCTGAGAGACTCTGACAGAGCCTGACATATACAGACAGATGCTCACAGCCAACCATTGGACTGAGAATAGGGGCCCAGTGGGAGAGTTAGAGAAAGGACTGAGGCAACTGAAGGGTTGCAACATGATAGGAATAACAGACATATCAACAACTAGGCATCCAGAACTGCCAGGGTCTAAACCACTGATCAAAGAGTATACATGGAGCAAAACATGGCTTCTGCTGCATATGTAGCAGAGGATGGTCTTGTTGGACATCAATGGGAGGAGAGATCCTTGGTCTTCTCAAGGATTGATGCCAGGATAGGGAGGTGGGAAGGAGTGGGTAGGTGGGTGAGGGAACACCCTTATAAAAGCAGGGGAAGGAGGAAGGCATAACCAGTTTCTGGACAGGAAACCAGGAAAGGGGTTAACATTTAAAATGTAAATATTAAAAATCCAATGAAAAAAATTTTAAAAAACTATCTCATAGCACCTATTAAAATAGAAATAGCCTTTAAAAACTTCAAAAAAAAAAACAAAACAAAACAAAACAAAAGCAGGGCCATATGTTTTATTCTACCAGACCTTCAAAGAATACCTAATACAAATGCTCCTCAAAATACTCTGCAAAATAGAGTATTACTTAATTCTTTATGTGAAACTACAGTTACTTTGAAACCTAAACCACCCAAAGAAAGAACCAACAAAGATAGAGAACTTCAGGCCAAATTCAATTATAAATATTGTTGCAAAAATACTCAATAAAATTCTTGGAAACTGAATTCAAGAGGACATCAAAAGCATAATTCACTGTAATCAAGCAGGCTCATCCCATGGGTGAATGGCTGGTTTAATATACTAAAATCCAACAACGCAATACATCGTATAAACAAACTCATGTAAAACAAAATCATATGATCTGCTCATTATATGGTGAAAGAACCATCAACAAAAGACAACACCCCTTCATATTAAAAGTCTCAAAAATATAAGGAATTCAAGGCAAGTATCTATACATAATAAAAGCAATATATAACAAACCAACAGATAACCTCAGATTACATGTTCAGAAACTAGAAGCAATTGCACTAGAACCAGGGACAAGACAAGACTGATCATGCTTTCCCTCTATTCACTGTAGTACTTCAAATTCTAGATTATTTAGTTAGGTAACAAAAGAAGATCAATGGGATACAAACTGGAAAGGAAGAAGTCAAAGTGTCACTATTTGCAGATGTTTGTATAGTATACATTATCAACTCCCCAAATTCCACCTGAGAACTCATTCACCTGATAAAGCAATTCAGCAAAGTGGCAGGATGTAAAATTAAATCAATCAAATCTGTGGCCTTATTTATAAAAATGATAAACATGTTGAGAAAGAATTTAGGGAAACAACAACTTTCAAAATAGCCAAAACAGTATAAAATATCTTGGGGTAATATTCAACAAGCAACTGAAAGGTCTGTATGACAAACTTCACATACCTGAAGAACGAAATTAAAGAACTAGAAAGATCTCCGATGGTCCTGGAAGTGTAGGAATAACATAGTGAAAATGGCCATCTTGCCAAAGCATTGTACAGATTCAATGTAATCCCCATCAAAATTCCAACAGTTCTTCACAGAGATGGAAAGAGTAATTCTCAACTCCATATGGAAAAAAAAATCCAGGATTGCCAAAACAAAACAATTCTCAACAATAAAAGAACTTCTGAGGAGAATCACCATCCCTGACCTCAAGATACACTACAAAGAAAAGGGACAAAGAATGAATGATATTATAGTATAGACAGAGAGATAGATCAATGGAATAGAATTTAAGACCTGGAAACAAGCCTATATACATAGGGACTATTGATCTTTGACAAAGAAAGCAAAATCATACAGTGGAACAAAGAAAGAATCTTAAATAAATGGTGCTAGTTTAACTGGATGTCTTCATGTAGAACAATTAAAATAGATCTATATTTTTCACCTTGCACAAAGCTCAAGTCCAGTTGGATCAAGGAACTCAAGATAAAGGCACATACACTGAAGGTATTAGAAGGGAAAATGGGAAAGAACCTTGAACTCATTGGTACAGTTCCTCAGAAAATTGAAAATAGTTCTATATGAAGAACCAGCTATACCACTCCTGAGCCTATACAAAAACAATGTCTCACCATAAAACAAGGACATGTGCTAAACTATGTTTTTAGTCTGTTTTTAGTGGTGAAAGCTAGATACAATATAGATGTCCCTGAATGGAAGAATGGATACAGAAAATTTGGTTCATTTTTGCTATGGAATACTATTCAGCTATTAAAAATGTGAACAACAAAAATTTGGCAGGCAAATAAAGAGAAGAGGAAAATATCATTCTCAGTGATGTAACCCAACCTCAAAAGAAACTGCATGGTATGTACTATCTGATAAGTGGATAACTGGCTGGCAAAAAAAAAAAAACATAGAATTCCTTGTTTTACAGCCCACAAACTATAAGAAAGTTCATAAGCAGGAAGGTTCAAGTGAGAATCACTCAATCACACTTAGAAGGTGGAATAAAATAATCAAAGGAAGCAGAGGGACGATGGAACCTGGGTGGGAGAGTAGAGCAGGAGGGGAAAGGGGGAAAAGGGTCTTGTGGTGTTGACGGCAGAAGAGAAGTCAGGGGATTAGGTTAATGAAAGGAAATATGTAGCCTCTGCGGGTTAGCAGGCATGAAGATCATCTAGTAAATACCAGAGACCTTAGAGGTGAGAGACTTTCAGGAGTTTATTGGTATGATCTTACTCACAATGCCCAAAAAGCAAAAAAAAAAAAAAAAAAAAAAAAGGAACTTGAAGAGTCTTTTTCTAGTATATAGTAGACACGCCCTCAAGTAGAGATCCAGTGTCTGAGAGATCTTGCGGGGTACAGGTAAATCGAGACTGCTGTTCCTCCTATAGGGTTGCCCTCCTCCTCATTTTCCTACATTTTTCCCTAATTCAACAGAGGGATCAACAGCTTCTTGTTGGTTCTTTTGTAAGGCATTCATGTTGGGTCCCTTTCTGTGAACTCCCTGTAGACTCAGTAATGGTGTCAGGTCTTGGGGCCACTGCTTAAGCTTGATCCCATTGGACCTGTTGCTGGACACTTTTTTTCTTCAGCTTCTTCTCCATTATCATCTCTGCATTTCTTTCAGACAAGAAGAATTAGGGTCAGAGTTTTGACTGTGGAATAGCAACCCCACCCCTCATTTAATGCCCTGCCTTTCTGCTAGAGGTGGGCTAAACAAGTTCTTTCTCCTCACTGTAGGGAATTTCATCTAGGGTGCCCCTTCTTAGAGTACTGAGATTCTCTCACTTCCCAGTTCTCTGGTACATTCTGAAGGGTCCTCCTAACCTCCTTCCTCCTGAGGTTGCCTACTTCCATTCTTTTTGCTGTCCATCAGGATTTCAGTCCTTTTCCCCCACTGAATACCAGATCATGTTCCCCTCTCTTAGTACCCCCATCCCATTTTCCTCCTCTGTGCCTTCCTCCCTCACCAGTTGTGGTTGCTTTCTTCTCCCTCCCAAGGGGACTGAGGTATCCTCACTTGTTACCTTCAGCTTGTTGACATTTTGTAGTGGTGTGAACTGTATCTTGAATATTCTGCATTTTTTGGGGGTTTTGTGACTAGTATCCACTTATTAGTGAGTATGTGCCATGCATGACCCTTTGGGTCTGAATTACTTCACTCAGGACATTTTCAAGCTCCATCCATTTGCTTGACAAACTCAGGATGTCCTCATTTTTAATAGCTGAGTATTATTCTTTTGTATAAATAAACCACATTTCCTTTATCTTTTCTTCTGTCGTAGGACCTCTGGATTGTTTCCAGTTCTGGCTATCACAAATAAGGCTGCTATGAACACATCACCCTGTGGCATCTTATGGGTATATTTCCAAGAGTGATATTTCTGGATCTTTAGTTAGGTCTATTTGCAATTTTCTGAGGCACCACCACATTGATTTCCAGACTGGTTGTACCAGTTTGCAATCCCACCAACAATGGAGAAGTCTTCCTCTTTCTCCACATCTTCGCCAACACGTGTTGTCATCTGAAGTTTTGATCTTAGCCATTCTGATCGGTGTAAGGTGGAATCTCAGGGTCATTTTGACTTGCATTTCTCTAATCACTAGAGACTACTTTCTTAGATGCTTCTCAGACATCCGGGACTCCTGTGTTGTGAATTTTCCCTTTAGTTCTATATCCCATTTTTTTGTTCATTACATATTTTGGATACTAGCCCTCTATAGGATGTGGGGTTAGTGTATATTTTTCCCCCAATCTGTAGGTTGCCAATTTGTCTTATTGAGGAGGTCTCTTGGCTTGCAGTAGCTTTCCAGTTTCATGAGGTAGCATTTATCAATTCTTGATCTTAGATCATGGGCCTAGTACTCACATGGCAGTTCACAAACACCTATTATGTCTAGTTCCAGAGAATCAAATGTCTACCTCTCATGTCTGCACATTCCTGTTGCACAAATGTGCACAAAAACTAACTCATACTAACCCACATACTCACAAATTATTAAAATGAATCCTTAGAAAGACATGTGAGTTAAGAAAACAATAAAAATACCTAAATAAAAGGAGTACATAGCTGGAATAACAGAAACCAGCATCTGTGAGCAGAGAAATTTATCTTTAGATGTTATTACATTACACTGTAGAAGTGCCAGGCTCTTACAATAGCCAGGATGAAAGCCAAACCTCCGTGCAAAGCAGCAGATGGAAATATTACCAGCAAAGCATAATGGATTTGCTTTCTGAGGATAATGAATTCACTTTGAATTTAAGAATTTATTGCTATGTGTTTTTAACATGAACAGATTTTTTTTGTATTCATTATGCTTAATGATATATCTGTCTGTTTATCTGAGTATGTGATTGTACAGCCTCCTCCCCCCCCGTGTGTGTGTGTGTGTGTGTGTGTGTGTGTGTGTGTGTGTTTGTGTATGTGTTGCAAATTTTAGTGTAGACCCACAAGATGTTTCAATTTATCCAATCATGGCATATGTAACCATTACATAAATTGCAACCTCAGTATCAACTTCGGGAGGTTATTAAGTTTTTTTTTTTTTATTATTAACTTGAGTATTTCTTATATACATTTCGAGTGTTATTCCCTTTCCCGGTTTCCGGGCAAACATCCCCCCCCCTCCTTCCTTATGGGTGTTCCCCTCCCAACCCTCCCCCATTGCTGCCCTCTCCCCAACAGTCTAGTTCACTAGGGGTTCAGTCTTAGCAGGACCCAGGGCTTCCCCTTCCACTGGTGCTCTTACTAGGATATTCATTTGCAACCTACGAGGTCAGAGTCCAGGGTCAGTCCATGTATAGTCTTTGGGTAGTGGCTTAGTCCCTGGAAGCTCTGGTTGGTTGGCATTGCTGTACATATGGGGTCTTGAGCTCCTTCAAGCTCTTCCAGTTCTTTCTCTGATTCCTTCAACAGGGGTCCTGTTCTCAGTTCAGTGGTTTCCTGCTGGCATACGCCTCTGTATTTGCTGTATTCTGGCTGTGTCTCTCAGGAGCGATGTGCATTCACATTTTGATCATCAGTCTTGAGTTTCATTTGTTCTAGGCATCTAGGGTAATTCAAGCATTTGGGCTAATAGCCACTTATCAATGAGTACATACCATGTATGTCTTTCTGTGATTGGGTTAGCTCACTCAGGATGATAGTTTCCAGTTCCAACCATTTGCCTACGAATTTCACAAAGTCATTGTTTTTGATGGCTGAGTAATATTCCATTGTGTAGATGTACCACATTTTCTGTATCCATTCCTCTGTTGAAGGGCATCTGGGTTCTTTCCAGCTTCTGGCTATTATGAATAAGGCTGCGATGAACATAGTGGAGCACGTGTCTTTTTTATATGTTGGGGCATCTTTTGGGTATATGCCCAAGAGAGGTATAGCTGGATCCTCAGGCAGTTCAATGTCCAATTTTCTGAGGAACCTCCAGACTGATTTCCAGAATGGTTGTAGCAGTCTGCAACCCCACCAACAATGGAGGAGTGTTCCCCTTTCTCCACATCCTCGCCAGCATTTGCTGTCACCTGAGTTTTTGATCTTAGCCATTCTCACTGGTGTGAGGTGAAATCTCAGGGTTGTTTTGATTTGCATTTCCTTATGACTAACGATGTTGAACATTTCTTTAGGTGTTTCTCAGCCATTCGGCATTCCTCAGCTGTGAATTCTCTGTTTAGCTCTGAACCCCATTTTTTAATAGGGTTATTTGTCTCCCTGCTGTCTAACTTCTTCAGTTCTTTGTATATTTTGGATATAAGCCCTCTATCTGTTGTAGGATTGGTAAAGATCTTTTCCCAATCTGTTGGTTGCCGTTTTGTCCTAACCACAGTGTCCTTTGCCTTACAGAAGCTTTGCAATTTTATGAGATCCCATTTGTCGATTCTTGATCTTAGAGCATAAGCCATGGGTGTTTTGTTCAGGAAATTTTTCCAGTGCCCATGTGTTCCAAATGCTTCCTAGTTTTTCTTCTATTAGTTTGAGTGTATCTGGTTTGATGTGGAGGTCCTTGATCCACTTGGACTTAAGCTTTGTACAGGGTGATAAGCATGGATCGATCTGCATTCTTCTACATGTTGACCTCCAGTTGAACCAGCACCATTTGCTGAAAATGCTATCTTTTTCCATTGGATGGTTTTGGCTCCTTTGTCAAAAATCAAGTGCCCATAGGTGTGTGGGTTCATTTCTGGGTCTTCAATTCGGTTCCATTGGTCTATCTGTCTGTCTCTGTACCAATACCATGCAGTTTTTATCACTATTGCTCTGTAATACTGCTTGAGATCTGGGATAGTGATTCCCCCTGAAGTCCTTTTATTGTTGAGGATAGTTTTAGCTATCCTGGGTTTTTTGTTATTCCAGATGAATTTGCAGATTGTTCTGTCTAACTCTTTGAAGAATTGGATTGGTATTTTGATGGGGATTGCATTGAATCTGTAGATCGCTTTTGGTAGAATGGCCATTTTTACTATATTAATCCTGCCAATCCATGAGCATGGGAGATCTTTCCATCTTCTGAGATCTTCTTCAATTTCTTTCTTCAGAGTCTTGAAGTTCTTATTGTACAGATCTTTCCCTTGCTTGGTTAAAGTCACACCAAGGTACTTTATATTATTTGGATCTATTATGAAGGGTGTCATTTCCCTAATTTCTTTCTCGGCCTGTTTCTCTTTTGTGTAGAGGAAGGCTACTGATTTATTTGAGTTAATTTTATACCCAGCCACTTTGCTGAAGTTGTCTATCAGCTTTAGTAGTTCTCTGGTGGAACTTTTGGGATCACTTAAATATACTATCATATCATCTGCAAATAGTGATATTTTGACTTCTTCTTCTCCGATCTGTATCCCCTTGACCTCCTTTTGTTGTCTGATTGCTCTGGCTAGAATTTCAAGAACTATATTGAATAAGTAGGGAGAGAGTGGGCAGCCTTGTCTAGTCTCTGATTTTAGTGGGATTGCTTCAAGTTTTTCTCCATTTAGTTTAATGTTAGCAACTGGTTTGCTGTATATGGCTTTTACTATGTTTAGGTATGGGCCTTGGATTCCTATTCTTTCCAGGACTTTTATCATGAAGGGGTGTTGAATTTTGTCAAATGCTTTCTCAGCATCTAATGAAATGATCATGTGGTTTTGTTCTTTCAGTTTGTTTATATAATGGATCACGTTGATGGTTTTCCGTATATTAAACCATCCCTGCATGCCTGGGATGAAGCCTACTTGATCATGGTGGATGATTGTTTTGATGTGCTCTTGGATTCGGTTTGCCAGAATTTTATTGAGTATTTTTGCATCGATATTCATAAGGGAAATTGGTCTGAAGTTCTCTTTCTTTGTTGGGTCTTTGTGTGGTTTAGGTATAAGAGTAATTGTGGCTTCATAGAAGGAATTGATAGTGCTCCATCTGTTTCAATTTTGTGGAATAGTTTGGATAATATTGGTACGAGGTCTTCTATGAAGGTCTGATAGAATTCTGCACTAAACCCGTCTGGACCTGGGCTCTTTTTGGTTGGGAGACCTTTAATGACTTCTTCTATTTCCTCAGGAGTTATGGGGTTGTTTAACTGGTTTATCTGTTCCTGATTTAACTTCGGTACCTGGTATCTGTCTAGGAAATTGTCCATTTCCTGCAGATTTTCAAGTTTTGTTGAATATAGGCTTTTATAGTAAGATCTGATGATTTTTTGAATTTCCTCTGAATCTGTAGTTATGTCTCCCTTTTCATTTCTGATTTTGTTAATTTGGACACACTCTCTGTGTCCTCTCGTTAGTCTGGCTAAGGGTTTATCTATCTTGTTGATTTTCTCAAAGAACCAACTTTTGGTTCTGTTGATTCTTTCTATGGTCCTTTTTGTTTCTACTTGGTTGATTTCGGCTCTGAGTTTGATTATTTCCTGCCTTCTACTCCTCCTGGGTGTATTTGCTTCTTTTTGTTCTAGAGCTTTTAGGTGTGCTGTCAAGCTGCTGACATATGCTCTTTCCTGTTTCTTTCTGCAGGCACTCAGCGCTATGAGTTTTCCTCTTAGCACATCTTTCATTGTGTCCCATAAGTTTGGGTATGTTGTATCTTCATTTTCATTAAATTCTAAAAAGTTTTTAATTTCTTTCTTTATTTCTTCCTTGACCAGGTTATCATTGAGTAGAGCATTGTTCAATTTCCACGTATATGTGGGCATTCTTCCCTTATTGTTATTGAAGACCAGTTTTAGGCCGTGGTGGTCTGATAGCACGCATGGGATTATTTCTATCTTTCTGTACCTGTTGAGGCCCATTTTTGACCAATTATATGGTCAATTTTGGAGAAAAGTACCATGAGGAGCTGAGAAGAAGGTATATCCTTTTGCTTTAGGATAGAATGTTCTATAAATATCTGTTAAGTCCATTTGGCTCATGACTTCTCTTAGTCTGTCTACGTCTCTGTTTAATTTCTGTTTCCATGATCTGTCCATTGATGAGAGTGGGGTGTTGAAATCTCCTACTATTATTGTGTGAGGTGTAATGTGTGTTTTGAGCTTTAGCAAGGTTTCTTTTACGTATGTAGGTGCCCTTGTATTTGGGGCATAGATATTTAGGATTGAGAGTTCATCTTGGTGGATTTTTCCTTTGATGAATATGAAGTGTCCTTCCTTATCTTTTTTGATGACTTTTAGTTGAAAATTGACTTTATTTGATATTAGAATGGCTACTCCAGCTTGCTTCTTCCGACGATTTGCTTGGAAAGTTGTTTCCCAGCCTTTCACTCTGAGGTAGTGTCTGTCTTTGTCACTGAGGTGTGTTTCCTGTAGGCAGCAGAATGCAGGGTCCTCGTTGCGTATCCAGTTTGTTAATCTATGTCTTTTTATTGGGGAGTTGAGGCCATTGATGTTGAGAGATATTAAGGAATAGTGATTATTGCTTCCTGTTGTATTCATATTTGGATGTGAGGTTATGTTTGTGTGCTTTTCTTCTCTTTGTTTTGTTGCCAAGACGATTAGTTTCTTGCTTCTTCTAGGGTATAGCTTGCCTCCTTATGTTGGGCTTTACCATTTATTATCCTTTGTAGTGCTGGATTTGTAGAAAGATATTGTGTAAATTTGGTTTTGTCATGGAATATCTTGGTTTCTCCATCTATGTTGATTGAGAGTTTTGCAGGATACAGTAACCTGGTCTGGCATTTGTGTTCTCTTAGGGTCTGTATGACATCAGTCCAGGATCTTCTGGCCTTCATAGTTTCTGGCGAAAAGTCTGGTGTGATTCTGATAGGTCTGCCTTTATATGTTACTTGACCTTTTTCCCTTACTGCTTTTAATATTTTTTCTTTATTTTGTGCGTTTGGTGTTTTGACTATTATGTGACGGGAGGTGTTTCTTTTCTGGTCCAATCTATTTGGAGTTCTGTAGGCTTCTTGTATGCCTATGGGTATCTCTTTTTTTAGGTTAGGGAAGTTTTCTTCTATGATTTTGTTGAAGATATTTACTGGTCCTTTGAGCTGGGAGTCTTCACTCTCTTCTATACCTATTATCCTTAGGTTTGATCTTCTCATTGAGTCCTGGATTTCCTGTATGTTTTGGACCAGTAGCTTTTTCCGCTTTACATTATCTTTGACAGTTGAGTCAATGATTTCTATGGAATCTTCTGCTCCTGAGATTCTCTCTTCCATCTCCTGTATTCTGTTGGTGATGCTTGTATCTACAGCTCCTTGTCTCTTCTTTTGGTTTTCTATATCCAGGGTTGTTTCCATGTGTTCTTTCTTGATTGCTTCTATTTCCATTTTTAATTCCTTCAACTGTTTGATTGTGTTTTCCTGGAATTCTTTCAGGGATTTTTGTGACTGCTCTCTATGGGCTTCTACTTGTTTATTTATGTTTTCCTGGAATTCTTTTAGGAATTTTTGCGATTCCTCTCTGTAGGCTTCTACTTGTTTGTTTATGCTTTCCTGTGTTTCTCTAAGGGAGTTCTTCATGTCTTTCTTGAAGTCCTCCAACATCATGATCAAATATGATTTTGAGACTAGATCTTGCTTTTCTGGTGTGTTTGGATATTCTGTGTTTGCTTTGGTGGGAGAATTGGGCTCCGATGATGCCATGTAGTCTTGGTTTCTGTTGCTTGGGTTCCTGCGCTTGCCTCTCGCCATCAGATTATCTCTAGTGTTACTTTGTTCTGCTATTTCTGACAGTGGCTAGACTGTCTTATAAGCCTGTGTTTCAGGAGTGCTGTAGACCTGTTTTCCTGTTTTCTTTCAGCCAGTTATGGGATAGAGTGTTCTGTTTTCGGCCAGTAGTTTTCTTTCTCTACAGGTCTTCAGCTGTTCCTGTGAGCCTGTGTCTTGAGTTCACCAGGCAAGTCGTTTGTAGCAGAAAAGTTTGTGTTACCTGTGGTTCTTTGTTC